>NC_083443.1:27660936-28260936 GCF_020745735.1 Hemiscyllium ocellatum
CTCCCCCTCCCCCCCTGCACTGACCCTCCCCCTCCCCCCCCTGCACTGACCCTCCCCCCTCCCCCCCTCCCTTGCACTGGACCCCTCCCTCTCTCCCCCTCCCCCCCTGCACTGACCCTCCCCCTCCCCCCCCTGCACTGACCCTCCCCCTCCCTCTCCACCCCTCCCCCCTGCACTAGACCCCCCCCCCTCCCTTGCACTGGACCCCTCCCTCTCACTCCTCCCCCCCTCCCTTGCACTGGACCCCCCCTCTCTCCCCCTCCCCCCCCTGCACTGACCCTCCCCCCCCCCCCCGCACTGACCCTCCCCCTCCCTGCCCCCCCCCTGGCGGGCGGTACCTGCAGGTGCTCCATCAGCTGCCGCACATAGCGGTCGCGGTCGGACGCCACGGGGCAGTGGGACTGCAGGTAGAGCACGGGGGCGGCGCCGCGGCGGCGGAGCTGGTTCTTGCGGCTGAGGGAGGTGCCGGGCGCCTGCCGGAGGTAGCGGGCGGCGGGCAGCCACTGCAGGGCCAGGGGGTAGTCCGAGTGGCGGCGGAAGGTGGCGGTGTAGTTGAACAGGCGGATGGCGGCGGCCTGCGACAGCAGGTAGTTGTTCATCGGCGACTCCTCGTGGAACAGGGCCCAGGTGTGGCGGCGGCGGCGGGGCAGCGGCGCCCGGTCCGCTCGGAAATCCGTGCCGTAGAACAGCACGGCGGCCGTCCGCCGGTGACCCAGGGCCCGCTTGCTGCGGGTGACCAGGCAGGAGGCGCGGCCTGAGGCCGGGCCCCGCCCCGGGGTCGGGCCGCACTCGATCCGCTCCGACGTCCTCCCCCCGCCGGGGAAATGCGGGAACAGATCCTCGCTCCACCACAGCAGCACCGGCAGCTCCCGGTCCCCCGGTCCCCCCCGCTCACTGCTGCTGTTCGCCTTGCCGAACTCCACCGCCGACAGCGCCGAGGCCGCCTCGAAAGCCTGGGCCTCCCGCCGCCCGCGCACCGGCGGCACTGAGGCCTCCAGCAGGAGGACGACGAGAGCGGCGGGAAAGGCCGCCATGGCAGTTTAACGGTCGGGCTTCACGACACTTTCACAGCGGGAGGTCAAGTACAACGGCCGCCGCTCCCCCTCACTTTACGGCAGACGGTCGATTTGCAGCTCCGCCCCCTTCCTCTCGAGTTGCTCCGCCCCCCCTCCGGGATTACGGCCACGCGCTAACCCACTTTACGCCAGAAGGTCGCTCAGCACGGGTGCCACTTTACGATAGCAGGTCCTTCCCCTGCGTTCCAGCAGCAGGGACCAATCACAGAACATCCAGGTTCTGATTGGCTATCTCTCTCCACCAATTAGCAGCCAGCACAAAATTAACCCCTTAAATGCCTTGTTGGTGTGAGCTCAGAACTAAAAATCCCACCACACCAGGTTATAGTGCAACAGGTCTATTTGGAAGCAGTAGCTTTCGATAACTGTTCCTTTGACTATAACACCCGACAGCACCCGACTCATATCCCTCAAAACCGTTCCTATTCATATACCCATCCAGATGCCTTTTAAATGTAATTGTACCAGCCTCCACCACATCCTCTGGCAGCTCATTCCATACGCGTACCACCCTCTGTGTGGAAAAAGTTGCCCCTTAGGTTTCTTTTATATATTTCTCCTCTCACCCTAAACCTATGCCCTCTAGTTCTGGACTGCCCGACCTCAAGGAAAAAAACTTTGCCTATTAACCCTATCCATGCCCCTCATGATTTTATAAACCTCCATAACATCACCCCCTCAGCCTCCGACGCTCCAAGGAAAACAGCCTCAGCCTGTTCAGCCTCTCCCTATAGCTCAAGTCCTCCAACCCTGGCAACATCCTTGTAAATCTTTTCTGAACCTTTTTAAGTTTCACATTGTCAACTGGGAACAGCACTTTGACATTTTGTGTGGCTTCATCTAACACCAGATGGTGCTACAGTCCTATGTCTCATCATCCACATATACCACAATACTGTTGCCAACTTTAGTTCCACATTTTTTGTTACTGTGGCACGATGGGTGGAAAAGGAGAACACAGCCAAATCAAAGGAGGTGATACAAATTTGCAATAACTTGCATTAAAGAATCATATTTGTGGCTATCTTTGTGGGACCATTTTTGCATTAACGATATTGTACACCCATATTTCAGAGAGTCTCCTCAGTCTAGGGGCTGGCTCTGAACTGGCTGGTCACAGTTGTGCTCATTGTAAATAAAGGGTGACGTAGTGATGGGATACTGGCCTCTGTGCAGTTATTTCACATTGTGATTCCAATACTCACACATTGTAACCCGAGTTTATTAAACAGATACACTGAAACCTGCCAATACGGATGTTAGAGATGGAGATCAGTTGACTTAATTTGTAAGTTCCTTCATTTTGCAAAATGGCCATTGTACATACGGTAAATTTTATATCTGTCTGTAAGTAAATGGTAGATTTGAAGAAAGGCAATATATTCTCTGATTATTTCTGAGCTAGAATAGGTCTTACAGTCAATTCCAGACCTAACCACTACCTTCTCAAGCACCATAAAGGATGGACAGTGGTGCTGGCCACTGATACAGCTGCTTATATCCCATGAATGTGTATAGAAAGCTCAACCATCCAGGATGGTTTATCGTGGAATCCAGTGGCCTCTTAAATGATGTTGTCTTTTCCTTCTATTCCACTGCCCTATCCCACCTGGGAATTCCATTCCATAGATACAGGTGAGAGGGGATTTAGCTTCAATCCCGAGATTCTTCTGAGAAAATTAAGATATTGACCCAGGAGGGGATGTCTTCCTGGGATTTTTGCATTAGGAAAGCTGATTTGGGGATTTAACTTTCCGGTTACAGGAGTTTAGCACATTACAGTTCAGAATGGTGTGTGTCTAAACACTGGGGTTGACAAATCAGGGGTTGAACATTAGTGCATAGGAAGTCTCAGTAACTGGCTGTGGATCCCACTTCACATTGTTCCCTCCAGCGAGATTTCAGGGACGTGCTTCATCCTCCAGATCAGTATGACAGCCGGTGGCAGTATGATCAGCAAACTCATTACGAGGATAGTTGCTAGGATAACCAGGATGATAACCCAGACTTCTAGCACATAGATTGGCATCATTGACCTTCAGCTGTTACAGTATCGGCATCAGAATGACCCAACAGTCCTCTGTAAAACACAAGATGGATTTGAATGAAGGAAGACATTTGATATCACAATTGTCCCTCAGCTAGCTGTGTATAATGTGACAAAGAGGTCACAAGCCTTTAAGAGGTTAGGTTGTCCTGGTTACTTTTAAGAGAGAGATTGAACGAAAGAAACGGAGCAAACTACTGAAGACCACTTGAGTAAACTGCTTGGAAGGTTTGGGTTTTGATTTAATGCAGCCTGAATGGGTGTGGCCAGCTCTCACACAAATCGGGATTTATGAACAGTATCAGAAGCTGTTGGGGTCTCAACAGAGTTGGAAGCTTCAGTGAATGTCTCCTGGCTGCTGCTGTGTCTGAATTTTCTCCTGATGTATTTTCCTCCTGAATTGGAGAACTGCATGTGAGAATCGTGTCCGAATTTTCCTTTTTTGCCAAGCAGTGTGTTGATGGGATGTTACCGTATTGGAACAGTTATAGTTACTGTATCTATTATCCTGTTAGGTTTCCAACTGAGTTAAGTTATTCTAAATTCCTCTTTCTTTCATTGTATTTTAACTACAGTGTTTAAATAAATTTTGCTTAACGTCAAATAGTTTGACCCACTGCATCGCATCTGGAACACACACTTGCCATTTGTCTTTAAAATTAGAGTCAAGGATACCTTCTTAAAACATTTTGGGGAGGTCTGGTCTAGTTCATAACAATAAATTGACTGCTGATATGAACAATCTGATTTTTAAAAATCTATTCATTTTGAGATACTTTAGTCAAATTTCCTATTGAAAATGAAAGATGTTTTGTAATCTACTGAAATATCCTTTTAGCAGGTGTACAATGTCCGTGTCTCTTGTCTTCATGAAGGGAGGTTTTGTGGTGGAGTGGGTAGTGTCCCTGCCTCTCAATAAGAGGGTGGCACGGTGGCACAGTGGTTAGCACTGCTGTCTCACAGCGCCTGAGACCCGGGTTCAATTCCCCACTCAGGCGACTGACTGTGTGGAGTTTGCACATTCTCCCTGTGTCTGCGTGGGTTTCCTCCGGGTGCTCCGGTTTCCTCCCACAATCCAAAGATGTGCGGGTTAGGTGAATTGGCCATGCTAAATTACCCATAGCGTTAGGTAATGGGTAAATGTAGGGGTATGGGTGGGTTGCGCTTCGGCGGGTCGGTGTGGACTTGTTGGGCCAAAGGGCCTGTTTCCACACTGTAAGTAATCTAATCTAATCTAAAAACCTCCACGTTTAAGTTCAAGTCCAAGCTATTGCAAGGACGTTGTGGAAATTGAAAGGGTTCAGAAAAGATTTACAAGGATGTTGCCAGGGTTGGAGGGTTTGATCTGTCGGGAGAGGCTGAATAGGCTGGGGCTGTTTTTCCTGGAGCGTCGGAGGCTGAGGGGTGACCTTATGGAGGTTTTGAAAATCATGAGGGATAGGGTGAACAGCCAAGGTCTTTTCCCTAGGATAGGGGAATCCAAAACTAGAGGGCATGGTTTAGGGTGAGGGGGGAAAGATTTAAAAGTGACCTAAGGGGCAACTTTTTCATGCGGAGGGTGGTGTGTGTATGGAATGAGCTGGGTAAAAACAATGATTGCAGATGCTAGAAACCAGATTCTGGATTAGAGTGGTGCTGGAAAAGCACAGCAGTTCAGGCAGCATCCAAGGAGCAGGGAAATCGATCTTTCGGACAAAAGCCCTTCATCAGGAAATATGGAATGAGCAGCCAGAGGAAGTGGTGGAGGCTGATACTATTGCAACATTTAAAAGGCATCTGGATGGGTATATGAATAGGAAGGATTTGGAAGGATATGGGCCAAATACTGGCAAATGGGACTAGAATAATTTAGGATGTCTGGTAGGCATGGATAAGTTGGACTGAAGGGTTTGTTTCCATACTGTACATCTTTATGTGTCTTAGTCCCACTGCAGGACTGGGTGGCAAGGGAAAGTGTTTGTAACCCAAGCAAACATGTCAAATAACAAGTTTTAGCTTCTTTCAACACATGCCAATGGCAGGTGGTAAGAGTGGGAGAGGTTCCTAGTCAGTCCATGTAATGGAACTAAGGTTGGAGCCTTTTTAGTCAACATGGGCGGCACGGTGGCACAGTGGTTAGCACTGCTGCCTCACAGCACCTGAGACCCGGGTTCAATTCCCGACTCAGGTGACTGACTGTGTGGAGTTTGCACGTTCTCCCCGTGTCTGCGTGGGTTTCCTCCGGGTGCTCCGGTTTCCTCCCACAGTCCAAAGATGTGCGGGTCAGGTGAATTGGCCATGCTAAATTGCCCGTAGTGTTAGGTAAGGGGTAAATGTAGGGGTATGGGTGGGTTTCGCTTCGGCGGGTCGGTGTGGACTTGTTGGGCCGAAGGGCCTGTTTCCAAACTGTAAGTCTAATCTAAAATCCCTAGCTCTGTGCTACAACTTGCATGTCAAAGTATTCACTGCCATAGCAACTCAAACCCTTAGGGAATAGGCTTGGTTGGCTGGCTTGCAGTTATGCAACAGATTGGTGCCAGTAGCACAGGATTCCCATTCTGTTTGGGGTGAATTTGGGGCCTACCTCCCTGCTCTATGTGGTGGAGATTGTGATGCTGTGGATTGGACCTGCCCTTGAATTGTGAACCCAACCAGAGAAAGCTGTGGTTTCAAAATATATTTGTTGAATGGGGACTTGCAATGACATGATTGAGGTGTGGCTTGTGTTACTCACTGGACCAACATTGTCATGGAGCTGAAAAGCTTAACATATGAGGAACACTTGAGGATTCTGGGTCTATACTCAATGGAGTTTAGAAGGATGAGGGGGGGATCGAATTGAAACTTACAGAATACTGAATGACCTGGACAGTGTTTTCATTGGGAGGAGAGACTAGGACCCAAGGGCACAGCCTTAGTGTAAAGTGAAGACCTTTTAGAATGGAGATAAGGTGAAACTTCTTCAGCCAGAGAGTGGCGAATCTATGGAATTGACTGCCACAGAAGGCTGTAGAGGCAGGTCATTGAGTACATTTAAGACTGAGATAGATAGATTCTTGAGTATCAAGGGGATTGGGGAGAAAGTGGGAGAGTGGGGTTGAGAAACTTATCAGCCATGATTGAATGGCGGAGCAGAATCGATGGGCTGAATGGTCTAATTTCTGCTCCTATGCCTTATGGTCTTAAGGCAATCTCACTGATGTGGTTGTAATCAGTGAACTGTATGTTTACTCAGGATAATTAAATTCCATTAAATAGCCACCTTCTTTCTAAACCAATACCTCCCCATAATGGAACTAGCTCATTGTTTTAAGGTAATTTTTGTTGAAGAATGTACAAATTGTGGTCACATTTGAGAGTTAAAGAGAGTATTTACATTTATAATATCTCTTGGATGCATCTTAAAATGTTTCACACCCAACTGCTTCCATTGATGGGCAGCCATTGTTCTCATTTTCAACTGCATGGCTTCACCCCTCCCTCCCTATCACTGTAATCGCTCTACTCCAGCCCTACCACCTTCCAATATATCTGTGCTCTTCCAATTCTGACCCCTTATGCATTCCTGTTGGTAGCCAGGCTTTCGATTTGTCCACAATTCTGGAATGTTCTCACAATGCCTCTCCATATCCATACGTTACTTTGTTCCTTTAAGATATTTCTCAAAGCATACTTCTTTGAGCAAGCTTTTGGTCATCTGACCAAATCCCCTTGTGGAATGTTCCTGTGAAGCACCTTGGAACATTTCATCATGTTAAAGTGACTGTGTAAAAATACATAATCATTTGGTAAAACTTGAGTATTGCTGGAAGTAAGACATTGCATCAAAGCTTTACATCTTATACTCATCAGGACAGTTTGCAAGAAATACCAAACTAAAGAGAAAGCAAGAGAGTGGTGCTGGAAAAGCACAGTGGGTCAGGCAGCATCCAAGGAGCAGGAGAGTCAACGTTTAGGGCAAGAGCTGAAAATGTGTTGCTGGAAAAGCGCAGCAGGTCAGGCAGCATCTAAGGAACAGGAAATTCGACGTTTCGGGCATAAGCCCTTCTTCAGCAAATGTCAAATCCTTGGATGCTGCCTGACCTGCTGCGCTTTTCCAACAACACATTTTCAGCTCTGATCTCCAGCATCTGCAGACCTCACTTTCTCCTGCTTAGGGCAAGAGCCCTTGATCAGGAAGAATGATGCCCGAAACATCGACTCTCCTGTTCCTCGGATGCTGCCTGACCTGCTGTGCTTTTCCAGCACCACTCTAATCCTGATTCTGAGCTCCAGCATCTGCAGTCACCACTTTCTCCTCAAGAGAAAACAATATTTATACTGTATAAGAGGTTGGAAACTGGACTTTGATTGTTGCCAATATGAATGCATCTGTTGGTAAGATAAGAATAAGACGTTGTACTAGTTGACATAACCAGCAACTAGTTTACAATTACCAAGATTCCCCAAACAGCAATTAATTAGTCAAAAGAACCAATTAATCTTTGTTTAAACTTGGGGACCAATACTGGGCAACAACTTGAGAGCTCTTCATTCAGAGAAGTGGCACCATGGTGGCTCAGTGGTTAGCACTTGGCATCAGGGACTTGGGTTCAATGCCAACTTTGGGTGACTGTGTGGAGTTTGCATGTTCACCCTGTGAATATGTGAATTTCCTCAGGGTGGTCTGGTTTTCTCCCACAGAGAAAGATGTGCAGGTTAGGTGGATTGGCCATGCTAAATTGTCCGTAGTGTCCAGGATGTGTGGGCTAGATGGATTAGCAATGGGAAATGTGGGGTTATGAGGATAAGATGAGAGGGTTGGTCTGGGTGGGATGCTTTTGGGAGGTTGGGTCAAGAGTTCAGACATTGTTTCAATCAGAGTCTAGTGAATCTGAGCTGCTCCATTTTAGTCCAATCTTATAATTTCACCGCAGTACAACACGTAGCAGTGAGAGTCACACACTGCTCATGCCAACTCAGGGCCCCTTTCATCCTCCTTTTCTCACTGCCAGCATCAGCTCTTTCTACAATTAGATTGTGCTTCCATCATCAATGTTGTATATTATGGTAGAATGCCATCCTGTGATGTTGGCACTGGTGAGTGATACTGCCTAGAATGGTCAGGCCAGAGATCCTGGAGAATTGCTTTTTGGAAAAATATTATTGCCTCCTCACTCCAAATTACTTCAAATGGATAAATAACCTTGTTCCCAATCCTGGAAATGTAGGTTGTTTGATTATGTATCTTTGTGTGTCTGATTTTTTTTCTCAATCCTGGATATGCGGGCTGTTTGCTCATGCAATTGTGTGTCTGAACAAGCACAGCTAAATACATCCCAAATATTATCACTGCATTGCAGAATGCTGACTTTATAACTGCAGTAAAAGAGCAATCAATCAGAATTTCTGGCAATGAGTGCAATTATATTAAAATAGAATGAGTGTCACTACTTCAGCAGAGAATACTGATTTAATTGAACATGATGTTCAAGGAATCAAACAGACTTTCTCTCATAAACAGTTATACATACATAATTAATCTCTTTGGATTTTGTTTATCAATGAATTAGATGTATATGCCCTTGAGGGTTAGGAGTCGGTCTCTTGAACTATTCAACAATAAATAAAGTCAACAAGAGTTTCTTTTAAATAATTGAAATAACCTTTTTGTCAAAGTAGGATTTGCTTGGGTTGGTCACTGTGATATAAAAATTCCTGCGCTTGTTTTGAAATCTTTCCATGGTCTTCCTCCTCCATCTGTCTGTAACCTTCTCCAGGGTCCTGAGATCCCAGTGCTTCTGAAGATGTAACTTAGTATGGTGACGAAACATCTGAAAACGAACCTTCCAGCTCAGCGAGCAAACCTACATTCAGATCCCTGTGCTCCTCCAGATCCTGTAGTTTACACACTCCAGCTTCATGGCTGTGCATGCCCTAGACCCTAATCTTTGGAATTCTACCCGTAAACCATCCTTTCTTTTTTTTAAAATTCATTTGTGGAATGTGACTGTCGTTGGCTGGGCCAGTATTTATTGCCCGTCCCTAGTTGAGAAAGTGGTGGTGAGCTGCCTTCTTGAACTGCTGCAGTCCATGTGCTTAGGTTGAGGGAGGGAACTCCGGGATTTTGATCCAATGATACTGGAGGACTGGTGATATATTTCCAAGACGGGATGGATAGTGGCTTGGAGGGGAACTCGCCAGTGTGGGTGTTCCCATATATCTGCTGCCATTGATCCTCTGGATGGTAGGTGCTGTCGAAAGATCTTTGGTGAATTTCTGCAGTACATCTGAGTAGTGATGAATGCACTGAATGTTTGTAGCTGTGGTGCCAATCAAACAGATTGCTTTGTCCTGACTTTCTACCTGTCTCTCCTTCTTTAATGCTCCCTTAAAACCTATTTCTTTGACAGTCTCTAGTCATCTTTTCTAGTATTTTTTATCCAGCCTTTGGTGTCATATTTCACCCAATAACACTGTCATTTAGTTGTCCAGACTGTGAGATGCAGCACGCCTCAGCAGGGTCACTAGCTGGAATGAAATGTATAGGCCAAATGTTTTTACTGCTGCAGATACAAATCTCACCTCTGCTGTAAACGGATTCTGACAGACAATAATATAGTAGCCATAGCATCACTTTCTGTTTAAGGAAGGATTACTAGTGTTGGGTTTAGCCTGAAGGTTAACCCCACCTCATGCAAGGGGATAGGTTAAGAAAGAAGGACCTTCAGTGTGAACTTACCCAGTCCAGGAATTGAACCCACATTGCTGGCATCACTCTACAAGCCAGCAATCCATCCAGCTCACTTTTGGAATACTGTGTTCAAGTCTGGTCTCCCTGCTATAGGAAAGGTGTTGTGAAACTCGAGAGGTTACATAAAAGATTTACATGGATGTTGCCAGGGTTGCAGGGTGAACTACATGGAGAGGCTGAATCAGCTGTGGCAATTTTCCCTGGAGTGTCAAAGGCTGAGGGGTGACCTTATAGAAGTTGATAAAATTATGAAGGACATGGATAGAGTGAATAGCTAGGGTCTTTTCCCTGGGTGGTGGTGTCCAGAATTCGAGGGTGAGAGGGGTAAGATTTAAAAGGGACCTGAGGGTCAATTTTTTCACGCAGAGGGTGGTACGTGTATGGAATGAACTGCCAGAGGAAGTGGTGGAGGCTGGTACAATTACAACATTTAAAAAGGCATCTGAATGGGTATATGAATAGGAAGGGTTTAAAGGGATATGGACCAAATGCTGGCAAATGGGACTAGATTAGGTTAGGATAACTGGTGGGTATGGATGAGTTGGACCAAAGGATCTGTTCCTGTGCTGTATAACCGTATGTCTCTGTAACCGTCCCCCAAACTGTCAACACAGCAAAGACAAAACTGCTGTAACAAAACCTGGCTTCAGAACTCTGTGGGATTAAAATTGATTTTGGATTTATAGCGTGAAGTATGCAACAGAGAACCGCATTTTAGATTAGGTTTCCTACAGTGTGGAAACGGGCCCTACGGTCCAACCCTCTGAAGAGTAACGCATCAGTAAGAGGGGTTATCCTGGGTGTGGCAGGATAATGGATGTCACAGAGTGGCTGTTGACAGGCTACAGTGGATGTGTGAGGATAGACAAAAACAGAGGAACCTAACGTACCATGACAGTAGATCTCTCCAGCAGCAGCAGAATTATAGTCCCAACATCAAATTACCAGTGTGACAAATGCGATCTCGATAAAGTAACTGGCAAATCCATTCCCACTGTGTCTTTCAGGACTTCTCATGTCCTGTCATGAATATCTCCTCTCCTGCTATTGTCGATTGCATTGACATGGCTTCTTGCTTTCGTTCTAAACCGCAGAATTTTACTCCTTCCATTTCCCAGTTCTCATCCATTTTGTGCTCCATCTACAACTCTTCCATTCCATTCTCTTGACTTTTATCTTCATTTTTGGCAATTAGATTAGATTACTTACAACGTGGAAACAGGCCCAACAAGTCCACACTGACCCACTGAAGCGCAACCCACCCAGACCCATTCCCCTACATTTACTCCTTCACCTAACACACTACGGGCAATTTAGCGTGGCCAATTCACCTGACCTGCACATCTTTGGACTGTGGGAGGAAACCGGAGCACCCGGAGGAAACCCACGCAGACACGGGGAGAATGTGCAAACTCCACATAGAGAATTGCCTGAGGTGGGAATTGAACCCAGGTCTCTGGCACTATGAGGCAGCAATGCTAACCACTGTGCCACCCACAAAATTCTAAATTCCATTTCTGTCAACTCCCCTTCCCCAAAGGACTCAATCCCTTTCTCCATTTCAATCTGCTATATTAACAATGCTTGTTGTGCCAAAATTTCTGAAATACTACCTCTCCTCAGGCATGACTTTTATTTTCATTGCTTTTGATCATCAGGACCATCCACTATGTCCATCAGCCTTGATGTTACTTGCACTCCCTTTCCTTCTTCTCCCATATGAACCATAGGAGCAGACATAGGCCATTCAGCCCATCAAGTCCAATCTGCCATTAGATGAGGTCATGGATATCTGATAAACCTCAACTTTACTTTCCTGTCTTATCCCCATAGCCCTTGATTACCTTGCTGACTACAAATCTGTCTCAGCCTTGCATATATTTAACAACCCAGCCTCATTTGCAGTGAAGAATTTCACTATTCCATCAACCTCTAAGAGAAAAGAAATCCTCCTTATCCCAGTCTTAAATGGGCATCACCATTCTCTGGGATTATTCTGTCTCATTCACGACTCTCCCACCAGGGAAGTCTACCCTGCCAAATCCCCTCAGTATCCACAGGGACCCTTTGCCTCACCCTTGTCTTGATTCCCCTTCACATGTGTGTGAATCAGAACTCCTGGAAAAATATCAGGGCATTGGTGGCCAGATTGTGGCAGGATGTTACCTCATGTGTATCATCTATGTTGTATATGGAGTGTTTTACTGTTCTGAACCTATTCCACTGCACAGACAAGAACATTAAAATGGAAAATAATGTGCTTCTGCCAGCGGTTTAAAGAGAATTAATACATTTACAGAAGTGATGGTGGAGGGTTGTTTTTCCGACTGGAGGCCTGTGACCAGTGGAGTGCCACAAGGATCGGTGCTGGGTCCTCTACTTTTCATCATTTATGATTTGGATGTGAACATAAGAGGTATAGTCAGTAAGTTTGCAGATGACACCAAAATCGGAGATGTAGTGGACAGCAAAGAAGGTTACCTCAGATTACATCAGATCAGATGGGCCAATGGGCTGAGGAGTGGCAGGTGGAGTTTAATTTAGATAAATGTGAGGTGCTGCATTTTGGGAAAGCAAATCTTAGCAGGACTTATACACTTAATGGTAAGGTCCTGGGAGTGTTGCTGAACAAAGGAACTTGGAGTGCAGGTTCATAGCTCCTTCAAAGTGGAGTTAGCGGTAGATAGTGAAGAAGGCGTTTGGTATGCTTTCATTTAATGGCCAGAGTATTGAGTACAGGAGTTGGGAGGTCAGGTTGCGGCTGTACAGGACATTGATTAGGCCACTGTTGGAGTATTGCATGCAATTCTGGTCTCCTTCCTATTGGAAAGATGTTGTGAAACTTGAAAGGGTTCACAAAAGATTTACAAGGATGTTGCCAGGGTTGGAACATTTGAGCTATAGGGAGAGGCTGAATAGGCTAGGGCTGTTTTCCCTGGAGTGTCAGAGGCTGAGGGTTGACCTTATAGAGGTTTATAAATTCATGAGGGGCATGGATAGGATAAATAGACAAAGTCTCTTCCCTGGGGTCGGGGAGTCAAGAACTAGAGGGCATAGGTTTAGGATGAGAGGGGAAAGATTTAAAATGGACCTAAGGGATGACTTTTCACACAGAGGATGGTGCATGTATGGAATGAGTTGCCAGAGGAAGTGGTAAAGGCATTTGGATGGGTATATGAATAGGAAGGGTTTGGAGGGATATGGACCGGGTGCTGGCAAATGGGACTAGATTAGGTTAGGCTCAGTAAGCACTCCTTTTGTGTTGAGGCAAGAGGAAAAGCTATCATCGGTACAATCATTCACTTTCAATCAGCCACCTTCTGAAGCATCACTTACAAGACAAAGACATTGGGAACACACCTACCCTCTGGTCACTCAGTAGTGACCGGGAATTCACATCAAGTTTGTTTGTGTTGAACACCAGCAATCTCACTTCAATGTGATGCGAACATCACATGGCATTACATAATGTATCCTTGTGGTGGCACTGTGGGACAACAACAACTTTGCATTTCTGTAGAGACTTTAGTATCACCAAATGTACCAAGATGTTTTACATAAGTCTAATGAGACAAAATTAGACACCACTCCACTTAAGGAAATATTAAGACAAGCCTCCTGTCAAATAGGTTGATAGAGCAGACGAAACAGAAAGCAAGCAATTCAGCTCTGCAGGGTTATTCATTTCAACAATGGTAGACCTATTTCTTAACTCCATCGGCCCTGCTTGGATCCATTACCCTCCATGCCTTTGAGTAATTAAAAAAATCGGTCAATATCAGTTTGACATTTTCGTTTTCAACAATTTCTTGAGGGAGAGTTCCATATCTCCACAACCTAGGCAGCACGGTGGCACAGTGGTTAGCACTGCTGCCTCACAGCGCCAGGGACCTGGGTTCAATTCCCGCCTCAGGCGACTGTCTGTGTGGAGTTTGCACATTCTCCCCGTGTCTGCGTGGGTTTCCTCCGGGTGCTCCGGTTTCCTCCCACAGTCCAAAGATGTGCGGGTCAGGTGAATTGGCCGTGCTAAATTGCCCGTAGTGTTAGGTAAGGGGTATATGTAGGGGTATGGGTGGGTTGCGCTTCGGCGGGTCGGTGTGGACTTGTTGGGCCGAAGGGCCTGTTTCCACACTGTAAATCTAATCTAATCTAGCATGCCAGGAAACTCTTCCCTGGTATTGCTCCGGAGTTCGAACTTGAAGGCTGTGCTGGTTGTTGCAGGGCTTTCCTCCAGTGGTTGGTTGGCTTAGTTGGCTGGATGGCTGGTTTGTGATACTGTGGGATACCAAC
Source organism: Hemiscyllium ocellatum (assembly GCF_020745735.1). NCBI lineage: Eukaryota > Metazoa > Chordata > Chondrichthyes > Orectolobiformes > Hemiscylliidae > Hemiscyllium > Hemiscyllium ocellatum. The sequence goes on from NC_083443.1 coordinate 27,675,062, forward strand.
AGCGCGGGTTCAATTCCTACAGTGGCTGAATGCACTATGAAGGTCTGTCTCGAATGAGAGTCTGTTAGAATGCTGGCATCTTTATGGATCTGCCTCACCAGAGGAAATAATCTCTATTTAGCCTGCTTTATCAAACATAAGTCAATTTGTCCACCGTTTATCTATACTCAGTGGAACAAAAACCTCATCAATGCCATCTGTCCTACTGTAAAGGAGGCACAGAGTTGGAAGAAGGAGGGGAGGTGTACTGTCACCACTCACTGGGGTAACACACAGCAACTCAAATCTCACTAATGCTGTAGTAGTCTCAAAAGTTATTTTTTTTTTACAAGAAATATACAAAATCCCCAAACTACCTGATACTCAGACCCAGATTGATAGAAAGCACAGATCAGGTTTCTGTACTTAACAAGAATCCCAACTTATTTGGTCATTAGATTCCAGCTACAGGTAAAACAATTATAAGCTGTCAGCATGTAAGACTACAAATTAAAGTTTAAACCCTCTTTTTAAACTCACAAACAGGCAAAGAAAACATATTGCCTTAGAAAACATTGAAAAAACCCACTAGTTAGTCGTGATAGTGAGAGAATCAAAACTTACAGGACAGGAGAATAGGGTTGAGAAACATATCAGAGTAAAAAATGAGGTCTGCAGATGCTGGAGATCACAGCTGCAAATGTGTTGCTGGTCAAAGCACAGCAGGCCAGGCAGCATCTCAGGAATAGAGAATTCGACATTTCGAGCATAAGGGCTTATGCTCGAAACGTCGAATTCTCTATTCCTGAGATGCTGCCTGGCCTGCTGTGCTTTGACCAGCAACACATTTGCAGTTGAGAAACATATCAGCCATGTTCAAATGGTAGAGCAGATGGGCTGATTGGCCCGATTCTGCTCCTGTAGTTTATGGTCAGTTCCACTGTCTTTGCTCATAAGATCTGTTGGGTTTGTTGATGCTGATTTGAAAATTTTAACCTTTGTCTGAATGCTTCCATTGGTTTGCAGAGATGCAGTGTGGCTGGATCACTTATAAAATGTCTCTGACCTAGCAAATTTAATGTCACAGTTTGCATTAACTGCTGAAGGTATATGAGCTGGTTTAAAGTGGCTTACTGCAGGGAACTGGGAGAGAGAATTGTTTGGCTGCTGCAGACCTGCTGGTTTCACTTTGGTCTGACAAAGCTTCTCTGTCTTTCTGACAGTCCAAGCTGTTCAGCGGCTTGATAACCAATCACATATATGGTTGGCAGACAGAGGATCATTGTCATTGGTAATTGGTCCCTATTCCACCTATCGGCTTCACTTGTAAACAACCCTGTGGCTCCAGTTCGTCTGCACATTTGCTGCAGCTCACTGCTCCACCTAGTGTTCACATTAGGTATCACACCCCCTTCCTTTCTCAACATGCAGCCACTCTTGTAAATCCATGATTTCATCAGTTCCTTCTCATTTTAGTCCCCGGTTTTAAAATGTGAAATAAAAAGACACACTTTTTACACTACTTTGACACTACCCCAAAACCAGAATCCCCCTGGTTCAAATCCCATTTTATGAGCATGGTAGGTATAATCTTTCCAATATCCCGATGGTAGATAGTGAGAGTGGGGGAGATTCTTTTGGTCACACTTGGTAGAAAGTGATGTGTGTCATATTTGACAACATCATCCAGGGGAAAAAAACCCCTTCAGAACCACATGCTCTGTTTGTCTTATGCATCACCTGGCATGAGGAAGTGAAATTTAAACTAATGTATACTGTTTCATAATGTGCTCAAACAGAACTTACATTCACTGCTTTCCTTAAGCTTATTGTTGACTCTATAGATTCAGGTGAGCAAAGAACCCTTTCATTGGTCACATTTCTCAAACTAAAGGGGTCTCTAATCTCCTAAAGCAATGGGCTGAATGGCCTCCAGATGTTCGATGGATTGTAATAATATAATTAAGTCACCACTCCCCAGGACATGGAGGATTTGGAGAAGATTTACCAGGATGTTGCCTGGTCTGGAGGGTTTTAATTATGAGGAAGGGATAAACTCAGATTGTTTTCATTAGAAAGACAGAGGCTGAGGGACAACCTGATAGAGGTCTACAAAATTATGAATAGCAGAGATAGGGTGGATAATGAGAGGCTTTTTCAAGGTGGAAAGGTCAATGACAAGAGGGCACAGGTTCAAGGTGACTTGAGGGGAGAAAAGTTTAGGGGGGGAAGTGCAGGAAAACCTTTTCACGCAGAGGGTGGTGGGTGCCTGGAAGGTTCAGCCAGTGGAAGTGATGAAAGCAGGTATGTTAGCAATGTTTAAGGTGTATCTTGATGACCCATAAATGGGAGGCAAACGGAGGAATAGAAACCTCCTGGGCAATAAGCAGGTCTAAATAAGGGTTAGGAATCAGCGCAGGACTGGAGGGCCAAAGGGCCTGTTCCTGTGCTGCATTGTACTGTATTATTTCACTTTATGGTTTCCTCGCTTTCAGATGTAGTGCCTCATTAGTCATGTCCCTCTTAATCAAGGTGATCGTGAGGACTGCAGATGGTGGAGAGTCAGAATCGACAAAGTGTGGCGCTGGAAAAGCACAGCAGGTCAGGCAGCATCCGAGGAGCAGGAGAGTCAATGGGAGACTCACGGAGATCTTTGCGGAGGGAGGAGGAAACATTCTTCAAGGTGGGCATCCTTAGAAGAGGCTTCCCAGTGTGATTAGCAGCAACTAGGAGTCCTGATGAAGGGTCCTGTCAAGACATTGACTCCCCCCGCTCCTTGGATGCTGCCTGACCTGCTGTGCTTTTCCAGCACCACTCTAATCTAGACCCTTCCTGCCCCCTCTTAAACAAGGAGAGATTTGTCTGAATATTGTTGGATGGTATTGGGTTAATTAGAAAAAGATCCTATTAATTTCCAAACACCTACCATTAAACCATGAGGCCATGACTAGGCATGAGGCAGGACTGTTGACATGAAGCAGGGCTTTGATAAAATCACGCATGAGGACCATCTGAAAACCATCTCGACCATCATCAGACCATCACTTGACAGGGGAAACAAGTCTATGTTGTGATAAAGTCAACTGTCTGCATCAAATAGGTATTTCATAGTTATCAAGCAAAAGCATTGTGATACTGGCCAGATTATATTTCCAAGCAAAAGTTTTTGTTGGAGGAAGTAGTGGGACGTTAATTCATGAAACCTTGCATAACGTAGGATTTACTCTTTGAACTGAAGTCAGAGTTGTAGCTGTGAAATAAGAGAGTAATGGAAATGAGGGTCAAAAGTTAAAAAGATGTTCAGGACTGACTTTCAAAAGTTCCAATGGCAGAATCCCTACAATGTCGAGGAAGGTAAAAACAATGACCACAGATGCTGGAAACCAGATTCTGGATTAGAGTGGTGCTGGAAAAGCACAGCAGTTCAGCCAGCCTGAACTCCAATGTGGAGGTGGGTCCACACTAACCTTCTGCACAGTATCCCAGCTCCAAGTCTGATCTACACATTCCTGGACATTATTAGTAATTTCCCCACCCTAACCTGCACATCTTTGGACTATGCAAGGAAATCCGCACACAGTGCACATTCCACCCAGACCGAGGGTGGAATCAAACCCGAGTCCCTAGCGCTATGAAGCAGCAGTGCTAACCACTGAGCTATCATGTCACTCTCTTATTTGATCTCACGGAAACCCCTGAAAGCAACAACAACCTTTATTTATAGAGCACACTTAATAGAGTAAAACGTCCCAGGGCACTTCACAGGAACATTAATAAACAAACAGAGCTCGGCCAGCAAAAGAGCTTGCTCTGCCGGAAACCTCAGCAGTTTATTCTGTGTGAAGTAAAATGCTGCAGGTAGTCATACTATGACTTACTTTTGGATGGCATTCGTTCGGGGAGAAACATTGGTCGGAGCACTAACCAAACACTTGGCATGCTCTCTCTCCCGAAAAGTGCAGCACTTCCTGGAGCACTGACCCTACGTGAGAGAGACGGTGGTATAGAGAGAGAAGGAAAGAAAGTTTTTTTTTGCATATTCCCAAGAACCAGAGAGATTGAGAAACCACTTGAACCAACAGTAGCCTTATTGTTCCCAACAGCTGCGGGTGTACTAACCTTCTTCTGGTTGAAGTAACAGGTCGACAGACAGCACAACCTTAAACTGGAGATGACAAATTAATTTCCATTATTGAATCTCGACCAGCAATTTGGTTCCACTGTCCAGTCTGCTGTACAGCTGTAGTTTATCTCCCATTCGGCGTTAGTTTCGAAATGCTGTATTTTGCTTAGCTGCTTCAGGCTTCATACTGACTTACTGTTTCTGCCGATTGCTTGTGACCAACTTAAAACAGAAATATCAGGTGATGTGGGCAGTGCAGAAGAACTTACATGCAGTTATTTTAGGCTCCCTTCGCATGATTTGCCAGTTTATCCTCCCACATGAACTTGCAGCAAAAACCACTGACACAAGACTAAAACTATTACTGAAACTCCTGCATTAATCAGAATAATAATCTGAGGGTGTGTTTCCTGTCCCTAACGTTGAAAACTACTTGAAATGTAGTTAAACACACGATTGAAGTGCTCAGGGTAAATGGTTAAATAAAACTAAAGATGGAGATGGATGTTCTGTGCAATTTGCATCCCTCCTTTGAGCTAACTTGAGAAATCATGAACTCCCCAAAATTCAATCCAAACACTGTGACTGTGTGTGAGGGTTGGGTCCTGGTCAGGTCCACGCCCCCCCCACCCACAACTCACCCTCCCATCCTGGCACCTTCCCCTGCCACCGCAGGAACTGTAAAACCTGCAACCACACCTCCTCCCTCACCTCCATCCAAGGTCCTAAAGGAGCCTTCCACATCCATCAAAGTTTTACCTGCACATCCACTAATATCATTTATTATATCCGTTGCTCCCGATGTGGTCTCCTCTACATTGGGGAGACTGGGCGCCTCCTAGCAGAGCGCTTTACGAAACATCTCCGGGACACCAATCAACCACACCGCCCCATGGCCCAACATTTCAACTCCCCCTCCCACTCTGCCGAGGACATGGAGGTCCTGGGTCTCCTTCACCGCCACTCCCTCACCACCAGACGCCTGGAGGAAGAACGCCTCATCTTCCACCTCGGAACACTTCAACCCCAGGGCATCAATGTGGACTTCAACAGTTTCTTCATTTCCCCTTCCCCCACCTCACCCAAGTTCACCTGGACTGTCTCTGACACCTCTCTCCCCTTCCTGGACCTCTCCATCTTCATCTCTGGCAACTGAATCAGCACCGACATCCATTTCAAACGCACCGACTCCCACAGCACAAAAAAGTCCCAATAAAAGGTCCCGAACTGAAAAGTCGACTCCCCTTCTCCTGGCCTGCTGTGCTTTTTCCTACTCCATGCTTTAACAGCATGGTCGGAACCCGTTTCTGTGCTGTTTGACTCTATGACTGGGGCAATGGCAAGTGCTGAGGGAACCCACCAAGAGGGGAAACCGTACTCAGCCATATCCTCCCCAATCTATCTCTCACAGCTGCATCAGTCTGGACTTGTCCTACCTGCCTATCTCCTTTTCCACTTATCCACTCCATCCTCTCCTCCCTGACCTATCACCTTCATCCCCTCCCCCACTCACCTATTGTACTCTATACTACTTTCTCCCCACCCCCACCCTCCTCTAGCTGATCTCTCCACGCTTCAGGCTCTCTGCCTTTATTCCTGATGAAGGGCTTTTGCCCGAAACGTCGATTTCGCTGCTCCTTGGATGCTGCCTGAACTGCTGTGCTCTTCCAGAACCACTAATCCAGATCCTGAAAAATATTTCTGACTGACTGGAGTTCACAACTGGAGAACATATTTTTTTAGGTGAGAACGGTTTAAAAGGGAACTGAGGAGCAACGTTTTCACACAGAAGGAGGAATAAACCTCCAGGGAAAGTGACAGGTGTAGGTGGAGTTACAACATTTAAAAGACTTTTGGACATGGATATGGGTCAAATGCGGACAAGTGGGTCTACTTTAGTTTGGGAACATGGAGCAGTCCCCTCCCGCAGTTACGTCAGCACCAAGCTCCATCTTTTCCTCTGCTACGTGAGGACTGTATCAGTGCTGCCTCGTCCTCCCACGAGGAGCTCAAACAGTTCATCAGCTTCACCCACACCTTCCACCCTGACCTCAAATTCACCTGGACTGTCTCTGACACCTCTCTCCCCTTCCTGGACCTCTCCATCTTCATCTCTGGCAACTGAATCAGCACTGACATCCATTTCAAACGCACCGACTCCCACAGCACAAAAAAGTCCCAATAAAAGGTCCCGAACTGAAAGGTCGACTCCCCTTCTCCTGGCCTGCTGTGCTTTTTCCTACTCCATGCTTTAACAACATGGTCGGAACCCGTTTCTGTGCTGTTTGACTCTATGACTGGGGCAATGGCAAGTGCTGAGGGAACCCACCAAGAGGGGAAACCGTACTCAGCCATATCCTCACCAATCTATCTCTCACAGCTGCATCAGTCCAATCACAGCTTCGATCAGAGTGACAGTGAACAGCCCCTTGTCTTCACACTGACAATACTCTCCTGGCTGTCGTGTGGGACACTGCTACATGGATTGGTTAGTTCAGTTGGCTGGATGGCTGGTTTGTGATGCCAACAGCATGGGTTCAATTCCTGCACCGACTGAGGTTACTACGAATGTCTCACCTTCTCGACCTCTCCCCTCACCTGAAGTGTGGTGACCTTAAGGCTAAGCCGTAAATTGTTGTCTATGTGGGCGGCACGGTGGCACAGTGGTTAGCACTGCTGCCTCACAGCGCCTGAGACCCGGGTTCAATTCCCGACTCAGGCGACTGACTGTGTGGAGTTTGCACGTTCTCCCCGTGTCTGCGTGGGTTTCCTCCGGGTGCTCCAGTTTCCTCCCACAGTCCAAAGATGTGCGGGTCAGGTGAATTGGCCATGCTAAATTGCCTGTAGTGTTAGGTAAGGGGTAAATGTAGGGGTATGGGTGGGTTGCGCTTCGGTGGGTCGGTGTGAACTTGTTGGGCCGAAGGGCCTGTTTCCACACTGTAAGTCTAGTCTGATGACTTTACTGACTGAGTAGAATAGGGTTCGGAACAGCTCAAGCTGGGAATCTGTGAGGCTGTGCTGTTGACCAGCAGTGGAATTGTATTTGACCACAACCAGTAACCTAATGGCCCAGTACATCCCCAACTCTATCATTAACCTGAAGTCAGGTGACCAACCTGGTTCAGTGAACAGTGCAGGAGGACATGCTAGCAACAGAACGAAAGGAACAGAAGTAGGCAATTCAGCCCCTTGAGCCTGTTCCACCACTCAATGTGATCATGGCTGGTTTGTGGCCTAACTTCCCGTACCTGCCTTTAGCCCATATCATTTAACGCTTCTGCTTAACAAAAAAACTGATCTATCTTAGGTTTAAAATTAACAACTGCTCTAGCATTAACTCCCATTTGTGGAAAAGAGTTCCAAATATTTACAACCCTTTGTACATGAAAGTGCTTCTTAACATCTCTCCTGCAGGTCACCATGACCCAGTAGTTAGTGCTGTTGCCTCACTGCACCAGGGTCAAGATTAGAGTGGGGAGCTGGAAAAGAACAGCAGGTCAGTCAGCATCCGAGGAGCAGGAAAATCGATGTGTTCATCAAAAGCCTTCATCAGGAACGAGGCTGGGAGCCTCGGGAGTGGAGAGATAAATGGGAGGGGGCTGGGGCTGAGGAGAAGGTAGCTGAGAGTACGATAGGGGGATGGAGGTGGGAGTGAAGGTGATAGGTGGGAGAGGAGGGTGGAGCGGATAGGTGGGAAGGAAGATTGACAGCTCATGAGGGTGGTCTGGAAGGTTGGAACTGGGGTAAGGTGGGGGGAGGGGAGATGAAGAAACTGGTGAATTCCACATTGATGCTATGGGGTTGAAGGGTCCAGGGAACTGGGTTTGATTCCAGCCTCGGGTGACTGTCTATGTGGAGTTTGCATGTTCTCCCCATGTCTGCATTTGTTCCCTTTGGGTCCTCTGGTTTCCTCCCACAATCCAAACATATGTAGGTTAGGTGGATTGGCTAGTGGGAAATGGGGAGGGGGAGGGGGATAAGTCTGGGTGGACTGGGATGATCAGTGTGGACTCAATGGGCTGATTGGCCTGCTTCCACACTAGGGATTCTATAATTGATCTGGCCCCAATTTCTGGCCTACATTCCTAATTCGAGTATCTCAGCTGTGTTGAAATACCTAAAACTGAGATGAAGTTGCAAAATATGAGTACCTGTGTGCCAAACAGCATAAGTAGCAAGTGATAGACAGAGCCAAGGGACTCCACAACTAATGAATCAAGTCTGCCACATCCTACCGTGAATGGTGCTGGATAAGTAAGCTGCTCACTGGAGCAGCACGTAGCCCCACAAATATCCCCACCTGCGATGATGCAGGGAACTCAGCACATCAGATAAGGCTGAAGAACTTTCAAACTCCTTCAGCCAGATTATCAAGTGAACAATCCACATTGATCTCCTCCAGCGAGCCAGACTTCAGCCAAGTCTATACATTCCACGTGGTATTTAGAATTGGCTAAAATTATTGGAGCTGACAACATGCTGATGATAATACTGAAGGCCTGCATTCCAGAACTTGCTGCTCATCCAGCCAAGCTGATATCTACCTGACATTGAGGGAAACTCCCCAGATATGTCCTTTCTGAACAAAGAACAAATCCAAGTGAATGACCATGCCATCAGTCTACTCTCGCTCATCAGTAAAGCGATGGAAGGGGTCAGCAACAGTGCAGTTGAGCAGCAGCTGCTCAGTGATGCTCAGTTTGCGTTCTGCCAGGGTTACTCAGCTCCTGACTTCATTATCGCCTTAGTTTGAACATGGGCAAAAGAAGCCGACCTCCAGAGGGGAGGTGGAAAGCCACATTTAACCAAGTATGACAGCAAGGAACCTCAACAAAACTGTAGTCCATTTGACTGTAAGACTGTAAAGAATAGGAACAGGCATAAGCCATTTGGCCCCTTGAATGTGCTATAATGGGATTGGAAGGTGGTTGTGGTTGTTGGGAGGTCAGTTATCTCAACTCCAGGACATCTCTGCAGGAGTTCCTCAGGGTAGTGTCCTAGACCCAACCATCTTCAGCTGCTTTATCAATGACCTTCCCTCCATCATAAGGTCAGAAAGGGGATATTCGCCAATGATTGCACAATGTTCAGCACAACTTGCTACTCCTGATACTGATGCATTCCATGTCCAAATACAGCAAGACTTGGGAAATATCCGACATGCAAATCTTGTAGCTGTAACAGCAGGACAGAGCCTCGGAACTCTGAGGAGAGTCCCTCAACTCCTGATTCCCAAAGCCCAAGGCCCAAGTCAGACAATGACCATCTCTAACAAGAGAATATCTAACCAGAACTCATTGATATTCAATGGTGTTACCAAAGCTGAATCTCCAAAAATCGACCCAAGTGTGATGGGATTCTCTCCTCTTGCCTGGATGAGCGCATCTCCAACAACACTCAAGACGTTCTTCAACACTTCCTTGGACTTGCTTAGATCATACCCCGTACACTAAGTTAAGTATTCACTCCCTTCTCCCTGATACTAAGGGCTGAAGTATGTACAATCTACAAGATGTACTCACCAAAGCTCCTTTGATAGCAACATCTAAACTCAAAGACTGTGCCGTTTTGAAGGAGGCAGGTGTATGGGAACACCACTGAGTTCCTCTCTAGTTCAAACTGTCCTGTCTTGGAATTGTATTAGGATTCCTTCACTGTCATTACATTAAAATGCTGGAGCTCCCTTCCTAACAGTATAGAGGCTGTACCTGTACTTCATGGACTGTAGTGGTTCAGGAAGTTGGCTCAGCATCACCTTCTCAAGGTAACAGTGTTTGCCAACAAAGGCTGGTCTAGTCTGTGATCCCCACATCTCACGAAAGATAAACTAAAAAGGTTCCACTGGTATAAGAATTGTCAACTTCACAGAATTGTCTTCCAGCCTTTAGCAGTTAAAGAATCTTCAGGGCATTCAGAGAGTCACAGAGATTTACAGCAGGGAAACCCGCCCTTCTGTCCAACCTGTCCACGCTGCCCAGTTTTCACAATTAATCTACTCCCATTCGCCTGTATTCGCTCCATACCCCTCCATACCTATCCCCTCCATTACCTGTACAAATGTTTCTTCAATCACAAAATTGTACTCGCCTCCCCCACTGTCTTTGGTAGCCTATTCTAGACATTCACCACCCTCTGTATGAAAAAAGTTCCCCTCTGGTCCCTTTTGTATCTTTCCCTTTCACCTTAAACCTATGCCCTCTGGTTTTAGACTCCCCTACTATGGGAAAAAAACTGTCAGCTATCTACCTTATCTCTGCCTCTCATGATTTTATAGACCCTTACAAAGGTACTCCTTTGCTCTAGGGAAAGAAGTCCCAGCATCTCCTTATAACTCAAACCCTCCATTCCAGGCAGCATCCCAGTAAATCTTTTCTGCACTCGTTCTAATTCAATTACATCCTTTCTATGGTGGGGTGACCAGAACTGCACGTAGTACTCCAAATGTGGCCTTGTACAACATCTTGTATGCAATAACCCTCAGAGAAAAAAAAAATCCTGAGTGCAAAATTTTGTATTTTCTACAATTTTGTTAGAACACTTCTACTTTTGGCTCTGGAAATGTTTGTGATGGGGAACTGTCAAGGTTAACCTGACTGATTAACGAAAATAGTCCGTTCCCTTTCTGATTGGCTGTGGGGAAGGTGGGACACCTGAAAAATGGAGGAACATGTGATAAAATCTCCAGGAATATGTCCAGCCAGAGTAGGCAATGTTCAGCCTGATTTTTGTCATGGGAATAATTGGCTTGGGAGCAAACTTATTAGAGAACCAGCAAGACACCTTCCTTTAGAAAGGTTTATGACTGGCTTGACTAGGTCACAAACAACTCGACAGTTGAGATAATTAATTCTGCACTTATTCGCACTTTATCACCAACAGATATAGAACTGAAACAGTTGGCAGTGAACTGTGTGTCTGGAGCATTTTCAATCAAGGCATTGTGCATGTACTGGATAGCTCTTCTGGTGCTTTATTATTGCAGAGATCACCATTATGGGCTGATGGCCATAGAGTCATAGAGATCTATAGCACTGAAAAATGCCCTTTGGCTCATCTCAATCATCGAGGAGAAAGTGAGGTCTGCAGATGCTGGAGATCAGAGCTGAAAATGTGTTGCTGGAAAGCGCAACAGGTCAGGCAGCATCCAAGGAACAGGAGATTCGATGTTTCGCTCCTGTTCCTTGGATGCTGCCTGACACGCTGCGCTTTTCCAACAACACATTTTCAGCCCATCTCAATTATGCCAGTCAAAAACAACTACTTAACTATTTTAATCCCATTTTCCAGTACTTGGTCCATAGTGCACACCTAAATACTATTTATATATTATAAAGGGTTTTTTTTGCCTCTACCACCCTTACAGTTAGCTAGTTCCAAACTCCCACCATCCTTTGGGAAAACGGTTTTCCTTACGTACCCTCCAAACCTTCCACTAGATTCCAGAATGCAACCTGACTTGATAGATGATATAATTATCATTGTGTTTGATTCATTAATGTGGTGGGTAGTCCCTGAAACAAATTCACATGAGGCTGCAGATTTTCTTTAACAACAGAGTAGATGTTTGTTCCATAAAAGAAGAAATGAAACAAACCAAACTACCTTAATATGGAAGACAGTTAGAACGATCTAAAACATACTGTAAAACCAAAGTTTCAACCTTTATTCTGACACCATCATTACAGGGACTCGGGCCCAGAGAAATTGCACATTTCATTCAACTCACTAACCTTCTGTGTAAGTGACTCCTTACAGTTTCTGAGCAATGGATTATGAAAGCAAATCAACAAATCCTTTCCAAATCTATTGATATGAATGTTTCACGAATTGGGGAGCCTAAACAAGTTCAAATAACTTGCAGATTTCTAACTAACCTCTCCTGGCTTAGACATTTCACAAACTAAACCCTCCTGCTGAAGTGACTGGTTTCCTGGCCTCCTTCTAGGAGAGAATCTGAACTTTCAGAATGCAACCCTGGTGTTTTCTGACTGAATCAAGGAGCTGTCTCAATTGTAGATTCTTCAGAATGGAAGGCAGAGCTAATGACCTTACCTGTTTCCCTACTATAAATCCAACAGTATCAACATCTTTTCATTAGCACCACAGGGGCCAACACTCGCTTGCTTCCTGAGAAATGCTGGATATACTCACTGCTCTGGAAGGAACCCTTCACAGAAATAACCAGCATCCGTTGCTTCTATTTATAATCGTGAATTCAAAACATTATGCTAATGCATCAATATGTTGTGCATCTTTTAACATGCTATGAGGATCAAATAGCTCTGCAGATGGACATAAAATCAGGCCTAGAAGCCTTTTGCAGTTCCTGATGTTCATCATTTCACTATGGGTGCCATGCATTTAGCTGCTCTGGAATTCATTGCTAAACCTCTCCATCGCACTGCTCCTTTGATGTTCCTTAAGATCTACTTCCTTCAACACGGGCGGCGTTACGTTATGCCACCCATGCTCAATCCATGTGTTGATTGTTAGCACTGCTGCCTCACAGCACCGGGGACACAATTCCACTCTGGGCTGACTGTCTGTGTGGAGTTTGCACGTTTTCCCTGTGACTCTGGGTACTCCGGTTTCCTCCCACAGTCCAAAGGTGGATTGGCCATGTTGAATTGCCCTAGTGTCCGGGGGTGTGTAGGCCAGGGTGGATTAGCCATGGGAATGCAGAGTTACACGGATAGGATAGGGGGTAGGTCTGGGTGGGATATTCTTCAGAGGGCTTTGAACTGGATTCAATGGGCTGAATGGCCTGCTTCCACACAGTAGGGATTCTGTAAGTGAGCTTTTAGTCAAATTTTCTTATGTGACCTTGTGCTAAATTTTGCATGATCAATGTTCCTATGAAGGTGCTATATAAATGCAAGGTGTTAAGTTGTACCTTGCTGCACTAGTGCATTGCTGTCAAGCCTGCACCTTTATACTGTGGAATAATGGTCTGGCCGTGGTGTTACGGATATTGGACCGCCATTTGCATCGATAATCTGTGCAGTAAGGCCCAGTATAGAATATATTGTCAGTGGAAATGTTGCTTAAGTATACTCTGCATATGTAGTTTCCTCAGCCCGAAAGTCAGGGTTGTTGAATTATTCAGTGCCTTGCCTTGAATGAAATGGAAAGCTTGACTTGACATATTTCTGTTCACTAATCCTTGAATGGATTCTGCTGCATTAAGAACCCATTTAGCTTTTAGCGATGCCTCTGAGGCTGTCTTGAGATGAATTTGTCATGATCAGCATATCCAGGATCGCTCTGAATCCAGAATACAAAATTAAAGGGGCTTTGGTTTCTGGAGGGACGTTTGTAAGAAAACAGTTTAGGGTGTTAGAATGTTCTGGTGTAAACCTGGCCTCATAAACTTCCCAGGTGAGAAATGTGATTGTGAAACTGAATTGGCACTGCACTCGCCCCTGCCTACTTGGAACTATGTGGACAGTGTCCAACTTATTTCACAATGGACCCTTGCAGCCAGTAGACTTTCATTCCAGTTTTTTGAGCTGGAATCTAATGTAGGTCCCAGATGCAAAACCTTGGTGTGCTGACTCACCTTCCTAATGGGTACTTCTTTAGCTAAAAAAGTAATTTAATGTGATGAGTTTATCATCGCATTGTTTGCATATTAGATTCAGGTGATAGCCAATGAAGTTGAACACAAGCACTGTGGGAATAAGACCATAAGGCCATAAGACATAGGAGTGGAAGTAAGGCCATTCAGCCCATCGAGTCCACTCCGCCATTCAATCATGGCTGATGGGCATTTCAACTCCACTTACCAGCATTCTCCCCGTAGCCCTTAATTCCTTGTGACATCAAGAATTTATCAATCTCTGCATTGAAGACATTTAGCGTCCCGGCCTCCACTGCACTCTGCGGCAATGAATTCCACAGGCCCACCACTTTCTGGCTGAAGAAATGTCTCCGCGTTTCTGTTCTGAAATGACCCCCTCTAATTCTAAGGCTGTGTCCGCAGGTCTTAGTCTCCTCACCTAACGGAAACAATTTCCTAGCATCCACCCTTTCCAAGCCATGTATTACCTTGTAAGTTTCTATTAAATCTCCCCTTAATCTTCTAAGCTCCAGTGAATACAACCCCAGGATCCTCAGCCGTTCCTCATATATTAGACCTACCATTCCAGGGAACATCCATGTGAATCTCCACTGGACACATTCCAGTGCCAGTATGTCCTTCCTGAGGTGTGGGGACCAAAACTGGACACAGTACTCCAAATGGGGCCGAACCAAAGCTTGCCAACTGTTACTGTGTTTTCCCTTCACTGTTTGATCACGCAGCATTGCCCTTTGATGTGAAGGGCACTGCTTGTCACTGGCCACTCAAGTGTTGGTGGAGGAATATGAATATATGATTTACCCACTTGTTGTTCTTCTCCGAGTCCTACTCCTGCACTCACACGACATGGGTGCTGGGGAAAAATAAGCACTACCGCTGTTTGGCGATAGTGTGTGGGGGAAAAAAATATATAACCAGGAGGTTAGAATGCAGGTGAATTGGTAGCAACTGTCAGGAAAATTGTGTTGTTTGTTATGGAGTGCCAAAGAGTTCCAGCCAATACTCAGTATCCTATCAGCCCCAGTGCAAACCAAAAGCTTACCTTTTAACCTTTAAGATGCACTCCTGACTGTCTTGCTCGATGGCCCATGTGTTAAACATGCTGGTTAATTCACTGACCATGTGATCTGAGCAGGAAGCCAAGGGATTAGATTCATTTAGGATATCTGGTCAGCATGGACGAGTTGGACTGAAAGGTCTGTTTCCATGCTGTGCATCTCTATGACTCTATGACCAAAGTCAATGATTGGTAAATGCATTCAGTCCGATACACGCTCCATTTGTGGATGCCTCAACCCTTAAAGTGCAGGAGCAATGGTTTACATATTCTGCCAGAACCTTTATTTGAATTAATGAACAACTGGAGCTAGTATCGCACTTTAACATATCAAAACACCTTTATACTATTTGTATACGAGTGTAGCGTGGGGCTTAAAAGTGCTATCTTCAAACCACGTCATTAAGAATTAATCATTAAGGCTCAATTACTCATGGCAAATAAAGTGGGAAATTAGAGGTAAGCACCGCAGGGAGTGGAGTGTTTTATTTCCCCATCCAACGCTATTTTGATTTAATCCCGCCCTTCCCTTCACTTGTTTGATCACCATCATTGCCCTTTGACAAGGAGGGCATTGCTTGTCACTGGCCGCTCAGGTGTTTACTTTCGTCCTGGTGGTGTAATACGAATTAAAATCAACACAGTGTTGTTTCTCACTGTGTCTCACACACGACATGGGTGCTGGGGAAAAATAAGCACTGCTTGGT
Source organism: Hemiscyllium ocellatum (assembly GCF_020745735.1). NCBI lineage: Eukaryota > Metazoa > Chordata > Chondrichthyes > Orectolobiformes > Hemiscylliidae > Hemiscyllium > Hemiscyllium ocellatum. The sequence goes on from NC_083443.1 coordinate 27,690,508, forward strand.
GGCAGTGTGGGGGAGAAAAAGGAAAGAAAATATAGCCGTCAGGAGATTAGAATTTCCTCAGTTGAGGACTGACTCTGAGCTGGCTGACCACAGCCAAAAACACAGGAAAGAAAAACACAGGAGAACAAAACAAAAATAAAGTGGGAAACTACATGAAAATAGACCTGGTGTTTTATTCCTGATGAAGGGCTTTTGCCCGAAACGTTGATTTCGCTGCACTTTGGATGCCGCCTGAACTGCTGTGCTCTTCCAGCACCACTAATCCAGAATCTGGTTTCCAGCATCTGCAGTCATTGCTTTTACCTGGTGTTAAATAAAAACAGCCTGGCTTGGCTGGGAGATAACTGCATAACTTTATTAAACTGTGGGAACCAATCTTTTGTGCAGTTAACACAGAACTATCTGGGGCTGATTTTGACTTGTTTTCTGCAAAATGGAATGTCTAGAGGTACGACCGAAATGGTGATACAGCACGTTACCAGAATAGTATTGATACCAGGGAATTTATCTCACGCTTTGGGCTTTCACCGGGTTCATGAGACCAGTAACGTGAAATCTGAAATCATACTCCAAGCACCACTGTCCAAAGTCCCTGGTGTGAAGACAAGGCAGTGACACTCATTAGTTTGTACATCAAGTAGTTTAACCTAAACAATTTGCTCATTAGCTTGTTTATATATTAAGTAAATTAAGCAAATAAATTAGCTGTATAATGAAGCGCACTGGTCTTCTTGTCATCATTTTGCTCAGACATTAAAGAACTCATTAGGTACTTTCAGCCTAACAATAGGAGGAGCTTTATCAAACACAATTTAACATTGGACTGAATCTCCTGAGGAGTGGCAATTGTCATTCTGCTCCTTTCTACTCACTCAGCCTTGGCAGTGGTGGTGAAGTGTAAATGTCTTTGGACTAGTCCTCCAGAGAATCAAGTTGGTACTCCGACTCATGGGATTGAATCCCATCGCTGTCCTGGCCTCCGCACCTCAAGAGACTTTGAAGTTTTGGTCAGGGCAGTTTGTAACTCAAGGGCCAAGATGCAGCCAGAGGCCGGTACATCCTCCCTCAATCTGGACACACCTGAAGGTGGCAGGCAGGGTGGAAATGAAAGGCTTGGCCATGCTTGGATGATCCTAAGAGGAGATATCTGGGGCCGGGGTGGATTTGTGTGGTTCCTCCTCCATCCGAGTGGCTACTGGCACTACCCTGTCTCCTTGTGAGGAAGGAGCACACAGACTGAAGTCAAGGTCCCTTTTCCCTTTGTCACTTTGCCATCGGTGCTGAACAGCAATAGCTAGACGATGGGGCACTGGTCTGTGTGTCCATCCAGCAGGCTATTCATGGAAGCCACTAACCAAACAGTTTTAAAAGAGCAGAGAGAGTTTTACTCTGTATCTAAACCCTGTGTTGGCCCTATCCTGTGAGTGTTTGATGGGGATAGCATTGAGTGAGCATTACTTTCAATTTTAAAAGTTAGAGAGAGCTGTGCTCCATATCTAACACCATACTGTACCTGTTTTGGGAATATTTGATCAATATGGCTTTGAGGTAGTTTTACTTTCCATTCAAAAGTAGAGGGAGCTTGACTTTCAGTTTGAAAGCATAGAGGGAGCTTCACTCTGTATCTAAACCCATGTTGCCTCTGTCCTGGGAGTGTTTTGATGATGACAGTAGCAAAGGAGCTTTACTTCCAGTTTGGAAGAATAGAAAACGCTGGAGACCAGAGTCGGATCATGGAGCAGCCATTTTAAAGCATTGCAAATACAGTGGAGTTGGGCTTCTATGCCCACGCTTGTCCACTCTGTCTGCTTTTTCCCCCCTTTCTCTTCTCTCTTTTCTTGTTCTTTTATACTATTTTGTTTAATTTACTTCTTGGGACGAACTCAGTGCTGATGATGGCAGTGGTGAGTGGGCCCAGCAGCACAGACCCAGGCTGGCAGCATCAGAAGCAGCATCAGTTGCTGAGGTCCAAGCTCTGACTGATGGTTGCTGTGGCGGAGACAGGTTGGGGCCCAGCATGAGACCCGGTGGAATCAGGCAGTGGCTGCATTGGCGAGGTAGGCCCGAAACACACTCACGGCAGTGGTGGAGTCAGATTTAGGCCAGTGTGGTACCCGGCAACATCGGTGGCATCTGCATTAGCAAAGATCCAACGAGGACTCACAGTTGTTGTGGTGCTGTTCGCCGAGCTGGGAATTTGTGTTGCAGATGTTTCGTCCCCTGTCTAGGTGACATCCTCAGTGCTTGGGAGCCTCCTGTGAAGCGCTTCTGTGATGTTTCCTCCGGCATTTGTAGTGGTTTGAATCTGCCGCTTCCAGTTGTCAGTTCCAGCTGTCCGTTGCAGTGGTCGGTATATTGGGTCCAGGTCGATGTGCTTATTGATTGAATCTGTGGATGAGTGCCATGCCTCTAGGAATTCCCTGGCTGTTCTCGGTTTGGCTTGCCCTATAATAGTAGTGTTGTCCCTGTCGAATTCATGTTGCTTGTCATCTGCGTGTGTGGCTACTAAGGACTTTGAGGAGTCACAGTGGCAAGGGTGTTGGTGGAGGTGAGATGGCATCACAAAGGGTAGCAGCTTTTGTCCAGGATGGCGCAGCGAAGGAGACTCATGCCTGGCCACTAGGGGCAGAGCATTTAAGAAAGACTGTAAAATCGTACACTTTTTCTTTATTTCATCATTTTTATGTGTTTATGTTCAATGTTTTGGTTTAGTTTGCTATATTTTATGAAGGTGCTGGAGAGTGGTGATACCAAGCAACACTTTTCACTGTATTTTGTAACAAGATACATGTGCTAATAAATAAATAAATCAAAAACAACCTATTACATGCCTGGAGACCATTGTCATCAGCTGTGCACAGCTCCAAAATGAAAAATATTTAAAAACAACATGTCTGAGAATTCCAAGAAAAGTGAGGAGACTAATTCATACACTTGCAAGGTTGGGTGGAAGTTTGGAATTATTTGAAGGATAGATGAGATGATCTACAGTATGGAAACAGGCCCTTTGGCCCAACAAGTCCACACTGACCCTCCAAAGAGTAACCCATTCAAACCCATTCCCCTAACACTATGGGCAATTTAGCATGGCCAGTTCACGTGGCTTGCACGTTTTTGGACTGTGGGAGGAAACCCACACAGATACGGGGACAACATGCAAACTCCACACAGGCATCACCCAAGGTTGGAACCAAACCCAAGTCCCTGGTGCTTGAGGCAGCAGTGCTAACCACTGAGCCATCATGCTGTTCCATAGAGTGTTGAAGGGCTTATAAAATCATGAGGGGCATTGATACGGTAAATAGACAAGGGATTTTCCCTGGGGTGGGGGAGTCCAGAATTAGTGGGCATAGGTTTAGGATGAGAGGGGAAAGAATTAAAGAGACCTAAGGGCCAATTTATTCATGCAGAAGGTGGTGTGTGTATTTGGACCAAGAGCCAAAGAGAAGCTGAATAAACCAGAGGAATCGATTAGTCAGTCACAGGGTTAAGGTGACGGGGAATAGGAGGGAATATGGACCAACATTTCTTGTTGGAAAATTTAAATTGTCAATCCTTAACAGAGGGGTATGGGTAATATTTTACTGGACCAGTAATCAAGAGACCCATGTTAATGTTCAGAAGTCATGACTCCATTGTGGCTGGCCTTGGTAGAATCTAGATTAAGTTATTGAACTAACCTCAGTCATGGTCAACATGAGTGTTGTAAAGACCCTACCGAGCGAAACTCTAAGGAAGGAAATCTGCCCTAACCTGCAGAGTCTGGCCTACATAGCGACACTCCAGTTCCACATCAATGGGATTGACTCTGAACTATCCTCAGAATTGCGGCATACATCAAGATGCCCCAAGGGTGAATGCTGGGCCACTCATCCGAAAGCTACAGTGGCTCATACCTGCCTTCTGACTTCTTAATGAGGGTCGTGCATTGGAGAGCAAATCAATGCCACATGGAGCCCTGCAGCAGCATCCAAAATGCAGTTGTTGACAAACAGGTATGATCTTGGAGATCTTAGTTTTGGCCCTGGGTCATGCAAGATTGAGCAGCTTCCTGTCCACATGATTTCTGATTCTGATACCGGGATTGCCAGCATGGAAGGGACCAGAGTCACCTTTCCCTTACACGTGGAGAGACCTTGACTCTCTCAGAGCCAACTCTCTCAGAGTGAACAGCATTTCTGACGCTCCCCTTTCTTATCTGTCAGCCAAGGCTCCCTGATTGGACCAGATTCACAGCTCCAGTCAGGGAACTCATATTCTGTGAGGTCCACCTGGCTGACCTTGCTACAATCATTACATCGAAGGGTGTTAAGTTCCCATGGCAGTATGTTAAAGAAGAGCGAAGGTGCTACCCCCTGCTGATTGATGGGAGGCAGTGATATAGTGGTAATACCACTATATTACAAATCCAGATCTCCCCAGATAAATGTTATTGGAATGTGGTTCAAATCTCACCATGGCAGATGGTGAAATTTGCATTCAATAAAAAATAATCTGCAATTAAAAGCTAAAAAAGTTACCATTACCATGTAATTACTAATGACTGTTGTTTAAAAGCACAGCTGGTTCACTTTTATGAATGGGAAATCTGCCATCCTTACCTGGTCTGGCTCTACATTGGCCCATTGATTGCACTATGAAATTATTGAGCTGGCCATTCAATTCCAGGGAAATTCGAGTCAAGCAATAAATGCTGGTTAGTTTCCTCCCATAGCCCAAAGATGTGCAGGTCAGGTGACTTGGCCATGCTAAAATGCCCATAGTGTTAGGTGCATTAGTCAGGGGTAAATAAATGGTAGGGGAATGGTTACTCTTTGGATGGTCAGTGTGGACTTGTTGGGCTGAAAGTCCTGTCTCTATAATGTGGGGAATCTAATCAACTTTGCATTCACACTTACAGGAGTGTTGGAAGCTGAGGGGTGACCTTATAAAGGTTTATAAAATCATGACGAACATGGATGGGATAAATAGACAAAGTCTTTTCCCTGGGGTAAGGGAGTCCAGAACTAGAGGGCATAGTTCTAGGGTGAGAGGGGAAAGATATAAAAGAGACCTAAGGGGCAACCATTTCACGCAGAGAGTGGTACGTGTATGGGATGAGCTGCCAGAGGAAGTGGTGGAGGCTGGTACAATTGCAACATTTAAAAGGCATCTGGATGGGTATATGAATAGGAAGGGTTTGGAAGGATTTGGGCCGGGTGCTGGTAGATGGGACTAGATCGGATTAGGATATCTGGTCGGCATGGATGAGTTGTACCAATGGGTCTGTTTTCGTGCTGTACATCTCTGTGACTCTATGTGTGACCCACGGACAATTTTATTTTTAAATCACAAATAGATTATCTCGCCATTATTGCTTGGCTGTTATTTTTGTTACAAACAACAATGACCTAGTACTTCATAAGATTTTCTTTCCGAGCAACATTGGTGGATTAAAACAGAAATTAGTCACAGAGAATTCTCTGATGTTGACGTTTAATGTTTTGATGGAAACAGGCAGCTTGAATATTGGTTACATAAAACCTCCCAGAAACCAGGAATCAACTCATTTACCTATCATTCGGATACAAGTGGAAACTTTGCACCAGGCACCTTTGTGATTTTGATTAGGGAGTCTTTCCTCTCAAATAAATAAAATAAATTACCTCACAGTAAACATCAGTTGGAAATTATTAGACTTTCACTCAGTCTTGTCTCAGGAATGCAATTTATGGCAATAAACTGGTCTCCATCAGCCAAGTGGGAGGTTGTGTATAAGACATTAAGATGTTTGCCATCATTGTTGCACAATGTTTTGTCCAAAGAAATTTTACCTGAGTCAATATTATCAGTTGGCAGAACAGAGAGCTGAAAATACAAACCAGCGTGGAGAATGAGTAATGAATCTACTCATAACCATTGCAAGTCTTCACTCACCTATTAGCAACTTCACCCCTTGGATCTTGTGATTAAAACATTGAACAATCTCAGCTGTTTGTGAATGGAGATTTGAGGAGGGGAGAGAGTTATTGAGGAGGTCAAAGAAGCAAATGCACTGAAGAAGATTTTCTCGAGCAGATTTTTTTGGAACCATTTTACATCTGAAAATTTCATTAGCGGGACATAGGTGTTGTTGGCCATTTATTGTCATCCCTGATTGCCCAGAGGGCAGTTAAAGGTCATTACATTGCTGTGGGTCTGGAGTCACGTGTAGGCCAGAGCAGGCAAGGACAACAGTTTGCCTTCCACAAAGTGAACAAGATGGGTATTTTCCTGACAATCAGCAACAATTTCATTAGAACTGTAATCTCAGACAATGTTTTTCAATCAAATTCAAATTCTACCAAACTTTCATGGTAGGGTTTGAGCCCAGATCTGCAGGCCATTGCCCTGGTCTCTGGATTAATAGTCGAGCAATAATGTCTTTAGGCCATCACCTGTATTCTGTTATGATCGATTATATTATTATGTATTAAATCTGCAATATGTATAAAACTGTCACATATGATTAGATTTCCTACAGTGTGGAAACAGGCCCAACAAGTCTACGCTGACCCTCTGAAGAGTAACCCACCCAGTCCCATTTCTCTCTGAGTAATGTACCTAACACTATGAGCAATTTAGCATTGCCAATTCCTCAGAAGTATTTTGTGCCACATACTACCCAGAAACAGAAGACAAACAGACATTGTATCAAATACTCCATATATGTGAGCAGTACAACAATTACAATTCAGCCTGAACACATTGTTCAGGCTCCATTGCCGTGCTGAGAGAATGCTACACCTCCGCATGTGCCTTTTCGTAGTTTAGACATTAAATGGAGATCCTAATCTGTTCTGTCTGAAGGACATTAAAGACCCTGTGCCACTATTTCATAGAATCCCTAGAGTGTGGAAGCAGGCCATTCAGCCCACACAGTCTAACGACCCTCCAAAGATCGTCTCAGCCAGACCCATCACCCCCTTCCCTACACCTATAGCCCTGCATTTCCCATGGCTAACCCACCTGGCCCGCACATCCCTGGACACTATGGTTGAGAGTGTGGTGCTGGAAAAGCACAGCAGGTCAGGCAGCATTCCTGATGAAGAGCTTATGCCCCAAACTTTGATTCTCCTGCTCCTTGGAAGCTGCCTGACCTGCTGTGCTTTTCCAGCAACACACTCTTGACTCTGATCTCCAGCATCTGCAGTCCTCACTTTCTCCTGGACACTACAGACAATTTAACATGGCCAGTCCACCTAACCTGCACATCTTTGGACTGTGGGAGGAAACCGGAGCACATGGAAAGAATGTGCAACCTTCACACAGTCAGTCACCCGAGGGTGGAATTGCACCTGGATCCCTGGCACTGTGAGACAGCATTGCCAATCACTGAGCCACCACGCTGTCCTCTTTTTCAAGAGAGATCTATTCACATCTTGGGAATCGATGCTCAGTTTCATATGTGCCTCAGCTCATTGGTTGAGGAACCCCTCATCCATGGTTTTCTTACCTAATCGGTTGACCATTCCAATGTTTTATTGTCTGGGCTCCCATCTTCCATTCTACAGGAGGACTTTCAAACCTTCAATGCCAGCGTTCGAACTTGTACCTGGACCTTGCTTGTCCACCATCCACAAACTCACTAACCTACATTGTCTTGCAGACCAGCAGTGCCTCACTAGTAAAATTTTCCTTGTTGTTTATAAATACCTCTGTATGCTTGTTCCTCCTTATTGTCTAAACTCCTCTCGACCTACAACACTCTGAGATAGCCACATGTTGTTGATTTCTATTTCTGAATTGTACCAGTGTACAAAGGAAAGCATTCCTAAATGATGTTCAGGAGAATTCCCTACAGCAGTATATGTGTGTAATCCAACCAGATAGGGGCTACACCTGGTCCTTGGAAGTGAAGTGGGTCAAGTAGAACAAGTGGCAGTGGGGGAACAGTGCATCATAAGGTTTAGGATGATGATGGAAAATAGCAGTGGACGCATCTTGAATAAGAATAATCAACTGGTGGAGAGCTAACTTCAATGGGATAAGAATAGAGTTGGCGCTGATAGGTGGGAATAAGGGGTTGGTAGGAGAAACAGTAACTGGGCTACCCTCAAAGAATATGTGGATTGGGCACAGTCAAGATATATTCCTTCCTTCAAAAGGGAAAGGTGGAAAACAAACCAAGGGCTCTTTGGTTGATGAAGGAGTTGGAAGTTGCATGAAAGAAGAGGAAGTGTATTAATGACAGGTGAGAGTGGTAAGTACAATTGAGAACCAAGTTGAAGGTTCAGAAAATGCAAATACAAGAAGCAAAGAGGGATAATGGAAAAGGTCTGGCATCTAGCATAGAAGGAAATGCCCGAGTATTCTATCGGCACATCAGGTGTAACAGGAAGAGAAGGGTCAAATCAGGAGCAAAAAGGGGATTGACATATGGAGGCAGGGTTCCTGGCGGAGATATTAAATGGTTACTTTCAGTTATCTTTACCAAAGACCAGGCCATGGTGACAGACGAGGAAACCTCAGTCATCAGTTTAAAATTAACATCATCAGTTTAAAATTGGCATGGTGGAGTTATCGGCTAAGCTGTCAGAATTTGAAATTGATAAGGCATGGAGAGACTGAGGATATTGAAGGAAGTGAAAGTAGAAATTGTAGAGGCACTGGCAACAATCTTGCATTCTTCCCTGGATTCAGGGGTGATACTGGAGCACTGGAGAACTTAAAACATTACCCCTTTGTTTGAATAGATCTGTGAAGACCAGTCAGCTTAATCTTGATAGTGGGACAACTTCCAGAAACCATTATTCTGCTTAGGATTAATAGACATATGAGAAAATATGAATTATTTCAGAAGATTCTGCGTAGTTTCAGAATCTGTATGAGTTGATGTACTTTGGTACAAAGAACATGGAGAGATACACTAAATGGTACTTATTCTAAAGAGTGTGCAGGCGCAGAGTGACCTGGATTTACATGTACATAAGTTATTAAAGGTGGTAGGACAGGTAGAGAAGGCAATTAATCATGAGAGCTCTGGCCAAGGTAGCTATTTATAAACTGTTCCTATCCTCAAGAGGGATTAAAATGAGAAGGCACAGATTTAAACCGTTTTGCAAATGAAGCAAGTGCGAGGTGAAAGAAAGCTTTCTCACACAGCGAAAAGTTAGGGTCTAGAATGCACTGCCAGAAATTGGGGAGGAGGCAAATTCAATTGAAGGAGTGACATAAGTATTAGATGATTATTCAAGTCGAAACAATGTGCAGGGTTCCAGGAAAAGGTGGGAGTTTGGTGCTGAGCTAAAATGTTCAGAGGGCCTTTGACAAAATGATGGGCTGAATGGCCTCCTTCTGCACTGTAAAATCCTGGGATTCTGTGATTCACAGGAAACTGTTAAAAACAAACTACAGCCCCTGGATAATGTTATAGATCAGAGAGATCTAGGAGTTCAGGGACACAATTCTTTTAAGTTTGCATCATATGTACACAGGATAACTAAGAAAGCGTTTAGCATGCTTGCCTTCATTGCTCAGACCTTTAAGTATAGGAGGTGGGACATATATTGAGATTGTACAGGAAGTTGGTGAGGCCTCTTCTGGAATACTGTGGGCGGTTCTGGTTGTCCTGTAATAGGAAGGATATTGTTAAGCTGGAGAGGTTCAGAGGGTTGGAGGATTTGAGCTATAGGGAGAAGTTGAATAGGCTAGTGCTGTTTTCCCTGGAGCGTCGGAGGCTGAGGGGGTGACCTTATAGAAGTTTATAAAATCATGAAGGGCATGGATAGGATAAATAGACAAAGTCTTTCCCCTGGGGCGGGGGGAGTCCAGAACTAGAGGGCATTGGTTTAGGGTGAGAGGGGAAGGATATAAAAGAGACCTAAGGAACAAAGTTTTCACTCAGAGGCTGGTATGTGTATGGAATGATCTGCCTGAGGAAGTGGTAGAGGCTGGTACAATTGCAACATTTAAAAGGCATCTGGATGGGTATATGAATAGGAAGGGTTTCGAGGGATATGGGATGGGTGCTGGCAGGTGTGATTAGATTGGGTTGGGATATCTTGTCGGCATGGATGGGTTGGACCGAAGGGTCTATTTCCATACTGTACATCTCTATGACTCCATAACAGATATACCAGGGTGTTGCCAGAAATGGAAGATTTGAGTTACAGGGACAGGTTGGATAAGCTGGGACCTTTTTCACTGGAGTGTAGGAGGTTGAGGATTGACATTATAGAGGATTTTAAAATCAAGAGGATCATAGATAAGGTGAACAGCAGGTGTCTTTTCCCAAGGGTGGGTGATTTCACGATGAGGGGGCATATTTTTAAGGTGACAGAAGAAAGATTCAAAAATGACATGAAGGGCAACACTTTTACACACAGTGCGGTTTGTATGTGGAATGAACTTCCACAGGAAGTGGTGAATGCTGCTACAGTTACAATGTTTAAAAGACTTTTAGATAAATGCATGAATAAGAAATGTTTGGAGGGATATGGGCCAAGCGCAGGCAGGTGGGACATGTTTAGTTTGGGATTATGTTCGGCATTGTCTGGTTGGACTGAAGAGTCTGTTTTTGTGCTGTATGACCCTATGACTCAACGCTTCTATGATCTTTGTGGTGTGCTAGTGTTAAAGTTCTACTGTGCTAAAGTGCATCATGAAAGGGCACAACTGAGAATTTCCGCTCGATACTCCTGCAAGTGCAGGTAAAGATAAAGTCTTTCTCTCTCTTATGAAAACAAGTCATCAGCAAAGCCACTGTTGATAGGAACTGGATAAAATCGACTAACTGCAGAGTCAAGAATCTCCAACTATTCACAAGGTAAACAGGCCATTATGGAATGACTTAATGACTGCAACATTTCACAATCAGTTCATCATGGACAAACTAAAAACTGATTTTAATTTTGTTTTAACTTTTTGGACTCAATTCTCATTTTTAATCTGAGTTTATATGTGTGTGTTTTGTCATTTTTCTTGTATTTGGGTAACTAATAAACTCACCCCTTTGTTCGCTTAAGAAAGTCTGGGTAAATTGGTTTCTTTTAAATCATTTAGGCTGGGAAGGGGCATCCACGAAGGATGGGGTCTTTATAAATGAACTTGCTGCGACCAACCCGAAGGAGGAGTTGAGTAAAGAAGGGGAGCCACTTTGTCCCTCCCTCACCGAGGAGCTGAACTGGTTTGGAGAAATCCCATCTGGAATCGTCACAAATTGGGAACTCTCACCCGAGCACTGGGCGTAACATCTCCTCATGTAACTTGGTGTCACGTTGGATTTGTGATGCACCTTAGGACATTTCATTATCTCAATGGCGCTAGATAAATGCAAGTTGCTGCTTAGTGTTGACCTTCTCCAGCATATGAGCTTCACTTTAGGCATTTGCACCCATGGACCGTCACTGTCCTGCACACCTTCAGCTGAAGCTGTGTGATCCTCAGGAATATATTACCTCCTCCTGAACTCCCAGCCCTGCTTTCAGACCCTCCTTAAAACCCATGCTGAGCGTTCATCACCTTGCAAACACCCTCCAAATGGGAGCATGAACAGACAGTCACAGTCTAGGCAACTTACAGCTTAAATAATCGGTGCGAAATTAATTTTTAAAGCATCGTTTCCTGTCCTTGATATCTAGATGCTACAGGTGATTAGTATTACAGTGTCACATTAATGATTCAGTCACCATTGGTGCTTTGCACATTCTCAATAAGTTCTTTGCCAATTCTAGCGCCCATTGCTGTTGCCTCTGCTGCTTAATGTGTTGCAATGATTTGAAAGGCCATACCCACAGCAGGAGGTGGAACTGCAGTGGTTCAATTACTGCTATTTCCATGGCAACACATGGATGCTCCTGGTGAATGTGACACTTTGCTAGTTTGTCCCCATTACATTCACTTCTATATTGTCTCATGGCAGCAGATGTAGCGGTGGTGGTGGGGGCGGGGTTCAGGAGATGAGGTGATGGCAGGTAAAAGAGGCAGAACTCACTTAAGAAATAGGAGCAGATTTAGGCCATTCAGCCCCTTGTACACTTTAAATGCAGCTTTCAAACAAATTCAGAGCTGAAGCAAGCAACTAAAATACAGATAACATGAGGGAGTAGGAGTAATGTGACGATGATGCTGCAACACATAAAAGATTGGGTTGGTGATAGTTCGTGAAAAGAAATAGAAGATTAATCTAAGGAGGTGCAAATGACTGAATAAGACAGTTGCAAAGATCTTTAACCCAAAATTTTACACTTTGTGCAGGCCTGCAGAGCATTTCCGGTTTATATTTCGGATTTCCAGCAGTTTTTGTCGTTATTGTTGGTGTGAATTCCATTGCTCCTTAATTTAACTGAAGGATATTCTAACCTATTCGAACCAAATGGATTCATGATTGGATTAAAGTAGTAAAGTCATGGGTGGCCCGGTGGCTCAGTGGTTAGCACTGCTGCCTCACAGCGCCAGAGATCTGGGTTAAATTCTCACCTCAGGCTGTGTGGAGTTTGCACGTTCTCCCCGTGTCTGCGTGGGTTTCCTCCAGGTGCTCCGGTTTCCTCTCACAGTCCAAAGATGTGCAGGTCAGGTGAATTGGCCCATAGTGTGAGGTACAGGGGTACAAGTAGGGGAATGGGTTTGGGTGGGTTGTGCTTCGGCGGGTCGGTGTGGACTTGTTGGGCCGAAGGGCCTGTTTCCTCAATGTAAGTAAATGATCTAAGCATGTCACACAATCAAGGACAAACCTCTCACACGTTAATATTGTGATATCGGGGAGATGGGCTGAGAGGTCTCATTCTACACGTTCAAAGCTAAATCATTGGCTATAAAGGAGGTGGAGACACCTTGAGCTCATACTAGGTTCTGTCACTTCATATAATTATCTCCTGACTGAGCAGAACTATGTGCATTTGTCATTTAGTTTAACCATGATTTGGAGATGCCAGTGTTGGACTGGGTGGACAAGGTCATAGGTCACACAACACCAGGTTATAGTCTGACAGGTTTATTTGTAATCACATGCTTTCAGAGTGAAGTCCTGAACAGGTCTCAGAAAGTTTGTGATTTCAAATACACTTATTGGACAATAACCTGGTGTCGTGTGACTTATGATTTAGCTTAATGTAAGAACTGGTGACGGCCCTTCAGCCCCTTGAGTCCGTTCTGCAATTCACTTGGTTTATGGGTGATCTGTGCCCTTATGCTACATATTACATATAACATAACAGCGCAGTACAAGCCCTTCAGCCCTTGATGTTGCACCAACTTGTGAAACCAATATAAAGTTGTCCGAACCTATTTTATCCCGTTATGATCCATATGTTTATCTAAGGACCATTTACGTGCCCGTAAAGTTGGAAAGTGAGTCTACTACTGTTGAAAGAAGGTTCTATGCCCTTTCTACTCAATTAATAAAGAATCTACCTTTGACATCTGTCCTACATCTATCATCTCTCAATTTAAAGCTATGTCCCCTTGTGCTAGCCATCACCATCCAAGGAAAAAGACTCTCACTGTCCACCCTATCTAACCCTCTTATTATCTTGTATGTCTCTATTAAATCACCTCTCAACCTTCTTCTCTCTAACGAAAACAGCCTCAAGTCCCTCAGCCTTTCCTCATAAGACCTCCCCTCCATACCGGGCAACACCCTGCTAAATCACCTCTGCACCCTTTCCAAAGCTTCCACGCCTTTCCTATAATGCAGTGGAAGTGCACACATTACTCCAAATGCGGCCACACCAGAGTTTTGCATGACTGCAATGTGACCTCATGGCTCCAAAATTCAATCCCTCTACCAATAAAAGTTAACACACCGCATGCCTTTTTAACAACTCTACCAATCTGGGTGACAACTTTCAGGGATATATGTACAAGGACACAGAGATCTCTCTGCTCAACCGCACTACCAAGGATCTTACCATTAGGCCGGTAAGATCCTGTTACTCCTTCCAAAGTGAATCACCTCACACTTTTCCACATTAAACTCCATTTGTCACCTCTGCAGCTTATCTATGTCTCTCTGTAATATCCTTTGGCACTATCCACAACTCTACTGACCTTAGTGTCATCCGCAAATTTATCATTCCATCCTTCTACTCCCTCATCCAGTTCATTTATGAAAATGACAAACAACAGTCACCCCAAAACAGATCCTTGTGGTTCACCACTAGTAACGGATGAACATATTCCATCAACCACCACCCTCTGTCTTCTTTCAGCTCGCCAACTTCTGATCCAAACCGCTAAATCACCCTCAATTCCATGGCTCCGTATTTTATGCAATAGCCTACTGTGGGGAACCTTATCAAATGCCTTACTGAAATCCATTTACACTATATCAACTGCTTTACTCTCATCCACCTGTTTGGTCGCCATCTCAAAGACTCAATAAGATTTGTGAGGCACAACCTACCCTTCACAAAACCGTGTTTACTATCCCTAATCAAATTATTCCCTTCTAAATGATTATAAATCCTATCTCTCATAATCCTTTCCTACACTTTACCCACAACCGAAGTAAGGCTCTCTGATCTATGATTACCAGGGTTGTCCCTACTCCCCTTTTTGAACAAGGGGACAACATTTGTGATCCTCCAGTCTTCTGGCACAATTCCTGTAGACAATGATAACATAAAGATCCAAGCCAAAAGTTCTGCAATCTCCTCCCTGGTTTCCCAGAGAATCCTAGGATAAATCTCATCTGGTCCAGGGGATTTATCTATTTTCACATGTTCCAGAATTGCTAACACCTCCTCCTTATGAACTTCAATCCTATCTAGTCTAATAGCTGTATCTCAGTATTCTCCCTCAACAACATTGTCATTTTCCTAGAATGAATACTGAGGAAAAATATTCATTTAGCGCCTCTCCTACCTCCTGGGACTACACACAAATTTCCCAGTACTATGCATGATTGGCTCTAATCTTACTGTGGTCATTATTTTATGTCTGACATACCTATAGAAAGCTTTAAGGTGTTGCTTGATCCTACCTGACAAGGACTTCTCATGTACCCTCCTGGCTCTTCTTAGCTCTCTCTTTAGGGCCTTCCTGGCTAACTTGAAACTCTCAAGCGCCGTAACTGAGCCTTCATGTCTCATCTTTACATAAGCCTCCTTCTTGCTCTTGACAACTGCTTCAACTTCTTTAGTAAATCACGGCTCCCTCACACAACCACTTCCTTCCTGTCTGACAGGTACATACTTATCAAGGACACAGTAGCTGTTCCTAGAACAAGCTCCACATTTCAATTGGACTGAGGCTGAAAATGTGTTGCTGGAAAAGCACAGCAGGTCAGGCAGCATCCAAGGAACAGGAGATTCGACGTTTCGGGCATAAGCCCTTCTTCAGGAATGAGGAAAGTGTGTCTAGCAGGCTAAGATAAAAGGTAGGGAGGAGGGACTTGGGGGAGGGGCAATGGAGCTGAAAAGCCTCTGTGCAGAGGAGATGACCTGGAGTGTGCAGTGAGAGAGGGACTCACTGAAATCCTTGTAGAGGGAGGAAGAGAGCTTCTTCAAGGAAGGCATCCTTGCCCGGTGGTCTGTTTCCATGCTGTATGCAGCTCTATGACTTTATGAGTCTATATTTGCTGAATTTATTTTCAGTTCTGATGAACTGTCATTGACCTGAGTCATAAACTCAGTTAACACAGATACTGTCTGATCTGATGTGCATTTCCAGCACTTTTTGTTCCTATTTCAAATTCCCAGCATCTGCAAAACTGTGCTCCTCCATCTGCCCACATTGATTTCATGATCTTTAACATCCTCGCCAAACAAAAACTAATCCTAGTTTTGAGATTTTGAATTGCGTCCAAAAGTCAGCAACTGCTTGCGGAGAAAGATTCAGATATCCAAACCTCCTTGTGCGAAGAATTGCTTCCTGACATTAAATTTCCCAAAAACCGGAATTTTAACATTATGACCCCCTTTTGTTCTGAACTCTTCCCCCTCTACAACGGAAATAGTTTCTCTGGATGTACACTATCAAATCCTTCAAACATCTTAAATACTTCAATTACTTCTTCCTCCCTTCACCTTCTTTACTGGAATCACTCAAATGAGAATAAAAATACAGCACATTATCAAACCCGGATCAGCCCCAATGTCAAAGGAGAATGAGCAGGTTGAGAAATACTGGCTGCTGAAAGCACAAATCTCCTCAAATTAGGAACATACCCATTGTGTTGCAAGAGAGATTCATAGGTCAGAGCCAGAAATTTTCTGGGGAATTCACCAAATTGGTCTGTGCAATTTTGACAGGATAAAGATAAAACTACCATAGTCTTACCAGACCATAGAGCTGCTCTCCCATTAGTGGGATATATGACTGGTGCTGGTTTAATCTGACAGTGTCCATGCCCCAGGCAAGGTGGGATTTATGAGGAAGAAACCTCAGCCGGAATTGGCCTCATGCCGTTGGTATTATTGCTGTACTGTAGACCTCTAGGGCGGCACAATAGTTAGCGCTGCTGCCTCACAGCTTCAGGGACCTGGGTTCAATTCCAGCCTCAAGTGACTGTGTGGAGTTTGTACATTCACCCCATGTCTGTGTGGGCTCCGTTTGGGTGCTCTGGTTTCCTCTCACTGTCCAAAGATGTGTCGGTTAGGATGGATTGGCCATGCTAAATTTTCCTGTGCTAAGGGCATGGTAAATGTGGGGTTATGGGTGGAGCTGGGTGGGGTGCTCTTCGGAGGCTTGTTCCCTGCTTGATGGGCCAAATGGCCTCTTTCTGCACCATAGGAATTCTATGGCTTGCTAGCCAGCTAACTGACCCCAAACCTTGACAGAATATTGGATGTTTGAATCGTCCAACCCTGTGCAACCTTTTTACGCAGATAATGGTGCGTGTATGGAAGGATCTGCTTAAGGATGTGATGGAGGCTGGTACAATTACAACATTTAAGAGGCATCTGGATAGGTATATGAATAAGAGGAACTGGCAAATGAGAATAGATTAGGTGAGGATATCTGGTCAGCATGAACGGGTTGGGACGAAGGGTCTGTTTCCGTGTTGTACATCTCTATCACAATTCCTGTCAACCCTATGATCTACTCTGTTCCAGCAGCACCAATCTTTCACATCTTGCCATTTCCAGAAAGCACTGCTTTCTTATTCTCAGCCTGTGCTCTAACAGCTTGAGATCTTTCAATCATTAGGCTATTTTTGTTCATTGAGTGGCGTTGGAACCCTCACTCTTCAGATATCCCATGCTTACCAGGGGCATTCCAGCTATTTTGTAGCTCACTCATTAATTTGTTGACATTCAATTTCCATTGCCTTACTTTAACAGTTCTTAGCCTGTTTATTTTGGCACTGTAGGAAATTTACTAGAATCACATTAACATGCGTCCATTAAAGTCCCATTAGCCTGATTCCTATTAAGACTTTAAGAATGGTGTCTTTTGTTGATTTTTTTAATTTACCCTTTCCTTGATATGGATATGAGAACAGCCATTGTTGTCCATCCCTAATTGCCCTTGAAGTGAGTAGCTTGCTGGATCCATTTCAGAAGGTCTTCATCTGTAATCATTTGTACCTCCTGTAGCTGGGGGTATCATGTCAAGCTACCCTTCTGCAGCAACTAGATCTGAACCATTAATTCTCTTCCACAGATGCTGCCAGACCTGCTGAGTTTCACCAGCAAGTTCTGTTTCTGACTTACAGCATATAAAATACTCTTTTTTTTGGCATTTCACCTTTACCTGTCTCATCAGCGACCCATCTTTTGGCCTTACAGCATCATCATTAAATTGTCCCTTCTCCTTCGTTGGTTTTACGTTCTTGTCTTCACTCAGTTGACAGGACGGCTGTTGTGTGACACTAACCCTGTGAGTTCAGTCCTGTTTGGACTCTCATGATCAGTTTTCAGGTTAAGCTCACTGCCAGTTGTCTCTCTCCCTCAATGTATAGTGAGAGAGCAGCACATGACCCTCAGGGACTATGGCAACGCTATTCATTTAGAGAGAAGTAGAACCCCTGCAGTGTGGGAGTAGGCCATTCAGTCCATCAAGTCCACACCAACCCTCCAAAGGAGATCTCACCTCCCACCTTATCCCTGAATTTAGGCCATGGATACTACAGGCAATTTAGCATGGCCAACCTATATAGCCCGTACATCTTTGGACTGTGGGAGAAAACCAGAGCACTCATTGGAAACCCACACAGACTCTGGGAGAATGTGCAAACTCCACACAGCGAGTCACCTAAGGGCAGAATTGAACCCAGGTCCCGCGAGGTAGCTGTGCTAACCACTGAGCCACCTTGCCATCCCAACTGATGGAGCGCTGTGTACAACTGTTAAACTAAATGGCAAGTGTGCATAGTTCAGCTCAGTCAGGAGATAATCAGATAAACTTACAGAATCTAGTATGACCACCAGGTATCTTCAACCACTTTGTAGCCAGCGAAGATCTTTTGAAATGTCGAATGAGTTGAAATGTAGAATATGAGCATTGCAGGGCTATATTAGCACACAATAATGGAGTGACAGTGGCTTGGACAAACTATTCAATAAAATATGATACTGAGGCTGCTGCAGATCAGAAATGGAAGCAGAAATTGCTGGAGAAACTCAACAGGTCTTGTGGAGAGAGAGTGTGTGTTTGAGAGAGAGAGAGAGAGACAGAGTCAACATTTTGATTCCAGTATGACTCACCTTCAGAACTGGACTCAAAATGTTAACAGCACATTGTGTTTATCAGAGAATCCCTACAGTGTGGAAACAGGCCATTTGGCCCAACAAGTCCACACCAACCCTCCAAAGAGAAACTCACCCAGACCCATTCCCTTGACTAATGCACCTAACCCACACATCTCTGAACACTACGGGGTAATTTAGCATGACCAATTCACCTGACCTGCTCACCTCTGGACTGTGGGAGGAATCCGAAGCATGCGAAGGAAACCAATGCAGACACAGGAAGAACGTGCAAACTCCACACAGACAGTTGCCCGATGCTGAAATCAACCCGGGTCCTTGGCACTGTGAGGCAACAGTGCTAACCACTGAGCCACCGTGCTGATCTTTTCTGAGGGATACATACAAATAGAGCGTTTGTAGTGAGGTTGAGAACCTGAGAGAGGTTCCTGAACCTTATGCCTCATCAGCTAAAGGCACAGCGAGTAATAATATATTCAACACAAAGAGCTGTGGATGCTGGCAACCAGCAGGATAAAGCAAGGAAACACAGCAGGTATGGCAGTATCTGTGATGAGAGAAACAGAGTCAATATTTCAAGTCCAAGGGAGTGAAAGTTAATTTAATGCAGTCTGTTCCCCTAAGATGGAAACATTATGCTTTATAAATTCTGCAAATTTATTTAGTTCTGAAGAAGTGTCACTGAACTTGAAATATTAATTCTGTTTCTCTCTCCACAAATTCTGCCAGACCTGCTGAGTTTCTCCAGCTTATTCTGCTTTGATTTTGGATTTCTGCATCTGTAGTGTTTTGCTTTTTACCTGAAATGTGCATCAGAATCTTGTTGAGGGCCCGGGGGTTTTGACCGGAGAGTGACCAGGAGATCGCCGCTGTCTCTGCCAGGGCCAAAACACAGGCCAACCAAACGTGGCGAAGCCCCTACCCCCAATACTGTCCATTCCCCCTCGTCTTCCCAGGTCCCCAGGCAGAGGATGTCAGCTCCGGCCCTCAGTAGTGCCACTCAGGAGGCTGTGGCCACTGCTGGAACTGCAACTCCCTGCATCCAGGGCATAGGCAAGAGGGAGTCCTCGGATCAAGGATCATGGGAGAGCTCAGTTCTCGGGTTAGGGGTCACGGGGAGAAGAGGTTATCAGGTCAGGAGTCACGGGAAGAGTGAATGAGGCTGTCTAGATCGGGGTCACAAGGGAGAGAGGTTTGAACCATGAGGGGGAGGATGTCTCTCAGGTTGGGGCCATGAGGAGGGGGAGCATGGTGTTCAGAGACAAACACAGGGTGACACTTGATGCCCAGTCCTTCGACCACATAGACAGTCTCTCATCGTGGGGCACCACCTGGAGCTGACAAGCGATCCTCAGGGTAACAGAAGCCGGGCACACTCTCTGGTATCAGACTCGACTGAAGCTCAGTTAATCCCAGTGAAGAATGGCTGTGACCTTCTCGTGGTCTTTAATTGGCCATTCCAAAGCCCCACGTGGGGTCAAAGCAGGATGTTCAGTCATGGGTTATCTGGTAGAAGGGGTAAATCGGGGGATTCACATATGGCCCCATTCCACATCTGAGCTCACCCCAGAGAGAGAGAGAGAGAGAGAGAGAGAGAATGACATTCCCATCCATTCTCCCTCTCTCTCTCTCTCTCTTTTGCTCTGTCTTTCACTCTCTCCAGATGTTGTCTGATTGGTTGAGAATCTCTGGCCATTTCTGTTTTTATTTCTAAGCAACATGTTTGATGGGGAGTGAGGATTCGATTGATAAATTAACGTGGTCTCACTCACACAAATAATCAATGATGGAAACACTAAGCTGTGTAAATTCTGTCCATTTTGTTGCTCAGATTATATTAATGTGTGATCCCTCAAGCTAACTACAGAGGGTGCTATTGAGTTCAGTTAGGCAGAGCCTCCATCGGGTCTGTCCTGGTAGAGATCAAGAGTACAGGAGAAGGCCCTTCAGCCCATCATGCTGAGGTTCAAGTCTAGAATGTTTGATCTTATTTATTTTTACCAAAAGAGTTTAGTTGACTGTGGCAATAATAACAACCAGCTCAAGACGATGACAGGTTTAGATGAGGTAGACAAAGAGAAAATGTTGAAAATGCGTTGCTGGTTAAAGCACAGCAGGTCAGGCAGCATCCAAGGAACAGGAAATTCGACGTTTCGGGCATAAGCCCTTCATCAGGAAATGTTCCCATTAGCTGTTGGTCCATGGACCAGGATGCACCAACTTAAAGAGATTGAGCAAGAAAGGCACAGCGAAAGTTGTACACACTGAGTGCTAATGACCTGGTTCTAACGAAGGATCGCTGAACTCAAAATGTTAACCCTGCTTCTCTCTCCACTGATGCTGCCAGACCTGCTGAGTATCTCCAGCACGTTTTGTTTTGATTTTGGATTTCTAGCATCTGTCGTGTTTCTCTTTTACCAGAAACAGGGGTCAGAATCTTATCGAAGGTTTGGGAGGTGTGACTGGAGAGTGACCACAAGACCACAACTGCCTCTGCCAGGGAAGCCCCTGCCAGGTCTCAGGCCAACCAAACATGGCGAGGCACCCACCTCCCCATCCCCAACCCTTTCCTCTTAACTTTCCAGGTCTCCAGATGGAGGCTCTCAGCTTGAGCACTCAGTAGTGCCACTCAGGAGGCTGTGGCCTCTGCTGGAACTGCAACTCCCTGCATTCGCGACGTGGGTCAGAAGGGACTCTCGAGTTGGAGGTCATGGGGAGAAGGGGCTCTTGGGTAGGGGGGTTAAGGGGAGGGGATCTTGGTTTAGGGGTCATAGAGGTCATGGGGTCCTTCTGTCAGGGTCATGGGGAGAGCATGTTGTCAGGCCAGCGGTCATGGGGAAAAGGCCGTTCACTCATTGGGGTCATGGCGAGAGGGGTGGTTCTCAGTTTGGGGGTCATGGCGAGAGGGGTGGTTCTCAGTTTGGGGGTCATGGCGAGAGGGACATTTCTCAGATTGGGGATCATGGGGAGAGCTAGTGTTGGGGTGTCCCCAGGTCAGGAATTATGGTGGCGGGGAGGGTTCACGAGTTGTGGGCCAGGGAAGAGTGAGTAGTGAAGGAGTCTTCAGATCAAGGATCATGAGGGGGAAGACGGTGTTTTTCAGGTTTGGACCATGAGGAGGGGGAATGTCTCTCAGGTTGGGGCCATGAGGAGGTGGAGCATGGTGTTCAGAGACAAACACAGGGTGACACTCAACCATACAGCCTCTGATCATGGGGCACCAACTGACAAGTGACCCTCAGAGAAAAAGAAGAAGCCGGGCACACTCTCTGGCATCAGGCTGGGCTGAAGCTCAGTTAGAACATAGAACATAGAAAAGTACAGCACAGAACAGGCCCTTAGGCCCACGATATTGTGCCGAGGTTTAATCCTAATGTAGAGTATCAGAACGTAACCTATGCACCCCTCAACTCACTGCTATTCATGTGCATGTCCCAGCAGTCGCTTAAATGTCCCCAATGATTCTGCTTCCACCACCACAGCTGGCAACGCATTCCATGCATTCACAACTCTCTGTGTAAAGATCCTGCCTCTGACATCTCCTCTATACCTTCCCCCTAATATCTTAAAACTATGACCCCCTCGTGCCAGTCAATCTTGCCCTGGGGAAAAGTCTCTGGCTATTGGTTCTATCTATTCCTCTCATTACCTTGTACACCTCGATCAGGTCACCTCTCTTCCTCCTTCTCTCCAGAGAGAAAAGTCCGAGCTTATTCAACCTTTCTTCATAAGACAAGCCCTCCAGTCCAGGCGGCATCCTGGTAAACCTTCTTTGCACCCTCTCCAAAGCCTCTGTATCTTTCCTATAGTAGGGCGACCAGAACTGGAGTAAAAAATGAGGTCTGCAGATGCTGGAGATCACAGCTGCAAATGTGTTGCTGGTCAAAGCACAGCAGGTTAGGCAGCATCTCAGGAATAGAGAATTCGACGTTTCGAGCATAAGCCCTTCATCAGGAATAAGAGAGAGAGCCAAGCAGGCTAAGATAAAAGGTAGGGAGGAGGGACTAGGGGGAGGGGCGATGGAGGTGGGATAGGTGGAAGGAGGTCAAGGTGAGGGTGATAGGCTGGAGTGGGGTGGGGGCGGAGAGGTCAGGAAGAGGATTGCAGGTTAGGAGGGCGGTGCTGAGTTGAGGGAACCGACTGAGACAAGGTGGGGGGAGGGGAAATGAGGAAACTGGAGAAATCTGAATTCATACCTTGTGGTTGGAGGGTTCCCAGGCGGAGAAGATGAGGCGCTCCTCCTCCAGCCGTCGTGTAGTTGTGTTCTGCCGGTGGAGGAGTCCAAGGACCTGCATGTCCTCGGTGGAGTGGGAGGGGGAGTTAAAGTGTTGAGCCACGGGGTGATTGGGTTGGTTGGTTCGGGCGGCCCGGAGGTGTTCTCTGAAGCGTTCCGCAAGTAAGCGGCCTGTCTCACCAATATAGAGGAGGCCACATCGGGTGCAGCGGATGCAATAGATGATGTGTGTGGAGGTACAGGTGAACTTGTGGCGGATATGGAAGGATCCCTTGGGGCCTTGGAGGGAAGTGAGTGTGGAGGTGTGGGCGCAAGTTTTACATTTCCTGCGGTTGCAGGGGAAGGTGCCGGGGGTGGAGGTTGGGTTGGTGGGGGGTGTGGATCTGACGAGGGAGTCACGAAGGGAGTGGTCCTTGCGGAACGCTGATAGGGGAGGGGAGGGAAATATATCCTTGGTGGTGGGGTCCGTTTGGAGGTGGCGGAAATGGCGGCGGATGATACGTTGTATGCGGAGGTTGGTGGGGTGGTAGGTGAGAACCAGTGGGGTTCTGTCTTGGTGGCGGTTGGAGGAGCGGGGCTGAAGGGCGGAGGAGCGGGAAGTGGAGGAGATGCGGTGGAGGGCATCGTCGATCACGTCTGGGGGGAATCTGCGGTGCTTGAAGAAGGAGGCCATCTGGGCTGTGCGGTGTTGGAATTGGTCCTCCTGGGAGCAGATGCGGCGGAGACGAAGGAATTGGGAATATGGGATGGCGTTTTTACAGGGGGCAGGGTGGGAGGAGGTGTAGTCCAGGTAGCTGTGGGAGTCAGTCGGTTTATAATAGATGTCTGTGTTGAGTCGGTCGCCCGAGATAGCAATGGAAAGGTCTAGGAAGGGGAGGGAGGAGTCTGAGACAGTCCAGGTGAATTTCAGGTCGGGATGGAAGGTGTTAGTAAAGTTGATGAACTGTTCAACTTCCTCGTGGGAGCACGAGGCAGCGCCGATACAGTCATCGATGTAGCGGAGGAAAAGGTGGGGGGTGGTGCCAGTGTAGTTGCGGAAGATGGACTGTTCCACATATCCTACGAAGAGGCAGGCATAGCTGGGGCCCATGCGGGTGCCCATGGCAACTCCTTTAGTTTGGAGGAAGTGGGAGGATTGAAAAGAGAAGTTATTCAGGGTGAGGACCAGTTCAGTCAGTCGAAGGAGGGTGTCAGTGGAAGGGTACTGGTTGGTGCGGCGGGAAAGGAAGAAGCGGAGGGCTTTGAGTCCTTCGTGATGGGGGATGGAGGTGTACAGGGACTGGATGTCCATAGTGAAAATAAGGCGTTGGGGACCGGGGAAGGAAAATCCTGGAGGAGGTGGAGGGCGTGGGTGGTGTCCCGAACGTAGGTGGGGAGTTCTTGGACTAAAGGGGACAGGACCGTGTCGAGGTATTGGGAGATGAGTTTGGTGGGGCAGGAGCAGGCTAAGACAATAGGTCGGCCGGGGCAGGCAGGTTTGTGGATTTTGGGCAGGAGGTAGAAACGGGCGGTGCGGGCTTGTGGGACTATGAGGTTGGAGGCGGTGGATGGGAGATCCCCTAAGGTGATGAGGTCCTGGATGGTCTGGGAGATGATGGTTTGGTGGTGGGAGGTGGGATCGTGGTCAAGGGGGCGATAAGAGGAGGCGTCCGCGAGCTGGCGTTTGGCTTCAGCGGTGTACAGGTCAGTGCGCCAAACTACCACCGCGCCTCCCTTGTCTGCGGGTTTGATGGTGAGGTTGGGATTGGAGCGGAGGGAGTGGAGGGCTGCACGTTCTGAGGGTGAGAGGTTGGAGTGGGTGAGAGGGGTGGACAGGTTGAGTCGGTTGATGTCACGGCGGCAGTTGGCTATAAAGAGGTCGAGGGCGGGTAGGAGGCCAGCACGGGGTGTCCAGGTGGATGGGGTGTGTTGGAGGCGGGAGAAGGGGTCGTCAGAGGGTGGGCGGGAGTCTTGGTTGTGAAAGTAGGCACGGAGGCGAAGGCGGCGGAAGGTGGACACAATATTCCAAGTGTGGTCTCACCAGAGACTTGTAGAGCTGTAACAAAACCTCGCGGCTCTTAAACTCAATCCCCCCGTTAATGAAAGCCAAAACACCATATGCTTTCTTAACAACCCTATCTACTTGGGTGGCAACTTTGAGGGATTTATGAACTTGCACACCCAGATCCCTCTGTTCCTCCACACTGCCAAGAATCCTGTCTTTAATCCTATATTCAACATTTGAGTTTGGCCTTCCGAAATGTATCACTTCGCATTTACCCAGGTTGAACTCCATGTGCCATTTCCCAGCCCAGCTCTGCATCCTGTCTATGTCGCACTGCAACCTGCTATAGCCCTTGATACTATCGACGGCACCTCCAACCTTTGTGTCATCTGCGAATTTACTAACCCACCCCTCAACCTCCTCATCCTAGTCATTTATAAAAAAAAACTACAAAGAACAGAAGCCCAAGAACAGAGCCCTATGAGACCCCATTTAACACTGACCTCCAGGCAGTGAATCCCAATGAAGGATGGCTGTGACCTTCTCATGGTCTTTAATTGGCTGCTTCAAAGGTCCAAATGGGGGCAAAGCAGGATGTTCAGTCATGGGCCTTCTAGCAAAAAGGGTAAATCGGGGGTTCATGTATGGCCCCATTTCAAGTTTGAGCTGACCCCAGAGAGACAGAGAGAGAGAGAGAGAGAATGACATCTCCCATTCATCGTCTCTCTCTCTCTCTCCCTCTTTCTCTTTCTCTCTCTCTCCCTCTTTCTCTTTCTCTCTCTCTCCCACCAGATGTTGTCTGATTGTTTGGGAATTTCTGGCCATTTCTGTTTTTATTTCTAAGCAACATGTTCGATGGAGAGTGGGAATTTGATAGATAATTTAATGCTATCTCACTCACACAAATAATCAATGATTGAAACACTAAACTGTGTAAATTCTGCCCATTTTGTTGGTCGGATTATATTAATGTGTGATCCCACAAGCTAACTACAGAGGGTGCTATTGAGTTCAGTTAGGCAGAGCATCCATCGGGTCTGTGCTGGTAGAGATCTAGATTACAGGAGAAGGCCCTTCAGCCCATCACGTCTGCTCTGGAGGTTCACGTCTAGAATGTTTGATCCTATTTATTTTTTACCATTAGTTTTTAGTTGAGTGAGATCAAGACTATGACAGAGCTGAAAATATGTTGCTGGAAAAGCGCAGCAGGTCAGGCAGCATCCAAGGAGCAGGAGAATCGACATTTCGGGCTTGAGGGTGGAAGAGATGAAGGGCTCATGCCCGAAATGTCGATTCTCCTGCTCCTTGGATGCTGCCTGACCTGCTGCGCTTTTCCAGCAACACATTTTCAGCTCTGATCTCCAGCATCTGCAGTCCTCACTTTCTCCTCCAAGACTATGACAGGTTTAGATAGGTAACAAAGAGAAGAGTGTTCCCATTAGCTGTTGGTACATGGACCAGGATGCACCAATTTAAAGAGATTGAGTAAGAAAGGCACAGCAAATATTTTATACATTGAGTGCTAATAAGCTGAACCTACTAGCCTATGAGGGTGGAAGAGATGATAAATGATTTCAAAAGAAAATTAGACAGGCAGTGAGGGAAATAACCTTACAGGGCTACAGGGTGAGAACAGGGACAATGGGACTGACTGAGTTGTTCTACAGCGAATCAATGGGCTGAATGGCCTCCTTCCACACCTTGGGAGTCAATGACTTCTTTATTGATAGTAAATTTACAATATTGGGGGCACCAGTATATTAAAATAGTGTGGCTGGATTGGTTAGCAACATCTGCAAATGAAAAGCTTAAAGAATTTTTCATAATCAAGAAATAGAGTTATAGCCATAGAGTCACACAGATGTACAGCACAGTAACAGGCCCTTCGGTCTAATTCATCCATCCTGACCAGATATCCTAACCCAATTTAGTTCCATTTGCCAGCACTTGGCCCATATCCCTCAAAACCTTTCCTCGTCATATACCCATCCAGATGCCTTTTAAGTGTTGTAATTGTACCAGCCTCCACCACTTCCTCTGGCAGCTCATTCCACACACACACCACCCTCTGCATGAGAATGTTGCCCCTTAGGTCTCTTTTAAATCTTACCCTTCTCACCCTAAACCTATGTCCTATAGTTCTGGACTCCCCCACCCCAGCTAAAAGACCTTGTCTATTTATCCTATACATGCCCTTCATGATTTTATAAACCTCTATAAGGTCACCCCTTAGCATCTGACACTCCATGGAAAACAGCCCCAGCCTATTTGGTGGCACGGTGGCTCAATGGTTAGCACTGTTGTATTACGGCAACAGGGACCTGCGTTCGATTCCTGCCTCAGATGATTGTCTGTGACGAGTTTACACATTCTCCGTGTGTCTGCGTGGGTTTCCTCCTGGTATTCCAGTTTTCTCCCACAATCCAAAAATGTGCAGGTTAGGTGAATTGGCCATGCTAAATTGCATGTAGTGTAAGGTGCATTTGTCAGGGGTAAATATAGCGTAGGGGAATGAGTCTGGGTGGGTTACTCTTTGGAGGGTCAGTGTGGACTTGTTGGGCCAAATGGCCTGTTTCCACACTTGTAGGTAATCTAATCTAATCAGCTCAGCCTCTCCCCGTAGCTCAAATCCTCCAATCCTGGTAAATCTGTTCTGAACCCTTTCAAGTTTAACAACATCCTCCCTGTAGCAGGGGGACCAGAACTGAACACAGTTTGAACTTCTGATGGCTGGTTTTGCCTGGCCCAGACTTTCTGTGATTCCAGTGACAGTGGGATCAGGTGCCCAGAACAATGTGGATTTGGGGCTGTTTGCTTCAGTTTTTATCCAAATTTAATTAGAGTTTTTCATTGCAAGTTTAAAGTGTGCTCAGGTGTTTTATTCAAAACAAAACCCCTTAGACAACATCTTCCAAACTAATGTCCACCACCATCTAGAAGAACAAGGGAAGCAGATACATGGGAGGACCATCACCTATGAGATCTCCTCCAAGCCACTTACGTTCTTGACTTGGAAATATATCACCATTCCTTCAGTGCCTTGGGATCAAAATGCTGGAATTCCCTTCCGAACAACTTTGTTGTTCTACTCACACCAAAGGGCCTGCAGTGGATCAAGATGGCAACTCACCACCTCCATCTGGAGGGCAATTAATGATGGGAATTAAATGCTAGCCCAGTCAGTCAGCCCCTGATGAATAAAAAAGAATCAGCACCCACAGCAGTGTTCACCATTCCCTCGATACACCATGGACTCAACTCACCCTCTTTCACACCTCCTCCCCTGACTTATCAACTGGAATATTTACCAAAGGAAAATAAACTAACCACGGATGCTGCAAATCAGAAATTGTTGGAGAAACTCAGCAGGTCTGGCAGCATCTGTGGAAAAAAAGCAGGGTTAACGTTTCAGGCTCTTTTTTTCTAGGGTCACTGGACCTGGGACGTGGACTCTGTTTTCTCTCCACACATGCTTCCAGACTTGCTGAGTTTCTCCAGCAATTTCTGTTTTTTTTTGTTACCATCTGGAAATCCTGACTCCTGTCCGGCAAATGTCAGACGCTGTCAGTGAGTTAGGGAACTGTCGGGGTTATGATGTTAGGAGAATGAGACAGCCAAGGGCGACACCATTGAAGGATTGATGGAGAGGATGAATATTGTCATGGGGTGAGGCAAGGTGTAGGGGCCTGAGCGAGGAGATGAACACTGTTGGTGGAGTTTGAGAGAGGGAGGCGAACAGTGTAAGGTTTGAAGGAGGTATCGAGGATGAGGGAGGGGAATGAGCATTGTCAGTGTGTGAGGGTGTGAACATTGAGTTGAGGTCTTCCACCGAGGTTACCCAGTCTGATTTCCTCTCCCCAGCGACAAGGAGACTGTGTTGTATAGAGTAAATTGAAAGAAGGACAAGTAAATGGGCGGCACGGTGGCACAGTGGTTAGCACTGCTGCCTCACAGTGCCTGAGACCCGGGTTCAATTCCCGACTCAGGCGACTGACTGTGTGGAGTTTGCACTTTCTCCCCGTGTCTGCGTGGGTTTCCTCCGGGTGCTCCGGTTTCCTCCCACAGTCCAAAGATGTGCGGGTCAGGTGAATTGGCCATGCTAAATTGCCCGTAGTGTTAGGTAAGGGGTAAATGTAAGGGTATGGGTGGGTTTCGCTTCGGCGGGTCGGTGTGGACTTGTTGGGCCGAAGGGCCTGTTTCCACACTGTAAGTCTAATCTAAATTGCTCTTTCACCTGGAAGTTTTATTTGAGGTCTTTGATGGTGATGAAGGAGAAGGGAAAAGTCAAGTGTCCCACCTCTTGCAAGCCTGCAATCTAGTCTCCTCTATCTGTTGCTCACAATGCAGTCAACTCCACAATGAGGAGACCCAACACAGACTGGCTGACTGCTTCACAGAAACCTCTCCACTCAATCTGCAAACACAAGGACTGGATGTTCACAGAGGGGGGGCCTATATGAGGCTTGCAAAGATCAGAATGGCATAGATAGGAGAGATAGGGAGCAACTTTTCCCCTTAGCAAATGGGTAGATAACCAAGCGGCACCATTTTAAGGCAAGGAACAATAGGTTTAGGGGGGATCTGAGAAAAAAGAGCTCACCCAGAGGTGTTTGCTTATCTGGTACTCACTGACTAAAAGGGTGATGGAGGTGGGAACCCTTAAGACGTTGAAGAAATATATATGTGAAAAATGGAATTAGAAGAGATGGGAGTCTGATTCCTGATGAAGGACTTTTGCCTGAAATGTCGATTCTCCTGCTCCTCAGATGCTGCCAGACCTGCTGCGCTTTTCCAGCACCACACTCTCGACACGGCTGGTATGGACACGGTGGGCCAAAAGGCCTCTTTCCAAGCTGTAAAAGCTCTTTGACCCCAGGCTTTCAATTGCTTGGAATTTCAATAAACCATTGTGATCCCTCGTTAACATTTCTATCCTGGACCCTCTGTGTGTTCTAGTGAAGCCCAATGTAAATTACAGCACCTCATTTTTCACTGAGGCATTTGGCAACCTTCAGGACTCAACGTTCAGCAACTTCAAATCATGTCCTTTATTTTTATTTGTTCCCCACCGCACCACCATTCGCACCCCCCCACACCTCACTGCCAACCCCCTTACCTCACTACCCCTCCCTCCCCATTCATCTTATTTTTGCTGTCAGTCAGAATTGACATTTAACCTGGTATCTATCCCCTACTTCAGTCAGTTAGCTTGGTTGACTGGATGTCTGGTTTATGATGCAGAGTTAATCAAACAGCAAATGTTCAATTCCTGAAACTCATAAATATCACCATGAAGGCCTTACCTTCTCAATATCACTCCTTGCCTGAGGTGTATTGACCCTCAGGTTAAATACACCACCAGTTGTCTCTCTTTAATGAGAGAGTGGGATTATAATAATTTCACTTTCCCTAATAGGGTGGTACAGTGGCTCAGTGGTTAGCACTGCTGCCTCACAGCACCAGGGTCCTGGGTTTGATTCCAGCCTCGGTGACTGTCTGTGTGGAGTTTGCACATTCTCCCCGTGTCTGCATGGGTTTCCTCCAGGTACTCCGGTTTCCTCCCAAGTCCAAAGATGTGCAGGCCAGGTGAATTGGCCATGCTAAAAATTGCCCGTAGTGTTAAGGTGCATTAGTCAGAGGGAAATGGGTATGGGTGGGTTACTATTCGGAGGATTGGTGTGGACTTGTTGGGCCAAAGAGCATGTTTCCACACTGTAGGGAATCTAATCTAGTCCTTTACTGTTGATCTTTACCATACCTTTACTTTCCGTTCTGTGATGCGTCTCAACTCTCATCTCCTCTGAATCTTCCCCAACATGTTCTTTGCTCTGCCTCTCCCTATCCCCTTTTTCAACAGTTAAGACCCATCACGATTCCACCTCTCTGTATTTCCATAAAATATAGTTATACTGGACTCAAAGTTTCTCTCTTCTCAGATACTGAGTTTTTCCAGCATCTTCTGTTTTACTTCAGATCTCCAGCATCTGCGGTGCTTTGCCTTAGCTATGATGCAGATGCTGGAATATCATCATCTCCAGAGACAGGGTTTTCAAATGACTTGGATAAAGGGACAAAGGTATGTTTGCCAAATTTGATGATGTCTTAGAGATAGGTAGAACAGTAAGTTGTGTAGAGGGGACAAGGAGGTTACAAAAAAAAATAGCTAGGTTAATTGAGTAGGCAAAGATGTGGCAAATAGGATATGTGAAATTGTGACATTGTCCACTTTTACTGAAAAAAAACCCAAATGAATGTATTACCTAAATGGTGAGAGATTGCAGAGCTCTGAGATACAGAGGGATCTGGGTGTCCTTGTACATGAATCACAATAGGTTAGTATGCAGGGACAGCAAGTAGGAGAGTTAATTAGAAATTGGATATAGAAGTAGTGAGATCATGTTTCATTTATACAGAGCAAGTGTAAGACCACATTGCAGTACAGGGCTGTGCTGTGTAGGAGTGCGGGACTCAGCACAGCAGCTTACAAAGATGATTGTTGGGCTGTGAACTCAGAAACATCAGGGTAGGTCTGGCTACTACAACAGGCCTGTTGTCAATGTGCCCCATGAGATCTCATTTCAAACAGACATTCTGGCCTTTTGCTGTTGTCCCACTGTGAAATGCTAGCACACCGAGGCAGTGTAAGTGGATTCAATGTGTTTGTTTTGTACAGAACTGCGAGTGTGAGTGCTGTGCATTTTATGTGGTACATTGTATGTGTTATATTGTGGCATGTGCATGCTTATTGAAGGTGCTCCATTATATTGTGTGTTCCATTATATTGTACTGGCATGATTGTGTTGTCTGTTCCATTATATTATGTATATGATTATATTGTATATTCATTTACATTGCTTCTGTGCCATTATATTATGCATTCCATTATATAGTGTATTCCACTATATGTAGGGCACACTATTATGTTATGTGTTCCATTACATTGTGCGTTCCACTATTTCATAGAATCCCACAGTGTGGAAACAGGCCCTTCATCCCAACATGTTTACACCAACTCTGCAAAGAGTATCCAACCCAGACCCACTCCCCTACCCTGTTACTCTACATTTACCTCTGACTAATGCACCTAACCTACACATCCCTGAACACTACAGGCAATTTAGCACAGCCAATTCACCTGACCTGCACATCTTTGGATTGTGAGAGAAAACCAGAGAGTACCCAGAGGAAACCCACACAGATGTGGGGAGAATGTGCAAACTCCACACAGACTGTCAGCTGAGGCGGGAATCAATTATATTTTGTGCTCTCCCTTTATGTTCCATTATATTATGCTCCATTATCACAGAAGCTCTACAGTATGGAAACAGACCATTTGGACCAATAAATCCACATCAATCCTCCGAAGAGCAACCCACCCAGACCCATTCCCCTACCCTGTTACTCTACATTTACCCCTGACTAATGCACCTAACCCTGCACATCCCTGAACACAATGGGCAATTTAGCATGGCAAATTCACTCAATCTGCACATCTTTGCACTGTGGGAGGGAACTGGAGCATCCGAGGAAACCCGCACAGACACTGGGATAACCTGACCGAGGGCGGAATCGAACCTGATCCCTGGTGCTGTGAGGCAGCAGTGCAAACCACACAACCACTGGATCTTATTGTGTGTTCCATTATATAGTGTTCAATTATATTATGTGTTCCATTATATTGTTAATTCCATTATATTGCATGTTCCATTATATTGTGTGTTCCAATGTATTATGCTCCAATGTATTGTGTTTCATTATGTATTGGATATATACCATTATATTGTGAACCATTATATTTTGAGTTCTAATGTTATGTTCCATGACTTTGTTTGTTCAATTGTATTGTGTTCCATTAAATTGCTCGTCCCACTTTGTTATATGTTTACCATTATAGTTAGTGCATACCATTATGGTGTGTATTCTATTGTGTGTACGTGTTTGTGTTCTATTGTGTGTTTGCATAGTTTATGTGTGTGTGTGTGTGTATACATACACCATAAGAAGGCCTAACATTTTGACATTCATTCAAAAATGTTTAAACACCCCCCACCCCAAGAGACCATGAGGATCCCCGGAGGGGGGGGTCTCCCAGATTGAGACTAGTGCTGTGATAGGATAGGACAGAAGCTGTTCTTGTCCAACCCTTAGAGCCGGCGAGGTGGGGGAATGGGAAGGGGTGGGGTGTTTATAATTCATTGTGCGGGGTATTTCTGTAAACACTCCCTGACGGGCAGACTCTGGCGCTCAATGGAGATGAAAGGAGCAGCCGGTTTTAGCCGAGGGCAGCGTTGTGGAGCCGTCCTGGGTCTTATAATCTTGTCGGCAGCAGCCAGTGATGTGGTGGGAGCTTGGGGTGAGTGGCTTTTGTCGGCATGTTTTCTCTCTCTCTCTCTCTTGTTCCCGATGGCTGCGAAATTAATTGTGCATTTAATCATAAGGCAGTCAGGTCTGAGTGTAATTGAAATCAGGAGGAGGAGGGTGGAATCACGTGTAGGGAAGCTGTGGACTGTCTGTGAGGAGGTTTGTCCATCCTGTATCCCGGAGAGACATAGACACAGGGAGTTCAGTGTCAGAGACTGAGGAGCTGGAGCTCTGTGAGCAGATGGGGTGAAGCTACCTGAGCTGCACCACTGTTACTGGAGTCCCCTACTATTGTTCATGCCTGGCACAGGTACTGTGACCGATTCTTGTTCTAATGAAGGGAAAAATAGGAGTCGTTTCTCCAATCTGCATTTCAATTGTTAACCCTCCCCTAGCTGACAGTTGGTCTCAATTGACATCCAAATGTTGGGAGTGTTCCTGGTGAAATGTTCGGGGTTGCAGCCAAAAGGTCCTCTCTGAGCTGAATATCGGTCAAGATTTTATGGTTCTGGTGCTTTGTGAACAAACTCTTTCTCTTTTCGGTCTTGTTCCACTGTGATTTTTCCAGTTGAAAGTAGTCATCTGAGATGTGTGTTTTTGGAATGGTGTGGACAGGCACTGAAGTGACACAGGTGACAAAACATTGAAACGAGGATGCTGGAAAATCTCAGCAGGTCTGGCAGGAGAGAAACGAGCTGAGGTTTCAAGTCTAACTGACCTTCTGTCAAAGCTTTGACAAAGGGTCAGTTAGACTCGGAACGTCAGCTCTTTTCTCTCCTTACAGATGCTGCCAGACCTGCTGAGTTTTCCAGATTTTCTCTTTTGGTTTCAGATTCCAGCATCCGCAGTAATTTGTTTTTATTGAAACGAGGGTGATTATTTTAAGGACAGTGGGAAAGGGGTAAATATCAAGTCAGTGTCTGCAATGGTTAGAGAGATATTATGCAAACATTTCCAGCTAATTAAGATTGCTGTTTGCCTCTGTACTAAAAAATTTCAGGCCTCATCTGAGTCTGTAGTAGAGGATGCACTAGTCCTGTACTGAGGGGGTGCTGAACTATCGGAGGAGCATTCTTCACGTCTAATCTTGTGCTTTAAGCCAAGTTTGTGCGTGGTCTGGAATATCTCAGGATATTGTGGGTATCTGCACAGACACTGTCCCTAAAGCTAACACACAGAGTGCTAGAGAAACTCCCCAGTGTCTGTGGAGAGTGAAACAAAGTTGACCCCTCTTCAGAACTGTTACAGAAGCGGCTGATTGTTAAGTCTCTTAAATGTAATGTTCTCTGTTTACAACTGGTACATAGATTCTGAAGTGCAGTTCTGTAGTGCAGGGTTGAAGATCTCTCTCTGCTTGTTTTCACCTTTGAAGAGGACAATAAGCTTTCCAATACTGCTGAAGATTGAGGTGGTCTCCTTTAGACGAGAACTTAAACCAAGGCTCCCACCGGTCTACAGAAGATCTGGGCCACTTTCCAAGGTTTCAAAGTCTCATTCTCTAGATGTGAGGAGAAAGTGAGGTCTGCAGATGCTGGAGATCAGAGCTGAAAATGTGTTGGTGGAAAAGCGCAGCAGGTCAGGCAGCATCCAAGGAACAGGAAACTCGACATTTCGGATGGGCTTATGCCCGAAATGTCGAATTTCCTTTCCTTGGATGCTGCCTGACCTACTGCGCTTTTCCAGCAACATATTTTCAGCTTTCTTCTCTAGATATGAGCCAGTATCAGAATCGGAGGTGGGGAACGGGACAAGAATTGTAGTCATGCCGAAACGCTCCTGATTTGATGTTAAATGTCATTTTGTCCAATAAGAATCACTTCATGAATTTTAAGAGTGTGTTTGCTAGAGTTCCCGAGCCTCACTGAGCAGTTACCAAGTCTACCTCCTCTACACCATTGAGTGATGCTTGTGGCAATTCAACCTTTTTCAGCCAATCACAATAGGTGCGTTTGCATCCCAGTCAAAGATGGCAGTTCATTGAGAGTTTGTGCAGTAAGGAATCATAGTCCGTGAAGAACCGTAGGCATCTGTCTCCGTTACCGAGACAATGGTTGTGTATTGCTTGAGGGTAACCATTCCACAAGCGTGGAGTATGGTTATGATTAGATTCCCTACAGTGTGGAAATGGGCCCTTTGGCCCAACAAGTCCACACCGACCCTCCGAAGAGCAACCCACCCAGACCAATTTCCTTACATTTACCCCTGACTAATGCACCTA
The DNA here is from genome assembly GCF_020745735.1 of Hemiscyllium ocellatum. Lineage (NCBI taxonomy): Eukaryota > Metazoa > Chordata > Chondrichthyes > Orectolobiformes > Hemiscylliidae > Hemiscyllium > Hemiscyllium ocellatum. The sequence goes on from NC_083443.1 coordinate 27,725,916, forward strand.
ATACTATGGGCAATTTAGCATGGTCAAGTCACGTAACCTATACGTCTTTGGACTGTGGGAGGAAACCCACGCAGACGCGGGAAGAATGTGCAAACTCCACACAGTCAGTTGCCCGAGGTGGGAATTGAACCCAGGTCCCTGGCACTGTAAGGCAGCAATGGTAACCACTGAGCCACCGTGCTGCCCCATGGTTATGAGGCCGTGCCTCCATGAACTTCCGCAGTAAACACAGGGAGTGAACTTATGTTAGCTTTATTCAGCGCTGTGCTCTGGGGTGTGGGTGGAATGAGTGTGGGTAGGCAATTGCAACATCCCTCATGGGTGAGGAACACAAGCCATGTTGGAAAGCCTTGTGTACCCTAGCCCTACACCCTTGTGGTCACATTCCTGGAGGAGCATTATACTATAATAAATACTGAGATATAAATTGTTCTGTATGCTGATGTTTATTTTGAAGATCCTTTTATTTGGGTTTTGTGGCGTAGTAAGTCGCATTTCTACCTCTGAGTCAGAATTCCTGGGTTTGTGTCTAACGCTAGGTCTTGATGGACAAGGAAGCTATGCTCATTATATAGCAGACAAGCTGGAGGAACACAGCGAGCCAGGCAGCATCAGAAGGTGTAACCCTTCTTCAGGAATGGAGGTGCGGTTTGGGGGTGCTGTAGATAAAGAGAGGGGGAATTTTGGGTGGGGAGAGGGGCAGGGGAATGGTGAGGTAGTGATGGGTGGTGGGTACGACCTGATTGGTTGATGGGAGGAATGAATCCTGTTGGTAGGTGGAACGGAAGGTTTAGAACAGATTGATTGCAAATCCTTTAAACATGCCCTTGGGTGGTACGATTAGGAAAGTTTGCTTGATGTGGAGTGTCTTCCCCCCTCAGGCTATGCTGATAAGATGGTGACCTGCTCCAGGGGGAAGAAACTGGCTCTGGAGACAGATGCAAGCACATGCTGTGACTGCCTTGTACGTCTCTAGCTTTGGGAAGACCTGTCCCTGTGCTGTTAGTTCCATGAGATATGTGAGCAAGCACAGCACCATGTATGGGGTTGTAATACCAGTGTAAACCTGCTGGATTTACTAAGGTCAGTACGCAGGAGAACGCAACAATAACTTATGTTTGTACAGCGCCTTTTAACAGAATAAATGGTGCCAAAGTGTACCGTCAAACCATAATTGACACACAGTCAGGGGAGTAGATATTTGGATAAGTGAGAAAAGATTAATCAAAGAGGTGGGCTGCAAGGAGTGCTTTGAGGGGAGGGGCAAGGGAGAGAGGTTTAAGGGGAAGTTTCCAAAGCTCAGGATGCCTGACGGCACAGGCACTGGGAATGGAGCGAAAGAATGAGGGTTAAGAGGATGGGATTGCCTCCTCACTTACACAGATTTTCCAGTCAATAGAAGGTTTGTTGATTTGATCTTTTGAGGATCATTCAATTCTACATTTTGTTTCAAAGACGTAACAGTTACAGGTGCATAGCTGAAAATCTCAATTCCTTGGACAAATCCTTGATAATAGTTTCAACTGTGGATATAAAAGTATGATAATATTGTAAATAACATATTCCCTCAGTCTAGAGTTGTCTACCAACTTGTGTATTTCTATGTCCTAACGAGAGACTTTAAGAGGACGTAATCACTGTCCATAGAATGCCCCAGTGTGTTGTCCCAGTAATTAACAGTAGCAGTTACCCATCATTGCAGATCCCAATACACAGGCTCATTAACAAAAATGTGTAAGTACAAAAAGTCAGCTTTATTTCCTACAGTAAGTACTGCTGGAAAATGTGTCCCCCCCCCCTTTGGCTGACTTTTTTTTACCCTGTCCTTTTACATCTTTAACAAAGACGGGAGCAATCAGCTTCCACATCACTTTGTTCGTCTCTCAAACCAAAGCGTTTGTTACAGCGTGTTATTAAGCTAAAGGAAGACCAGATATGCCTCGCCCAACACCGCACTCAATAAACCACAAGTTTAACTGTTAAGGTCATTGCGTTGTATGCCAGCTCAGTTGGTAACATACTTACTCTAAATCACAAGCTTCCTGTTTCAAGATTCCAGGAGAACCGAGGGGGGACACTCCAGTGCAGTCCTGAGGCAGTGCTGCTGCACGGACCGAGAGGGGACACTCCAGTGCAGTCCTGAGGCAGTGCTGCTGCAAGGACCGAGGCTGGTGCTCCAGTGCAGTCCAGAGGAAGTACTGCTGCATGGACCGAGGCTGGTGCTCCAGTGCAGTCCTGAGGCAGTGATGCTGCACGGACCGAGGGGGGACACTCCAATGCAGTCCAGAGGCAGTGCTGCTGCATGGACCGAGGGGGGACACTCCAGTGCAGTCCAGAGGAAGTGCTGCTGCAAGGACCGAGGCTGGTGCTCCAGTGCAGTCCAGAGGAAGTGCTGCTGCATGGACCGAGGCTGGTGCTCCAGTGCAGTCCTGAGGCAGTGCTGCTGCATGGACCGAGGGGGGACACTCCAGTGCAGTCCAGAGGAAGTGCTGCTGCAAGGACCGAGGCTGGTGCTCCAGTGCAGTCCAGAGGAAGTGCTGCTGCACGGACCGAGGCTGGTGCTCCAGTGCAGTCCTGAGGCAGTGTTGCTGCACGGACCGAGGGGGGACACTCCAGTGCAGTCCAGAGGAAGTGCTGCTGCAAGGACCGAGGCTGGTGCTCCAGTGCAGTCCAGAGGAAGTGCTGCTGCACGGACCGAGGCTGGTGCTCCAGTGCAGTCCTGAGGCAGTGTTGCTGCACGGACCGAGGGGGGACACTCCAGTGCAGTCCAGAGGAAGTGCTGCTGCAAGGACCGAGGCTGGTGCTCCAGTGCAGTCCAGAGGAAGTGCTGCTGCATGGACTGAGGCTGGTGCTCCAGTGCAGTCCTGAGGCAGTGTTGAATGGATGGCAGTGCTACCTTTTGGATGAACCATTTGTTTTGTTGAAAATGAAGCAACCCACAGCATATGTTTCTTTCTCAGAGAAGGACTGGGAATTATCTGACGTGCCCAGTCTCCTATCCATTAAGTATTCCCCAATCAACATCTCTTATTTAGCTTGTTCACAGGATATGCACGTTGCTGGTGGAGCTAGCATTTGTATCAGGCGCTCCTTCATTGTCCGTGAACTGCAGGTGGTCCTTCTCTTTAAGTTGTGTTGTGTACACAATGGTTCACACTTCCTGATGCACAAACAGCTCTCAGTGCTGGAAATAGGCTGTATCTGCTGTACCTGGTTATGCATTGCAATGGTTTCAGTTTCATAATTTGTGATTCGCAGAGGTAATCTGTTGGTTCCTGAGTATTAAACAACTGCTTTCTGTTACAGGCTATGTAACCATAACTCTTTCTGCACCATTAGTCTGTTGCAGTTCCTGCTCCCACCCCCCCTCCACCAACCTTGCCTCCCACATGCCTTTCTCTCCCCTCTATGACATTTTGTTATCACTGGTCTGAACTGCTCACTCTGATGGATGTAGAGGAGCCTGTGGCTACTATCTTGAAGGAGGTCTGGGGTCTTCTCCCTGGTATCAAAGCCAATGTTTTTCTCCCAACCCGCACCAATTTTCTTCCTTAGGTGAAGAAACTCCTCCTCCTCAGTTAACACTGACCATAGCACCAGCCAGCACAGAGTCAGTGCCCTAAACTGAGGAGACTCTACATCTCCTGGTTATGTGTATACTTTTTTCTTTTTCTTCTCTCCTTATTCTTTACCCCCGCACTGCGGTAGTGCTCATATATCCCCCAGCACCCACGTTGTGTGTGTGCGGGTGTGAGATACGGTGAAAGACAACAAGTGTAAAAATCTTTATTCAGCTTCTACCACCAGGAAGACCGAAGTGGCCAGTGACAAGCAGTGCCCTTCTCAGAGGGCATCGCTGCATGACCAAATAGTGAGGGGGAGGGCAGGGATCCAGCGCCACTTTTAAAACAAAAACACACAGATGACACCTTAGTACTTGTGGGATCTTGCTGTGCCCAAATTGCCTGCTGCATGCCCGACATTACAACAGTGGTTACATCTCACGAATGTAACTTCTTGGCTCGACGGTGCTTTGGAATATCTTAAGGCGGTCAAAGGTGCTATATAAATGACTATTTTTTTTTCCCCCGTTCAGTCTTTCTCCCAGGGTGCACTTAAGGATGACAAAAATTAATATTTGTTTGTGGGGCTTCAGACTTGACAGATGAGGACCGCGGAAGCAGAGCTGTCTAACCAGTTGTCTAGCTCATGGAGTGAGGTGCAAATTGCAAAAAAAAAATCAAACGCTTGAAGAATGGAAAGGATTTAAGGCTTCAAGAGGATTTTATTCACCATTTATGATTGGCAGAGAGATGCCCATTGTCAGTTCTACCGTGTTATTTTCATGCACTTAAGTGCTGTCATTTTCTTGTCTTTTCTGTCAGTGTGAACTATTCCCAGAGCGCTCTCTAATGGAGAATGTAATCAAAATGTCCAATGAATGGCAGCGTGACAAGGAGATGCTTTCAGATTCCTTTCCAAACCAGTTGCGAATCAATTTTCATCTTGAACTGAATGCCGCGTCTGGCCCAGCAGGTAAGACTGGGCTGCCCACCGTGGGAACATCAAATCCTTCGCTTAGTGCTGAAGGAGCTGCTCTTGATGTACTGCAATAAATTGGAGCCCTGCTCAACAACCATGTGCACTTATATAGCACCTTCAAGGTGGTAAAACCCTCACAAAGTCCTTCACAGGGGTCACTATTAAAGCGGAACTTGACACCGAGCTGCACTAGAAGATGGGAGTTTAATCGAAGAAGTTGATTAGAAAGAGCATCTCAAAAGATGAGGGAGAGGTGGAAGAAGTTTAAGGAGGGAGGGAGGTCCAGAGTTGACAGTCGAGGTGGTCAGGCAAATGAAAATAGCATAAACGCAAGAAGCCAGATGCAGCGGAGATTCTTGAAGGGAGATGAGGTGGTAGAAGTTGCAGGGATAGGGATTCAAGGTAATGTGAGAGATGTGAAGCATTCTTTGAAAGATAGCAAGGAGTTATTCAAATGTCTTGATCTTGAGACATGCAAAAGAGTCACTGAGAACACAACGGTGCTAAATCGCTGTTTCTGACATGTCATAGAATCAGGCCCTTTGGCCAAACTAGTCCACACTGACCCTCTGAAGAGTAACCCATTCAGATCCATTCCCCAACCTTTTAGTCTATATTTACTCCTGAATAATGCACCTAACCCACACATCCCTGAATACTGTGGGCAATTTAGCATGACCAGTGCACCTAACCTGCATATCTTTGGAATGTGGGAGGAAACCAGAGCACCCGGAGGAAACCCACGCAGACACTGGGAGAACGTGCAAACTCCAGGCAGACTGTTACCCGATGTCTGGTGCTGTAAAGCAGCAGTGCTAACCACTGAGCCACTATGCTGTCCCCTTTTTAAGAACTCTCCTCATATCCTGGGATGCACCAACCAAAACAGACTTGTCACCCTTTGTGTTGCCCTTAGTTTGTGCATGGAGAGGTCTCCCAATCAGCATTGCCCAGTAACTGCATTTCTGAGTAAGCACTCATGTGTGAAGTGCCTTGCGATGTTCTTTCAGCTCGCTGCCTAATGAATTAATAGGAGCATTCTCTCTGCCTTTCCTGCAACCAGTAACCTGTCAATAATAAATGGACTATAATTGAGTGGCTTATTCAATGGGAATGGTGTGTTACCAGAGCAGATTAAACCACCAGGTGCTACTAATCTTGTTGGTTTGGAGTGAAGAGTGTGGTGCTGGAAAAGCACAGCTGGTCAGGCCGCACCCGAGGAACAGGAGAATCGACGTTTCGGGCAAAAGCCCTTCCTGATGAAGGGCCCTTATCCCCAAAACATCGATTGTCCTGCTCCTCAGATGCTGCCTGACCTGCTGTGCTTCTCCAGCACTACACTCTTCGACTCTGATCTCCAGCATCTGCAGTCCTCACTTTTTCCTTTTGGTTAGGGGTCATGGTACTACCTTGACAAGCTTTGAATGAAAAGGTTGCGAAACTGAACATGGGGCTGGGGCAGGCCATTCAGCCCATTGAGTCCATTCAGCCATTCAACAAGATTTTACCTCAACTCCAACTTCCTCTACCAGTTTGAATGTCTCACCTTGAAATGAAAAGTTACAAGGTGATCAGAGGATTAGATAGGGTAGACAGTGAAAGTCGTTTTCCTAGGATGATGATGTCAGCTTGTACGAGGGGCATAACTACAAATTGAGGGGTGGTGGATTTAAGACAGATGTCAGAGGCAGATTCTTTACGCAGAGAGTGGTAAGGGTGTGGAATGCCCTACCTGCTAATGGAGTCAACTCAGCCACATTAAGGAGATTTAAACAATCCTTATCTAAGCACATGGATGATGATGGGATAGTGTAGGAGGACGAGCTAAGAATAGTTCACAGGTCAGTGCAACATCGAGGGCCGAAGGGCCTGTTTTGCGCTGTATTGTTCTATGTTTACCCCGAGAGTGGGGAGCCTGTGGAACTCTCAACCACAAAGTGGCTAAGGTCAAAACGTTGAATGTTTTCAAGGAAGAGTTAGATATAGTTCTTGGGGATAGAGTGTTCAATGGATATGGGGAGAAAGCTGGGGGCACTTACTGACCATATTGAATGGTGGGGCAGACTCAAAGGGCCCTCCCTGCTCCTATCTTCTATGTTTCTATGCTTGATTGTCTACCCTCATGGTCCTGAAACTCCCCTTTAGTTGCATATAAGGGCTCCTGCTTTCAACTCCATGAGTGACATGAAGGAAAAGAACACACAAGATGGTTTACCTTTACCTTTATCATGCGCTTCGAGGAAACCCAAGAGCTTTTCCTGAAGCATCCTCCTTGCCTGTAAACATCTGTTGTACCGAGTTCCTCCGCCATACCCACTCAAAACCATGTTGCTTCTGTCCTTTGGCAGAGCATGTAACCCTGAGCATGGCACTCCTACTTGGGACGGAGGAGGAGGGATGGAAGGATTGCAAGAGGGTAGCTGAGCCGTCCAATGGCCCCGCCACCCTAAATGTTTGCAGTACGATCCAATAAATAGGGAGTTGGGAGGTGACTGTATTACCCATTGGACGATTAATGTTCTGGGGACGTGGGTTCAAATCCTGCAGATGGGAGAATTTGGGTTCAATAAAAATCTGGAATTAAGAGTTTAATGATGACCATTGTCGATTGTTGGGAAAACCATCTGGTTCACTAATGTCCTTTAGAGTAGGAAACTGCCATCCTGACCTGGTTTGGCCTACATGTGACTCACAGCAATGTGGTTGATTCTTAATGGTCCTCTGGGCAATTGGGGATGGACAATAAGTGTTGGCCTGATCAGTGACGTTTTCATCCCATGAATGAAGTAAATGTGAAGTGAAAATAAATGCAGATTTAAAACACTACTTAGAGCTGATTTAGGACTGAAGACACTGTGGGTGACAGTTTGCTTTTGCTATTGAGAGTGGTAAATGCTTTTCTGCTGAAAAGCTGTGGACATGATGTGAATATGAAGGGAGCTGTAAAATATGCCATTGACAATTCTTTTATCTATTTGTGCTATTTCTGTCTCCCTCCTGCTGAAGGTCATTTTGTACAGGAATCCATAGTGCACACGGGTACACAAATGCGTTGATTTTATTTAAAAGGCACAAAATTTCCAGACGCCAGAAACTGTGGACTGAAACTGGGAAATAGCTGAAAGGCCGGTCAGGATCAGGGTGGAAAAGGCAATTTTGCACGAAGAGTTTTCGGCTGTTAAGCGAGTGGTTCGGAATCAGAATGTAGTTTTCCAAATGGGTGTGTGTGCAGAACCCAAAGTTCCTGTTTATGTAACTGTTGTGGCTCTAATTAACAAATATCAGCAAAGTTTCACCTATTAAAGGTTTCCTTTTCATTGCAGAAGTGGCCTCCACTTCTGTGGGAAGGAGGATTTGAGTTCAGAACAAGCACCACATTCAGCTGCTCATATAGTTGGTTCTGATATAATGCGATAGTTCTGTTCTCATGCGATTATAAGAAAACCGAGCAAGAGCCGCACCATTTAAACTAATGGCATCACAATCGTGTTATAGCCCAGGAAAGCTTGTGTTCTCCAGATAACAGTCTAACCTCGCCAATCGGGTTAAAGCCAATTCATGTTGAAGAAATGTGTGTTATGAAAGAATCGACTGTACATTTACTGATTTTGTTTCCCCACTATTGGCAGCAGTGCTAGTTGTAGTAACCTGGAGACTTGGACCAAAATCCTAGAGAGGTCAGTTCAGTTGCAGTCTAGCATGTGGGGCATTTTAAATGTAATTCATTAGTAAATGAAATGCACTAAGGAGCACTCATACCCTTACCAGGCTATGTTAATTCAATATTATTGTAAATATGCAGGTCTTTCATGAGACTCTTTGCTGGTTTATTGATGCTCTATAGTTACACAGGGGAAATCAGGAACCCTTTTATAAATAGCTTCCATTTCACTGAGGAGGCTTCAAGCCCACCAATTTCCAACAACCTGCTCTGAAAACTCTGTTGATGTTTAGATAGCTGTGATAAATTGTACGGCAACAATGGAAATTCTAAATCCAATAACATTATTCTAAATAGAACAACCCGTACAAAAATCAGTTTACCTTTTCTCTCAATTTTAATGGCTCTCTAAAATATTTAGATCAGCAGCTTCACCAAAATGTGATCAGCTGTACCTTGAGCAATAACCTTTTTTTTTCTAAAGTTCATGGAAATTCATCTCTTAGTTTTTGAGATCTATTGTTTACAGATAAACAGACATCCAAGCATGTAAAAACATTCTCTATCCTCATCTCTGTGAAGGCAATAATAAATCTTGAATACATTGCTGGTCTCACCAGTTCTGACTGTCTAACTACTGTATTGCCATAAAAATCCATCTGCTTCCTTAATGTCCTTTAGGGAAAGAAATCTGGTGATCTTACCTGGTCTGGCCTACATGTGATTCCTGACACAACAACATAGTTAACTGTTAACTGCCCTGTGATATAGTCTCAAGAAGTTACTCAAAGCATTACAAATAAAAAGCACTGTGCATGTTCCTACTCCTCATGGTCTGTAGTGGTTCAAAAAGGCCACTCAGCAACATCTTCTCAGGTGCAGTTAAGAACAGGCAATTAATATTGACCTTGATAGTGACCGAGATAGTTGGCTAGGTCTGAAGCTCTGGAATTCACTGTCTAAACCAGTCCACTTCTCCTCGTTTAAGATGCACACTAAAACCAACTTCTTTGGCCTAAGACCAATGCGGTTACATGCCTCAGTATCAAGTCTTCCTGTGAGGTGCCTTGGAATCTTTTACATTTACATAGAACCTTTAAATAGTAAGTTGTTTCAGTAGTTACTGAATCATTCCATATGTTGAACAAGGGATAAGATGCAAGATATGAGTGGGACATTGATAGATCATGGTGTTTGCAAATTGGTGGGAAATGGGCTCCAGATGCTCCATGTGGTGCATCTTCATCTCAGTGGATTACAAAAGGCCCCTGGTTGACAGGTCGCCCATTTCCAATGCATTTGAGGGGATGGTTATGTTATTATCCTTATAGCGGTCACATTCACAAGAAAGCAAGCAATGGTGCCCTGATAGAAGTCACTTTTTACTTTAGGTTGCGTAAAATAACCCAGTGTCTCTCAGTCGCACACAGAGCTTGAATCTTGGTGAAAAGGGAGACGTGTTGCTGAACCTTTTGATCTTGCTCTCATCAGGACAAACACAAGAATGCCAAATCGCAAATGTATGCAACTGGAGAAAAGGGTGCTGGTTGGTTGGTACGTTGACTGATTGGCCCAAACTGATGCCGTGGAAAAAGTAATGGGAAACTATTAGTAATTTTAAAGACTTCTTGTTTGCACAGAGCTCCCTGTGTAAGAGTATATGTCATTACTAGCAAGAAGGAGTGAGCTTCATTTTGAGTTCGCCTGATCATTCTCAACTGGCTGGAAGTGGAGCTGCTTTTCACTGTTGTACTCAGATGTGCTGTGTCATGAACTGGATGCTGTCTTGAGGGAGAGCATGCTCACGCTCCGATGTCCTCATCCATTAACTATTTGCAAAAAAAAGGCAGCAGGAATCCTTCTTAATCCAAGATGTCTGTGGTGCTGTTTGATCATTGGCCAGAGGTAAGAAGTTCACATTTGGTGCCCTGTTAGGAATGAAATGCAAAAGGCATGCGCTCCCCAGGCATTTGAAGAGACCAATATGTTGATCTTGAAACACTGACATGTGTTTTTCTGATTTGTGTTTAAAAGAACTTGGTGAACAATCCTATGGGAGGTCTGCTTCTGGGTTTCATTTACATCCTGTCTCTGTCGCTACCAGTTTGTCTATTCACTGTCTGGAAAGATGCCTTTAATTTACAGTTTGGATATCAGAACGATCGTGCTAGGCTGGCTGATTCACCCAGTGTTGAGATACTGAGCAGGAAGGTGAGCTGGTAAATTTGTCGGCTTATCTTTCACGCTGAGGTCGAGATTGTGCATGCTTGTGTAGTACAGTCTTTTCACAGAGCAGGGAGCATAGCACCAGCTGAATTAGTGTGGGCCACAGCTGCTTCACCTTTTTTTGTTTTTCGTTAGTCTTTCAGGGGATGTGTGTGTGTCGCGGATGAGCATTTGCTACTCATCCCTAATTGCCCTTGAACTCCGCAAATTTGCCAGGGGCCATTTCAGAGGGCAGCTAAGGGTTTGCCATATTGCTGTGTCTGGAGTCACACATTGACCAGGTAAGAACAGCAGAGTCCCTTCCCTTAGATGCGTTAGTGAACTAGATGAATTTTCAACCACAATTGATAGTTTTATGGTTACCTGTGTTAGGGTTAGGGTAACCCTGTTATGGAGACCACCTTTCACCTCCCGATCTGTGAACTGAATTCAGATTTCACCTTCAGCAGTGACAGGACTTGAAACTGTATCCCCAGTTACATTACCCTGGATTTCCGGATTACTAGTCTAGTGACGTTACCGCTGTGCCATCTTCTCCCCTAAAGAGGCAGTGCCAATCTTGAGTGAAAGAAAGCCAGACTTGCATTTTAAAAGTTTGTGAGAAGATTTGTAGCTCGGGTGCTCATTGTTGTGGTTCTGTTCGCCAAGCTGGGAATTTGTGTTGCAGATGTTTCGTCCCCTGTCTAGGTGACATCCTCAGTCCTTGGGAGCCTCCTGTGAAGCGCTTCTGTGTTGTTTCCTCCGGCATTTATAATGGTTTGTCTCTGCCGCTTTCTGGTTGTCAGTTCCAGACTTGCATTTCTGTAGTGTCTTTCATGACTGCGAGCTGTCTCCCTGTCCACCTGTATGCCTGACACTAAGTTCTTGAAGCAACTCTGAAATTTGGTTGAGGCTGGGGACCCCTAGCAGAAACACTATGGAGACATCCTCAAAGCATCCCTGATGTGATTCATGTCCCCGCCTACTCCTGGGAGACCCCTGCCTCATGACTGACCAAATGGGGGAAGACTTATTTGGGAAAGTACTGAACATGTTGGAAGACCTCATCAGGAATGTGTGGAGGCAAAGTCAAGGCAATGTGGGGAGTGTATTAACCTCTCAATATCTATCAAACCCTTCATAAGCCACCTGTCCCTGTTGTAGCAGAGATTGCAGATCACATGTTGAGCTCATAGGCCACCTCAGAGTCCATTGAATGGGAATGGAAACCAGTCACCCATGTTCCTGAGGGCCTTGATAAGGGGAGATATCCCAAAGCATTTACAGTTAATCGATGACAATAAAATGAAGATTAAATGCCATAGCGGTTGCTAGTGAATCAAGAATATTAGCTGCTGGGAGGAAAACTGACTTTGATAGTAACCATGTTCCATACTGTGTGGAGTTTGCATGTTCTCCCTGTGTCTGCGTGGGTTTCTTCTGGATGGTCTGGTTTCCTTCCACAGTCCAAAGATGTGCAGGTTGGGTGGATTATCCATAGTGTCCCAGGAAGTGCAGGCTAGATAGATTACTCATGGGAAGTGCAGTGTTACAGGGGTAGGGTCGGGCTGGTTCTGGTTGAGGTTCTCTTTAGAGGGTTGGTGCTAGACCAGATGGACTGAATGGCCTCTTTCCACGCTATAGGGAATCTATGATTCAATCAGTTTTTCTCTCACTTTAGTGGACATCTGGAGCCATTCAGAGTCTGTGAAGTAAACCCAGACCTGAATGATTAATGGTAGCAGATAGCCATCCTTTTTTTTTCCTACCCAGAAGTGTTTTTTTTTGCTTTCTTTTAATGGATAACACCATCAGTAAAACACCCGTGCAGCCAATTGAATGTTTTATTAGCAGAGCCCTAGCTACCTGACGAAGGTGCAGCACTGTGAAAGTTTGTACTGCCAAATACATCTGTGGGACTATAACCTGGTGTGTGATTTTTAACTTTGTGGGCAAGGGAAACCGTCAAAGGTGGCTCACGGACTTTAATTTCAATAAGTGTGAGGTGTTGCTTTTTGGTAAGGACAGGACATAAACAGCTAATGCTAAGGCCCTGGGGAGTATTGCTGAACAAAGAGACCTAGGGATGCAGATTCGTAGGTCTTTGAAAGTGCCATTGCAGGTAGATAGCAGAGTGAAGGTTGAGAGTGTGGTGCTGGAAAAGCACAGCAGGTCAGGCATCATTCGAGGAACAAGAGAGTCAACGTTTCGGGCAAAAGCCCTTCATCAGGAATGATGAGTGAAGGTGGTGTTTAGTATGCTTGTCTTCATTAGTCAGTGCATTGAGTATAGGAGTTGGGACATCAACATTGTAACTGTACAAGACATTGGTGAGTTCACATTTAGAATAGTATGTATATTTCTGGTTGCTGTAGTGTAGGAAAGATGTTAACAAGAAAGGGTACAGAAAAAATTTACAAGGATGTTGCTGGGACTGGAGAGTTCTAAGGTAAGGCTGGATAGGCTGGGACTTTTTCCCCTGGAGCATTGGAGTCTAAGGGAGTTACAAACTCATGAGGGACATAGATAAGATGAATAGTCAAGATATTTTTCTCCAGCATAGGGAAGTCCTAAACTAAAGACTTTGATTTCAGGTGAAAGGGGAAAAATTGAAAAGGGACCTGAGGGTTAACCTTTTCACGCAGACAGTGGTGCGTGTATGGAATGAGCTGCCAGAGGAAGTGGTGGAGGATGGTACAGTTACCACATTTAAAAGGCACCTGGACAGGTAAGTGGATAGGAAAGTTTTAAAGGGATATAATTCAAACACAGACAAATGGGGCTAGTTCAGTTCAGGTTACTTGGTTGGTGTGGATGAGTTGGATCGAAGGGTCTGTTTCCATGCTATGTGACTGGATGACTCTATACTAGCTACTGCGTGTCCTTGATAAGTGTGTACCTGTCAAGCAGGGATGAGGTTGTCGAGCGCAAGAACTGTGGTTTACTAAGCAAGTGGAATCTCTTGTCAAGTGGAAGAAGAAGGCTTATGTTAGGACGAGATGTGAAGGCTCAGATAGGGCGATTGCGAGTTACAGGTTATTCAGGAAAGACCTAAAGAGAGAGCTAAGAAGAGCCAGGAGAGGTCATAAGAAATTGTTGGCAGATAGGATCAAGGAAAACCCTAAGGCCTTCTATAGGTATGAAAATGTGTTGCTGGAAAAGCGCAGCAGGTCAGGCAGCATCCAAGGAACAGGAAATTCGACGTTTCGGGCATAAGCCCTTCATCAGGAATCAGACTTTCGGGCTTATGCCCGAAACATCGATTCTCCTGCTCCTTGGATGCTGCCTGACCTGCTGCGCTTTTCCAGCAACACATTTTCAGCTCTGATCTCCAGCATCTGCAGACCTCACTTTCTCCTTCTATAGGTATGTCAGGAATAAAATAATGACTAGAGTAAGATTCGGGCCAATCAAGCATAGTAGTGGGAAGTTGTGTGCAGAGTAGAGGTGATAGGGGAAGCGCTAAATGAATACTTTTCATCAGTATTCACACTAGAAATGGACAATGTGGTTGAGGAGAATACTGAGATACAGGCTACTAGACTACATGGGATCGAGGTGCATAAGGAGGGGGTGTTAGCAATTCTGGAAAGTGTGAAAATAAATAAATCCTCTGGGCCGGGTGGGATCTATTTTAGGATTCTCTGGGAAGCCAGGGAGGAGATTGCAGAGCCTTTGGCCTTGATATTTATGTTGTCATTGTCTACAGGAATAGTGCCAGAAGACTGGAGGATAGCAAATGTTGTCCCCTTGTTCAAGAAGGGGAGTAGAGACAACCCTGGTAATTATAGACCTGTGATCCTCACTTCGGTTGTGGGTAAAGTCTTGGAAAGAGTTATAAGACATAGGATTTATAATCATCTAGAAAGGGATAAGTTGTTTGGGGAAACTCAACACGGTTTTATGAAGGGTAAGTTGTGCCTCAAAACCTTAGAGTTCGTTTGAGAAGGTGACCAAACAGGTGAATGACGGTAAAGTGGTTGATATGGTGTATATGGACCTCAGTAAGGCGTTTGATAAGGTTCCTCATGGTAGGCTATTGCCGAAAATACAGAGGCATGGGATTGAGGGTGATGTAGCAGTTTGGGTCAGAAAATGGCTAGCTGAAAGAAGACAGAGGGCGATGGTTGATGAGAGATATTTATCCTGGAGTTCAGTTACTAGTGGGGTATCGCAAGATTTTGTTTTGGGTCCATGCTGTTTGTCATTTTTATAAATGACCTGGATGAGGGCGTAGAAGGATGCGTTAGTAAATTTGCAGATGACACTAAGGTCAGTAGAGTTGAAGATAGTGCTGAAAGATGTTGTAGGTTAGAGGGACATAGGTAAGCTGCAGAGCTAGGTTGAGATGTGGCAAATGGAAATTAATGCAGAAAAGTGTGCGGTGATTCACTTTGGAAGGAGTAACAGGAATGCAGAGTACTGGGCTAAGGGTATATTTTTGGTAGTGTAGATGAGCAGAGAGATCTCTGGTGTCTATATACATGGATCCTTGAAAGTTGCCACCCAGGTTGATAGGTTGTTAAGAAGGCATACAGTGTGTTAGCTTTTATTGGTAGAGGGATTGAGTTTTGGAACCGTGAGGTCATGCTGCAGCTGTACAAAACTCTGGTGCGGCCACACTTGGAGTACTGCATACAGTTCTGGTCACCGCATTATAAGAAGGATGTGGAAGCTTTGGAAAGGGTGCATAGGAAATTTACTAGGATGTTGCCTGGTGAGGAGGGGAGGTCTTCTGAGGGGAGGTCTTCTGAGGAAAGGCGAGGGACTTGAGGCTGTTTTCATTAGAGAGAAAAAGGTTGAGAGGTGACTTAATTGAGACATATAAGATAATCAAAGAGTTAGATAGGTTGGACAGTGAGAACCTTTTTCTTTGGATGGCGATGGCTAGCAGGAGGGGACATAGCTTTAAACTGAGGGGTGAGAGTGATAGGACAGATATCAGAGGTAGTTTCTTTACTCAGTGAGTAGAAATGACATAGAATGCACTGCCTGTAACAGTAGTAGACTCGCCAACGTTAAGGGCATTGGATAGGCGTATGGACAAGAATGGAATAGTGTAGGTTAGATGGGCTTCAGATTGGTTCCACAGGCCAGCCACAATATCGACTGCCAAAGGGCCTGTACTGCGCTGTAATGTTCTATGCTATAGGTGAAAGTGAGGACTGCAGATGCTGGAGATCAGAGACAAGATTAGAGTGATGCTGGAAATGCACGGCAGGGCAGGCAGCATCCAAGGAGCGGGAAAATTGATGTCGATTTTCCTGCTCCTCAGATGCTGCCGACCTGCTGTGCTTTTCCAGCACCACTCTAATCGTGTTCTGTGTTCTATACCATCTCGGTTGATTTTCTGTCAGTAATTGTATGTTGTTTTGAACGAACATTAAGGTCAGTCATCCTTAGTAATTTGGGCTCTACAGGTGAGGACAACTAAATTTATACATGCAGCATCTCGCTCTCCTGCATGCTCTGGCTTTCATTCTCGCTCGCTCACTCTCTCGCTCACTCTCTCGCTCACTCTCTCGCTCACTCTCTCGCGCACTCTCTCGCGCACTCTCACTCGCTTGCTCTCTTTTTCGCTTGCTCTCACTCTATCTTTTTTTCTCTTTCTCTCTGTCTCTCTCTTTCTTTTGCTCTGTCTTGCTGTCTCTTGCTCACTCTCGGTTTCTCTTTTGTTCGCTCTCTTTTGTGCTCGTCCTCACTCTCACTCTCTCACTCTTGCTCTCGTTCGCTTTCTCTCTTGCTCTTGCTCTCTCTCACTCTCGCACTCTCTCTCTCTTTCACTCGGTCTTTCTCTTTTGCTTGTTCGCACTCTCTATTTGTTTCTTCCCACCTCCAGCCACCTCCCCCACCACTCTTTTTAAATGTACTCATACCTTTATAATAATTCTTTGAAGATCTTTTTGTTGAAGATATTTGCTATTTTCCTGAATACAATTTTGTATTATTCCATTATATCTGGTTATTAATGCCTCACAAACCTTTGTTTTAAGAGTTTATAAATATATTGAGCTCAGTGCTTGGAGGTTTTACAGGGATGTGTCTCTGTGTTTGTTCGAGATATCTCAGAAGTATTCTTATTCAGCTGACTTTATCCATTTTCACTTTATGGCATTGGATTATACCTGATTTACTTCTTCTCAATGTATTTGTGAATGTGATAAGTGCCAAGCACTGAGGAAGCCACGCACATCAATCTTTTACCCAATTAAATATCAAATTTTAATTTCACACATGCACTTCACTGCACATTCACAGTTACAACCTCGTCCCAAGCTCTGTTTAACCTTCTCTTCCCTGTCACTCTGACAGGCCCTTTCTCAATATCCTTCCTGTTGCCCTCTATTTTCACTTCTATGTTTGCTTTCTTTTTCAACGCCGAAGTTTAATTCTCACAATAATGATATCTGTTTACTTTCCCTCTCCTCTTTGCAGTTCGCCTCTCCCTATTCCCCCTCCTCCCCCAGTTGCTCTTCTCTCCAGTCTCCATCCAAATTTATCCCCTTTCTCTCCATTCCCCCTTTGCTGTTTCCTCCTGTCCCTCTTCCCCTCCCAGTTTTTCCTCACTCTCCCTGTTGACCATTCTCCGTTCGTCATCCTGATTTCCCATCCCTGATTCCCAGCTGTGCCTATTTCACTCCCTGTCCAAGCCCCTTTCCAATTGTTGTTCTCCCCATTTCCTCACTCTCTCAGTACCCCACCCTACCCTCATTTCTTACTCCCATTTTTTTGCTGTTTGCTCCTTAGTTTCCCACTCTGCCTCTGCTCTTTTGACCTTATTTCCCCCATTTGCTTCTCCAATCCAATCCCACTCTATGACCACTCCCTGGTCACAGGAAAGTTCTGTCATCTCCCACTGAATAATTGGGGTGGGGCAGAGAGGGGTTGCTAATCGTTTTGAGCCAAGGCTGGGTCAGCCCTCCCAGGCAGCGAAGGACACTATTGAGGTGTCTGACATTGGCTATTGGGTGAAGATTCTTTGATTTTTCCCACGAGTTTTCACCTCCTCATTCCGTGGATTCTGAATCCAAATCCTGGAATGCATCAATTGATGGGAATTTTGTGGTCCAATCAGGAGATGAGGCTCTGTTTGTATATTGGAATCAATCATAGAATCCCTACAGTGTGGAATCCCTACACTGACCCTCCAAAGAGTAACCCACCCAGACCCATTTGCCTACCCTACTATCCTATATTTATCCCTGACTAATGCACCTAACCTACACGTCCCTGAATATTGAGCAATTTAGACTGGCCAATTCTCCTAACCTGCACAACGTTGGATTGTGGGAGGAAACCCATGCAGACACAGGGATAATATGCAAACTTTGCACAGACAGTTGCCAAGGCTTGAATCGAACCTGGGTCCCTGGCGCTGTGAGGCAGTAGTAATAACCAGTGAGCCACCATGCTGCCTCTTGTCATTGTCAATACTCACCCACCTGGCTGAGCTGGCATTGTGTCTTATTGGGTGTTGACATTCTTTCCCACTGTATAAATACCCATGTAAAGAATGCACAGAAGGTTTGCTCTTTGAGGCTCAACATCAGACATTGTCTGTTGGCCACTGATCTTGCCTAGTAATCTCTCACACATGTGGGACGTGAAGCAAACCCAACAATGACTGATAATAAGCTTCACCCTTAGGTCAGAGTCACAGAGATGTACAGCACGAAAGTAGCCCCTTCAGTCCAACCTGTCCATGTCGACCAGATATCCCAACCCAATCTACTCCCACCTGCCGGCACCCGGCCCATATCCCTCCAAACCCTTCCTATTCATATACACATTCAGATGCCTTTAAATGTTGCAATCGTACCAGCCTCCACCACTTCCTCTGGCAGCTTATTCCATATGCACACCATGCTCTGTGTGAAAAAGTTGCTCCTTAGGTCTTTTTTATATCTTTCCCCTCTCACCCTAAAGTTATGCCCTCTAGTTCTGGACTCTCCCAATGCAGGGAAGAGACTATTTATCTTATCCATACCCCGCATGATTTTATAAACCTCTATAAGGTCACCCCTTCACCTCCGACGCTCCAGGGAAAACAGCCCCAGCCTATTCAACCTCTCTCTATAACTCAAATCCTCCAACCCTGGCAACATCCTTATAAATCTTTTCTGAACCCTTTCAAGTTTCAGATCATCTTTCCTATAGGAAGGAGACCAGAACTGCACGCAATATTCCAACAGTGGCCTAACCAATGTCCTGTACAGCTGCAACATGACCTCCCAACTCCTGTACTCAATAGATTTTAGATTAGATTAGATTACTTACAGTGTGGAAACAGGACCTTCGGCCCAACAAGTCCACACCGACCCGCCGAAGCGCAACCCACCCAAACCCATTCCCATACACCAATACTACGGTCAATTTAGCGTGGCCGATTTACCTAACCTGCACATTTTTGGATTGTGAGAGAAAACTGGGAGCACCCGGAGGAAACCCATACAGACACGGGGAGAATGTGCAAACTCCACACAGTCACCTGAGGGGGGAATTGAACCCGGGTCTCTGGTGCTGTAAGGCAGCAGTGCTAACCACTGTGCCGCACATACCCTGACCAATAATGGAAAGCATACCAATAACAATGGTTTTATGAAATTATGTCAAGGAATTACATAGAATTTTAAGACCAAAACACATTTCCAAAGAAGGGTTAAAGATTCAAATCCTTTCATGCACCATTTTTGAAACAAGACCCATTTTGTGTAAACCACAAGGCAGATCTATAATTTGAGTTGTAGTTTGTTCTGTAGTTTATGGCTTAGTTTGATTCAAAAGTGTCTTGACCCAATATCTATCCCTCAACTAACATCACAAAAAACAGATTATCCTTCTTGATCTCTGACTGTCTTAATTCCTTTATCTACTAGTTTGTCTCAGAGCTAGTTCTATTGCCTGTGAAACAGAAGTTTGTGGAGTCCCAGGGTCCTCAATGGTAACACAGTTTGTTTTAATGTGATTTGGTTTATTAAATTTAATTTATTATTGTCACATGTACCTAAGTACAGTGAAAAGTTCGTTTTGCGTGCTCTACAGGCAGACCATACCATACAGTTTGCATAAGGAACAGACCGAGGAATACCATGTTACAGAAAAGAAGGTGCACAAACAGCAAGATCAATTATAGATTTGAAATTTGCGAGGTCCATTCAGAAGTCTAATAACAGCAGGGAAGAAACTGTTCTTGAATCTGTTGCTATGTGTATTGAAGCTTTTGTACCTTTTGCCCAAGGGAAGGGATTATAACTGGATTGTGAAGGCTCTTTGATGTTGTGGATGGAGTCAGTGGATGGAAGTTCAGTTGTGCGATGATCTGGGCTGTGTTCACAACTCTCTCTGTCATTTCTTATGGTCCTGGGCAGGGCAGTTGCCATATCAAACCGTGATGCACCTATATACCTTTTAAAGGAGTGTTTCTTGACCCACTGTGAGACATAAAAGCATTTGACCACAACCAACTTCATCCCAGTAACCGTTTTGCAGGCTGATATTGAGGGCTGTTGTGGTACAGTTGTAGTGTTCCTACCTCTGTACCAGGAGGAGAAGGTTCAAGATCCACCTGCTCCAGAGGTATAAAATAACATGTATAACCAAGTTAATTAAAAGTATAGACATTGGTGTTAAAATTAAAAAATGAAACCCACATCACTGTCCTACCAATGACCTATATGATTATTTGTGGCAAACAGAAAAATGCATCAGTTGGCTCCTTCCTTTTTTATAGGTGACTCCCTCCTGACTCGCACTGCCAGTTCCAAAGTACACCCAATCACAGCCTTCATTACATCCCTGATCTGACCTGGAAATGTTACATGATTTAAGACAGGCCCAGAATAACCCAATGTCAGTGAACAATGTTTGGAAACACAAGTGGCTGCTTAACCCTGGAAGCCCCATAGGATGATGTGCATGCATCAGGGAAAGAGAGGTGTTTATAGCTTAAGGCTAGTTAAAAGATGCATAAAATATATATCTTTGTGATTATACATACACTAACAACCAATTTAAAGATAATCAGCCAAGCTTGTAACATGGTTTGTTTATGCTTGCTAGAAGTGCGGAATCTTCACAGGTAGGGACCCATTCTTTGCAAACAAAGGGGATAACTTCAAACCTTTTTACCTTTTTTGAATTACCAAGGAGCTTGTGGAATCAGTAGTTGCATTGCTTTCTCCATGGTGCTTCTTGGTCAATCGGAGTCAATTTACCAACCAATCAGCACTATTTGCTCCCGTATTTTAAATTGTCATGATTGTTTGAAATTTGGTATTCTTGCATTTGTCCTGATGAGTGCAAGACGACAGACTTTGTCAACGCATCTCTTTTTTTTTTCAGTGCAATTATGTGCAAGTCAGTATTTATTAGATATTGATGTGACTGAGGTTGGAATAGTGTATTTTCTGTATCATTCCATGATTTGGAGATGCCGTGTTGGACTGGGGTGTACAAAGTTAAAAATCACACAACACCAGGTTATAGTCCAACAGGTTTATTTGGAAGCACTAGCTTTCGGAGCGACGCTCCTTCATCAGGTGGTTACAACCATACCATAACCACCTGGTGAAGGAGCAGCGCTCCTAAAGCAAGTGCTTCTAAATAAACCTGTTGGACTATAACCTGGTGTTGTGTAATTTTTAACTCTATCATCCTACTACTCCATGTGTTGTAGCAGAAATATACTTCTCCCAGTTACCAAGATAACAAATTGAATACCTTCTCTATGTCAGGTGTTAAAAAGATACATCAACCAGGTTTCTTAATAAACATGCATTTAGATTTATTATCAAAACAAAATTTACTGAATCAAGATACTATGGTTAACCTATGTAGTCCGTTACAGAAGTATAAAGCTTATCTCTATATAAATATCTTAAAACTACACATGCAAACATATGCATGGATTTCTGAAAATTAAGGAGAAAAAGGGGACTTCCTGAAAGAAAAAGGATGTTGGTCAATAGGAAATACTTGAAGGCAGAAAACTAATGTCCAAAATCTGTTTTGCTCTGATGTTGCAGCATTGCAAACTCAGCTTTCTTAGGAAAAGCAATGTTGTGACGTTCTTTCAATCACTCTTTTAGAAGAACAAATAGGTTTACCCTGAATTAGTGAAGAGGGTTTTCACTTCAGAAATGGGAGGGATCAGCTGGGCAGCTTGTTCTTAGCATATTGTCATAGAGGTGAACAGCACAGAAACTCATCCATGCTGACCAGATATCTGAAATTAATCTAGTCCCATTTGCCAGCATTTGGCCCATATCCCTCTTAACCCTTCCTATTCATGTCCCTATCCAGATGTTTTTTAAAGACTGTAAGACTCCATCACTTCCTCTGGTAGCTTATTCCATACACACACCACCCACTGTGTGAAAAGGTTGCCTCTTGGGTCCATTTTCAATCTTTACCCTCTCACCTTAAACCTATGCCCTCTAGTTTGGGACTCCCCTACCTTGCAAAGAATGCCTTGGCTATTCATCCTAACGAATCCTAATGATTTATCCACTGGTTCTTAGGAAATTCTCCAATTCAGCTGGTTATTATAAAATAAAAGCAAAATACTACAGATGCTGGTAATCTGAAATAAGTATGGAATGCACTGAGGTACTCAGCAAATTCTGAGGAAGAGTCATATTTGACTCAAAATGTTAACTTTGTCTCTCTCTCCAGATGCTTCCAGACCTGCTGAGTTTCACTAGCTGTTTTTATTTCAGCTGGTTCATGGTAGGTTTCTCTCTAACTCCAACACTCTGGGGTTTACATACAATCCAGCTTGTTCTTAGCAGGCTTTCCTCTAATCCATGTAGATCAATCTGGTCACTGCTCAGAACCAGCCAAAGCAGGGTCAGCAGCAGAACAAACATTTTTAGATTACTTAGTGTGGAAATAGGCCCTTCGGCCCAACAAGTCCAAACCGACCCGCCGAAGCGCAACCCACCCATACCCCTACGTTTGCCCCTTACCTAACACTACGGGCAATTTAGCACTGGCAATTCATCTGACCTGCACATCTTTGGACTATGGGAGGAAACCGGAGCACCCGGAGGAAACCCATGCAGACACGGGGAGAATGTGCAAACTCCAGACAGTCAGTCGCTTGAGGCGGGAATTGAACCTGGGTCTCTGGCGCCGCCCACACTATTGATGGTCTTAAGATTTCCAAGAAGCCTTTATTTAAAAAGACTCCAAAGTTCTTGTCACTCAGTTAAAGGAAGGATATTATGAAGCTGGAGAGAGTTCAGAAGAGATTTATTCAAATGGTGCCACGAATGGAAGGTTTAAGTTATAAAGAAAGGCTGAAGCATAGGTTGAGAGGTGACCTTACAGAGCTTTATAAAATCATGAGGGGTATAGATAAGGTTAATGGTAGTTGTCCTTTCCCTAGGATGGGGGATTTCAAGAGAAAGGGGCACATTTTTAAGGTCAGAGGAGAGAAATTTAATTAAAAACATGAGGCGCAAATTCTTTACACAGCGGGTGGTTTCCGTGTGGAATGAACTTCCTGAGGAAGTGGTGGATGTGGCACAATTATAACATTTAAAAGATAATTGGATAAGTTGATTAACAGGAAAGATTTGGAGGGATATGGGTCAGGAGCAGGCAGGTGGGACTAATTTAGTTTTTTGGGATTATGTTTGGCATGGGCTGGTTGGACCAAAGGGTCTGTTTCCATGCTGTATGACCCTATGGAATGGACATTCAATGACCTCTTTCAAAGAATTCAGTCCCAACATGTCCACAAAACATGAAATAAGTTGCTTTTACCTGAATTCTTCAAAAACTTATGTACTCCAAGCAATAATAAATGCAAAATGCCTTTGCAACAGTCAGTGTTAAATTAATATCCTCCCTGAGAGGAAGACGTGTGAAATCTGTGCTGGGAGTTTACTGAAGCATTATAATCCAGCTCTTTGGCTGAGCTTACCTCATACACTGACAATAGCTTTTAAAAGTGCAGCATATCAGACACCACTCAGTGCTGATTACCATGTTCAGCATGCTGTGCCTTCTAATTGACAGCATCCACAGCTTCAGTGGTTAAAAACAGACCAGTTCTGATCCAAGTACCAATTAATGGGCTTGCTCTGTCGGTAACGTTGATGGGCGCATTTAAAGAGACACTGATTCTTCCTCCATGTTTTCCCTGTGCTTGTTTAACTGCTTGACAGCTCGCTTCTCACAGCTGCCCAATTCATTCCAAGGCGATGAATCACTTTGAGAGGTGGTGACGATCAGTGTGGTGGCCATTTTGTGCACAGCAGGACCCCAAGGCCTTGGAGATTGGATGGCCTTTTTTATCAGGGAGCGGGAGAGGGCGTTATGGAACGGCGGGCACAAATTGAGTGGAATTGAGGTTGAGATGAGATCAGCCATGACCACATTAAATGGTGGAGCAGGCTTGAGGGGCCAAATGGCCTACTCATGCTCCTAGCTCTTATGTTCTTATGTTATGCTGTGCACATCAATTCATGGCCAGAGGGTGGGCATTACCTTTAAAGCATAGTGGGGAGGGTGGTATAGCAGGAGGCTCAGTTACAAATTCCAACTTCTGCAGAGGTTTACAATATTAGCAACAAAAAAAAACTGCAGGAGCTGGAATCCAAACCAAGACAAGCAGGAGGCTGGAAGAACACAGCAGGCCAGGCAGCATCAGGAGGTGGAGAAGTTGCTGTTTCGGGTGTAGCCCTTCTTCAGAACTGGGGTGGGTATGGGGGGAACAGCAGATAAAGGGGGTGGCGGAGGCCAGGTGGTGAAGTGAGGAAAGGTGAAGACAGGTAGAGGGTATGACCTGGTTGGTCAATGGGAGGAATGAATCCATTTGGTAGCCAACACCTCTATCTATCGTCACCTATTCCCGCCTCACCACCCAGCCCCCACCACCCCCTTTATCTGCAGCTCCCCCCACGCCCACCCTCAGCCCTGAAGAACGGTTACACCCAAAATGTTGACTTCTCCATCTCCTGACGCCGCCTGGCTTGCTGAATGTGTGTGGCCCACATGTTCCTTCCCCACTTGTCAGCCCAAGCCAGAGTATTGTCAAAGCCTTGCTGTGTTTGAACACAGGCTGCTTTAGTATCGGAGGAATCGCAAATGGTGCTGGCCATTGTGCAATCTTCAGCAAACTCCCCACTTCTCTCAGATTCATGACCCTTTGAGTGAATTAATTTTCCTCATCTCTGTTTTAAGTCTACTACCCATTGTTCTCAAACTTTGACCTCTTATAGGGGTCATTCTTCTATAACATGACGGTTGCATTTCCCTGCAGCCTCGTGCTATAGAAAATCACACTGTAGAAGATCACTAATAGAAAAATCACTATACCCGTTCATTAGAAAGTCTGTGTTATCTGAATATCATCCACAATTTGTCAATAACGTTATGGCCATTTCATGTTGACGATGCGCGTGTTATACCAGAACGACCTGTACGAGATTGCCTATTGTGGGGCAATATCTACGTTGTTAATCCCCTTTAGCATATTTCATATCTGAATTAACTCTCTCTCATCCTTCCCAACTCTAGAAAGTATAGGCCTACACTGCTCATACCACTTCATAAGACAGACCCCCTCATGTTGAGCATTTGATTCCCACATTGAGATGCAGGAGCCCCTTAAGATGCTTTCGTAGGCCCAACAATCTTCAGCAGGTTCGTCAATGACTTTCCCTCCATCATCAGGTCAGAAGTGGGGATGTTTGCTAATGATTGCACAGTGTTCAGCACCATTCATGACATGGAGTCACAGAATCCCTACAGTGTGGAAACCTGCCATTCAGCCCATTGAGTACACACCAATTCACTAAAGAATATCCCACTCAGACCCACCCCATCCTTGTAACCATGTGTTTCCCATGGTCAACCCATCTGACCTGCACATCTTTAGACTGTGGGAGGAAATCAGAACACCTGGTGGAAATCCACACAGACTTTGGGAGAATGTGTAAATTCCACATAGACAGCCAACTGAGGCTGGAATTGAACTGGGGTCCCTGGCGCTGTGAGGCAGCAGTGCTAACCACTGAGCCACTGTACTGCCATGTGACTCCTCAGATGCTCAAGCAGTTCATTGCCAAATGCAGCACAACTTAGATGATATCTAGGCTTGTGCTGACAAGCGGTAAGTAACATTTGGCGGGCAATGATCATCTTTAACAAGAGAGAATCGAGCCATCACCCCTTGACAATCTGTGGCACTTCCGTTGCTGAATCCCCTCAGTGTCAACATCCCAGGGGTTACCATTGACCAGAGACCGAACTGGATTACCTATATAGATATAGTGCTGAAAATGTGTTGCTGGATAAAGCGCAGCAGATCAGGCAGCATCCAAGGAACAGGAAATTCGACGTTTCGGGCATAAGCCTTTCATCAGGAAGGGCTATATAGATATAGTGGCTATGACAGCAGGTCAAAGGCTTGAAATCTTTCAGGAACAAACTTACTACCTGACTCTCCAAAGCCTGTCCACCATGCATGTGGCTCAACTCTAGAATGCTCCCTGTTCCCTCGTCAACATCTCTATCTCGGACTTGCTGCAGTGCTCCAGTGACGCTCAGCGCAAGTTGGAAGAACAACACTTCATTTTCTGCTTGGGGACCCTGCAGCCCTCCAGACTCAATATCGAGTTCAATAATTTTAGGGCCTGAACTCTCCCATGTCCTAGCCCCCTACCCGACACACCAGGCCTTGTTATCACATTGTCTGCCACTACAGACTACCTATTGTTAGCCACTAACTGCCTCCATTAACAGCTATTCACCTACCTAGTCAGATCATCATCTACTCCTTTGTCTGTCCAACTATTCTTCTCTGTCTCTTTAGGCTCTAACCCCACTATTATTTACTCCTTACACAACCCCTCCTGCCAACACACCCACCCTAATATCCTGCATATAGACTGACATTTTTCTAGCTACCGTCAGTTCTGAGGAAGGGTCACCTGACCTGAAACGTGAACTCCTGATTTCTCTCCACAGATGCTGCCAGACCTGCTGAGTTTTTCCTGCAACTTCTGTTTTTGGCTCTGATTTACAGCATCTGCAGTTCTTTTGGTTTTCCGGTCCAGAGTGTGATGGAATACTCCCCACTTGCCTGGGTGGGTGCAGCTCCAACAACACTCGAGAATTGCTTCTGACTGTGGGGTTTGGCAGCCCTTGTTCCTCAGTTAGGGTTGCCAACTCCCTGGGAATGCCCTGGAGTCTCCAAGAATTAGCTCTAATCTGCTGGACACCCCTGTGAACTAAACAGGAGCAATTATCTGGCAACAAATTAGAAACCAAATGAGTGTTTACTTTGCTCCATTTGTAAAATTTTTAATGATGATATTAGATCTATCGTGAATATATCAAGAAAACAGCTTGATATGCAAGAAAATGGACACGCCCAGAAATGCATTCTCATGTATAGAAGAACAACCTCAGTTATCCGAAAGTCAATCATCCAAGTTTCGGATCATCCGAAAAAGATCTCAGAGTTCTGTAAATGCTTCCTTTATTTACGATCAAATCACTTATTCAAACAATCAGTTATCCGAACAAAATTTTCCCCATCTGTCTCACTCGGATAATCGCGATTGTGATGGGCGTGGTGGAAGGGAGGGATAGAGGTAGAAATCCTCTTGAATGACAATGTGGTATCATTCAATCAGATGAGGACAATTCTGTTCTGATTCTCCAGTTGGCTGTGGGAAGATGGGAGTGTAGTAAGATTGGGCAAGTTGAGTAATCAATGGTGGGAGTGAGGAGATGGGGCAGTTAGAGGCGGAAAGCCTTGCTAAAGTTTGCAGGACACTGTCCATCTGGAGTTGGAAGCTCGTAGACTTTCGTAGTGGAGACAGTATTCTAGTGTAAATCTCACTGGACTAGTAGTGTAGAAAGCCAGGCTAATGCAGTGACAATGTGAGTTCAAACCCCACCATGGCAGAATTCAGTAGGGAAGGAAATCTGCCATCTATAAGCGATCTGACCTTGTTCTGCTTCCAAATCCACAGCAATGTGGCTGCTTCTTAATCGCCCTCTGAAATGGCCCTTGCAAGCCCCTCTGTTCCAGGGCAGTTAGAGAAATGCTGGCCTCGTCACCAAATGTCAAAATCCCATGAAAGAATAAACAAAAGAGTTGCTCAAACCCGCAAAGTTCTTCAATTAAAGCAAGGTGATGTTTGTGGGCAATGCCACTACTGGATCGTGCAAAGTCAGAGACAAAGGTCCTCATGCCTGTCAATCACAGACCATCACCCAGACAACCACTGTGGCATTTTTGAACAGGAAGTGTGCAAAATGAAATGAAACGCGCGTCTGCGGTTCCTATCAAAATGTCATTTTACTAATGCTTATTGTGCTCTAAATTGATTTAAGTTGACAGGTTGTCCCACCATTTGTTGCATCATATTACTGTGTAACCCATGCCCTGGGCTTTCAGATTTTAATTACAGAACAAGAAATGCCAAGTTTCCTTTTGCATCAAAGGATCAAACCATCTTCCCAGTGCAGTTGGAATGCAGTGGCCATTTTTAAAGGCAGCACCCATCCTTTGCAAGGGAAGCACATGTCCATTAAAATAAAGAATCTGTTCCAGATTTTGCTGCATTTTACTGAAGTAATATATCAGCTTGGGTCACCTGGAGCAATGTAGTTATTACTGGACGGTAGCTGTGAGTAGGGTGCTGAATTTTAATGACCAAACCTGCTCACTAAGAGCCCCTCACTGATTTATAGTCACATTTAGAGAAGGAAATGAATTGAAATATTGATGAGCCTGGAAATAAATGACCTACTTTATTTCTCTTACCCACCTGTTAATGAGCATGAGCTGGAAGAAAATGTATGAAGCTTCCAGTTTCTCCTTCACCCCTCCCCCCAAGAGCATGTGGTAACTCTTAATCCTGTTTTAACAGCAAGACCTCAAAGCCACGTATATTATGAATTCACAGAGTAATATATCAAGAAAACAGCTTGATTTGCAAGAAAATAGACACGTACAGAAATACATTCTCATGTACAGAAGAACAACTTCGGTGATCCGAACGTCAATTGACCAAGTTTCGGATTATCTGAACGAGATCTCAGCGTCCCGTAAATGTTTCCTTTGTTTACGAACAGATCACTTATCCGCACAATCAGTTATCCGAATAAAATACTCCCCACCCGTCTCGTTCAGATAATCGAGGTTGTTTTGTGTTGTGAAAGGGGAACACTTTTTAATTGGAGGCTAAGATTTTAATCCACTTTTTGGATAAAAATTATATTTTTTTTACAGTGGATTTTATTACACTTGACCTTCATTTTTAAAAGATTGATTTTGTCGATTAACCTTATAAAACTGGGCTTTGGATTGTCTGGCAAGTATTAGGAACAGCTCATCCCATTTCCAATCAGAGATTATACTGTACAAGCTGTGTATCTGAATAGGAGGGAGGGTGACCACTTTTACAGCGTAGCCTCCCTGAACGCATCATCATTTCTCAGATGTGGGCGTCACATTTACAGTCTACTGTTTGTTGCCCTGAACAGCAGGATGGTTGCTAGGCTATGAAGGATAGATGGAAATTAAAGGAGCTTGCAATTCTGTTCTGACCTCAGTCTCAGGATCTCGCAAAGCTTCATGCAGTCAGTGACCTGCTTTTAATGAGTGGTTACTGTTGTAATAGAGGATGTTAGTTCATTTAAATAGAGGAATTGATGAGTAGATATAGATCGCTTCATGTTTACTTATGTAACTGTGTAGCAGGGAGCTGTGGAATTGTGGTAATAGTTTTACCAGACAACTTAATGTTGCTGAATGATTAGGGGGAGATATGACTCTTGGTGGTTTAATCTGAGGGTCACCACATCGTGGGTAAGGGGATATATTGAGAGGCAGATTCCATCATGGTAACCTCAGCCAATCCAGGTGCTGAACCCACACTGTTGGCATTACCCTGCCAGCTGTCCAGGCAACTGATCATTAACTATTAACGACCTGATGTGCAGAGCTTGTGTTGAGAAGGGCTTTTGCCGTGGAGTGGTAGTGCCCCTACCTCTGATACAGGAGGTCCATGTACAAGTCCTGCTTGCACAATGGTTTGCTGTAACATCTCTGAATAGGTTGATTAGAAAATATGTAGGACTTTGAGTATTGCTGAAAAGAGACATATTTTGTCAAAAAGCTTTCATCTTGTACTCATCAGGACAATTCGCAAGAATGCCAATATAAAAGGAACAAAATATCAAATGTGCTTGATGAGGTGAGCCCACTTGCCAACCAATCAGCATTCTCCCTTCATACAGTGTAAAATGCTTTTTCCCTCTAAGTTGTTAATCTTGTGAATTGCCCTGATGAGTAGGAGGTGGCAAGTTGCAACAAAATGCATCATTTTGTTGCAATGCCCCACTGTCTTCCTTCAGCAGCCGAAAGGGAAAGTTTCCTCCTTGAGTTATTTGTATGATCTCTGAAATTGACTGAATGGCTCCCCTTGAACTACTTTAACAAACCACCATTGCACAGGATTGAGAGGAAATGTGAACATAATATACAATCATGGCATGGTTCTTTATGATGAGACATCAAACTCAATCAGCTGCTTCTCTCTCCAGTTGAGAATTAGATCCTCCTATTCTGTATAAGCAAGTTACTAGGGGATATAATCTAAAAAGAAGTTTAACCAGACCTTTTCAGGAGTGATCACAAAAAGGGCAGCTGAGGTTTGTAACCCTGTCCTGCTGAGTGCAAATGATACTGGATCCAGTTATTAAGTTTAAACCTGACAGAGAGAGATTTTGGTTAATTAGAGGCATGGGTAAAGGACAGTGCGGTCACGAACCAGTTGCAATCTCATTGAATGGTTGAGCAGTCTGAAAGGGGCTGAATGGTCTCTCTAGCATTGTGATAAAATGGGATTTGGGAACTGATACCATTGGGACTGGGAAATTGTCCCTTCATTCTGTGCAGTGTGTACAGCCAGATTCTTTCAAGAGACAATTGCATCTGAACTCTGTGGTGAGAACTGGACCCTATCCAGGCACTTGCAAATGAACCCAGTTTAAGTTCCTTTCAATAAAGAATTCAGTTCAATGCTCCCTCTCTCTCTCTCTCTCAGTTCAGCATTCATAGAAAATTAATGAGGACCATTGCATATGTTTTTATCATCATTTTTTTTTGTGTGTGTGTGAGAGATGGAAAATAGGACTGGAATCTGTTAGATATGAAGTTGGTGCCACTAATAAGCTGAAGAGCTGGAAACAAAAAATATTTTCCAGCAGAAAATGAAACACTGAACAGTGTGTGATAGAATGATACAGTACAGAAGGAGGCCATTTGGTCCATTGTATCTGTGTTGGCTCTTTGAAGAAGCTTTCTGATTAATGCCATCCTGTTCTAAATAAAGAGACCAGTAGACAGGCTTTGTCTCTAATCCAAATCCTCTTTTCATGGAGTCAGATCCCCCTCTGTCTCTTTTGGTTGGATCTGACTGTCAGTGTATTTTGAGACTGCTGTTTTGCGTTGTCTTGAAGCCAGGCTGACCAGCCGAGCGGACTAATGCTGTGATTTACTCCCATCTGTTCCTTTTGTCCGGAAGCAAAGGCCATCACTGAGCCCCCGACTTTGCAGGTACTGACTGCTGTTGGTGGATGGGACAGTTCTAGGCGCTGACCATCTGTTAAACTCAGTGTGACCTGCAGAGGAGGGACCTGCGGTTTTGGCACGGCGAACTAGATTGGCTGCAGTGAGGCGATTACCTCGGTGGACAGGGCTAAAGGTGACCATGCTGTCGGCTGCAGAGGGTGAATGCAGCTTCTCAGTTAAGGGTGACACTGCAAACCATCAAGAATCAGACTTGAAAGAGTGGGAAGTGAATAACCTGCTATCTGAAGTTGGTAATGCGCCAAAATGGGGTCCTGCTTTATTTTGTGTTGAGAATAGGTGTCTGAAAACTGGTCCTACATTCCACAGGATGTCTGGAGATGAGGTAAATATAGTCTTGTGCAAGTAACAAATGCCTTGGGTTTGTTTGTTAGATTCAAACTCCAAAGTTTGTTCCTTCGTTATACTACTGTACAGAATCAAAATGCTTCAGTGACGATGTACGTACATAAATGTATTTTTTGTGAATAAAGTGTATTTTTGAAATAAAAAAAAGAGGACAGTGTGCAGTGCATTAATCACTTCTAGTTCTGGAGTAATGTGAAGCTCTCATTACTCGGCAGGTGAAATGACTGTGAATGATGTTAATTTGGTCAATTCACAGCGGGTATTTGTGCTGCCTGGAGCTTTTGACTATGCAGTCTGCAACTGGACAGAACTGGCTCCTAGTCAGCGACAGAGAAAATCCGAGAGTGTCCGCCTGTCTCTGTGTGTGTCTCTCTCTCTCTCATTAGGCAGCAATGTGAAGGATTAAACAATGAGGAACAAGGAGCTTATGTGGGTACATTTCTGTTGATTATATACCTGGCATATGTGATGTTTGACTGACCAGAGGAAAAATAATTGCTGAGCATTGGTACAGTTGAAGAAGAAGTTTTCACTTTTTACATCTCTCAGATAAGTTTTGCACACAGAATTACTGAGGTGTAGTTTGAGGCATTGATACTGGCAGCTTTGTACAAAGCAGGACAGCACACTCAAATTAATGATCAGTTCATCCAATTTTTTTTCTGCCAGCGTGGGAAGAAATTTTAGCCTTTCAAATGCCTCAGGATGTTTTCTACTTCCTGTATTTGTGTACAAGTTTTTTTCTAACAAGGAGCCATCTTGCCCACTTTATTTCAGGACGATGTGCAAGTATGTGTCATTGTATTTGTTGTGTCATCAGGTTTATTTAGGGGTTTAGAGACCCATAATGGTGGTAGTTGAACAGGTTTGAGTTCGCGCTCATGTCTGAGTGGGTAAAGGCACTCGCCTTTCAATCAGAAGTTTGTAGGTTCAAGTCCCATGGTGAACAGATGTGTAAAATCTAGACTTTTACTTGCAGACATTAGTGAGAGGGTGTGCTCTTTGGAATAAAATTATAAACTGAGTCCCCAGCTATCACTTTAGATAGTTGTATAGGACAGCATGGCACTCTAAGGAAGAGCAGGAGTGTGCTCCCTGGGATGTAAGGTGATGGCAGAGGAAATGAACAGGTATTTTACATCATTCTTGGATACAAATAACATCCCAGAACCATTGGTGAGTTAAGAAATGAAAGGTTCGGAGGAGCTCAAAATTGCGTACAAAATGGAAGTGGCACTGTGCAAATTGTTAGAGTTGTAGCTGACAAGTCCTCGGGTCCTGATCAATGCCAACCTCTTGTGAGGTGGCACGGTGGCTCAGTGGTTAGCACTGCTGTCTCACGGTGCCAGAGACCCGGGTTCGATTTCAGCTTCGGACGATTGTCTGTGTTGGAGTTTGCACATTCTCCCTGTGTCTGTGTGGGTTTCCTCCCACAGTCCAAAGGTGTGCAGGTTAGGTGGATCGGCCATGCTAAATTGCCGAAGGATGCAAAGGTTAGGTGGGTAAGCCGTGGGGAATGCTGGGTTATGGGGATAGGATTGGAGAGTTGGTGTGGACATGATGGGCTGAATGGTCTGCTTCCACACTCTGGGGATTCTATGATTTTTAAAAAAAGAAAATTCCCCACAGGGCAGAAAGAGGCCATTGAATCTGCATTGATCCTCTCAGGAGCTTCCATCCAGACTGTCTCCCTGCCTGTATTTCCCATGACTAACCCCCTACTCTGGGCACTACAGTGCAAGTTAGCATGGCCAATCCATTCAACCTGCACATGTTTGGACTGTGGAAGGAAACCAGAGCACCCGGAGGAAACCCATGCAGAGAACATGCTAACTCCACACAGACAGTCATTTGAGGCTGGAATTGAACCCAGGTCCCTGGCGCTGTGAGGCAGCAGTATGAACCACTGAGCCACCGTGCACTCCACTGGCTAGTGGTAAGCGAGATAGTTGATGCATTCATCTTAATTTATCAAAATTCCCTAGATTTGGGCAAGTTTCCGTCGGAATGACAAATTGCAAATACCACTCTATTATTCAAAAAGAGAAGGAAGCAGAACAAGAAACTCAAGCCTGTTAAAGTAACATCTGGCATAGGGAAAGTGTTAGAAACTGTTATTAAAGAATAGGGCACTTTTACTGCATGTGGATATCCAGAAGGCACTTGATAAATTGTCATGTCAAAGGTTAGTGCAAAAAACATAAAGTGTGACGTAAGGGGTAAGATAATGGCCTGGATAAAAGATTGCTAGCTAACAGGAAGGTGAGGTATAAATGGCAGCATGTAAAGACTGGTGTGTCACAGTGACCTTCAGTTTTACACATCGTGAAAATGACTTGAATAAAGGAATCTAAGTCTTCATTTTTAATTAATACAAAGTTGAGAGGGGGTTAAAAAGAAGTTGTGAGAGGATATTAGGACTCTTCTAGGAAAAAGGGAGGACTGCAGATGCTGGAGATCAGAGCTGAAAATGTGTTGCTGAAAAAGCGCAGCAGGTCAGGCAGCATCCAAGGAGCGGAGTTTCGGGCATGAGCCCTTCTTCAGGAATAAGGAGAGTGTGCCAAGCAGGCTAAGATAAAAGGTAGGGAGGAGGGACTTGGGGGAGGGGCGTTGGAAGTGCGATAGGTGGAAGGAGGTTAAGGCGAGGGTGATAGGCCGGAGTAGGGGTGGGGGCGGAGAGGTCAGGAAGATGGTGGGGAGTTCAAGGGTTCGGACTGAGACAAGGTGGGGGGAGGGGAAATGAGGAAACTGGAGAAATCTTGAGTTCATCCCTTGTGGTTGGAGGGTTCCTAGGCGGAAGATGAGGCGCTCTTCCTCCAGCCGTCGTGTTGCTATCATCTGACGATGGAGGAGTCCAAGGAGCTGCATGTCCTTGGTGGAGTGGGAGAGGGAGTTGAAGTGTTGAGCCACGGGGTGGTTGGGTTCGTTGGCCCGGGTGTCCCAGAGGTGTTCTCTGAAACATTCCACAATTAGGCGGCCTGTCTCCCCAATATAGAAGAGGCCACATCGGGTGCAGCAGATGCAGTAAATGATGTGTGTGGCGGTGCAGGTGAATTTGTGGCAGATATGGAAGGATCCCTTGGGGCCTTGGGATATTAGGAATCTACAAAGGGAAATACATAGGTTAAGTGAGTGGATGAAGATTTGGCAAATGGAATGTAATGTGGGAAAATGGAAAATTGTTCATTTTGGTAGGAATACTTTTTTGAAAATGTATATTATTCAGATGAGAGATTGTAGTGTTGAGATGCAGAGGGATCTGGGGTGTCATAGTTCATGAGTTACATATACATACATCATAGACTCATAGAGATGTACAGCATAGAAACAGATCCTTCGCTTCAACCTGTCCATGCCGACCAGATATCCCAACCCAATCCAGTCCCACCTGCCAGCACCTAGCCCATGTCCCTCCAAACCCTTCCTATTCATATACCCATCCAAATGCCTCTTAAATGTTGCAATTGTACCAGCCTCTGTGTGAAAAAGTTGCCCCTTAGGCCTCTTTTATATCTTTCCACTCACCCTAAACCTATGCCCTCTTTCCTGGGGTTGGGGAGTCCAGGACTAAAGACTCTGTCTATTTATCCTATCCATGCCCCTCATGATTTTGTAAACCTCTATAAGGTCACCCCTCAGCCTCCAATGCTCCAGGGAAAACAGCCCCAGTCTGTTCAGCCTCTCCCTGTAGCTCAAATCCTCCTACGCTGGCAACATCCTTATAAATCTTTTCTGAACCCTTTCAAGTTTCACAACATCTTTCCGATAGGAAGAAGACCAGAATTGCACGCAATATTCCAACAGTGGCCTAACCAATGTCCTGTACAGCCGCAACATGACCTCCCAACTCCTGTACCCAATACTCTGACCAATAAAGGAACGCCTTCATCACTATCCTATCTACCTGCGACTCCACTTTCAAGGAGCTATGAACCTGCACTGGTAAACTTAGAATATTACCATTATTGCCAGGGGATTTGAATGTAAAGGCTATGCATTAGTTATACAGAACAGTGGTGTGATTATATTTGGAGTACCATAGGCAGTATTGACCTCCTTATTTAAGGAAGGCTGTAAATACATTGGAAGCAGTTCAGAGAAGGAGTACTAGATTAATATCTAGAATGGACTGGTTGTTTTCTGAGGGAAGATTAGACTTGTATCTTCTGGAGTTTAGAAGGCAACCTCAATAAAACATATCAGAACCTGATGGGTTTACATAACAATGCTTTGTTTTATAAGAGCATCTAGAATTAAGGAGTACCATTTCTTAAAAAAAAACTGGAGTTGTCCATTTGAATCCGATAAGGTATCGCAAAGGATCATGGGTCTTCAACATCCTTTTCCTCAAAAGGCTTTGGAAGCAATGTTTTTGGATATTTTCAAGATGAATAAATTCTTAATAAGCAAGGAGAGAGAGAGATTATCGGGGCAGGTGGAAATGTGAAGCAATCAGATCAGCCATGATTTTATTGAATGGTGGAATGGGGTTGTGGGGCTTATTCCTTTCAGTTTGTATGGTTTCCTGGCCAAAATTCATTCCTCAATCCGCAGCACAAAAACAGATGGTTTGGGTATTTGTGCATTACTATTTCTGGGAGCTTGCTGTATGCAAATTGGCTGCCATATTTCTAACAATACCTCCATGATACTTCTTTATTTATCTTAAAATGGTCTGGAATGTCTTGAAAGACTCCATGTAAATCCATGTTTTTCCATTCACCTTCCCATCTATCCACTTTCTGGGTGTTAGTTAGCTCAGTTGGCTGGACACCTGGTTTGTGATGCACAGTAATGCCAACAGCATGGGTTCAGTTCCCACACCCAGCTGAGGTTCATATAGTGATCATAACAAGGCTAGCCATGTTGAGCTCATAGAATATGAGTTCCCTGATTGGGGCTGTTAACCTGGTCCAATCAGGAAGCACTGACTAACAGATATGAAAAGGAGAGTCCATTGTCGCTGTCCTTTTATATTTGAAACTGGGATTTGAGGTTTGTCCTCATCTCCCTGTAAACTGGTTGAACGGTAGGGTTTGGGGCCTAGCTTTGCTGCTCCTCTCCCTTGTAAAATTGCTGTTGTATACAGCTGTAAATGTTAACTGTTTTTGTAAATTGTCTTGTAATTTGTTTAATAAAATATTATAAACAGGGAAAAAAAAATGAAAAGGCTTCAGTTCGCTCTAGGAATTAGCTCTGAGCTAGCTGGGTCAGTGTCCTGTAGGTAAAGGGTGACTTGTTGACACGATACTGGTGAGCCTGAAAAGTTTAAAAGTTCCTTTTTTTTAAATTAAAGGAAGCAGCTTCTGAATTCTTCCTGAAGAGTGATTAGTTGAACGTTGTGGTTATTGCAGCAGAGGTCACTAGCAGTGTTGACATTGGTAGTTGATTAGTTGGATTCCTGATCCTTAGGTTTACGGCCTGGTTGAGATTTTGTTATTCTGATTCATTTTATGTGACTACTATCAGCTGGCACTCAAAATCACAGGGGGGACTAGGGGTTAGTTCTTGGACTGTAACGCTCACCACAAGCTCACACTGAAACTCCAAGGCTATTACTTGAATACATTCAGCCCCACTAGCCCCCTCCAGTAGAGTTGAAACTGGCTTTTTCGACCCTCATCCTTGTGTATTCTTCAAAGGAAACAACACACAGTGTGTCTGCAGTTTGGGACATAATCCTCAGAGAAGAGCCCGGCTGTTAAGCAAGGAATCGTCAGTTCCTCATTATCTTAGTAATCATGGAATCAAGCTTGTTTTGACTTGGCTCTTTCCCCTTTTGTTGGAATGTTGTTTGAAGTTCCCTTCACAGCTGCAGATGTGACATTTTGTAGTCTCTTTCTCCAGATAGCCACTTCATTTACAGCAGCAGTCATTTTTGTTTCTAGATTGACCCTGTGTTTTTTCTTCAAAAAAGTTGACATTTTGGAATTACAAGTTTAAAAATGTCGACAGTAATTTGGAAATCTGACCCATGGGCACAACAAAGGAGAAACTTGAGGTGATCTAACTGAGATCCTACCAAATGCAGTTGTTATCTTAAGCATATCTAGATCAAGACTGCATTTCCTTTGGCGGGAAATCGGAACAAGAAGACAATCTTAAAAGTTGATTTTGCCATGTGCTGGTTTGAATCATATTTTTTCATGATGTTGCTTTTGTGCAGAGCAGCTCATTACTTTGCCATTTGCAACTACTCTGGACTAAGGCTTTGTTACTTTATGACAAGTGCCACTGCTTGCTTTGTTTTTCATCTGCTTTATTGTTATCTAATACGTCTCACTCTTTACCCTTTCCTAGATGTTCCCTCCTCTCTCCCTTTTAAGAGCATTTAAATCCATCCGATTTCTACCCTTTAATTCTGAAGGAAAGTCATTCTCAACTTGACCCTCAGTATCTGTGGCAAGTGGGATTAGATTAATTTGGAATACCTAACTGGGCGAGTTGGACTGAGGGGCTTGTTCCCGTGCTGAACAACCCTGAGAAACAAAGTTAATGCTTTGAGTCCAGTTTGACTCTTCA
Organism: Hemiscyllium ocellatum; assembly: GCF_020745735.1. Classification (NCBI taxonomy): domain Eukaryota; kingdom Metazoa; phylum Chordata; class Chondrichthyes; order Orectolobiformes; family Hemiscylliidae; genus Hemiscyllium; species Hemiscyllium ocellatum. The sequence continues at coordinate 27,763,814 of NC_083443.1, forward strand.
GAGCAGATAGAAAATGGAAATATGATGGATTTCACGCTGTTGGGAAGGAGGGGAATGCCAGGTGTAAGAAAACAAAAGATAATTAAATATTGAAGGCATCATAAAGAAAAGGCAAAGGGAGTTATAATGGTTATAAAGAAGGGACAAAGTGTGGGTGTTAATTGCAGAAAAAAGGTCAGCTTTGACTGAAAGAAAACAAAATGAATAAAAGATACTGGCAGAGGAGAAAATTAAGTAAGGGCGATGAGTGACATAGATTAAAGGTGGTTTGAGATGCAGGTCAATGTAATTGAATGGTGCAAGAAGCTATAAAGAATACATGACGTTCTCCTCTTTACGTTCTGGATGCCATGGTTTCCTTTTCTACCTCTTTCTTTTATTCACTCTTGCTTTCTTGCACATTTCCAATCCATTCCCTTCTTCCACCAGCTTTCTTCTTGATGTTTGTTTGGGTTCACAGCTAGTTACGTAAGCTGCAGTGACAGCTCCATTTTGTTAACAGCAGTGGACACTAGCTTCCAGGTAAGCCCCCACTGCAGCAATTAGAGTGATTTCAGCTCCTGATGCTTTTGCCACCGTCTCCCCCAAAACCCAAGCAGACAAATTTCAGTTAAAGCAGGTGATTGCTTGCATTAAGATTCAAGATCTGGGACGGCACAGTGGCTTAGTGGTTAGCACTGCTGCCTCACAGCACCAGCGACCTGGGTTCAATTCCCGCCTCAGGCAACTGTCTGTGTGGAGTTGTGCATTCTCCCTGCGTCTGCGTGGGTTTCCTCCGGGTGCTCCGGTTTCCTCCCACAGTCCGAAGATGTACAGGTTAGGTGAATTGGCCGTGCTAAATTGCCCGTAGTGTTAGGTGGATTAGTCGGGGTAAATATAGTGGGGGGTAGATTTCTCTTTGGAGGGTCGGTGTGGATTTGATGGGCTGCAGGACCAGTTTCCACACTGTAGGTAATCTAGGTAAAAGATGCGGTCCCTACAAACAGAGTCCAGTACCAGGCTGAATATCAGGGAGTTTAGAAAGAAATTGCACACCAGATAATGAAGGTGATGTGGTGTCAATGGAGTTTGGTTAGGGAAGGTTGACCAGAGGCATGGAAAATAAGCAAGGGTAGTTGATGTTAACCTTGACCAATTTAGAAGATTGAACAGACTTGATGGGCTGAATGGCCTCCTTCTGATTCCTATGTTCCAATCAGCTGGAATTTTTATCAATCTGTCAGATGAAAACAGCAAGGAAGTTCATAGGAGCATAAGAAAGAGGAGCAGCTTAGGCCATTAAGCCTGACCGTTCAACAGGATTAAGGCTGACCTGCCCCTGCTCCTTTTTCATTTCCTCTCAATTCAGCCATTAGGTTGAAATGCAGGTAGAACTTGCATTTATAGAACATAGAACATAGAACATAGAACATAGAAGGATACAGCGCAGTACAGGCCCTTCGGCCCTCTTTTATAGACACAGGAGATTCTACACCAGTGTGTTGCTTTTGAAACGTATGATGATGGTTATGTCAATACAGCAAGGCCCCTCCAACAATAATCAGTTGAATGATAACCTGATTTAATTTGATTAAAGAATTAATATTGCACAACGGTATTCACCAGGAAAATGCCCCGCTGTCCTTCAAAAAGAAAAGACCATTGATGTCCTCAATTAGGTCAATTCCAGAGTTGAGGGGTTTGGTTTATGGGGAGAGATTGAGTAGACTGGGATTATATTCATTGGAACTCAGAAGAATGAGTGGGGGAATCTTATAGAAACATATAAAATTGTGAAGGGAAAAGATAGGATAGATGTAGAGAGGATGCTTCCACTGGGAAGGTGAAACCAGGACAAGAGGGCATAGCCTCGAAATTAGAGGGAGCAGACTTAGGCCTGAGTTGAGAAGGAACTGCTTCACTCAGACGGTTGTGAATCTATGGAATTCCCTGCCCATCGAAGTAGGTGACGATACATCAGTAAATGTTTTTAAAGCTTAGATTTATTTTTGAACAGTAAAGGAATTAAGGGTGATGGTGAGAAGGCGGGTAAGTGGAGCTGAGTCCATGAAAAGATCAGCCATGATCTTGTTGAATAGCAGAGCAGGCTCAGTGGGCCAGGCGGCCTACTCCTGCCCCTATATCTTATGTACAGCCATATGAAGGGGCAGACTTAATTCAAAGTTTAAATAAAAGCAAAATACTACAGATGATGCAAATCTGAAACCAATGCGGAGAATCTCAGCAGGTGTGGAGAGAGAAACAGAGTTAATGTTTCGAGTTGGGTGACCCTTCCCAGAACAAAGAGAGGGAACCTTCATCAATTATACAGGGCATTGGTGAGGCCACATCTGGAATACTGTGTGCAGATGTGGTCTTTTTATCCGAGGAAGTATGCTTTTGCTGTAAAGGGAGTGCAGAGAAAGTTTACCAAATTAACTCCTGGGATGGCAGGACTGGCATAAGAGGAGAGATTAAATTGATTAGGGTTGTATTTAGAAGAATGAGGGAGAATCTCATCAAAACCTATAAAATTCTAACAGGACTAGACTGGGTGAATGCAGGAAGGATGTTCCTGTTGGTGGGGGAGCCCAGAGGCAAGTTTCAGGATAAGGAGTAAACCTTTTAGGACTGAGATGAAGAGAGATTTCTTCACTACGAGAGTGGTGAGTCTGTGGAATTCACTACCACAAAGTGGTTAAGGCAAAAACAATGTGTTTTCAAGAAGGAGGTAGATACAGCTCTTGTGGCTAAAGGGATCAATGAAGGAGAGTAGAATGAGGGTATTAAGCTTGATGATCAGCCGTGATCATATTAAATAATAGAGCAGGGTCAAATACATTACTCTTGCTGTTATCTTCTGTGGTTCCATGTTAAAGATTCAGGTCCATTATAACTCCTCTTCAGAACTCTGACGTTAATTCAGTTTGCTCTGGCTAGCTACTGGGTTTCCTAGAGGTCTAGATGTGTGCTTCAAGTGCACCTGCCCTGTGTTGTTGCATGGAGTCATATTGATGCCAGTGTACCTTGGCACACTGCCTGGGATTCCAGTACGCCCCAGCAATACAAATGTTGACCTGATTAAAAGGGAACATTTATTGACATTACTAAATATTTACTCTCTCTTCAGTTTGTTTGGGCTTTAGATCCTCTGTACTTTCATTGTCTTGGAGTCAAATGATTTTTGGCAGTGGATGGATTTGGCATAGATTCTGTGTCAATGCAAACATGAAGCAAATGTGTCTGTGCACAGTGTAGGTGATAAAATTTGAATGAAATATTAGACTATGTCTGGATCATATGATACAAATTAGTTGTGTGTTGATGAAGGAACTATCAGAAACTGTTGGGAATACTCAGGCCACCAGTAGAGGGTGAACCAGTGTTAATGCTTCAGGTCGCTATCTTTAATGATACAACTTACAGCCCAGGAAGTGCTTTTTTTAAACAGAAAAAGTTGTGTATTCGTAGCTGCACAAACAATTTGTGCGCGGGTCCTAAAAAACAACAATTTGATAATTGGCCAAATAATCTGTTTTATGACTAAAAACAGAAAATGTGGGAGAAACATCAGGTCTGGCAGCATCTGTGGAGAGGGAAGCGGTTAATGTTTTTAAGTCCAGTATAACTTTTCTTGGAAAGTGAGTTTCTCCAGTTTCAAAGAAAAATTAGACTGGACTTGAAATGTTAACTCTGCTGCTCTCTCCACAGGTCCTGTCAGACCTGCTGAGTTTCTCCAGCATTTTCTGTTTTTGTTTCAGATTTCCTGCATCTGGGGGATTTTGCTTTTCATCTGTTCTAGGTGTTGACTGAAGAGTAAGTATTTGACTGGGACATTGGAGACGTCCCACCCATTCCTCAAAGCAAAGCGCTATATTAGTTTTTGCAACTGAGTAAACAGATGCACTTGTGTGGTAAGCCATCTGGAGAACAACAGTGCAACATTCCCCTCGGTAATGCTTGGGAATTTCAACCTAGAGACTGAAATCTCCAGAGCAGGATCTGAACCCACAATCCCCCCTGCCCCTCCCTGAGCTGTCAGTTCAGTAGTTTGAGAGATGTTTCCAAGAGGAATGGAAGGTTCTCTTGGATTTGGAAACTGGTTGGAACCGGTTTTCTCAGTACTAAGCATTTTCAGGTTTTCGATGCAAGAATATATCTTCCACTCCAATTCAACAATTTAATCCCACCCTCACAAAATGAATCCTTGCTATGTCAGTTGGACACTCATTGATTCCAGCATTCCTTCTAGGTCGCTCGGACTCATGTATTGTAAACATGATAAACAATTTAGACTCTCGATATATCATTACAGTCTAGGTACTGACACCCATTCCCCGAAGGCATCATGAGTTGACTTTGGCTATAAATTGCTTTCTACAATTTTTATCACTGCCCTTTATCCTACAGCCATGTGTGCCCACTGATGCAACAGCTCCAGGAATTCAGCCTGCTTTTGTGTTTCACCAGTCTTTGTTCACAGCTCAGTCTCCTAACATTCTTGGCTACAAAAAGTCAAACTGATACTTTGTTGAAGCCTTGGTGATTGGCGCATTGTGTGCGGAGCTGATTGTGTAGCTCGGAACGGGTTGCTCGAAGCTATGGAACTGCGTCTGCAAAATGCAAACCTAATGGAGGGAGCAGCCGTTCCATCACTGCTAATGGTCGGTGTTTTACAAGCAGGTGCATCTAAACGTTTCCAGCTTGGTACGTTTTGCCTTGGTTGCTGCTGTGTCTCCTGCCAAGAGTCACAATCCTGTTTCTGTGCTGAGATGTGCAGGACCTGTGCTAGATATTTTCTAATCAGCCTGTTCAGAGATGTTAATTACACAGGAGCATGGAGTCAGTCTGACCAGCAATACATCTCTCATGCTCATGCTCATGTCTCTGTGTGATTTTCACCTGCAGTCTGGGATTGGGAAGCACATTGTAAAACTGCCAGGTAAAAAAGAAAACACTCTTTCTTCTCGTTATAGGTCACTGCTCTGTCTCTGGCTCCTCAACTAAACAATTGGTTGTTTGAAGGTCAGTGTGGAGGAGGATGCTCCTGTAATACCTGTTCAAAACGTGGGCAATGTTACATCTCTTTGCGGTGTCACGGTGGTTCAATGGTTCCCTCACAGTGCCAGGGACCTGGGTTCAATTCCAGCCTCGGGCGACTGTCTGTGTGGAGTTTGCACATTCTTCCTGTGTCTGCATGGGTTTCCTCCGGGTGCTCTGGTTTCCTCCCACAGTCCAAAGATGTGTAGCTTAGGTTAATTGGCCATGCTAAATTACCCATAATGTTCAGGGGTGCCCTAGGTTAGGTGCATTAGTCAGGGGTAAATGTACAGTGGTAGGGTAGGGGAATGGGTCTGGGTGGGTTATTCTTTGGAGGGCTGGTGTGGACTTGGTGGGCCGAATGGCCTGTTTCCACACTCTGGGGATTCTGAGAATCTTTGATCCGGCTCCTTGCTTTCGGCTCTGACTGCAAAATATTCGTTTCCTATCTCTTCCTCAACACCACAAACTCTGAAGCCCTTGCTACACAGGCAACTGCCAATCCCACTCCAAACTGATCAGAGTCACAACTCATCTCGACTCAACCTTGGCAACACCAAAATGAATCCCTGTCACTGGCCAAAGCCTATTGTGCTGACTCCTCAGCTGTTCTGAATTAAAACCGAGAACTGTGGGTGCTGAAAATCAGAGACCAGAGAAGAAATAGCTGGAGACACTCAGCAGGTCCGGCTGTAGGGAGAAAGAGTTGAACAGTGTGGTGCTGGAAAAGCACAGCTGGTCAGGCAGCATCCGAGGAGCAGGAGAGTTGACGTTTCAGGCATAAGCCCTTCATCAGGAATGGGAGGGGTGGGGCTGAGAGATAAATGGGGGTGGGGTGGGGCTTGGGGGGAAGATACCTGAGAAGGCGATAGGTAGATGCTGGTGAGTGGTGGTGATGATAGATCAGGGTGAAGCATATTGGTCGGAAAGAAGATGGACAGGTCAAGAGGATGGTGCTGAGTTGGAGGGTTGGATTTGGGATGAGGGTGGGGGAGGGGAAATGAGGAAACTGGTGAAATCGACATTGATACCATGGTTGGAGGGTCCCAAGGCGGAAGATCATGCATTGTTCCTCCAGGCATTGGGTGGCTAGGATTTGGCGGTGGATAAGGCTCAGGACTTGCATGTCCTTGGCTGAATGGGGGGGGGGGGGAAGTTGAACTGTTCGGCCACAGGGCGGTGGGGTTGTTTGGTGGGTGTGTCCCAGAGATGTTCTCTGAAACGTTCTGTGAGCTGGTTTCCTGTCTCTCCAATGTAGAGGAGCCCACATTTAGAGCAACAGATACAATAGATGAGGTGTTTGGATGTGCAGGAAAATCTTCACCGGATGTGGAAGGATCCTTGGGGGCCTTGGATGGAGGTGTGAGGGCAGGTGTGGGCGCAGGTTTTACACTACCTGTGGTGGCCAGGGGAGGTGCCGGGAGTGGAGGGTGGTTTGGTGGCAGTAATGAGGGAGTCGCAGAGGGAATGGTCTCTGTGGAATACTGACAGGATGGGAAGGGAAATATATCTCTGGTGGTGGGGTCTGACTGTAGGTGGTGGAAATGGTAGAGGATGATGCACTGTATCTGGAGATTGGTGGTGTGGAAGGTGAGGACTGGGGGGGTTCTATATGCGGTCGGAGGGGTGGGGTTCAAGGGCAGAGGTGCGGAAAGTGGAGGAGATGCGCTGGAGGGCATTATTGAAGTAGAGTTTGCATATTGATAAGGCAAACCAGGGCAGGGCTTACCCAGTTAATGGTTGGTCCCTGAGGAGTGCTGCCAAACAACGGGATCTTGCAGTGCAGGTGCATAGTTCCTTGAAAGTGGAGTCACAGGGAGACAGGGTGGTGAAGAAGGAATTTGGCATGCTTGTCTTCATTGGTCAGATAGCTGAGTAAAGGAGTTGGGACATGATGTTGAGGCTGTACAGGACTGTGTGAGGCTATGTTTAAATTCTGGTTGCTTTTCTGTCAGAAGGATGTCGTTAAATCTGAGAGAATGCGGGAAAGGTATATAAGGATCAAGGTGTAGGTTTGCCAGAGGCCTGGCATTCAAACCACAACTCCATTAACAAATACACTGATTTGGACCCCATTTTACCAACCTCTCAGAAATAGAACCAGGAATAAGATTATCCACTACAACAAACTGAGACAGATAAATAGCAAGTGGGACAGAACACCAATGCTTCACTGGAGGCTCACTGATGATGTTACCTAGCATGGTGACGAAACGTCTGAGAACAAATTACCAGCTCAATGAGCAAACGTACAATCTGAGCTCCAAAGCTTCTCCAAATCCTCACGGACAGGGATATTGTCAGGACTAGAGGGTTTGAGCTATAGGGAGGGGCTGAATTGGCTGGGGCTTTTTTCCACGGAGAGGTGACATGTAGTTTATAAAATCATGAGGGGCATGGATATAGTGAACAGACAAGGTCTTTTCCCCAAGATAGGGGAGTCCAAAACCGGAGGGCATAGGGTTAAAGACTTGAAGGGTAACTTATTCACACAGAAGATGGTGTGTATGAAAGGAGCTGCCAGCGGAAGTGGTGGAGGAATGGTACAATTACACATTTTAAAAGGAATAGGAAGGGTTTAGAGGGATATGAGCCAAGTACTGGCAAATGGGTAAAGGTCAGATTGAGATGTATGGTTGGTGCAGATGAGTTGGACGGATGGGTCTGTATGACTCTATGACCTTGAGAGCAGTGACGACTCTTCAGAACAGAACAGGTGTGAACTCAAGTCATTGGGTGTATTTAAGGTAGAGATAGATAGGTTCTTGATTGTAAGGGGATCAATGATTATGGGTAGAAGGCAGGAGAATAGGATTGTGAAACATATCAGCCATGATTGAATGGCGGAACTGAATTGATGGGCTGAATGGCCTAATTTGACTCCTGTATGCTTGCCCAGCTGCCCGCGGCCCAGTGAAGCCTCTTCAAAACTCCCATCTTCAGATTGTCTTGTCTACCTTATTCTCTTCACGCGACGTGCCAGCTGATCCCCACATTTCTGATCACTCATGACTACCCTGGTAGCTCTGTTCCACCCATTGTCTGATTTTCAGTATGTGGATTCCCACTCTTTGGAATTCTGATGTCAACCCAGTTACGTTTTCAGTCGAAAATCTCGCTTACATTGATGTCTGTTTTCTATCTTTCAAACCCCAGGACAGGCCACAGACCTCTGCTGGGTGAAGAACACTGAGGTGTACATACAATTAATGAGAGATTCTGGGACTTGTGCTCCTGACGTGGACTGATCCACACTGGGACGGTGTACCAGGCTTCGCTTGCACAGCTCTAACAAGCGCATATAGGTCATTGGGGTTCAGAAGATTGAGGGGGCTGCTTTTAGAAACCTTTAAAACTGTGAAGGCAATAGATAAGATGGAAACAGGGAGGTTGTTTTCACTGCCTGGTTAAACTAGAACTGTGGGGCATCGCCTCAAAATAGGAGGAGCAGATTTTGGACTGAGTTTAGGAGGAATGTCTTCACCCAAAGGGTTGTGAATCTGTGGAATTCCCCGCCCAGTGAAGCAGTTGAGGCTACCTTGTTGAATGGTTTTAAGGCAAAGGTTGGTTTTTGAACCGTAAAGGAATTAAGGGTGATGGCAGCGAGTTGGAGCTGACTCTACGAGAAGGCCATGATCTTATTGAATGGCAGAATAGGCTTGAAGGCCCAGATGGCCTACTCCTGCTCCTGGTTCTACTGTTCTCTGGAATTGTGATTGCTAATTTTTTTTTGGAATCCCTGCAGTGTGTAAACAGGCCATTTGGCCCAACAAGTTCACACAGACCCTCTGAACAGTAATCCACATAGGTACAACATTGAACATTATGGGCGATTTAGCATGGCCATTTCACCTCAGCTACACACCTTTGGACTGTGGGAGGAAACCAAAGCACACAGAGGAAACCCACGCAGACACGAGGAGAAAGTGCAAACTCCATACAGACAGTCGCCTGAGGCTGGAATCGAACCCAGGTCCTTGGTGCTGTGAGGCAGCAGTGCTAGCCACTAAGCCACCGTGCTACCCGTATCCATGAAATGTATCCATAATAAATGCCTGGTGTTATTCCTGACCCTCTGACACTTTAACTAGAAGATTCTGATATTGGGAGTGTGGTGCTGGAAAAGCACAGCAGGTCAGGCAACATCCTGACCTAAATTCCTGATGAAGGGCTTTTGCTTGAAACGGCGATTCTCCTGCTCCTCGGATGCTGCCTGACCTGCTGTGCTTTTCTAGCAATACACTCTCGACTCTGATCTCCAGCTTCTGCAGTCCTCACTTTCTCCTAGATTTTGGGATTGACCCTGCGTTTGGGTCAGTTGTACAGATATTCAAAGTGCTGTGCCAGCACGTGCACATGCATGCTCTAGTTATGATTTAAAAACATCTGTTACTACCTGGGGAAAGATTGGGACACATAGATAAGGGTACCTACTCTGTTTTCATACCCTCCTCTACATTTGATCATTGTTGCATTGTCCCTAGTGGATAATGCTTGTTTATTTTTCATTTAATCAATAACCCAGGTGATTTGGTGGTGGTAACTTTAAAATCTACTCACAGAAACATCTACTCTAGCCAGACCTCTCAGTATTTGGTAAGTTTCAATCAGACTCAACCCCTCTGCCCCCCGCAAAAACAAATCCTTCTAAACTATATCAAGAACACACCCAGATTTCCCAATCCTTCATTCCTAGGATCAACATGCCCTTCGTTCGATACTCTGTCCCTTAAAGATGTTCATAAACCAGATGAGTATTTATGTCAAGTTACGTGGTTGCTATTATGCTAACTTTTAATTCTGTTTTTTATTGAATTCAAATTTCTGTCTTGTGGGATTCAAACCCGTGTTCTCTGAATGTTCATCTGGGATTTTATAATTACTAGTTTGATTACTAATATTGCAAGACACCACTGTCTGTAATGGTAAGGAGAATGAATGGGATTAACTGGATTGCTTTTTCTAGGGAATTAGCACTTCTGGGATAGCTTATCTATGGTTGTAAACGTCACAGAAAGAGGCCATTTGGTCTATCAGGCATGTACTGGCACTCTGGAGGAGCTATCAATTTCAACCCCTTCCTGCTGCACTTTCTTTAAAGCACTCTTATGTTTTGTTCCCTTTTTTCAAATCTATATCGAATTTCCTTTGTGCAAGTTATTATTGGATCTGCTTTCACTGCCCTTTCAGATGATAATCTGCTGCGTGGAAAATTTCATCCCCCCCCCCCCCCCCCCCCTTTGATTTATTTGTAAATTATTATAAAAACCGTCTCCACTGGTTACTAGCTCTTCTCTCAACAGCAACACTTTTTCTCCCGGTCTGTTCTATGAAAAGCCCTTCGTGATACTTGACTAATTGCTCATTCCTGTTTTATTAATGCATCCAGAGTGAAAGAACGCAGAAGGCTTTGTGATTCCTGCTGGAGTAGGAACTTTCACAAGGGAAATGGAGAGATTACAAGGTAAGTGCTGCAGCAGCCACATTGCTATTAGTATGACATCCATAAATAACCTGCACGTTGCAGTCTGGCCAAGTGTGTTCTCGAGTGGGCGTCTGCTTGTGGTTCTCTCATTGAAGACTGAAAACCCACCCCCATTCTTCTCATCCATCTCTTGTCTGTCTGCCAGAACAGACTCCGAAGCTGCCCAGCTGGTTATTGTTGTGCGTGGAAGGGAGGAGAAGGAGCAAACTTCTTTTTACATTCTCTTGAAAAATTTAGATCGTTTTTAAAGAATGAGACCCTTTGATTTGTCACAACAACAGCTCGTGTTTTCACTGACTGGCTGAATTGAGAATCCGAGATCTCTCTTGTTCCACTCTCTCAATCTCTCACGTGATGAGAGACTAAACTGGTGAGCTCTTTGGTTTCCACCAGTGAAAATACCTCATAATTTACCATAACTGACCTCCAGTCCTTCTCAAAGGACCTGTCTGACATAAATCTCCGACAGCAGTTAAACAGAACCAAGAATACAGAGTGCTCTTTCCGCATCTCTGAAGTAGATGTTTCCAGTTTGGCGATCCGAGTGCAAATTGTGCCTGAAATAATGCCTTTTGAGGGGTGTTTTGTACTCTTTATCCCCCTCCCTATCAATCCAAAGCCATTGGCATGTTAATGAGCACAAAATAGACAGGTCCTTCATTAGTAAGGGGATGAAGGATTGTAGGGAGAAGGCAGGAGAATGGGTGGAGAAACATATTCACCACCCGATAGGCTGAATGGCCTATTTCGGCTGCTGTGTCGTAAATCTGCCATGAATCAATGCAATTGGGTTTTATTTTTCTTTATTCATTCACGGGATGAGGGTGTCGCTGGCTAGGCAGCATTTATTACCCATCCCTAATTGCCCAGAGGGCAGTTAAGAGTCAACCACATTGCTTTTCAAAAATATAGTGGGGAAAAAATTGCTTTGATGCATTAAAGAGTGAGAACCTGGTGGAGTTTAATGGATAAAGCTGATTATGGGTTTATCCCAAAATTAGGCATTTTTAATCGTAGCATCAATCCATTAGCTGCAAGTAACCTTATTTTAAACTACTGGAAAATACTTTCGAAAAACATTTTAAGAATTCTTTCACAGGATGTGAATGGTGTGGACTAGGCTAGATTCTTTTTCCCAGCAAATGAGATGGTGCAGGTAAGCTGCACTGAACAGCAACATCTAGAGTCGTGTGGGTACATCCATCAGGGAGGGAGTTCCAGCACTTTCACTCAGTGACACTCAGTGACAGTCTAATTTCCTCTTAGACTGGGGGTGCACATTTTCACTTTCTCAATAAATTTAAAACAAATCACATTCAAAAGTGTTTAATTAAAACCTTGCTCACAACGAAGTGATTTTAACAGGCTCCTTAAAACTCAAAAACAGACGTTTGCTCAAATTCAAGCTCATTTGACCCCTCTCCAGGCTTTAGTATTTCCTTTGAAGCTGATATCTGTTGAGATACGCTTTCACAAGGGCCACAACTATTACACAAAAGATAAACTCTTTGAATTTAACTGAAGTGGGACTTAAGTTAAAGAGGAGTGTCAGTTGTTAGCCTAGAGTGTACCTTATTCAAGGCGCTTTTTTAGCAACAGGTCATCTTGTAACTTTTAAATGCTTAGTGTGTATGAGAAATATTTGCCACATGTACCCAACCGTTGCTCAAAATGCTGAAGAAATTGGCTGCACATAGAACATAGAACATAGAAAGATACAGCGCAGTACAGGCCCTTCGGCCCTCGATGTTGCGCCGACCGAATCCTACCTAACCTACACTAGCCCAATAACTTCCAAATGCACACCTTGGCTTCATTACCACATAACTATCGGTGCGTAAAACTTCCTGTTGGAAGTGAAAATAGTCCCTCTCAGATGGGCTCCATTAGAGTAGTTTAGACACTCCTTCAGCATTGTCTGTTTTTAGTATTGTGCATCTGTGTGTGTGTGTGTGTGTCTCTCTCTCTCTCTCTCTCTCTCTCTCTCTCTCTCTCTCTCTCTCTGTCCGTGTGCATTTATCTTACTCAGCATTCAGTTGGCTACACTTCAGTCCGTGAGATTACAATGGTTATCTCCAGTTGTTTTACAGCATGTTCTCCTGAGACTGCCAAATTGAACATGGTGCATTTTGTAAAAGTCAGACCATACAGAAATTATGGAAAGGCCCAAAAATCGTCTTCAGCACATCAAATAGCCTGATGCCCCAGTGCAGAAACCTGGGAGGGCTTGCAGGATATCTATCTTTTGTAACATGGAAGCAGATCATTCGGGCCATCGAATCCATATTCAACTCTCCAAAGAACATCCCACCCTGACCTGCCGCCACCGCTATGCTATCCTTGTAACCCTGTACTTCCCATGGCTAATCCACCTAGTCTGCACGTCCCTGGACACTATGGGCAATTTAGCATGGCCAATCCACCTAACCTGCACATCTTTGAATTCAGTACAGCAATTCTAATATTGTATAAATAATTATGAAAACCATCAACAGACATCTTCAGACTGCTTTATTGTAGTAGGACAGATTAATGGTCTTGGAATAGTCTCACCTGCTACTCCAGATGAAGATTTTACAAAGATGTGATCAGGATGCATTTTGAAGTATGGGCGCCATACGTTTGGTTAATTTGTCTTGGAGACCTGCAGTTCTGGTTGAATAGATTGTGTCTGGATTCAGAAGGGTTCAGAAGAGATTTCTAAGGATGATGCCAGGATTGTAGGGTTTGAGCTATAGGGAGAGGCTAAATAGGCTTGGCTTATTTTCTCTGGGACATCAGAGGCTGAGGGATGACCTTATAGAGGTTTACAAAAATCATGAGGGGCATGGGTAGGGTGAATAGACAAGTTTTTTTTCCCCAGGATAGGGTAGTCCAGAACTCAAGGACATAGTTTTAAGATGAGAAGGGAAAGATTTAAAAGGGACCTGAGTGACCTTTTCATGCAGGGGATGGTGCAAGTATGGAAATGGACTGTCAGAGGAAGTGGTGGAGGCTGGTACAATGACCATATTTAAAAGGCATCTGGATGGGTATATGAACAGGAAGGGTTTAGAGGGATATAGGCCAAATGCTGGCAAATAGGACTTGATTTATTTAGGATATCTGGTCAGCATGGATGAGTTGGACTGGAGGGTCTGTTTCGGTGCTGTACATCTCTGTGACTCTATGACTTTACAAGGAGAGATTATCTCGACTAGGTTGGGTTCCCTGGAATTTAACAGATTATCAGGATTATTTGATTAAAGCCTTAAAAGATTAAAAGGAATAAATAAGGCAAATGGAGGGAAATTATTGTGACCGTTGGGACAGTTTGAGGCAGGGAAGGGTGGGATAGGTCCATGGGGAGCTCACAGGTTGGTGGAATCGACAGGTTAGAGCTAGATGTTTCATGTGGAAAATCAGGAAACACCTTTACACAGAGTGGCAGAAGTTTGGAATGCTGTTGAGGAAATGGCAATTAATGTGAGAATAATTGATCATGGGAAATCTGAGATCAATGAATATTTGTTACCTAATAATATTAAGGACAGGGTTGGTAGATCGAGTGTGGTGTTAGACCAGCCATGACCTTTTGAAAGATGGAATAGGCTCAGGGAGCTAAATTACCTCTTCCTATTCCCATGTTGGAGTGGCATTAACCCTTTGGCTGCCATTGTAGACAAGGTATCTCTTTCTTCAGTTTTCTCTGTCAGACCACCGCTGAGGGTTCACAACTGCTTCACTCAAGATCCTCTGTAAGCTCGGACAATGAACATTGACAACTAGTTAACCTTCACCAGCTACTCCAGCCATCACTGAATGTCCAAGCGTGTAACACGTGGGCATACAAACCTACCCACACAACCTTTCTTTAATCATTCACGGGATGAATGCATTTATTGCCATCCCGAATTGCCCAGAGGGCAGTTAAGAGTCAACATTGCTGTGGGTCTGGAGTCATATGTAAGCCAGAGTGGGGAAGGAGTGTGCTGGCAATCCTGTCCCAGCAGCGATCAGACTGGCTTGGCATCTCCACAAATGGTGCTATTTAGAGTCATAGAATTGTACAGCACAGAAACAGACCTTTCAGTCCAACTCATCCATGCCAACCAGATATCCCAACCTAATCTAGTCCTGTTTGCCAGCACTTGGCCCATATCCCTCTAAACCTGTCCTATTCATATACCCATCCCAGATGCCTTTTAAATGTTGCAATTGTACCAGCCTCCACTACTTCCTCTGGCAGCTCATTCCATACATGTACTACCCTCTGCGTGAAAAAGATGCCCCTTACGTCTCTTTTAAATCTTTCTCCTCTCAACCTAAACCTATGCCCTCTAGTTCTGGACTCCCCCACCCCAGGGAAAAGACTTTGCCTATTTATCCTATCCATGCCCCTCATGATTTTATAAATCTCTATAAGCCACCGACGCTGCCGGGAAAACAGCTCCAGCCTATTGAGCCTCTCCCTATAGCTCAAATCCAACCCTGCCAACATCCTTGTAAATCTTTGCTTCTCCTTTTGTGCTTTTAAAAATTCATTTGCAGGATGTGGGTGTCACTCATTAGGCCAACGTTTATTGCCCATCCCTAATTGCCCAGAGGGCAGTTAAAAGTCAACCACAATTTTGTGGGTGTGGAATCACAGGTAAAGGTAACAGTTTCCTTCCCTAAAGGACATTAGTGAACTGGATGGGTTTTTCTAACAATTAACATGGTTATCATGGGACTCTTCATTCTAGATATTTATTGATTTCAAATTCCACCATCTGTCATGGAGGGATTTGAACCCAGATCCCCAGGACATTATCTGGGTCTCTGGATTAATAGTCCCAACTTCCCATGGCAGAGCCACAAAGTAATGATCTCCATTGAACTCCCTGTATTGTTGCCTTTGTTGCTGAATTCAACACTTGGTAGTTCACCTACCCACTGTTGCAAGTGTAGCCTTCTAGTTAGCACAGGATGTACGGGAGTATTGAGAGCAAGGAATGCTCGGTAATTGTAGTTAATGGTTCTCTCCGTTTCAGATCTTGATTTTTGTGCTGGGTTGGTCAATATTCTAAAGCCTCTATTCTCTGTTGCACATTGTCTGTCAGACCTTATTCCTCTCACGGTTAATCCCAGTCAACATCCTCTCACGTGACTTGATGATACTAATCAGGATTAAATCAACTTCAATCACAGTTCATTCTCATGGATGTAATGTAAACAATTCGGGGGGGGGGGAGGTGGGTGCGGTAGGGAGGAGGTCTCAGCTGTTCTCTCTATAATCCTGGGACTGTTTGAGCTGTGTCACAGCAGTTTACAAGATGTTTGCCTGAGAGAGGTCCTGTTGCTATTTTGCGATTCACTTTAAACGAGCTGATTCAGATTGCATGATGATGTGCTGACATGGGGTCTGGAGATTTGCTCAGACTCTAAATTAAAATCCAGTTTTGTTCCAGTCGAATGCCAACAGCTAGCTGTCCGGTTTTACCCTGGTCCTTTTGAGTTTTGAATTTGTGCTTGTTTCATCATTTTAGCCGTGCTGTACCTATACCCGATATACAAGGGAGTCGAACAGAAACTATTTGTAGAGGCAAAGGTTTGGGATTAGTCTTCTGGGATCGTCTACCACTGCAAAGTGACACAAGAAAGAAAGGCTTGTGTTTAGATGGGAAGTGGTGGCCGAGTAGTATTATCGCTGGACTGCCTCGTGGGCGGCACGGTGGCACAGTGGTTAGCACTGCTGCCTCACAGCGCCTGAAGACCCGGGTTCAATTCCCGACTCAGGCGACTGACTGTGTGGAGTTTGCACGTTCTCCCCGTGTCTGCGTGGGTTTCCTCCGGGTGCTCCGGTTTCCTCCCACAGTCCAAAGATGTGCGGGTCAGGTGAATTGGCCATGCTAAATTGCCCGTAGTGTTAGGTAAGGGGTAATGTAGGGGTATGGGTGGGTTTCACTTCGGCGGGTCGGTGTGGACTTGTTGGGCCGAAGGGCCTGTTTCCACACTGTAAGTCTAATCTAATCTTCCGCCTGGGAATCCTCCAACCACAAGGGATGAACTCAGATTTCTCCAGTTTCCTCATTTCCCCTCCCCCCACCTTGTCTCAGTCGATTCCCTCGAACTCAGCACCGCCCTCCTAACCTGCAATCTTCTTCCTGACCTCTCCGCCCCCACCCCACTCCGGCCTATCACCCTCACCTTGACCTCTTTCCTATCACATCTCCATCGCCCCTCCCCCAAGTCCCTCCTCCCTACCTTTTATCTTAGCCTGCTGGACACACTTTCTTCATTCCTGATGAAGGGCTTATGCCCGAAACGTTGAATTTCCTGTTCTTTGGATGCTGCCTGACCTGCTGCGCTTTTCCAGCAACACATTTTCAACAGTGTTAATCTAGTGACCCAGGTAATGGTCTGGAGATGTGGGTTCAAGTCCTGCTGTGACAGATAGTGAAGTTTGAAGTCAGTAAAAAATCTAGAATTTTTTTAGATTACTTACAGTGTGGAAACAGGCCCTTCGGCCCAACAAGCCCACACCGACCCGCCGAAGCGCAACCCACCCATACATATACCCCTTACCTAACACTACGGGCAATTTAACATGGCCAATTCACCTGACCCGCACATCTTTGGACTGTGGGAGGAAACCGGAGCACCCGGAGGAAACCCACGCAGACACGGGGAGAATGTACAAACTCCACACAGTCAGTCGCCTGAGGCGGGAATTGAACCCAGGTCCCTGGCGCTGTGAGGCAGCAGTGCTAACCACTGTGCCACCGTGCCGCTTTTGAGAATCAAATGATGACCATGAAATCATTGTCAATTTTCAGGAAAAACCCATCTGGTTCACTTATGTCCCTTTAGGGAAGGAGACTGCCAGCCTTACCTGGTCTGCATGGCATGTGACTCCAACCCACTGCAACGTGGTTGGCTCTTAACTGCCCTCTGGGCAATTAGGGACGGGCAGTAAATGCTGCCCCTAGCCAGTGACACTCTCATTCTGTGAATTAATTTTAAAAATAAATTATTTAGCAACTTTCACAGCCTCAAGATGTTCCAAAGTTCTTTAGGACCAGTGAAACAGCTTTTGATTTGGAGCTTCTGCTACACTGGTATAGCAGCCAATTTATTCACAGCAAGGTCCCACGAATGGAAAAGACAGATTCGGGTCAGAAAAGACGAAGCTGAAATGTGATTGATCCAATCAACTATAACCCAGAATTATTGCACTTCAGCCAGACAGTCACTGGAGCAGCACGGGCTGGAGTAGAACTGTGGAGCCCTATAGAATCCTTGGTTATAGCAGACTCCTTGGGAACTGCCCGGGAACTTGAATTATCTGATGAACAATTCCCATGTGTCTGGAACATTTCAAAAAGAGTTCACTAAAGCTGGAGAATTCAAAGGGTTCCGACTTACTTAGTAGTTACCCAGGAAAAGTTTGAGGATTAAAACCTACTCTAACTCCTGCATAACTATTGACCCATCAAACATGGACCCCTGACTCCAAGCCCTGGGGCATACCCCAGTTGAACCTTCTGCCCTGACCTGACCCTGTCTTACTCTGACAGCCTGACTCTGTCCTCCCTTTCGCCCACTGTGAGATCCAACACCCACGTCCCTCCTGACCACCCCCAGACCTGACAACTGCCTAACCCCTGACTTACCTTAAGCTCTCGTTCACAAACCTGTCACTACTAGCCACTTGCCATGCTACCCCATCTCTCACCCAAATGAACAAATGGGCATGCTTTCTGTGAAGTTTTCCTCTGTGGTTGGATTTGTGGGTTTGTCTGGAGGGAGGTCACTGTCCAGCGATCTCCACCAGGGAATATTGAAAGGTAATTGAGTAAATTTTATTCCAGTCAGGGTTGGAAAGATTGTTTCTGACCCTGACTGGCCCAGATATTTCAATGTGTTTTCAAACACTGAATGCTTTGGTACTGACCTAGTGAACCATACCATGTGCATTCTTCTGACACAAATAATTATTCACCAAGGAATTTTTGAAAGTCGATTTTTTTTTTAATTGCATGTATTTTGGGAACATTTTGAAGTATTGAGACTTTTGCTCCACTGTGTTTTAGAGCACAGCTAATTTTATTTAGATAGTGTGTTGGAGCAGCACTGGGTTTAATATATCTCGGGCTGCTTTAGAAACATTGTAAATGCGGACTTAGATTTCAATTATCTTTAATAAATTTGGAAACCTGTTCAATTAGTTATAAATGCAGTTCAGAGGCATGGCATCTTGTGAATTTTCACCACCTTCGGACAAACATACGAATCTTTGAGTATCGGAGTCATGTTGCACTGAACTGAATGTTGGTGAAACGTGTTCTAGAATGCTGTGTCCAGTTCTGTAATAGGGAGGGTATTATTACAATGGAGAAGGTTCAGAAAAGATTTACCAGGATGTTGCTGGGAATGGAGGGTTTCAGAGACAAAAGTGGACTGGGACTTTTTATCACTGGAGCATAGGAGGTTGAGGAGTGACTTTATTGAGGGCTGTAAAATCATGATGGGGTAAAATGACGAGAGTATTATTTCCGTAGAGTCTGGGAATTCAAAACTAGGGGGCATTTTTTAAAAGTGACAGGAGAAAAATTTAAAAAGGGTGAGGGGCAACTTTTTTTACACAGAGGGTGTGGAATGAACTGCCAGAGGAATTGGTGAATGCAGGTACATTTAGAACATTTTTAAAAAGATGTTTGGATAAGTTCATGAATAGGAAAAGTTTGGAAGTATGTGGGGAAAGTGCAGGCAAGTGGGATTAGTTTAGTTTGCGATTGTGGTTGGCATGGACTGGTTGGACTGAAGGGTTTGTTTCCATGCTGTATGACTCCATGAATTAGGAGTGAGAATAGCCCATTCAGCCCTTCTAAACTACTTCACCATTCAATAAAATCATGGCTGATCTGTGTTTCCATATTCCCATTTACCACTGATAAGGTTAGTTTGTTGTCAGGCAACAAAATCAATGTACCTCACCTTCAAACTGTTCAAATACTCTATCTCGTCTGCCTTCTGAGGCAGAGAATTCCAAATTCACACAATACCCCAAGAGGAAAAAGAATTCTCCTCATCCCTGTCAGCTACCCATGATTTTAAAATAGTCTCTCCTGGTTCTGGACTGAGCCACAAGAGAGAGAGAATCCTTTCCACATTTACCTTGTCCAGATCATTCAGGCTCTTACATAAACTTTAACAAACCAATCCTCGCTCTTGAAAACTCCAGCCTGTCCAACATTTCCTCATTCTCTTCATTCCAGCTATCAACCTTATCTTTTTTTTTTAGATTAGACTTACAGTGTGGAAACAGGCCCTTCGGCCCAACAAGTCCACACCGACCCGCCGAAGCGCAACCCACCCATACGCCTACATATACCCCTTACCTAACACTACAGGCAATTTAGCATGGCCAATTCACCTGACCCGCACATCTTTGGACTGTGGGAGGAAACCGGAGCACCCGGAGGAAACCCACGCAGACACGGGGAGAATGTGCAAACTCCACACAGTCAGTCGCCTGAGGCAGGAATTGAACCCAGGTCCCTGGTGCTGTGAGGCAGCAGTGCTAACCACTGTGCCACCGTACAGCCCATATTCCTCCTTTAAATATGAACATCAAAGCTGCACATTGGTCTTACCAATGCCTTGTATAACCTATATAGGTTGTGAATGCAGACATACTTCAAACTAGGAAACAGTCAATGGGATCCCTACAATGTGGAAACGGGCCATTTGGTCCAACAAGTCCACACTGACCCTCTGAAGAGCATCCTGCCAGACCCGTCTGGATAACCCTGCATTTCCCAAGGCTAATCCACCTAACTTGCACACCCCTGTACTCTCTGGGTAATTTAGCTTGGCCAATGCACCAAACCTTTGGATTTTGGGAGAACACCAGAGAACTCAGAAGAAACCCATACAGACATGGGGAGAATGTGTAAACATCACACAGACAGTCACTCGTGGGTGGAATTGAACCCAGGTCCCTGGCGCTGTGAGGCAGCAGTGCTAGTCACTGAGCTACCATGCCAATGGCAATATCGGTGGAGTAGTAATCCAGAAACCCAGGCTAATGGTCTGGGAATATGGGTTCAGATCCCACCATGGCAGCTGACGCAATTTAAATTCAATTAATACATCTGAAATATAAAGTTTCTCTCTTTGGTGGTGACTGTCATAACAATCATTGATTATTATGAAGGCCCAATATCTTGCTTTAGAGCAGAGAGATCTGCCATCCTTACTTGGTCTGGCCTACATGACAGTAATGAAGTTGACTCTCAACTGCCAGCTGAAATTACGCAGGGATGGGTAATAAATACTGACCTTTCCAGCAATGCCCATGTTCCAAGAAGGTATACACAACAAGTTGTGTACAGATGGAGAAAAAGCAGAGTGAACATTTCGATTCCACGACCTGTCTTCAGGGTTCTGAACACAAAACACTCTGCTTTCTCTGTCCACAAATGGTGCCAGACCTGCTGAGTTTCGACAGCAATTTGTTTCTATTTCAATTTCCAGTATCCACAGTCCATTTTTTTTTGAGTTGTGTGAAAGTTGAGCTTCCTGATTGGACTTAATAGGGTTACAGAGTTCAAACCCTCTATTGGCTGCACTGGGGTCAATGTTATAGTTGGGTTCCATGCTAATTAATAGGTTGATGGTGTTGGTCAATAACGTCTTCCTTGGATTTTCCTAGGTTGGGGAATTGGATCTCAGCATGGGAAGGTGGTTGCCGTGCCCACTGTTCCTACGTCCTATTAGCTGGCGATTGGCGTAGATTCGTACCAAATGGCACAGGATACAAGAGTGATGACCTTCTACATGGAGCTGAGAACAGATCCTCCTGGGCACTGTGCCATCACACCTCCAGGATCACTGTACCATGATGAGCCCAGCCCTGCTCAGTCTGGTGCCAATGCCCGATCGCCATGCTTTCTCTCACCCGTTGCGCCATCCTGTACACAGCGACGCAGTCTGCCGCCCGATACAAAGATGGATTTCCTGGGCTTTCCCGGTTGTAAGAAGGGCACAGCCTCACTTGTTCGCACACAATCAGAAACCAATCCCTTTCGGGAATTTGCCCCAGCTAGCTCTGGGAGGTCCACTGCCCCGACCTCTCCGGTATGTATCAGGACTCACCCGTTCTGCCCAGTTACCTTGGAGAATACTATGGGCGGTGACACCAGAGGGAGAAGCTCAGTAGTTACTTTCAGCTACATCGAAAAGGCCAGAGTTAAAACTGTTGTGAACCCTTTCAATGTGTCTGTGCTTCCTCAGGGAGTGAAGCTGGCTGGTATGGGGCAGGGATCCTCCATTGGATGGAAAAGTCCCCAGACTCGAAACAAGGTGTCTCATGGGATAATATCAATGCCAACTCCGATGGAGAATTTTGACACAAGGGTGAGCACAGTGTCTGTGGGAAGCTGCTGTGAGCCTTCGAATGGCCTCATTCCCAATCGGAGTTTGCTCTCATCGGTTGGGAGCGCGAGCCAAAGATATTCTGATGCTGCAGCTCAAAGTCTATGCCCTGGAGGGAAAAGACCACAGTCTGGGAATGCACTGCATCAAGGGTATCCTTCAAAGCAAGTCTGCACAAAGGATCTGGACTTGGGAACAAATCTAATGACTGTGGCTACCCCCAATAAAACATTGAGTAACCACAGCATTGCTGCCATTCCATGCGTGAATCCCATAGGAAGAGAAATCCCAAACAGTCCCGGCTTGAAACAGGTACGTCCTGCTAAATGAATGAATGAATGAATGAGCTTTATTGCTTCTGATCTATCTAGAGATTTAAATTGAGTAATCTTCAGTGTAAACGGGGTAATATCAGAGCAGCTATGAGACCCCAGAAATGGGTAATTATGGGAAGGTTGGATGGTGGGCCCCAGCTCTCTCATTTTGTCAAAGTTGCTGTCTTGGTGGAGGATGGTACTGTGAAGGAGCAGAATTCACCCTTTGCTCTGAATAGCAGCTACAGCAAACTATATATGACCGTAAGACATTAAAACGTGAAACTTGTTTGGTAATCACAGTCAATTCTGAATGAAAATGAACTGCATTGTGCGCCATCCAGCTGGGAGTGTGATGCTGACCTTGCGAGAGCCATCAGATGGGAATTTAAACTATGCTGTGGTTATTTATTTCCCCTAACACTGATGTTTCACCACACTGAGCTCCCCATCAATAACCGCACACTCCAAACATTCATCACTTGGCCCGGCTATACTCGACTGATCACAGTCTATGTTTCCTGGCCCACTCCAAGTGAATCATTCACCCTGTTATCTACCTGTACAAAGAGTGAATATTTTTTATTTCAAAACTATACTTGATCCATAAAAAATATTTTAATATATAGTACAAATGCAGTTTGGTTCTGTCAGATAATGTATGGAGGAAACAAGCAAACATTGGAGGTTAACACTATCCAAACATTCAATAAGTCCCAAGTCAAGGAGAGTGGCGCTGGAAAAGCACAGCAGGTCCAGCAGCATCCGAGGAACAGGACCATCAATGTTTTGGGCAAAAGTTCTTCATCACGAATGTGGGGGTGGGGTTGGGGTGCAGGAAGGCGATAGTATATGCAGGTGGGGTGGGGGGGTGATGGTGATAGATTGGTGGGAAGGGTGGAGCAGATAGGTGGAGAGAAATATGAGGGTGGGGGGAAGGTAGCTGGGAAGGCGATAGGTATATGCAGGTGGGAGGCGGTGATGGTGATAGGTTGGTGGGGAGGGTGGAGCAGATGGGTGGGAAGGAAGATGGACAGATCAAGAGGGCAGTGCCAAGTTGGAGGATTGGATCTGGGATGAGGTGGGGGGAGGGGGAGATGAGGAAACCAGTGAAGTCAAAGTTGATGTGACCTCCATCTCTGTAATGTTGCTTGCCAGGCCAGCTTGCACTCCTTGTGCCTGTTGTTGACTCCACATTGGAGGATTCCAATCCATTGCAGTGTGACCCACTGTAAAGCATAATTCAGCCCAACCAAAGCATCACTGTCATACTCACTAGGTCCTGGGCAAGCTTCTCAATCGCCATTGGTTCCATTTTAAAATGATTGCTCTTATTTACACATTGAAATGTAAACATACCTTCAAGCCTTGGCTAGATCCTGTTCTATAATGTCTCTGAGCTGCAGCTCACCAATGTCCTCTGTTCCTCTATTCCCTTGTGTGGTCTTCCCAATTCCCCATCGTTAATGGGGGACGCAGTCAGCCATCAGGTTGGCGTCTGTCCCTGACCATGCCACTCAATCTCACACCTGCTCTTTTTAAGATCTTCCTTTAAAACTAGCCCAGTGACATTATCAGCACACCACCATCTCCCCCAGTCTATATTAATAGGGGGGTTTCTCAAATTTTTACTCACATTGACTAAATGAATCCATTCTCTCATATATGCCCATTGGCTTAGTGGTTAGCACTGCTGCCTCACAGTGCCAGGGACCTGGGATTGATTCCACCCTCAAGCAACTGTCCGTGTGGAGTTTGCACATTCTTCCCCTATCTGTGTAGGTTTACTCCAGGTGCTTGGGTACCCTCCCACAGTATAAAGATGTGCAGGTTAGGGGGGTGAGCCATGCTAACTTGTTCAGTGTGCAGGCTAAGTGGATTAGCCATGGGAATTGTAGGATTAAAGGGAATAATGTTGGGTGGGATGCTCTTCAGAGAGTTGGTGTGGACTCGAAGGGCTGAATGGCCTGCTTCCACACAGTAAGGATTCTATATCAATCCATTTCTTATTCATGATAAAATGTAGAAATGCTCTTTCCTCATAGCTCCTGCTTGCTTTATGTTGTCTGTAGACACGCTAAGAAACATTTTGAGATCTCCTGAATTTGTGAAAGGTGCAATATAAATGGAAATTGCGCTTACACTGAAAAGCAGTTTTTAGTAAAAGCAAATGGTATTGGTGATCTTGGCTGAAAATGTGTTGCTGGTTAAAGCGCAGCAGGTCAGGCAGCATCCAAGGAGCAGGAAATTCGACGTTTCGGGCTTAAGCCCTTCATCAGCACTTCCTTGGATGCTGCCTGACCTGCTGCGCTTTAACCAGCAACACATTTTCAGCTCTGATCTCCAGCATCTGCAGACCTCACTTTTTACTACTTGGTGATCTTGGACCATCACAGGAGCAAGTGACAAAATCAAAATGCTGGAAATAAAAACAAAGTGCTGGAGAAACTCGGCAGGTCCAGCAGCATTTGCTGAGAGGGAAACAGAATTAATGTTTTGAATCTGATATGATGCTTCTTCTGAACCAAGAAACCATTGCTTGTTGTGGCCATAAGATATAGGAGCAGAGTTAGGCCATTTGGCCCATCGAGTCTGCTCTATCATTCAAACATGGCTGAACTATTTCTCAGCTGAAAATGTGTTGTTGGAAAAGCGCAGCAGGTCAGGCAGCATCCAAGGAGCAGGAGAATCGACATATCGGGCATGAGCCCTTCATCAGGAAGGGCTCATTCCCGAAACGTCGATTCTCCTGCTCCTTGGATGCTGCCTGACCTGCTGCGCTTTTCCAGCAACACATTTTCAGCTCTGATCTCCAGCATCTGCCGTCCTCACTTTCTCCCTGAAATGTTTCTCAACCTCATTCTCTTGTCTTTACCCTGTAATCCTTAAACCCCTCGGTAATCAAGAACATATCTATCACCGTCTTAAAGACACTTATTGATTTGGCCTTCTGAAGCAGTGAGTTGCACAGATTAACCACCCTCGTGCTGAAAGAATTCTTCCTCATCTCAGTTCTAAAGAGTCATCCCTTCACTCTGAGGATCCTACTAATGGAAGCATTATAGAGTAAGCGAGTCATGGAGATGTACAGCATGGAAACAGACCCTTCGGTCCAATCTGTCCATGCTGGTCAGATATCCCAACCCAATCTATTTTCCCCTCCCCACCCCGCCAACACCTGGCCCATATCCCTCCAAACCCTTCCAATTCATATACCTATCCAGATGTCTTTTAAATGTTGCAATTGTACTAGCCTCCATCACTTCCTCTGGCAGCTCATTCCATACACGTACCACCCTCTGCGTGAAAGAATTGCCCCTTAGGTCTCTTTTATATCTTTCCCCTCTCACCCTAAACTGATGCTCTCTAGTTCTGGACTCCCCGACCCCAGGGAAAAGACTTTGTCTATTTATCCTACTCATGCCCCTCATGACTTTATAAACCCCTATAAGTTCACCCCTCAGCCTCCAATGCTCCAGGGAAACCAGCCCCAGCCAATTCACCCTCTCCCTAGAGCTCAAATCCTCCAATCTTGTCAACAATCCTTGTAAATCTTTTCTGAACCCTTTCAAGTTTCACAACATCCTTCCAAAAGGATCTTCTCCACATCCTCTCTATCCAGACCCCTTGATATTCTGTAAGTGACAATCCGATTCCTCTCACCCTTCTAGACCATAAGTCCATAACACAGGAGCAGAAATTGGGGCCATTCAATTCATTGAGTTTGCTTTGCCAATCAATCATGGCTGAATTTCTCAACTCTATTCTCCCGCTTTCTCCCTGTAACCCTTGATCCCCTTTTACAGTCAAGAGCCTATCTATCTCAATCTGAACTATACTCAATGACCTCCACAACCTTCTGTCGTAGTGAATTGCATAGATTCATCACTCTCTGGCTGAAGGAGTTTGGGTATTTGTTGGATCGTAGATTACTGCCTGATTCTAGATCATTGCAAGCTGTTAGTTCAATGCTTATTTTCAAAATTTGATAACAGGGCATTATTACAAGGCTGCATTCTCACTGAGGGATTCTGTCTACTGTGAGAACAAATCCGAGCATTGTCCAGACCTGGATATTAGATTACAAGCTCAAAGTCATTACTTTCATCCTGCTCCTGAGAGACGCCGGTTGAGGAAAGTTTTATAACATCCCTGGGATCTGTGCTGATTATGTACTGCTGAACTCTTTTTTTTTGTGTGATTGTAAGTGGACAAAATAGAAGGAGTAATGGTGACCTAGTTCTTTCTGAATCACTGGGAATTGAATGCAGAGAGTCACTATGGTTCTAAAAGGTGTATTTTTTTTCCTGTTTGTTTTAACGAAGAGCGTTTTGAGACAGAGGCAGCAGTGGTCTGCTTCAAGTCAATAAAGAAAGTAAGCTTGTGAGACCTTAGAGAACTTTTTTTTAATCTGGAACAATAGAAGTATCCTGAATGGGTGGGGTCAAGCTCCACAGAACCAGGATTTTGAGTTCAGGTTTCCAATCAAGTTAAGTTATCCCAATCCTTTCTTTTGTTTGTATTTTAACCATAAAGTGTTATTTGCTTCAAGCCTTGTAGTTTGACCAATCAAATTGCACCTGGAACACAACACCTGACACGTCTTTTAAAATAAGAAAATGTTTGGGTCTGGGCTATCTCCTCGACAAGTATTGATGAGGTTTGGTCTGGTCTATAACATTAGTTAGTGAAGGTGTGCTGATGAGTAACATGGGAATGAGCTGACATTCAGCTAACATTGTAACACAGGCTCCTCAGGGTTTGGCTACACAGTTGGGTGAGCTTGGCTGGAGCTTTACAGTCCATTCAATGCACCAAGGCAACGGACTACAGACCCAAAAGGAGAGCTGGGAAGCAGTGTTGGCTTTATTCAACGTGTTGTAATTTGGAATGTGCAACTGGAGTGGTAGAAGCAGAGTTGACAGCAGTTTTCAAATGGGAGAGAAAATCTCTGGTTCAGGGAAGAAAGGAGAGTGGTGATGTTTAATTTGTTTAACAAATAGTGCTCTGGAGTAGCCTTTTGGTCCCTCATATCCCTGCTACCCCCTGCAAGAGAACCTCGACTACTACCACCAACCACATTGTCTGCCTAGTCCTAAACATATGATCCAATTTTTGAAATGCTATTCTTTCATGACACGTGGGCATCACTGGGGCAGCATTTGTGTCCGTCCCTAGTTGCCCTTGAGAAGGTGGTGGTGAGCTGCTTTCTTGAATCAATGTAGTTCATGCACTGTAGGTAGACCCACAATGCCCTTAAGGAGGGAATTCCAGGAATTTTACCCTATGACATTGAAGGAACAGTGATATATCTCCAAGTCAGGACAGTGATGACTTGGAGAGGAACTTCTAGTGATGGTGTTCCCATGTTTCAGCTGGTCTTGTTCTTCTTGATGGCAGTGAGCATGAGTTTGGAGCGTGCTATCTGAGGATGCTTGGCAAATTTCTGCAGTGCATTATTAGGCCAATGCTGCACCCTCCTCCGCTGAAGCACAATAGCAGCAGAGTTAGCATTGAGATGTCATGCACAGTATCAAGCTTCTCAAGTGTTGTTGGGGCTGCACCCATCCAGGCAAGTGAGGAATATTCCATCCTACTCTTGACTTGTGCCATGTAGATGGTGGACAGGTTTGGGGGGGGTCAGGCGGTGAGTTACTCGCCTCACAATAACTAACTGCTGACCCAGTTCTCTTGTGAATAATTAGACAGCTCTTTGAAAGACAGCTCGAGATGGGCCTAATGGCCACCTTTTGTGGTGTAGAATTTCATTACATGAGAGTTGTTGATGTTCACAGCTGGAAGGAAAGAAATGGAACAGACCAGTAGAAAACAAACCGTTTAATTCAGCTCCATCAGTTTCTCTTGTAATAACATCTCATGTTCATCAATCGATGCTGATTGGGAAATGTGAGGAGGTCTTAGTGAGGAGGAACAACTACCGATAAAGGTGTCCAGTGTGTATGCATTGTGAAGAAATTGCAGGGTGTTCCATACTCTGGACAAACAATCCTCCCTCTGTCTAAGTCCTCAGTACCAATCTATCTGTCATTCAGCTCCCTGTAGCAGCACCTTGCTGTAGGCTAGTAATTGGAGGTGCAGTGGTAACATGTATTTTTTACATTAACTTCCTGAGGAAGTGGTGGAGGCTGATATAGTTACAACATTTAAAAGACACTTAGGTAAGTACATGATTCCTGATGAAGGGCTCTGGCCTGAAATGTCGAATTTCCTGTTCCTTGGATGCTGCCTAACCTGCTGTGCTTTAACCAGCAACACATTTTCAGCTCTGACCTCCAGCATCTGCAGACCTCACTTTTTACTCAAAGATTTTAACCTACTGCTAATCCTCTTGCAAGGATGCCTTCCTTGAAGAAGCTCTCTTCCTCCCTCTACAAGGATTTCAGTGAGTTTCCTGATGAAGGGCTCTGGCCCGAAACGTCGAATTTCCTGTTCCTTGGATGCTGCCTAACCTGCTGTGCTTTAACCAGCAACACATTTTCAGCTAAGTACATGAATAGGAAAGGTTTGGAGGGTTATAGGCCAGGAGGTATGCAGGTGGGACTAATTTGCTTTGTGATTATGTTGGGCATGGACTGGTTGGACTGAAGGGTCTGTTTCTGTGTGGTATGACTCGAACTCTATATTATAGCTTGGACCTTTGGACAACGATGGTTGAGTCTCCAATGTTTTTCCCTGCCTGCCATTGGTCGACTGTGGAAGAATTTTCAGACCTGTTAGGCTGTGTTCTGAAGGTATCTTCCTTGAACTTCAAGTCCTGGAGTGAGACTTGAACCCAGAGTTTCAGACTCTGAGGCAGGACACTACCTGCTGAGACACAAGCCCTGTACCAGCCCGTTGTGTTAGCTGGATGGTATTTCCTTATTTCCAAACCTCTTTCTGATATTCTCTTGTTTCCAATGAACACGCGGTTGTCTAACAATCTGGTATTAAAATCTGATCACAATGACAGTAGGTCATTCAGCTCCTTGTGCTCCTCCACCATTAAATAAGAGAATGGCTGATCTTATTGTAAACTCAAATACACATTCTGATCCACTCATCATAACCTTTCATTGTCTTGCTTTCCAAGAGTCAACTCTGCCTTTAAAATATTCAAAGATTCAGCTCCACCACTTTTGAGGAAGAGTTCTGAACACACTCAACCCTCTGAGAGAAAATTTCACTCCTATCCATTTCAAATGAACCCTTTATTTTTAATTAGTAATCCCTAGTTCTAGCTTTTCCCATAAGGGGAAACTTCCTTTCTACATCTGTCCTGTCAAGACCCCTCAAGATCTTTGTATTCAAATCAAGTTACTTCTTAATTACTTGCATTCCCTCACAATAAAGGATAGCATTTTATTGGTTTTCTTAATTATTTGCTGCATGTGAATACTAACCTTTTGTGATTCATGAACTAGGATGCCCAGATCCCTCTGCATTTTGGAGCTTTGCAATCTCTCTCTATTTTGGCAATATTCTTTGTTTTCTTCCAATTTCCCATTTTCCCAAATTATATTTCATTTACCCACTCACCTTAACCTATTTATCTTTTTTTTAGGCAACAAAAACAGAAGTTGCTGGAAAAGCTCAGCAGGTCTGGCAGCATCTGTGAAGAGAAAGGAGGTTGACGTTTTATGTCCAGTGACCCTGGAAGGATGCTACCAGACCTGCTGAGCTTTACCAGCAACTTCTGCTTTTATTTCTGATTTACAGCATCCACAGTTCTTTTGGTTTTTATTTAATTTTTTTTTGGAGCCTCCTTATGTCTCCTTCAAAGCTCACTTTCCTTCCTACCTTTATGTTGTCAGCAAATTGTGCAAGGGCACTTTCCATTCCTTTGTCCAAGTCATTTATAAATTGTAAGCAGTTGAGACCTCAGCACTGTTCCCCCTATCATTACGTCTTGCCAACCTGAAAAAGATCCATTGTTGCCTACTGTCTGCTTCCTGTTAGCCATTAATCTTCTAACGATACCAATATGTTACTTGACACCATGGGTGTTGATGTTCTACAATAACGTTTTGATGCAGTACCTTATCAAGTGTTTTGTAGAAATATGTGAGTTCTTCCTGTATTATTTTCAAGTCTGGATTTGTGTATCTATGGTTGCGTTAATTGAAGGCTGTTGTTTCATCTTTGTCATGTATTGTTGGTGAATATTTCAGGTTGCCCAAGGTGAGCTCTATATCTTAATTGAGGGAAAATTGCTCTTGCCATTTGTTCTTTAAAAATCGAATGAAAATTGGGTTTCAAACTGCATGAAAAGATTTGTTTATCAACCACCAGGTTCATTCATAGTATGAGTAATTCAAACACAGCCACAGCATTGTAATGTATCAGTCTTTTATACAATGCTTGTATTTTCACTGCCTTGTTATAGCTCAAAAGTGAAATTGGATAGATACTTTGGTGTATGGAGGAGTGGCATTGGTCTGGATGCTGACAGTTCACTGCTCCTTGAGTCCATTGACTCCATCTTGCTCTCTGTCAAGTAATTCACTCAGTCTCATTCTGATTTTTGTGATTTGATCTATTATCCCACGTACCTAACTACAGTGAAAAGTAAGTATGTAAGTTAGCTCGCTGAGTCGGAAGGTTTGTTTTCAGATGTTTTGTCACCATGACTAGATAACATCATCAGCGAGAGAAGTGCTGGTGGTATGTCCCTCCTCCCTATTTATAGATCTTGGTTTCTTAAAGTGGGTGATGTCATTTCCAGTGGTTTTTTTTCAAAGGAAGGTATACACAACCCACTGTCCCTAGTTTCCATACCTACAGACAAAGAAGGACACCACTTTGACAGGGACAACACACACATCCGAGGAAGGCGAAACAAAGACACGCACGGGAATTCTGAGAGGCATGACATTCTAACCGGAACTCCATCAATAAACACATCGACTTAGATCCTATCTACCTTCCCTTCAAAAAAACGGAAATGACATCACCCACCTGAAGAAACCAAGATCTATAAATAGAGAATGGGACATACCACCAGCACTTCACCGGAGTCTCTCACTGATGATGTTACCTAGTCATAGTGACAAAATGTCTGAAAACAAACCTTCCAGCTCAGTGAGTTAACTTACAGACTTATCATCAACCTGATCTACATATCTTCTCAAAAATTGTTAATAGTGAAAAGTTGTTTTTTTTGTTTTGCAAGCAATACAGGCAGATCATAGCAAACAAGGACGTACAGACCATAGGGTGCTGAGGCAGAGCAAGGCATGCAAGATTACAGCTGCACAGGAGGTGCACAAAGCAAGATTAATGTTATTTGAAGAGAGAGAGAGGTCCATTCAGCAGCCTAATAACAACAGGGGAAAAAGCTGTTCTTGAACCCGTTGGGGGGTGTGTGCGTGTATGTGTGTGTGTGTGTGTGTCTGTGTGTGTGTCTGTGTGTGTCTGTCTGTGTGTGTGTGTGTTCGAGTTTCTGTATCTTCTGCCTGATGGAAGAGAATGGATGAGTGGGAGACCCCTCCCGGGGAGTGGGTGGGGTCTTTGATGTTGGCAGCCTTTCCACGACACCTTACAAGTTTCTTTCTTCTTTCAGTCACTGCCGTGTGGTCATTGACGTCTGTTGGGACTGTCTCATTGGGCTGAATGGTCACTTTCTGTGCTGTACCATTGTGTGATTCTATCTGGCGAATCTGAGAGTTAACAATAGGAATGTGTAGTGATTTCTCAGTGTTTCGAGGTGAAACAAGATGCTGTACGGCGAAAAGTGAGCTGCTTCTCTTCAAGGGTGGGGGAGCAATTTTTCTGCTGGCCGATGCCCTGGGGCAAGTGTCACCTCTGTCCCCGGTCTGAGTATTCCCAGCTGTATGTTGATGTCTTGGTTTGATTAGATTAGATTACTTACATTGTGGAAACAGGCCCTTTGGCCCAACAAGTCCACACCGACCCGCCAAAGCGCAATCCACCCAGACCCATTCCCCTGCATTTACCCCTGCACCTAACACTACGGGCAATTTAGCCAATTCACATTTTTGGACTGTAGGAGGAAACTGGAGCAAACCCATGCAGACATGGGGAGAATGTGCAAACTCCACACAGTCAGTTGCCTGAGGCAGGAATTGAACCCGGGTCTCTGGCGCTGTGAGGCAGCAGTGCTAACCACTGTGCCACCGTGCTGCCCACAGTGACTGTGGCAGTACAACAAGGTAGAATAAAATGACAGTCTCAGTCTTAAGGGCTTACAGGTGGGAAGGAATATAGAAAACTAGGCCCCTTTAGCCTGCTCCACCATTCTAGGTCAAGGCTTATCATCCTCCTCTAAAGCATTTTCCCACATTATCCCCATGCCCCTTTATGTCATTGATATATTAAAATCTATCAGTTTTGAACATAGCAGTCAGGGTGGCACGGCGTCTCAAGTGTTTAGCACTGCTGCCTCACAATGCTGGGAACTCTGGTTCGATTCCAGCCTCGGGCAACTGTCTCTGTGGAGTTTGTGCGTTCTTCTAGTGTCTGCGCGGGTTTCCTCTGGGTGCTCCTGTTACATCTCACGATGTGCAGGTTAGGGTGGATTTGCAATGCTAAATTGTCCATAATGTTTAGGGATGTTTCATTTAGGTGCATTAGTCAGGGGAAGTGCAGAGTAATAGGGTAGGGGAATGGGTCTGGGTGGGTTACTCTTTGGAGGTCAGTGAGGACATGTTGGGCCAAATGGCCTGTTTCCACATTGTAGGGATTCTATGACTTAGTCTCTGCAGCACTCTGCGATGGAGATTTCTAGATAGTTAGTCAAACTTTGAATCATCCAGCACAGAATGAGGCCATTTGGCCCATTGTGTCTGTGTAGGCCCTTTGCTAACTCTCTTCGATTAGTCCCACAACTCTGCTTTATCTCCGTAGCTCAGAAAGGTTTTGTTTCTTTGATATGTAACCAATTCCCTTTCAGTTACTGGTTGATCCACCATCTGTTCACCATGGATAATTCCAGATATTAACACCTCACTGCTTTTACAATAAATTTCTCCTGGCTTTTTTTTTGTCAATTATCTTAAATCTGTGTTTCTAATTAGCGACCCAGCTGGCAGGGTCTTCCTCCATGCTGATTTTATCCAAACTCCTCATGATTTGGAACAGGGACAGTTGAGGGTAAATGTGATCTGACCTAACTCCTACATCCACACTTAGTGGAGAGTGCTTCCTTATAAAGTGTCTTTATGTAACTGAACAGTCTAATGCACTGTCAAAAAGACGCACATTAGATAGAATGGAATGTTTGAGTTATAAGGTGAGGCTGGATAGGCTGGGACATATTTCATGGAGCGTAGGAGGTTGAAGGGTGACATTATAGAGGGTTTTAATATAAAGAGGGGTATTGATAAGGTGAATAATGATTAGATTCCTCATAGTGTGGAAACAGGCCCTTCGGCCCAACCAATCCACACCAATCCTCCGAAGAGTAACCCACTCAGAACCATTTCCTTCCTAACATTAACACTAGTGGGCAAATTAGCACAGCCAATTCACCTGACCTGCACATCTTTGGATTGTGGGAGAAAACTGGAGCACCCGGAGGAAACCCACGCAGGTGTCTTTCTCCCAGGGTGGGGAATTTCAAGACTAGGGGGCGTATTTTTAAGGTGAGAGAAGAAAAAGCTGAAAGGGAGACGGGAGGCAGCCTTTTCACAAAGAGAATGGTTCATGTGTATACTGACAAAATGGTGGGTGCGTGCACAGCTATAATGTTGAAAAGACATTTGGATAAGTATATGAATAAGAAATGTTTGGAGGGATACGGGGCCAAGTACAGGTAGATGGGACTTGTCTAATTTGGGATTCTGGTCAGCATGGACTGGGTGGACCGAAGGGTCTGTTTCCCTGTTGTACGGCTCTATGGCTTATTCTTGCAGCGTTGTATAACTGCTCCCAGTTCATTCTGACTGAGGAACCCATTCTGAAGAAGGGTCCCTGGACCCGAAACATTAACTCTGCTTACTCTATCTATGCATGCTGCCAGACTTGCTGAGTTTTCCCAGCAATTTCTGTTTTTTGTTTCTGATTTCCAGCATCTTGCGGTTCTTTGTGGGATTGTAATCATTTTTGACCCTGCTTATTTTCTGCTCTGTAGCCAGCCTTATTGCATTAGCTCTTGAAGTGCAGAGATCTTCTTCCTGTTCCCAGGTATCACAGTGACTGTCTTCCCAACTTGCCCCCTTCCAATGGTTCATATCCTTCACTCTTCCCAGGCCACTTTCCAGTACAAATGTAGGCCGTTTGGTCCAACTAGTCTGAACTGGTGTTTAAACACCACACGACTCTTTGACCATTACAGATGTTTTGTCCCGGCCTCTCAGACAATCTCACTGTCCCCGTTCCTCCCTCAAACTGACTTAATTTCCTTCTGAGACCACCCATACTAACTGCCTCCATCACTTCCTGTGGTAGTGAGTTGTCGGCCATAAAGTAAAGGAATTTCAGTTGGATTTAATTTATTCGTAACTACATTATGTGTAGGGCCTCTGCTTTCGGATCCTCTGACAAGTGGGAAAAATTCTCTTCCTGTTGGGCCTGTGCAATTTCTCACATCACGTTTAAAGATCTCTATCAGCCGTAGCCTTTTCTGAGGAAAATTCCGTTGATGTTTCAATCTTTCCTGATGACTGTAACCTGATAAATATTTTTGAGCACTTTCCCCAGGGATGCCATGAGTCTCCTTATAGTACAGAGACTAGAACTGTTCATGGTACTCCTGAGAACAACCTGGCCCAATTACTTTGAACAAACCCAAGGAATGCTGGAAAAACTCAGCAGGTCTGACAGCATCTGTGCAGAAAGATAGTTATTGTTTCGAGTCAGGTATGACAGCTTCAGAATAGAACGAACCATTTTCCAACACCTTTTCAGTTCTGAAGAAGAATCGTAGCGTCATACAGCATGGAAACAGACCCTTTGGTCCAACTAGTCCATGTCGACTGTGTTCCCAAACTACACTAATCCCACCTGCTTACTCCTGGTCCATATCCCTTCAAATCTTTCAAATTCACGCATTTATGATTAGATTCTGTACAGTGTGGAAACAGGCCCTTCTGTCCAACAAGTCCACACCGACCCTCCGAAGAGTAACCCACCCAGACCCAATTCCCTCTGACCTGCACATCTTTGAACAGGGGAGGAAACCGGAGCACCCGAAGGAAACCCACGCAGACACTAGGAGAATGTGCAAACTCCACACAGACAGTCCCCCAAGGCTAGAATCGAACCTGGGACCCAGGCACTGTGAGGCAGCATGCTAATCACTGAGCCACTGTGCCACCATGTCCAAATGTCTTTTAAATGTTGTAACTGTACCTGCATCCACCCCTTCCTCTGGCAGTTCACTCCACACACCCTGTGTTTAAAAAAAAAATTGTCCCTCATGTCCTTTTTAAACCTTTCTCCACTCACTTAGAAATACATATCCGACTTGGAATGTTAACTCGGTGTCTCACTCCCCAGATGTTAGTCTTGATGTGGAGGTGCCGGTGTTGGACTTGGCTGTACCAAGTCAAAAATCACACCACACCATGAAGGAGCTGCACTCCGAAAGCTAGTGCTTCCAAATAAATCTGTTGGGCTATTACCTGGTGTTGTGTGATTTTTAACTTTCCACAGATGTTGTCAGACTTGCCGAGTTTCTCCAGCATTCTGTGTTTGTTTCAGATTTTCAGCATCTCCACAGCACTTTGCCATTACTTCATTTAATTTTAAGACTGAGTTACTTGGATCTCTCTTTCCTGAAACATGATTGTACCTTGCATTTATTTTTCCTGAAACATATTTGCAGTTGGAAAGCAGCTGAGTGGATGATCCATTGGGTCCAGTCTCCCTTAAAATTGTTCAATAAAGCTCTGTCTTCAGTGTCCATGTCAGGCATCTCTGTCTACTTTCAGACTAGGCTTACAAGAGATCAGAAGCAGCAGACGGTGAACAAGCACAGAGAGCAAGGCACTGATTTCACTGCTGGCAAACCCAGTACATCAGGACATGAGATGTACAGAGGTGGCCAGACTATTAAGTTGGCAGTGAGCCAGCTTATTAGCTGTAATTGAGGTCTGCGGGAACAAGTCTGAATATTGACTGGTACTTTGCCAACTCATTTATTGGGCTATTATTGAGACTGAACTGAATATGCAGTTAGGAGTATCAGTTTGTGTACATTGCGTGGAACGATGCGTACACACAGGCAAACAGAAGCTGTAATCACCTGAAAGATAGAGAGGTGGAGAGCAATATTGAGATTCTTGCTATGAATTGTTACTGCGGCTGCTGTTGCTCTCTGCAAATGCTTAATGCAGGAGAACTTAATTGGAATGACCATCATTAATGGTCATAATGATCACTATAATGATCAGCAAATGGATCATGTTTATTGGCTAGGAAGAGTCTTGAGACAATGAGAAACAACTGAATACATTAGCTGCTGGGAATAGGCCAGGGAATATTCCCTGTCCTTTGCCACTTTAGTCAGTTCTCCTGAGATCTGTTCTTAAAGTTGTAACTCTCAAAGTGGGAGAACTCACCAAACCAGATACATCTTTCAGAAAGCAGGCAAAAGCTCAAAGGTCCTATGATTTGAAGATTTTGAAATCTGATAATGCTAGAAGGATCAGGAAACCATGACATTGGAACAAGGCGACAAAATAGAGGGAAAGAATGTGTCTTTTTACTTTATGCCTTTTGAAATTGTGTGTTGATATGAGAAAGAACTGTTCTTAAAACCAGTGTTTTGCCAGGATTGATGCATGCTTCGAAAAGCAAGTATCCTGAATCTCATGGCAAGTGTTGTTTAAACATCATCTTGACCGAGTGATAATTGTAGGTTAGGGTGCAGGCAATTTATGGCTGAGGAGTTCTGTATCCAGATAGAGCTTTGTTTAGTAACATGAAGTTGATTGGTCTATGGATTAGTGATCAATGATAAGAGTCTTTTATCTGTTATCTGTTTCTCAGGTACCTGACAATAGTGGGTGAGAACGAGAGATCAGAGGCAGCATATGGTGAATAAGCACAGCAGAGCGAGACATTGATTTAGTTGAGAGAAGCCACCAGGTCTCACCAGCCAGGCACGCTCTCTTCTCTCAGTAAACCACTTTAAATCTGAAGAAAACCACTTTATCTTTCATTTTGCTTTAACCTGTGATGTTGAATTGATAAGCTTTTTGTCACCATTTTAGAATTCTTTTAAAAGTGAACCAGCCACCCTTGGTGTTTTGCAAACTAGCAAAAACATCTGAGGAAGGATGATTGAGAAGCAATGTTCTAACCAGCACAAGAATCATAACAAAATGTTTATAAGGGGAATTGAGTTTTAATTTGTAGTCGTACAGCCATACAGCATGGAAGCAGACACTGTGATCCAACCAATCTGAACCTCCTCCAATCTGAACCTAATCCCAAACTAAACTAGTCCCACCTGCCTGCTCCTGGCCCATATCCCTCCAACCCTTTCCTATTCATCGACTTATGAAAATATCCCTTAAATGTTGTAATTGTACCCACATAACCACTTCCTCTGGCAGTTCATTCCACACATGAACCACGCTCT
The DNA here is from genome assembly GCF_020745735.1 of Hemiscyllium ocellatum. Classification (NCBI taxonomy): domain Eukaryota; kingdom Metazoa; phylum Chordata; class Chondrichthyes; order Orectolobiformes; family Hemiscylliidae; genus Hemiscyllium; species Hemiscyllium ocellatum. The sequence continues at coordinate 27,801,576 of NC_083443.1, forward strand.
GTGTAAAAAAAAAAGTTGCCCCTCGTGTCTTTTTAAAATCTCTCTCCTTTTGCATCATAAATGCGCCCCTTAGTCTAGAAATCCCCCATCCTTGGGAAAAGACAACAACCATCTATACCCCTCATTTTTTAACAAACTTCTATAATGTCATTCCTTAACCTCCTATGCTCCAGTGATAAAAGTCCCAGCCTATCCAGCCTTTCTTTATAACTCAAAGGTCCCGTACCCAACAACATCCTGGTAAATCTCTACTGAACCCTCTCCAGCTTATAGGAAGGATATTATTAAGTGGGTGGCCAGAACTGGACATGTGGGTGGCCAGAACTGGACATATGACTGTTTGCCAGTAACTGGAGTTTAATGACTTGTTATCCTTGTTAAGTACCGAAACCTAGTCCATGCTTTGTGTCAACCTGGGGCTGGGTATCAGCTTCATTAGAGAATCATCTGCCATGGTGGGATTTGAACCCATATCCCCAGAACATTACCCTGGGGTTCTGAATTGCTTGTGTAAGTGATATTACCACTGCTGCCAGAAATGTTCAGATGTGTCCTGCCAAAGGTACAGTTATACCAAAGGGCTGGAGTGGGAAAAGCTGCCCAGAAATTCCTCTGCATGTTCTCAGTATTTGTAGACCTGTCACTACCACCTGCACTCCTGTCTGGGAGGACCTGCGTTAGCTGTAGCAAAAGTACAATGTAACATTCGGATCATCAGCGTGTTAGTGTCGGAGCTCCCTAAACCTCCTGGCGAAAGACTGTTTTGAAGTTTCTTAATGTCAGAACCACAACATTCAGTAAAATTCCACGAACGGCAATGAGATCATTTGCAAATAATGAGAGAAAAGTAAAGATTTCATCGTTTGCATTTCTCAAATGTCAAACCCTAGTTACTCAACGAAGGTTTGTATTAAGATGTCGGCAGTCTAATTTATTGTGAGTCTTTGACATAATAGTTGACACAATACTCCTTTCTGATATTTGTACAGTTGGTAAACATTGCTCAGGATTGTTGTTGTGTTTTGAAAGCGTTCATTAACTTTGAATTGTTCTGTAAGTTAATTGGATTCCTGTAAGAAGAGGGTGATGATTATAAACGCTCTCTTTGATCCTCTGAGATACCTCTCAAAATCATCCAAAAACTATTTTGTACACAATACTTTATCTGCCTATTTTGTGTTAGTTAACTGATTTGTAAACTTTGTCAAATATAAGGTGTTTGCTATTTCCTTTATTGGTTAGCGTATTGAGTACAGGAGTTGGGAGGTCATGTTGTGGCTGTACAGGACATTGCTTAGGCCACTGTTGGAATATTGCATGCAATTCTTGGCTCCTTCCTATCGGAAGGATGTTGTGAAACTTGTAGGGTTCAGAAAAGATTTACAAGGATGTTGCCAGGTTTGGAGGATTTATGCAATGGGGAGAGGCTGAATAAGCTGGGGCTGTTTTCCTTGGAGCGTTGGAGGCTGAGGGGTGACCTTTAAAGGTTTATAAAATCATGAGGGGCATGGATAGGATAAACAAATAAAGTCTTTTCCCTGAAGTGGGGGAGTCCAGAGCTCGAGGGCATAGGTTTAGGCTGACAGGGGAAAAATATAAAAGAGACCTAAGGGGCAACTTTTTCACACAGAGGGTGGTACGTGTATGGAATGATCTGCCAGAGGAAGTGGTGGAGGCTGGTACAATTGCAACATTTAAAAGGCATCTGGATGGGTGTATGAATAGGAAGGGTTTGGAGGGATATGGGCCAAGCATTGGTAAATGGGACTGGATTAGATTAGGATATCTGGTCAGCATGGATGAGTTGGACCGAAGGGTCTGTTTCCATGCTGTACATCTCTATGACTCTGACTCTAAACACTGTCCACCTGAAATGAGTGTTAACAATTTGATAAACTGCCGCATTTTACCTTGCTGAGGTCAATTTCACAATGTGCTGTAATAAAACAAAAAACTTTAATGAAACAAAGCGGGTGACTGAGATCATGTACAAAAATCAAAATTGATGGAGAATTTCAGCAGATCTGGCAGCATCTGGGTAGAGAAAACAGAGTTAACATTCTGAGTCCAATGACCTGGACTCCTGTTCTGAAGAAGGGTCACTGGACCCAAAACCCACACTCTGCTTTCTCTCCACAGTTGCTACCTGACCTGCTGAGTTTCTCTAGCATTTCTTGCTTTCATGTATTTCACAATTTGCTGCGGGTTTGTGACATTTTAGGTGAGGTGATTATTGAGGGCAATTTCAGCTTATTCTTTTTTTTAGTTTTACCAATGGCATTTCTGCAAAACCTACATTTAGACTGTATCAGCAGAGTAGGGAAAGCCTGCAAAATAATTGAGAAAGTGCTAGCCTGGATCCAAAGTTGGTTGAGGAACAGAGAGCAGGGTTAAGTATTTTGTGCAGAGGAAAGTATCGTCAATTCTTCATTTCTTAAACTAAGCAAATGAGTTAGACCTCGATATCAAGGATGCATCTTCAAAATTTGCAGATGGCAGAGAACTTGGCAATATTGCTAACTGTGAGGAGGGCAGTGATAAACATCAAGTGGGCTAAGTCTGGGCAGACAAATGGCAGACGAAATTTAAAGCAGAGAACCGTAAAGTTATTCATTGTATTCGAAGGAATGAGGGGAGGAAAGATATAATGAAGAACATAATTCTAAAAGGGCTCTCGTAAACAGATACTTAGAGATGGTTGTGCACAGATCATTGAAACTGCCAGTGTAGGTGGGGAAGGGGGTTAAAGAGGGCTTGTAAGGTTTACAGTCTGAGGCATGGAATGTGAAAGCACAGAAGTTATGATGAATGTTAGAAAATGCTGGAGTATATTCCCAATTCTCGGCACTTCACTTTAGACAGACAGGCTGCAGGAAAGATCCATGTCAGTGCTTTGAAGTTACTTCAGTTCTGAGGAAGGGTCCCTCCACCCGAAACGTTAACTCTGATTTCTCTCCACAGATGCTGCCAGACCTGCTGAGCTTTACCAGCAAGCTGTATTTTTGTTTCAAGTTGCATGCTTTGCTTTGGTGACCGGAATTTAGTTCTTCTTGTCTGTTGTAATGTTCCCATGAAGTGCCTTGGGAATTTCATTTGGACCGTGTTAAAGGTGCTACAAAATGCAAGGAGCTGTTGTTGAGATGAAACTGGTTAAGGTGAAACTGCACGATGCCATACCGTGCCCTTTTGGCTGAAGGGTATAAATCCATTATATTGAATTGGTTTCCGGCTTCTCACAATGGGCTAGATACAACAAACCAACTGGAGAGTTTGCCTGTATTAATGCAGTTTCAGGAAGAAACTCTGAATTCCGCAGTTAAACCGGGGCCCAGACTCTGCCTGTGAAATTTAAAGCAACTGTTTGGTTCAAAAAGTACAGTTTTTTTATTGTTTTATTTTGAAGGTTGAGGCTTGTATGTTGGTCGGAGAACATTCAGAGCGTGCTCAGAGGATTGCGAAAGCCAGACGAGAGTTCTTTTATGGAACGTCGGAGCCACAGATCCCAGAGGATAAAGGTAAACCACAAAATCTATACTGGCATAGACTGGCAAGCTACAAGGAGTATGGCCAGGCCCCAGGAGCAGACCCACGAGGATGTCCTCAGACATGCCTGTTTACATCTGTCGGGCAGGGCTGAAGTAATGTAGGCTCAGGTGTATTGCTACAGTGATGTATTAAGTGGGGAGTTGTGTAGATGGGTGTAGGTAGATATGGAAGGAAAAAACAAATCAGTAAAACTGACAATTTGGAAATCTGTCCCATCTTGTCTGCTTCCAAACAAAAATCCATTATGTCCAATATGCTCTTTTTCAAGCGCAAGTATTTTTTAAACCTGTTTTTTCCCCTCTGAAGTATGCCATAGAGATGTACAGCATGAAAACAGACCTTTCGGTCCAACCCGTCTATGCTGACCAGATATCCCAAACTCATCCAATCCCATTTGCCAGCACTTGGCCCTCTCCCTTAAACCCTTCTTATTCATGTATCCACCCAGGTGCTTGTTAAATGTTGTAACTGGACCAGTCTCCACCACTTCCTCTGGCAGCTCATTCCATACACGTACCACCCTCTGTGTGAAAAAAGTCCTTTTTAAATCTTTGTCCTCTCACCTTAAACCTATGCCCTCTAGCATTGGACACCCCTATCCCGGAGAATACACCTTGGCTATTCACCTTATCCATGTCCCTCATGATTTAAAAAAGTTCTATAAGTCACCCCTCAGCCCCCACTCTAGGGAGAAAAGCCTGTTCAGTCTCAACCTATAACCCTCTGACACTCGCAATATCCCTTTAATCTTTTCTGCACCCTTTCAAGTTTAACAACATTTTTCCTACATGTGTGAAGTATAATTGCTAGCAGAGCCTGAGTGGGAGAAAGTGGGAACTGCAGATGCTGGAGAGTCAGGTTGAAAAGTGTGGCACTGGAAAAAGCACCAGCTGGTCAGGCACCACCTGATGAAGGACTTATGTCCGAGACGTCAACTCTCCTGCTCCTTGGATGCTGCCTGACCGGCTGTGCTTTTCCAGTGCCACACTCCTCAGCACACCCTATGTGGGCTGTATGGCCTACTTTCATACCGTATCTTCTGTGCAATGGAAGGGTTCCTAGGTTGCTCCCCAAGCACTCCCTCCATGGCTATAGCCACATGTAGGGGTGGCAAATTGCTCACTTGCAGTCTTTGAAGGACCTATGTGAATGTGCTTACCGGTTGCTAGACGCTGTAGACTTCTACAAGCGCTGATGTGTTCGAACGATATCCAGTTTGAAGGTGTATCCTCTACAAACTGAAATGAGTTATTTTGGGGTGAGTGCAGTCAGTTCCTGCCCCCTGCACTGAACTTGGTGGTCATTCAGTTCCTAACGATCTGTTGTCTGCTTTGCAGCTGACTCTAAAACCTGGCAGGCCCCAGTGAATCCAGACAACAACACGACCAGGGAGATAGCAGAGAGCAAGTACCAGGGAGCCTCGGCCAATGGATCTCTCGATGCAAAACTGGGCGCGCTCAGTCAAGGCTCCGCCAAGGTCGTTAATGATCTGAAAAGTGCACTTTTGTCAAATGGGACTTCCACTGATTACAAAGCAAGAGACCAACTGCGAGCGATGAAGTACTTGGAGACTGATTTGGATGCTGTGCCTATCAGACACTACCAGGAAACCAACCTCGATGAGGTCATGACAGATTACAATATAACCAGTTCAGACGGGCAAGAGCTTCCTCACCCCATGAATTCAACACTTGATTCTATTCAAATGGACCATCCCGTCCCTTCAAGAGGCTTCGGTCGAGACCAGACCACTGGGAATCATGAGGTGTTCAGGGAAGCTCAATCCAAAGCTGCTGAGGATGATGTGTTCTCTGAGCTGTCCTCTGCTGCTGACGAGAGGTAATCAGTTCTGAATAAGCGACGGCCAGATCAGACGGAAAACGTTAACTTTAATTTTCTCGCTCTCCACTGATGCTGCTCGACCTGCTGAGTTTCTCCAGCCTCCTCCGTGTCCCTATCTCCCAACAACAGATGCTTCTGGAGTTAGCAACTGGAATCAGTTTGTACCATGAAACGCAAACAGAAAGTTTGGAAAAAACACAGCAGGTCGAGCAGTATCTGTGGAGAGAAAACAGAGTTGACACTTCAGGTCCAGTGACCCTTCTTCACGACAGCTTTATATCATGGCAGCCTCCTCCCCAGCAGCAACAGAGTGTTAATGTTACCTTAAGGACAACCAGGTAGAGGTTACTGATTGATTAAGTAGCTTGAACACATATAGGGAGAGACTGACTGAGTCTGTGACAAAGTGTTAATGTGCCTGACTCCAATTCAGCAGATTGTGTTCAAATCACATCAATCTCACAGCACCTTGGGTATTCAGCTTTGGTCAAATGGCCTGTTCAGTTGCAGTCAACCTGCTCTAAGTCTGAAAGTTCAAGTCCCGGTCCAGTACTTAGTAACACAAGAACTGGGAGCAGGAGGAGGCAATTCAACCCCTCGAGCCTGTCCCACCGTCTGATACGATCATGACTAATCTCACCTCGGTCTCAACTCCACTCTCCTGCCTGGTCTCCGTAATCCTTCTAATTAAATTATCTCCTCCTTAAATTTATTCAGTGTCCCTATACTCAGGGGGAGTGAATTCCACAGAATCCTGACCCTTTGAGAAAGGTAATTCCTTCTCATCTCTGTATTAAATCTGCCATCCCTTATTCTAAAACTATGACCTCTCATTCTGGACTGCCCCACAAGAGGAAACATCCTCTCTATGCCTACTTTGTCAGTCTCCTTTTAACATCTTATTGTCCCCCTGTCATCTATCTGAACTACAGAGGGGATTGGCCTAAACTGCTCAATCTCAAGAAAACCTTTCACCTCTGGAATCAATCCTATTTTGGTGTCACATGAAATCTTGGTCGTCATACCTTCTAAAGCAGCTAAGCAGAACCACAGAGTAATGTTTGCCTCCGAAGATAATAATAATTATCAGCAATGAAATACCAAGGTCAGAGTATCAAATGGCTCCTTTTGTAAGCGTGCTGTTCAATAGGACTATTGTACATGAACCTAGTTATTATCACAAGGTTCTGAGGTAATAATGAGCTCGGTGATTCCTCCAAAAAATACAGATGTTGCACGCATTAAAAAGGCAATAGCATCATGCCGGCTGTTTATGTATACTGTTCCGTGGGACATCAGATGCTAAATACTGCACTGCAGAATGAACAAAAGACCAGGAGTTAGCCCTCAAACCTGTTCTGCCATTTAATAAGATCAGGTTTGAGCTGTGGCCCATCTCCCTTAATATTTTTGCTTGACAAAACTTTTATCTATCTTACATTTAAAGCTAACGACTGAGCTAGCATTGACTGCCACTTGTGGAAGGGAGATCCAAATCTCTACCTGGCCCCTAGTGGTATTATCGCGAAACTATTAATCCAGAAAACTCAGCGAATGTTTCGGAAAACAGGTTTAAATCCTGCAGTGGTAGCTGACGAAATTCAAATTCAATTTGGTAAGTCTGGGATTAAGAGTCTACTGTTGATCATGAATCTGTTGTCAGTTGTTGGAAAAACCCATCTGGTTCAATAATCTCCTCCAAGGGAAGGAAATCTGTCATTCTTACCTGGTCTGGCCTACATTTGATTTCAGAATCACAGCAATCTGGGCAGTTAGGGCCAGGCATTAAATTCTGGCCTGGGCAGTAATGTTAACAACCCGTGAATGAGTAAAAATTAAAATGCCACCCTTTGTGTGTAGATGTGCTTCCTACCGACCCCTGAACCAGTCTGACCCTAACTCTCAGACGATACCTTCTAGTTCTAGAATCTCCAACCTGTGGAAGTAGTTTATCTATCTCTACCCTGTCTTTTCCTGTTAAAAGTCTGAAGGCTTCGATCAGATCACTGCTTGACCTTCGAAGTTCTCGAGAAAACAGGCCTAATTTGTATAATCTCTCCACGTAACTTAACCGTGGGCAGCACGGTGGCACAGTGCTGCCTCACAGCGCCAGAGACCCGGGTTCAATTCCCGACTCAGGTGACTGACTGTGTGGAGTTTGCACATTCTCCCCGTGTCTGCATGGGTTTCCTCTGGGTGCTCCGGTTTCCTCCCACAGTCCAAAGATGTGCGGGCCAGGTAAATTGGCCATGCTAAATTGCCTGTAGTGTAGGTAAGGGGCAAATGTAGGGGTATGGGTGGGTTGTGCTTTGGCGGGTCGGTGTGGACTTGTTGGGCCGAAGGGCCTGTTTCCACACTGTAAGTAATCTAAAAAAAAACCCTTGAAGTCCAGGGATCATTCCTGAAAAGCTGCATTGACCTTCTTGCCAAATCCTTCCAAAGGAGAAAGTGAGGATTGCAGATGCTGGAGATCAGAGTCATGAGAGTGGTGCTGGAAAAGTACAGCAGGTCAGGCAGCATCCGAGGAGCAGGAGAATCAACATTCTTGGCATAAGCCCTTCATCAGGAATTGCCGATTCTCCTGCTCCCCAGATGCTGCCTGACCTGATATCATTCCTTAGGTATGGTATCCAGATCTGATCACAGTACTCCAATTGAAGTCTAACCAGGGTTTGTATAAAGTTTGTGAGAAGATTTGTAGCTCGGGTGCTCGTTGTTATGGTTCTGTTCACCGAGGTGGGAATTTGTGTTGTACACGTTTCATCCCCTGTTTATTAAACCACTATAAATGCCAGAGGAAACAACATAGAAGCGCTTCACAGGAGGCTCCCAAGCACTGAGGATGTCACCTAGGCAGGGGACAAAACGTTTGCAACATAAATTCCCAGCTCGGTGAACAAAACCACAACAGGATTTGTATAACTGCAGCATAACTCCTGCGTCCATTTACTGCACAGTGCTAACCATAAACCAGTGATCATCTATGTTTTAGACTCCAATCTAATTGGATCGTTGAATAGTGAATGTATATTAGCAAGTTGTACCTTTTTTACGAAAGAACCCCATCAGAATGGGACTAATTGGACAAGAGTATAAAAAGTTAAGGAGTTGAGCGATGTCTGAAAGTTAGGTTGATATAGATTTTTGGGAAAGCTTTTATGAGACGAGAAGGAGTTAAGAAGAGATTTCCGAAGTGTAACATGATGTGCTGAAGTAACTACCGTTGAAAATCAAAAGCAGAATACTACAGGTTCTGGGGAATCTAAAGTAAAAACAAAATGCTGGAGAAACTCAGTAGGACTAACAGCATCTCTGGAGCAGGAAAGAGATCAGTTGACGATTCAAGTCCAAAATGGCAGCTCTTTCAGCACAAAGAGATCTGAAGAAGAGTCATGTTGGACTCAAATATTAACTTTTTCTCCCTATCTCTCCACAGATGCTGCCAGACCTGCTGAGTTTCTCCAGCGTTTTCTGTATTTATTTCTGTCCTCAGCAGACCCTCAGGAGTTACTAACTGGAATTAATTTTTACGATGGTGACCCCCATCCCTCGCAGCAATAGAGTTACTGAAGTGGAACATGATTGCCTCACGAGCAGCCTGTTGAAGAATTACAAATGTTCCAGTAAAATACTTAATTGTTTTGTTAGTGTTGCAGGTGTAACATTTTAAAGGACCTCGTTCCAACAGAAGCAACTTGCATTTGTGTGACACCGTTAATGCATTGAAATACCCAAGGCATTCCACAGGAGTGTCATATGTTCTGGGCGTCCTGTTAACACACTAACCTGTGAATGGAGTGAATGATCCAAACAATTCACCAGAAAGTTCGCGATGAGGGTTTCAGTTATTTATTGATGGGTGGCAGTTCTCTGCTCCAACAACATGCCAATAGAGTTAACGTGTACCACGTATTATAGCTGCTAACAAGTCGGGTCTGCCTTTCGTTGTTTACTGAGCTGGGAGTCTGTTTCAGTGCAGCTATTAACAGATAACCAACCAGATTCTGGATCAGTGATGCTGGAAGAGCACAGCAGTTCAGGCAGCATCCAACTAGCAGCGAAATCGACGTTCGGGCAAAAGCCCTTCATCAGGAATAAAGGCAGAGAGCCTGAAGCGTGGAGAGATAAGCTTATGACTTAGTGTTACCAGGGCAGAGACAATGTATGGTTTTTGAATTCTGTACTTAACAAGGGCTATAAACTGCATTGGAAATAGTTCACTCAACTCTGATTCCAAGGATGAAGGTGTTATCTGATCAGGAACAATAGAGCAGATTGCTGATATATTCTTTGGGGTTTGAATGTTTGAGAGATAATCTTATTAAAACTTATGAGATACCGAAGGGATGTAAAAGCGTCTGACACAAACTTTGTACGTGTTAAAAGAATGACACATTTGATTTGATTTCTTATTGTCATATGTACCTAAGTACAGTGAAAATTTTTGATTTGCAAACAGCACAGGCAGATCATAACATACAAGGACACGGAGATCATAGGGCGCTTAGACAGAGCAAGGCATAAAAGGTTACAGCCGCACAGGAGGTGCACAAAGCAAGATCAACATTAGATTTGAAATTTGAGAGATCAGCCTAATAACATCAGGGAAGAAGCTGTTCTTGAACTTGCTGGTGTATGTGTTCAAGCTTCTGTATCTTTCGCCTGACGGAAGAGGATGGAAGCGAGCATTTCTGGAGCAGGAGAGGTCTTTAATGATGTCCATGATATCGAGGTGCCGGTGTTGGACTGGGGTGGACAAAGTTAAAAAACCTCACAATGCCAGTTTAATGTCCAACAGGTTTATTTGGAAGGAGAAACTTTCAGAGCACTGCTCTTCTGTCAGGCAGCTAGTAGAGCAGGGTCACAGGACACAGAATTTATAGCAAAAGATCATAGTGTCATACAACTGTGATGTATTGAACAAATTTAGATTGCTGTTCAGTCTTTCATCCTTTGGAATGGGTTGCAGGTTTCAATTTATTAAAATATCAATTCCAGAACTTCTTTCAAGTCACATTCCTGATGTAACTTAAGGTTTTATATTTAAAAACGTAACCTCTGAACAATGCATTAAAAGTGTGAGGTTAGAGTCTGTCTCCGAGTGAGATGACCAATGCTGGTTTAACAGGAGGGTCACCATGCTACAGGTGAGGGAAGTAACCTCAGCCGGTGCGAGAGGCGAACCCATGCTGTTGGTATCATGTGCATCACAAACCTGCTGTCCAGCCAACTGAGCTAATCAATCCCATGCAACAAAGGCTTTCAATCCGCAAGATACAAAGAAGTTTCTTCTCTGAAGGTTGCAAGCAGAATTCTCTTCTATATATTATGTGAAGTCTAGGTCATTGAATATACTCACTGATCAGATCTTGATCAACAAGGAGTCAAAGGTCACCGGGGAAGGTGTCAAGATGGAGTTGAGATCACCGTATGATCAGCCTTGATCTTATTGAAGTGTGGAGTGGCTTGGGGGAGCTGAATGGCCTACTCTTCCCATTTCTCATAGTTTGATGGATTTTAGCTCATCAGGTTGGCTCGAAGGTAGGGGATGATGGTAGAGGGTTGCTTTTCTGACTGTAGGCCTGTGACTAATGGTGTGTTGCTAGGATCAGTGCTGGTTCCATTGCTTTTTGTCATTATATAAATGATTTGGATGTGAATATAGGAGGTAGGTTTGCAGATGACACCAAAATTGGTGGTGTAGTGGACAGTAAAGCAGGTCACCTCAGATTACAACAGGACTGTGATTAGATTGGCCAATGGGCTGAGGAGTGGCAGATGGAGTTTAATTTAGATAAATGTGAGGTGCAGCATTTTGGAAAGGCAATTTAGGGCAGGACTTACACACTTAATGGTGAGGCCCTGGGAAGTGTTGCTGAAGTGCAACCTTGAAGTGCAGATTCATAGTTCCTTGAAAGTGGAGTTGCAGGTAGACAGGATAGTCAAAAAGGCATTTAGTATACTTATCTTTATTGGTCAATGTATTGAATATAGGAGTTGAGATTCATATTGCAGCTGTACGGGACATTGGTTAGGCCACTTTTGGAATACTGTGTGCAATTCTGGTCTCCCTCCTATTGGAAGGATGTTGTGAAACTTGAAAGGGTTCAGGAAAGATCTACAAGGATGTTGCCAGGGTTGGAGGATTTGAGCTACAGGGAGAGGCTGAATAGACTAGGGATGTTTTCTCTGGAGCATTGGAGGCTGAGGGGTGACTTTATAGAGGTTTATAAAATCATGAGGAGCATGGAGAGGATAAATACACAAAGTCTTTTCCCTGGGGTCGGGGAGTCCAGAATTAGAAGGCATAGATTTAGGGTGAGAGGGGAAAGATATAAAAGGGACGTAAGGGACAACTTTTTCACACAGACGGAATGAGCTGCCAGAGGAAGTGGTGGAGGCTGGTACAATTGCAACATTTAAAAGGCATTTGGATGGGTATATGAATAGGAAGCGTTTAGAGGGATATGGGCCAAATGCTGGCAAATGGGACTAGATTAATTTAGGATATCTGGTCGGCATGGATGAGTTGGATGAGTTGTTTCGGTGCTGTACATCTCTATGACTCTGTAAGTCCATCCTGATGTTTATGAGCCCTGTGAACATGATCTTACACATGAGAAATCTTTTAGCAACATCCTTGATCTGTCTTGTTCATAACTTCAGGGTGGATTTCTTATTCTTTTTAGTCCAGCACTCTATCCCCCTTGTCTCACCTTCTCTCTTTTTTTTTTCAAAACCAAATTATATTTACTGTTGTGGTTCTGTTCGCCAAGCTGGGAGTTTTTGTTGCAAACGTTTGTTGCAAAAAGTGGACGAAATGTTTGCAACAAAAACTCCCAGCTCGGCGAACAGAACCATAACAACGAGCACCCGAGCTACAAATCTTCTCACAATTATATTTACTGTCGGGGCATCGGGCTAAACTGGCTGGGCCAGTATTTATTGCCTGTCCCTAGTTGCCCTTGAGCATGTGGTGGCTTCTGGACCCTGGCTGTGTGTTGCAGGTTAACCCACACTACCCTGAGGGAGGGAGTGCCAGGATTGAGACCCGGCGAAAGTGAAGGAACAGCAATATATTTCCAAGTCAGGATGGTGAGTGACCTGGAGGGGAGCTTGCAGGGGGTGGTGTTCCCATGTACCTGCTGCCCTTGTCCTTTTAGACGTAAGCGGCAATGAATTTGAAAGGTGTTATCTCTCCATCTTTGAGTGATTCTCTCCTATTGCTGTTTCATCCATATTTTTTTTCTCTCCTTTGGATATTTTTCCAGCATTTTCTATTTGTATTTCTGATTTTCAGGATCTCAAATCTTGCCTTTGTTAGCTCTTTAGGTAAAAACAAGGGCATTTGCAAGAAACGTCGATTCTCCTGCTCCTCGGATGCTGCCTGACCTGCTGTGCTTTTCCAGCACCACTCTAATCTAGACTTTTTGTCAGCTCTTTGCCTGGACTTAGCACTCCCCCTGCTGTTGTTCCTTTGTGTTACACCTACTTACCTGAAGAAGGGCTCCTGCCCGAAACGTCGATTCTCCTGCTCCTTGGGTGCTGCCTGATCTGCTGCGCTTTTCCAGCAACACCTTTTCAGCTCTGTCTCTTTCCACAGCCCAGCTACAGAAAAACTGGACTGTGATTCCTGCAAGTTGCTTGGCCAATGATGTTGCTAACTCGTCTAAAATTGTGACAACTGAAGTTTTAAGAAAAAGAGTAAAAACTAAAGATCCCTGACCAGCCAATGCAACTATACCATTGGTGAAAAGCTTTCTTGGTCTGTCTTTGGTGCACTTATTTCTTTATTTCTCTGTTTTTTTTTTGTTTCCTTAGAATTTGATCTTCAGCATCTGTACCTGGGTATCTTTTGTACCTAGGATTGCACTGTAATGTGGCGACTGTGAACATTTTACTGTATTTATTTGAGTACATGTATGGGGGAGTCCAGAACCAGACGGCATCGGTTTAGGGTGAGAGGTGAAAGATATTAAAGAGACCTAAGGATCAACTTTTTCACGCAGAGGGTGGTACGTGTATGGAATGAGCTGCCAGAGGAAGTGGTGGAGGCTGGTACAATTACAGCATTTAAAAGGCATCTGGATGGCTATATGAACAGGAAGGGTTTAGAGGAGTATGGGCCAAGTGCTGGGAAATGGGACCAGATTAGGTCAGCACGGACGAGACGGATCGTTTCCGTGCTGTACATCTTTATGACTCTATGACACTATGTGACGATAAAACTAATTCAGTTCACGTACCGAGAGTTGCTGAAGGTGTCACAGGTGAGATTTCCAAAACCATGAAGGATTTCGAAAGAATTCTCACAGGCAGGAGGTGAGTCAGTAACCAGAGGGACAATAGTTTAAGGTGATTAGCAGAGGGTCCAGAAGGGTGGCACAGTGGTTAGCACTGCTGCCTCACAGCGCCTGAGACCCGGGTTCAATTCCCGACTCAGGCGATTGACTGTGCGGAGTTTGCACGTTCTCCCTGTGTCTGCGTGGGTTTCCTCCGGGTGCTCCGGTTTCCTCCCACAGTCCAAAGATGTGCGGGTCAGGTGAATTGGCCATGCTAAATTGCCCGTAGTGTTAGGTAAGGGGTAAATGTAGGGGTATGGGTGGGTTGCGCTTCGGTGGGTCGGTGTGGACTTGTTGGGCCGAAGGGCCTGTTTCCACACTGCAAGTAATCTAATCTAAAGGAGGCTAACGAGAATATCTTTATTTTTCTCTTTGCCATTGACCGGGGAAGCAGCAGCTGAAAGGGTGGTGTGAGCAGATTGAAGAGAAACTTTATCAAGAGTGTTCGGACCAGAAAAAAAAGCAGAAATGTGGACAAAGTGCTAGGGGGATGGGATTAATTTCATGTGCTCTTTCAAACGACCAGAGTAGATGCAGTGGGCTGAATGGCCTCCTGCAGTGTTAGAAGTAAGAGTTGGTCATTCGGACCACCTTACTTCATTTGATTAGATCCCAGATGCTGATCTTGACTCCCGTTTTGTTGCCTGTCCCATAATCTTTCACTCTCTTGTAGATCAAAAATAGATCCAACTCAGCCTCGACTAAATTCCAAATAGTAATAACCCTCCGAAAAGGAAAACAAATCTTCTTATCTCTCGAGGTTGAGAAGGCAAGTCTATTAGTCAGGGAATCTCGAACGATGGGCACTCATTTAAAACTGAGATGCAAAGGAATTTCTTCTGCCAGAGATTAGTTCTGGAGTTCTCTACCCCAGCGTGTTGTGAAGGCTAGATCACTGAAAGAGAAGGTAGACAGATTTTTGAAATAGTTGAGAGCCATGAGGAGCTAGCATGAAAGTGATGTTCAGGCCTGGAGCAGACCCGCATGAGCTTATGGGACATTGGGGCAGACCACCATGAGCTTATGGGACATTGGAGCAGACCACCATGAGCTTATGGAACATTGGGGTAGGCCATCATGAGCTTATGGGACATTGGGGCAGACCACCATGAGCTTATGGGACATTGGAGCAGACCACCATGAGCTTATGGAACATTGGGGTAGGCCATCATGAGCTTATGGGACATTGGGGCAGACCACCATGAGCTTATGGAACATTGGGGCAGACCACCATGAGCTGATGGGACATTGGAGCAGACCACCATGAGCTTATGGGACATTGGGGCAGACCACCATGAGCTTATGGGACATTGGGGCAGACTTGAGAGCAGTATTTCCTTTCATTGTCTTCCCTTCTGCGCAGACCCCTAGGGTCTCTGTGTACCCGAAACCTGTTGGTCTTCAGAGCAAGGAGTTCACCTCAAATAAGTGTCAGAGACTGGCACATTCCGAGGTCCAGGACTAAATGCTGAGGGATGCAGTAAAGGTTGGGGCAGCTGCTGTGAGGGCGTGGAGGGGAAAGACTACTGTCTGAGATCTTTCTGCTGAAGGCAAATGGGGGTCTGTGCTGTTAATAGACCCTCCTGATGCCTCAAATGCACGTAGATATAGTCTGGTTCAAGTAAAAGATGCTTTTGGTTTGTTTGGACAGAGTCAAACTCCAATTTTTGTTTGTTTTCTTGATATGCTACTGTTCAAAACCGAACTGTTTTGTGTGTGTGTGTGTGTGTGTATGTGAAATTTAAAATAAAAGTGGCTTCCATGTGCAGGA
The DNA here is from genome assembly GCF_020745735.1 of Hemiscyllium ocellatum. Lineage (NCBI taxonomy): Eukaryota > Metazoa > Chordata > Chondrichthyes > Orectolobiformes > Hemiscylliidae > Hemiscyllium > Hemiscyllium ocellatum. The sequence continues at coordinate 27,817,077 of NC_083443.1, forward strand.
TGCAGAGCACATGCTATTCAAGAGGCTGACTGATTAATCACTGCTACTACTTCTTTCTTATCCCCACCTTCAATGGAAGGCACTTTACTTTGAAACTGTGTCTCTGTTTTAGTTTCTTCCACCAGGAAAATGTCCTCCCAGCACCTACACTGTCCAGGGATTCCTAAAATGTTTCTATTCAATCACCTCCTATTTTTCCAGACTTCAATGAATGTGGGCCCAACCCACTCAGCCTTACCTGCTGGGTTCGCTAGGTTAATCCCAGCGATGAAAAGCTTGCCTTATGAGCAGAGTTGAATATTTTAGGCCTGTGCTCTCTCTTCAGAGTTTGGACGAATGAGAGGCGATCTAATTCCGGTCAATACAGTGCTAAAGAGGATTGACAAAGTAGATGTAGAGAGAACGTTTCCCCCCCTCTCCGTGAGGCAATTTAAAACAAAACATTACAGTTTTAGGATAAAGGGGAGGCAGATTCAAAATAGAGATGAGCAGAAATTACTTTTCCCAAGGGATCTGTATCCCAGAGTGCAGTCAATGCCAATGAATTTAAAGCAAAGATAGGTAATGAGTTGAAGGTCAGAGAGTCATAGAGATGTACAGCACAGAAGCAGACCCTTTGGTCCAATTCATCCATGCCGACTAGATAACCTTAATTAATCTAGTCCCATTTGCCAGCACTCGGCCCATATCCCTCTAAACCCTTCCTATTCATATACCCATCCAGATGCCTTTTTAATGTTGTAATTGTACAACTTCTGGGTTATGGAGAGTAGGTAGGAAAGTGGGGTTGATGCTGAGGTGAGATCAACAATGATTGTATTGAATGGTGGAGCAGGTTCGATGGGCTGAATGGCCCACTCCTGCTTCTGGTTCTTGCATTCTTTATAAGGTAAACCACTTTACCCAGGAATCAGCCGAGCAAATCTTCATGGGAACTGCCTTCACTGCAAATAAGATGAAAGTGCGGACTGCAGATGCTGGAGATGAGAGTCGAGAGTGTGGCGCTGGAAAAGCAGGGCAGGTCAGGCAGCATCCGAGGAGCAGGAGAATCAGGCAAAAGATCTATCCACTCCCTGCGGCTCCCAGCCTCATTCCTGATGATGAGCTCTGACCTGAAATGTCGACTCTTCTGCTCCTTGGATGCTGCCTGACCTGCTGTGCTTTTCCAGCGCCACACTCTTGACTTCAATGCAACTAATTCTCTTGTTGAAGAAACCATCCCCACTGTTCTTGATATGGTCTCAATAATGTTGTGTATAACTCTGCCCGTGCTATTTTATTGTATTCGGGTTCTCCACTTGCAGGTCACCGGAGGTAGAGGTAAAGAATCTGCTTCCACCGGTTGCTACAATTCCTATTGCACGGAGCATGTCTGAAGAAGGCACTGACACCTTCAGCAAGCAATTTGAATTGATCCTGGAGTCCCAACGTGACAAAGGCACCTCTTATACCAGCCTGGACTCCGTGGAAACCCTGCCTTCTCCCAGCAGGAACCAGGGGAATTATTTCACCTTTGACTTTCCAAGCCTGACTTCCAAAATCCAGGTCCAGATTAAAGAGAACGCCCGGCTGATTGAGGAGGAGTGGTCAAGTGCTGAGGGCCAGTGTCGCACAAATTCGGCCAAGGCCTCTGATTGGCCAGACAGCCCCGGGTGCAAGGCAGCCAGAGCGGAGAGGAAGCTGGGGGTCAGTCCGATGGTGGGCTACAGTAAATCTGAGAACACTCTCACCAGGTGCCAGCTCTATGCGGAGGGCACCCTGCTCAAAAGAGCGCTTGAAATCGGAGACGATGAACCAAAGTCAGAGTATTCCTCAAGGTAGGCCACAAACCTCTTCAAATTTGGCACATTGTTCGGTTCAGAGTTCATCATTAGACTGGGATGGCTCATTTGTGTCACTGCAGGCTCAATGCAGCAAAGTTTGTACATTCTCCACGTGGGTCTCCTCTGGATGCTCCAGTTTCCTCCCAGTGTCCATTTTGAACACTAAATGTTCAAAATCCCTTCATGGCCTTGCATAACCTCCCTCCACCCCCGCTTCCTCAGGCCCAATAACCTTCTGAGATTGTGCTTCTCCATCACTGGGCTCCTGCGTGTCCCTGACTTCCATCGCTTCTCCGTTGCTGGCTCTGTCCACAGGAACTCCGTCTCCCCAGATTCTCTCCCAGTTTGATCAAGTTCCTGTGAAAGGCCTTGGGTCACTTTGCAATAAGAACGCAGGTTGTTGTAGTAGTTGGTGTAGTAGTTGTAGTAGTAGTAGTTGTGTTGTTGTAGTAGTAATATTAGTAGTAGTAGTTTGTTGGTTGTTGTTGGTTGTAGTACTGGGCCCAACTGACTTGCCAATCATTTTTGGCATTTTATCAGGGCCACTGGTGCCAGCCAGAAGATTCTCTTGTTGCAAAATACAACAGGCAGGGGTGGCACCTTGGAGATACATTAATATCTGAGAGATTTCCTGTTCCATTCTCAGTGATTCCACCCCACCACTCAGGGATTCATCACCAATGCCTTGACATTGAGATTACTGGATTGACTATCACACTGGCAACAAAGCAACCTGCCCTTGTTATTTTGCACATGAGCCCCAGAGGGAGACCTGAACTGAGTGGAGAGAAAAAGCAGAGTTAAGAATACTTATGAAGAAGTGTATTGGAAACGTTAACTCTCTCTCTCTCTGTCTCTCTCTCTCTCTCTCTCCGCCTCTCTCTCTCTCTCTCTCTCTCTGCCTCTCTCTCTGCCTCTCTCTCTCTCTCTCTCTCTCTCTGCCTCTCTCTCTGCCTCTCTCTCTCTCTCTCTCTCCCTCACTCTCGGCCTCTCTCTCCCTCACTCTCGGCCTCTCTCTCTCTCTCTCTCCGCCTCTCCCTCACTCTCCACCTCTCTCTCTCTCTCTCTCTCCACCTCTCTCTCCACCTCTCCCTCTCTCTCTCTCTCTCTCCCCATCTCCCTCTCTCTCGCTTGGTCTCAAAATATTCAATGATACCCCCCCACCTCCACTGCCATCTGAGGCAGAGAGTTCCAAATTCTCACAACCCTCCAGGGGATTAAACATCTTAATCTCTGTCCTGAAAAGGAGTCTTCTAAACTTGAATCTGTTCTGTCTTTCTGGTTCTTGCCGGTGATATTCCCTGGTGCCCCACCTCTGTTTGCTCAATTGGTATCTATTTCATTAACAACTTTTCACCAGGTCCCTTCACAATGTGCCTCTGTTGAAGTTTACATTGCTTTTAATGTTATCAATGCCTTTCATTATTGTGCAACATTTAACTAAGTTTGAGATAACTGCAAATGTCTTATGACCAAATTATAGTTATTGTATTCACTTTAATGATGGCCTGTGTAATTGTGTATCCTTATTTATTATTAACTTCTATCTGTGTTGGGAGAGATGATACCTTTAGTGGTAATATCCCTCGACTAGAAAAAGGCAAAAGCTCTGGGACCGAAATTGAAATTGCCAGGAAATCTCAGCAGCTCAGGCAGCATTTGGGGCACTATAGTGGTTCAGTGGTTAACACTACTGCCTCACAGTGCCTGGGAAACGGGTTCGGTTCTACCTTTGGGTGACTGTCTGTGAGGAGTTTGCACATTCTCCCTGTGTCTGTGTGGATTTCCTCTGGGTGGTCCAGTTTCCTCCCACTGTCCAAAGATGTACAGGCCAGATAGACTGGCCATGGTAAATTGCCCATAGTGTCCAGGGATGTGCAGGCTAGGTGGACTAGCCATGGGGAACTGTAAGGAACTGATTGGTCTGGCCTACATGTAATCCCAGACCACCGCAGTGTATATATGTATGAATTGGGAGTGGAATTAAACCCCTCAAGTCAGCTCTGCCAATGAGTAAAACCATAGCTGATCAGTTAATGGTTTTGAATTCTACATTCCCATCTAATCTCCCTGATGACCTTATGTTCTTGTCCAGCACAAAATCAATCTACCCCTGCCTTGAGGATGTTCAATGATTCCCCTCCCACAATCTTTTCAGTTTGAGAGTTCCAATCTCGCTCAACTCTCTAAGAAAAAGAATTTCCACCTTTTTTTTATCTGTCCTCTAAGGATGATGCCTAATTTTAAAACTGTGTTCCCTCATTCTCTCTGAGAGGAAGCATCCTTTCCACACCTATTTTGTGAGGACCAAGCAGTTGACCCCTGAAGGGAATCGGTTAAGGTCAGTTGGTTGGATGGTTGGTTTACAGAGCAGTGTGATGCTGACAGCGTGGGTACAATTCCCATCACTGGTTTGAGGTTACCATGAAGGACTCTCCTTCCCAACCTCTTCCCTCATCTGAGGTCTGGTGGTCCTCGGGTTAAATCACCACCAGTTGCTTCTCTCTAATGAGAGAGCAGCCCCTATGGTCTGGTAAGACTGTAGTGACACAACAACAGGATTGACTCCTAGTTGCCCCTCTGGAAGTGACCACTCGGTTGGAGGGCAGTTAGGGACAGATAACGATGCTGGCCTTGTCAGTGATGTCCACATTCCATAAAAGAGTAAAGAAATAAAAACATGTGTTCACGTCAATTTACTGTGTTGCTTCGAATCAGGAAGAGTTTTGACCGTTATGAGGAAAAGGCAGGTAAGTGGTGTAGTAAAGTAAATAAAGGTAAATTTGCCATAGTCCTCCATCATCTTATTGAATGGTGGACTGGACACGGTGGATTGAATGGTCTACTTCTGCTCCTATGATCTGTGGTCTTAATCATTTTTGTTGCTCAAAATGTACACTTTGTGTAGTGAATGGTGTTCATTTCAGTAGTAGGTCTTGTACTAGTATCCTTGAGATCAGATTCCAGTCTGGTGAGTTGTGAGTATAATTTAAGAAGGCTGGCATCTAATGATGAAATCTAATACACAATGGTATTTGAGTGCCAGTGTACCAGTATAATTCTCAAGTCTGTAAAGCCAATAATACAGGTTGTGCCACTTGTAATACTGGTTGTGGCACCAGTAATAGTTGCTGGTCGTAATAGTTATGGCACCCGTAGGAGACCAGTACTTTGGTATCGTTGTGCATGCAGTGCCAGTTTTACTTATAAACAAGTCCATTGTCAGGATGTGAGCATGGCTGGCATTTATTAGCTATTCCTAGTCTTGCTGTCAAAGTGGTGATAGAACCTTACAACTCTCTCTCAGAGAGAAAAAAAACTTCTCTTATTTTCAGTTGTGAAAAAGTGACCCCTACGTATAACATATTTCCCTCTTCACAGCTGTTGCTGGTGGTACTATCCTGTGCCCTAGCTCTTTTGCTCAACAGATATCCATTTCATTAACAGCTGTTCACCGGGTCCACCGTGAAGGTGCCACCTTCTCAACCTCTCCCCTTGCCTAAGGTGTGGTGACCCTCAGGGTAAACTCACCATCAGTTGTGTCTCTCTCTAATGAGAGAGCAGCCCCTATGGTCTGCAGGGACTATTGTAACTACTTCTACTTACAAATGAAGACGTCATTTAAGGTGAAGAGTGAACTGTATTGGCATTGGCATGTATACAGGCCTGAGAGGGTGCCAACTACAGGTTTCTTTCAGTAAAGGACAATACACTGGGTCTTACACTGGTCTGACTGCTTTGTCATGTCTCTTTTATTGCTTTTTGTCTAGTTTAGTTCGTTTATAAAATTGAATTCCGATTCTCAAATTCATAGGGTGGGATTTGAACATTTTAGTATCTGAAATGTCCAGAAGGAAAGTCAGTCGGACATAGTGACCTCAAACAGCCAAGAAAAGCAGCCTGCCTCTCCCTCCCCAATCCCTGGGATATTGATTGTTGTCTGTATTTTCCTGTTCTAATGAGACTCCGTGAATGGGGTAACATCATGTGAATGGGTAACTCATTCTTGCTGGGCATATTTACCTAAAATCAGGACTTGAACACTTGACTCTTAAAACCTTTCACAGTAAATGTTAAAGTTGCTATAAGTTACCAGAGTGCGGGGCTGCTCTCTCATTAGAGAGAGAGAGAGGTGACAGGTGGTGATTTAACCTGAGGGTCACCACACCTCAGGCAAGGGGAGAGGTTGAGAAGGAGAGTCCTTCATAGTAACCTCAGCTGGTGCGGGAATCGAACCCACGCTACTGGCATCACTCAGCATCACAAACCAGCCATCCAACCAACTGACCCCCTTCCAAGATGACCTACACATAAATCATTGTAAGACAAGATTGGGGATTGGGATATCTAGTCGGCATGGAAGGGTTGGACCGAAGGGTCTGTTTCCATGCTGTACATCTCTATGACTCTATGACTGTAAGTAAAATAAGTATATCTTTTTGAAATCACTCACAAGGGCTCAAAATCATTTTGGTTGCAAGGACAAAATCACCCAAGGCCCCCTCTGTGGAATGTGTTCTGCAAAAGCTGGTTAATGATTTGCTATTTACAGGTTAAAGGTATGTGACATTCCAAATAGGTGAAGCATTTGGTAAAACGCTGATAATTGCTCCCCAGCTCACAGATCTTGGGCTTACTGGTGTCAAGAGACAGGTGGCATTTTCCTGCATGAAGGGACTGAGAGATGGTGCCCAAGTGGTTATATCGCTGAACTACGAATCCAGGTTAATTCTGTGGGAGCATGTAGGCCAGAGCAGCACAGAAGGCACAGCAGCTGGAGGAATTTAAAACCACTCAATAAAATCTGGAATCTAATCTCAGTGATGATTGTCATTCAGCTCACTAACGAGAACAGAAAGTGCTGGAGAAACACAAGCAAGTCTGGCAGGGTCAGCGGAGAGGGGATTAGAGTTAACAGTTCGAGTCCAATATGGCTTCTTTCGAATTGAACATGGTGCTAGACTTGAAATGGTAACTCTGTTCCTCTGGCCAAAGACTCTGCCAGACCTTTTGTGTTTCTCCAGCACGTTCTGCTTTTATTTCTGATTCCCAGCATCTGCAATATTTTATATGTTATTTGGCTCCCTAATGTACTTGAGAGAAGGAAATCAACCATCGCCGTGCGTTGTACATGTGACTCCAGACTGGCAGACAACGTGCTTGAGTCTTAAGTGCCCTGTGAAAAGGCCCTATCAAGTCACATGGTTCAAGGGTATTTAGGGATGGGCAACAAATACTTGCCTTGCAGTGATGCCCACATCTCATCAACACCATTCCAAAAGTATTTTTTTAAATTTACTCAGTGGGGCGTGGGTGTCACTGGCTGGGCCCAGCATTTATTGCCGCGTCCCTAGTTGCCCCTTGAGAAGGTGGGACTGAGTTGCCACCTTTAATCCACTGCAGTCCATCTGATGGACTCAATGCCTCTAGGGAGGGAATTTCCAGGATTTCGACTCAGTGAAGGAACTGCGATATATTCCCAAGTCAGGATGGTGAGTGGCTCGGAGGAGAACTTGCAGGGGGTGATGTTCCCACATATCTGCTGCCCTGTCCTTCTAGATGTTAGTGGTTATGGCTGAAAATGTGTTGCTGGTTAAAGCGCAGCAGGTCAGGTAGCATCCAAGGAACAGGAAATTCGACGTTTCGGGCACAAGCCCTTCATCAGGAATGAGGAAAGTGTGTCCAGCAGGCTAAGATAAAGGGTAAGGAGGAGGGACTTGGGGGAGGGGCGATGGAGATGTGATAGGTGGAAGGAGGTCAAGGTGAGGGTGATAGGCCGGAGTGGGTGGGGGTGGAGAGGTCAGGAAGAAAATTGCAGGTTAGGAGGGCGGTGCTGAGTTTGAGGGAATCGACTGAGACAAGGTAGGGGTAGGGGAAATGAGGAAACTGGAGAAATCTGAGTTCATCCCTTGTGGTTGGAGGGTTCCCAGGCGGAAGATGAGGTGCTCTTCCTCCAACCGTCATGTTGTTATGTTCTGGCGATGGAGGAGTCCAAGGACCTGTATGTCCTTGGTGGAGTGGGAGGGAGAGTTAAAGTGTTGAGCCACGGGGTGGTTGGGTTGGTTGGTCCGGGCGTCCCAGAGGTGTTCCCTGAAGTGTTCCGCAAGTAGGCGGCCTGTCTCCCCAATATAGAGGAGGCCACATCGGGTGCAGCGGATGCAATAGATGATGTGTGTGGAGGTGCAGGTGAATTTGTGGCGGATATGGAAGGATCCCTTGGGGCCTTGGAGAGAGGTAAGGGAGGAGGTGTGGGCGCAAATTTTGTATTTCCTGCAGTTGCGGGGAAGGTGCCGGGAGTGGAGGTTGGGTTGGTGGGGGGTGTGGACCTGACGAGGAAGTCACGAAGGGAGTGGTCTTTGCGGAACGCTGATAGGGGAGGGGAGGGAAATATATCCCTGGTGGTGGAGTCTATTTGGAGGTGGCGGAAATGACGGCGGATGATACACTGTATATGGAGGCTGGTGGGGTGGTAGGTGAGAACCAGTGGGGTTCTGTCCTGGTGGTGGTTGGAGGGGCGGGGCTCAAGGGCGGAGGAGCAAGAAGTGGAGGAGATGCAGTGGAGGACATCGTTGATCACGTCTGGGGGGAATCTGCGGTCTTTGAAGAAGGAGGCCATCTTGGCTGTATGGTATTGGAACTGGTCCTCCTGGGAGCAGATGCAGCGGAGATGAAGGAATTGGGAATATGGGATGGCGTTTTTACAGGGGGCAGGGTGGGAGGAGGTGTAGTCCAGGTAGCTGTGGGAGTCAGTCGGTTTATAATAGATGTCTATGTTGATTCGGTCGCCCGAGATAGAAATGGAAAGGTCTAGGAAGGGGAGGGAGGAGTCTGAGACAGTCCAGGTGAATTTGAGGTCGGGATGGAAGGTGTTGGTAAAGTTGATGAACTGTTTAACCTCCTCATGGGAGCACGAGGCAGCGCCGATACAGTCATCGATGTAGCGGAGGAAAAGGTGGGGGGTGGTGCCAGTGTAGTTGCGGAAGATGGTCTGTTCCACATATCCTATGAAGAGACAGGCATAGCTGGGGCCCATGCAGGTGCCCATGGCAACTCCTTTAGTTTGGAGGAAGTTGGAAAGATTGGAAAGAGAAGTTGTAGTGGTTATGGGTTTGGAAGGCGCAGTGTGAGGATCTTTGGTGAATTTCTGCAGTGCATCTTGTAGGTGGTACACACTGCTGCTACTGAGTATTGCGGTGTAGGACAAGACTGTTTGTCATGTTGCAGTATGGCAGAACATTTTAAACTAAAAACTTCTGTCTGTCAGTTTTGAGGGGCAAAGAGTCAAGTTAAAAATAAAGTCTCATTGTCCAAGCAAACCACAGAGGCTGCTCTCCCATTCGGTGGCAGTTTAACCTGAGGGTTACTGTTCCTCAGGCGAGGGCTGAGGTTGTAAGGGAGAGTCCTCCAGGGTTACCTCAGTCAGTGATGGGAATTGAGCCCACCCTGTTGGCACCACTAAACAGCCATCCAGCTAACTGAACTGACGGGAAGTGGGACCAATTGGATTCTCTACTTTAGGATCTTGATGGGCTGAGTGGCCTCCTCCCCCTGTGCTGTACTGGACTACAGTGGGGGTTGAGGTTGGAGCATAAGCACGGTCCTCAAATGCCCAGCGGCTCAGTCTGAGTCCCAATCTGCTGCAGTGAATCTATCCAGCAATGAGATTATCACTCTCTCTCGTCGCTCCCAGGACTTGGAACAACTGCACGCTCTGTCAGGATCATATAAGAGATCAGAAGTATTATAGCTGAATGATTGGGCAAGGTAATACTAGAGTGGGGGAAGGAGGGAGAGAGGGGAGAGATTTATATAGCCTGTTCTTCAGCCTGAAGGGGAGAATTACAGCAGGATTGAGAATGAGCAACTTAAAGACCCTTTTGTTGGTTCAGCATTTCCTGCCTGAGTAAGAAATATCTCTGGAACTGCAGAGAATGTCCAATTCCAATATTTGTTTATCTTGATCAGCACAGACCAGACGGAACATCTTTGATACCTGTGAATGTAGACACAGGTTTTTTCTTTGTAACCAATAAATTATATTTTTTTGCAATAAAAGAGTTGACAGGAGGGATGATTTCTTGACAGTCTGGGAGGTACAAGTGGAGTGAGGGGTGGGGGAGTTTTGCTCAGAAGATCTGATTAAAAATGTTGACAGAGAGAGAAGGAGAAAGGTGACAGGTGTGTGTGTGTGTGTGTGTGTGGGGGAGGCAAAACCACATTGGGGCAGGGTCCATTTACCTATTAGTAAAAGGAGCGAGTTACCTTGGAAAGACTAAGGAGGGTAGCCCCAGTATTTGGATTTGAGGAGCTCCCTGGGACAAGAGGACATGGCAGGAGGGAGGAGTAACTATTACAAGAAGGAAGTTCAGTGAAGCAGCAATATCAGCTCCGGTGCTGACTGAAAGAGAGGCTGAAATGAGAGAGAGAGAGAATAAATATAACTAAGAGGCGATCTGGGATAGAGAGAGAGAGAGAGAGAAAATACATGTCGGTCTGCTCTCTCTCAACTCCGAGGGAGGTCTCTGATCAACTGTGAGGGGCGAAGGCAGTCGGGAATCTGAAGGATTTCAAGGTCACGGGTTTTTTTTTAACCCAGAAAGAAAGAAAGCATGAGAGTCCGGATCCCAATCCAGCCTCCAGCGCCTCATGCTGCTGCCCAGCAGCCTGGACTGAAGGAGAGACACACAGACAGAAAGCTGGAGGTTCGCTGTAACCATGTCAGCAGCTCACTGCTCTGGTAAACCCAGGTTTGGAGACCTCAAGAGGAGGAGACTTGTCTCTTTCCCCCTCCCTCCCCCCAACACCCCCCTCCTGGGGGGTGGGGGGTAGGGGGAGCTGGGGGTGGGGGGTAAAAGCTGGAGATCCACTGGGTCTTGCAGTGACTGAGCTGTTGTTGTGATGGCTGATGCTGCAGGGAACCTGTGTTGCTGGCAATTACCAGAACAGCCTGGACATCTTCCACACGCGGAAGAGCTGTGAGTATCAACGCAACTTTTCCCCCCACCCCTCCTTTTGTTAACCCTTTGGGGTCCAGCAGCTGCTGTCTTTGCCTCTTTCCTCCCCCCTACCCACCCCCCCGTTGCAAATAGCAAGAGCCCATTGACTGGGGAGGCTGCCTGATCCTGGGAGTGAAGGGGTTAACTGATGGGGAAAGGTACAGTAGGTCAGGCCTGTGCTGATTGGAGTCTCTCAGAGGTGACCCGATTGAAACACCAGCCGATCTTCCTTCAGAAATCACAATAAATAGTGCCCATCAATCCCCCAAAGAGCTGTTATCCAAATTCAGCAGGTAATAGATGGAATGATGACCTTTTATTTCAAAGGGAATAGATCAGGGAAATCGAAAATCGTCTCAAACTGTGATAAATTGCCCATAGGGTCCGGGGATGTGTAGGCCGGGTGGGTTAGCCATGGGAAAAGCAGGGTTATAGGGATGGGATGGGGCTGGGTTGGGATGCTGTTCAGGAGGGTCCGTGTGGACTCAATGGGCCAAATGGCCTGCTTCCACACTATAGGGATTCTGTGATGATTCTATACAGAGCAGCAGTGAGACCACAGCTGGAATACTGTGAACAGTTACATCCTCTTCTCTAAGGAATGATATACTTACTGACTTTGGATATTCACTGGGATGATCCTGGGAATGGCGAGGTTGAGTAGATTGGGCCTCAATTCATTGGAGTTTAGAAAAATGAGAGGTGACCTTATTGGAAAATGTAAGGTTCTTAGGGAGATTTGTCAGGATATGTGCAGAGAAACTGTTTCCCCTTGTGGGTGAGTCAAGGACCCTCCCACAGGACATAATCTCAGACAAAGTAGTCACTCATTTCAGGCAGAGGTGAGGAGGAATTTCTTCTCTGAGTAAATCTGCAGAATTTTTTTACTGCAGAGGGCAGTCAAGCTAATTGTTTTAAATATATTCAAGGCTGAGATAAACAGATTTTTAATCGGGAAGGGAATCAGTGTTTATGATGAAAATGGACTTGAGGATTGTCAGAAGTATATTTAATGATGAAGCAAACTCGATAGATTGAATAGCCTAATTCTCTTCCTGCGTCTTATGGTCTTCAGGTTGTGAGAGCACATCTCCCCCTGTTGGGGAGCCAAGAATGCGCTTAAAAATTTAAGGCTCTTCCATTGAAGAGTGCGATTGGGAGGGAACGTTTCTCTGGGATAGTGTGGAATTCTCTTCCCCAGAAGAGATTGCGTTGTTGTGTACTGTACATTCATAGCTGAGCTCAATACTTTTTTGATCAACAGGGGAGTTACGACTGATGTGACAGCGGGGGTGCGGGCAGGAAAGTGGAGTTGAGATCAATGTCAGATCATCCATGACCTTATCGAATGGCAAAGGAGGCACGAGGGGCTGAATGGCTGGCTCTATCTCTTTTTTGGGTGGCACGGTGGCACAGTGGTTAGCACTGCTGCCTGACAGTGCCAGAGACCCGGGTTCAATTCCCGACTCAGGTGACTGACTGTGTGGAGTTTGCATGTTCTCCCCGTGTCTGCGTGGGTTTCCTCCGGGTGCTCCGGTTTCCTCCCACAGTCCAAAGATGTGCAGGTCAGGTGAATTGGCCATGCTAAATTGCCCGTAATGTTAGGTAAGGGGTAAATCTAGGGGTCTGTGTGGGTTGCGCTTCGGCGGGTCAGTGTGGACTTGTTGGGCCGAAAGGCCTGTTTCCACACTGTAAGTAATCTAATCTAATCTAATTCCTGATTTCTCATGCAAGTGGAGGCTCTTGTGTTAAACAACTGCTGCCCCTGAGTGGAATCATGGATCCCTGAGGCGGGAATGGTCTTGAATTCCTTGCTTGACTGACAGAGTGAAAAGATGGATGAACTGGGGGTGGGAGAGGGGATGTCATTTTAACTCTCTGGGATCTTGCTGTGTACAGAAAAGAAAAATCAATATATTTGCCTTCAGAACCAGCTGAGCCAATTTCCCAGAGACAATTCTCTGAGAAATGCTTTCATTCTGATGTAGCTGTGCTATTCCCTTGCTGTTTAATTGAGAATATATTGTAACCTGTATTGTTAATCGTCAGTGCACTTTACATCAATCAATAGTGTTATTCTTTTTCTTGTTGCCGCCTTCGTTTACTTCCAAACCCTTTGGCTGCATGCTCCTTACGTTCCATTCTGACTTTGAATTAAACTGAGCAGACAGAAGGAGGCCACTCAGCCTATCTGGCCTATGCCATTCTGTGTACCCTGGGGAGATGTTGGTCCAGTCGTATTGTTGCTGTAGTTTAATCCAGAGACCTAGCTAATGTTCTGGGGACCCAGATTCCAACCCTGCCATGGCAGATGGTGGAATTTGAATTAAATAAAACAGGAATCTGGAATTAAGGGTCTAACGATGACCATGAATGCATTGTTGATTGTCATCTGGTTCACTAATGTCCTTTGGGGAAGGAATCTGCCATCCCTACCTGGTCTGGCCTACATGTGGCACCAGACACACAGCAATGTGGTTGGGCCTTAACAATTAAGGATAGACAATAAATGCTGACCTAGCCATCGTCCTGTGAGTGAATTAAAATAAATCCAATGTGTGATGGGTCCTCGGAGAATAATTCTAGATCAGTGATCCCAGTCTGGGCTCACAGCGATGGAATTTCTTTGCAAAGGTCTCTCCTAATGTTCTTCCGCAATTTGGGCAGAATTGTCTCTTGCTGGTCTGCACCGAGGTCATGGCACCGATGATGTTGGAGAACTACTCCCCACTTAATTTCGATACCAAAGTCTCTTTCTCTGAGTTGACTGCATGTTCTCAAATAACGCTTTTTGTAGGGCGTGCCTCAGTTTTTGTTCCCTCCTCATCACATTCCACCTTCAACTACTGAGCTGGTGGAGGGAGCATCCCCACTGATGTGGGACAAAATTGGATTGCTTCTTTGAGTAGCTAGTACAGATCCAATAGGATGAATGGCTGTAAGCTCTTAAATAAACAGCTATTTAATGGGGTAGGGTTAACTCTCATGGGTTAGAAAATAACTTCTTAAATTCATTAGCGGGATGTAAGCATTGCTGACTGGACCAGCATTTATTGCCCATCCCTAGTTGCCTCTTGAGAAGATGGTGAGCTACCTTCTTGAGCCATTGTAGTCCATTTGTTGTAGATTGACCCACAATACCCTCAGGGGGAGTTCCAGGATTTTGGCCCAAGACACACAGGGAACGCTAATATATTTTCGAGTCAGGATAGCTGAATGCATCAGATTGGAACTTGCAACTTGGTGTTCCCAAGTATCCACTGCCTTTGTCCTTCTAGATGGTGGAGGTTGTGTGTTTGGAAGGTGCTGTCTCTCGATCTTTGGTGAATTTAGCCCTACCTTCAGTGGTTCCGCTATAGGAGACTGCTCGAAGATCAATAGTGCACTGAGGATATCAGGAATGGTGCCTCAGCAATGTCCATTAGGTAAGGCATTTTATGCACACGCAGAGTATTTGCAGCAGGACAGGGAAGGGATCACTGTTACTCTGTATGGATCTGTACTGTCCATCAGCTACACAAGAGGTAGAATGAGACATAGAAGAGTGTGGCTCACTCCATTGGTGTTTGAAACCAAGGTCCAATATTGGAGATACCAGGCATTGTGTGAGCACCTGCGATGTCTGCATTTTTATTACGCAGGGTCAGTTTGCTCAGATGGCTGGATGGCTGGATGGCTAGTTTGAGATACAGAGTGAAACCAATAGTGTGGGTTCAAATCCCACCCTGGCTGAGGTAACTATGGAGGACTCTGCTTCTCAATGTCTCCCCTCCCCTGAGGCATGGTGACCCTCGGGTTGAACCACCACCAGTTGTCTGTCTCCGTAATGAGAGTGCGGTCCTCTAGGACAGTGGTGACTTTACCATAACTTTAGCATCTTTCTTTACTTACTAACTGTTCTGTTGTGGCTTGATAAGAAACATTTTCTGCAATGATGCCAATGCTTTTAGACCAGGGGCCCTAGGAGAGCATCAATATTTGCATGCACTCCTTGAGTGTATGTCGCTATATAAATAGGTGTTCCTATGTGTCTGCAGAGGATCATGGGAATGTGTCAGTGTTTGCAAAGGATCATGGGAGAGTGTAAATATTTGCCATTATTGCAGGCAGCCTTTCTTTATTAAGCAGCAATAGAGTGGCTGGTATGTTAATAAACGATCATGGGAGTGTGTCAATATTTGCAGACCTTCCCCTACATAGCTCAAATCTTCAACTTTTCCTGCCAGTGGAGGAACATCAAAAGGAAAATGAGACCTCTGTGCTCCAATTGCTGTTCTTGTCCACCTCCCTCTCCTACTTCAACCAGACTCCTCCAACCCCTCTCTATCCTAAGCCAATACCCCACAAAGAAATTGCTGTGTGTGCAATGGCTTCAGATCGGGATGATCAAGGAAGAATTGGGATCAAAGAAAGGTCCTCAGAGGAAGAATTATCAAACATCAAGAGACCGAACTGAGGAGAAGACCTTGACATTGCTCCATGTGGAGATAATAGAGCGACCATCTGTGGTGGACCATCGGGTCCAAGTGACAAACAGGAGGAGGTGCTGGGGTTGGGTAAGGGATTGAATTATTTCACATCCACCATATGCATGCTACATTGTTTGTGAAAATTCATGTGCCATACATGTTTCAGTATGACTGCACTGTCCATTCTCACCAGCATTATCATGATTGATACAGCCTTGGGCTGCATTGATCTAATTGTGTGTGATCGCTTCCACTCCATGATCCACCTTAACCCACATCTATTCCTTACTTTCAGGTGCTGCTGGTCCATTGTAAGAGAGGGAAGAGGAAGCTCCAGGTGTGATCCCAGGTGAGAACGGCACTAGCAGTCAGGAAGGATGGCCGAATCCTGCAACCTACAGTGGGAGAGACTTGGAAACGCTTCAGGGAGCCCGGCACTGGTGAAAGAACAGAGGTGTGGGCCTGAGGCAAGGTCAGGTCTCCAGACTGCAGTGAAGTAGATACAGGTTTCTCTGCAGACAGGCCCAGGCCTCATCCACAGGGTGGTGAGATGTAGGAGAATTACCACCTAAACACCTCACTTGAAGTCAATAACAAATGTAGTCGGGCTTCAGTCTCCTCTGGTCAGCTGATTCCTGCTGGACATGTGTCCAGCTTCGACGTCCCAGGCAGTGCATTCCAAATTGGACCATCTTGTAGTGTGAAGCAACGAGTAGTGATTTGTACAATAGTTAAATCAAGGCATAAGGTAGCAGGAGTGGTCCATTCAGCCCTTTTGAGTATGCCATCCAGTAAAATCATGGCTGATTGTGGCTTTAACTCCACTTTCTTGTCTGACCCCCACAACTCCTTCATTTAACAAAAAATGTCGCTTGCAACCTTGAATATGTTCAGTGTCCTCAGAACTGCTCACCTGGGCAGAGAATCCCAATGATCACTCATGCATTTCCAGGAGAAATTCCTCCTTACCTCTGTGGCCAGTATTCGTTTCAGTGGCGAGTTTACCTTGTCAGAGAATACTGCTGTGTGACCTTTCCCTGGATAGCCCCAGGGACAAGATCATAGTTAAACCTAAAGTCTAAACTGGAGAAACACAGTAGCTCGGGCAGCATCTATGAAGAGAGAAGCAGAGTAAACGTTTTGTGTCAGTATGACTCTTCGGTGGAAGTTCAGCCTTCAGTTTTTAATTTCAGATCTCCGATATCTGCAATCCTTTGCATTCATTGTGGTATAACCCAACCTTGATATAGTTTTTGATTGTGCTGCAGAGAAGATTAGGTGTTGATTGATCTTTGGGTGAGACCATGTCTATCTGAATCTGAGAGAAAAAAATACCTTTCAAGGAGATTGGATAGTTTTAGCTCTGTCTTTCTTTTGTTTTGCCTCCAAGAACAACGTAAGGTGGGAAATTATCCTTGCACTCTGTTAGTTAAGTTGCCAGTTTAACATGGTAGACATCACAGTTTTGTTACGAGCAATTCAACACAGCAAGATTAGTCTGAGGACTGTCCCCACTGCAAATTCTCTCTGAGCCCAGGAACAATCTTGAGATACTGTGTATAAAGTGGTCCCGTTATAGACTATGTTTTTAATCTTCATCAGCAGCAACTATATTAGGAGATATTTACCGAGTCTTGTTAGTAATCTAATCAGATGCTTTAAAAATGTCTCTTCGAATATTAGGGTTCATTCTGCTGCATGGCAAATTTTCCCCAAGGACTGGCACAAGAGAAATTTGCCCCAGGGACTGGCGCTGGGGAAATTTATTTCCTCCTTCATCAAGCATAGCTTGAATTTTTTTCCAGAGTTTGTGTAGTCTCATTGTCGTGACCTTGAATTAAAGAGAGGTCACTCAGTCAGGCTTCTGCTAAAAGTGGAATTTACCATCTGCGGCCCCTTTTTTCTTTTTAAAAAAAAAGCTAGAATAAATTTAAATTTGATGTACTTTAATGTTGTGTTTTCTCCTGATTTTTCTCATTTTAAGCATTGTTTAGAATTCTTGGGGGAGTGTGTTGAAGAGTGAATGAAGCTGAATTTATTATTAAGCAGGTTTATTGCAATTGTGCAGTCTAATGAAGTAGCCCTGCCAATGTCAGGTCTAATATCTCCTCTCATCTAGTTCCCCTGTGGAGGTCATCAAGGTCTGGATATTGAAACCAAACTAGCTCTCTGTAAAATAAACAGAAAACAAAATGAGATGCCAAGATTAATGAATTGGATTCTGTTCAGTTTACGAGGAGGTCCAAATGCATCTGTAAAATAGATCTTTAATAAATGGCCTCATTCTTGAAAAGAGATGATAATGCTGCCTTTGTTAGTCATGTTGGTGTAAGATAGTACTCTGTGGGTTTGCTAGTTTGCATGTCTTATCCATTGTTGAGCTGTGAGCACCTTATACACTTGCTGTTTGTATCAGTGAGTAACACAGTAGTGTAAGGGCATCCCCCAGCTGGTTAAAACATGAGATGTAAACCTGCCATCATGGAGTGATGGTTTGGTACTACAGAACCCCAGATCAAAGTTCTGGGGGCATGGAGTTAAATCCCACCGTGGTAGATGGTGAAATTTATTATTCAGTAAAAACCATGTTGTAGAAACCCATACCAGCTCATAAATGTCCTGTAACTACCTGGTTTGGTGTGGTTCTGGAAACTTACTGTTGTTGACTCTTACTTGGGTAATTAGGAATGGGAAATAATTGCTGGCTTAGTCAGTGATGCTCACATTCCACAAATGAATACAAGAAAATGAGAGACAGTGCACTGATTAGATTAGACTTACAGTGTGGAAACAGGCCCTTCGGCCCAACAAGTCCACACCGACCCGCCGAAGCGAAACCCACCCATACCCCTACATTTACCCCTTACCTAACACTACGGGCAATTTAGCATGGCCAATTCACCTGACCCGCACATCTTTGGACTGTGGGAGGAAACCGGAGTACCCGGAGGAAACCCACGCAGACACGGGGAGAACGTGCAAACTCCACACAGTCAGTCGCCTGAGTCGGGAATTGAACCCGGGTCTCAGGTGCTGTGAGGCAGCAGTGCTAACCACTGTGCCACCGTGCCGCCCATGATGATTCAAAGACTGATCTCTGGGATAGCCAAGAAGGCACTTGGCCTATATTCTCTGGACATCATAAAAATGAGAGGTGAATTGTTAAAGAATCAATAATTGTGACAGAGAAGGCATTTTGTTTGGCTTTTGTGGAAGCTGGAGGGTGTATAACCAGGGGACGAAATGTTGGAATAACAGGTAAACCGTTTAGGTTGAAAATGAGGAGAAATTTCTTTACTTGGAGAATTTTTGACCCCAGAGAGCTATGGAGGCTCAGTCATAGAGATGTACAGCCAATGAATATATTCGAGACAGATTGATATAAGGAAAATAGGAAAGAAAATAAGTCTCTTTGGTGCAATTGGTCAGCACGTTCGGCTGTTAACCGAACAGTTGGTGGTTCGAGACCACCCGGGGGCAGAATGATTACTGTTCACACTCCAACCACTTTGTTGGGCAGCACGGTGGCTCAGTGGTTAGCACTGCTGCCTCACAGCACCAGGAACCCGGGTTCAATTCCCACCTCAGGCAACTGTCTGTGTGGAGTTTGCACGTTCTCCCTGTGTCTGTGTGGGTTTACTCCGGGTGCTCCGATTTCCTCCCACAGCCTAAAGATGTGCAGGTCAGGTGAATTGGCCATGCTAAATTGCCCGTAGTGTTTGGTGCATTAGTCAGGGGTGAATGTAGGGGAATGGGTCTGGGTGGGTTGCTCTTCAGAGGGTCAGTGTGGATTTGTTGGACCGAAGGGCCTGTTTCCACACTGTAGTGAATCTATTCTAATCATCATAAGCAAGGATTTCAAAGGGATTAGCAAACAAGATTAAGGAGAATCCCAAGGCTTTTTATACATATGTAAGAAACAAGAGGGTAGCCAGGGAAAGGGTTAGCCTACTCAGGGGTAAAGGAGGGAATCTGTGTGGAACCAGATGAGGTCCTAAACAAATACTTTGTGTCGGTATTCATCAAAGAGAAGGGATTGGTGGAGCATATCTCTTTCTTTAGGGTGCAACTCACAATCTACCTCACTCCAGTTGTTGTCAAAAAAGAAGAGGTGCTGTGCGTCTTAAAAAGTATTAAGGTAGATAAGTGCCTGAGTCCTAGTAGGATCTATCCCAGAATACTGAGGGAGGCAAGAGAACAAATTGTTGGAGCATTGACAGATATCTTTGTATCCTCTTTGGCCACAGGTAAGGTCCCAGAGGACTGGAGAATAACCAATGCTGTCCCATTGTTTAAGAAGGGTAGCAGGGATAATCCAGGAAATTACAGGGCTGTGAGAGTCATGTCGGTGGTAGGGAAATTATTAGGGAAGATTCTCAGGGGTAAGATCTATATACATTTAAAAGCAAATGGACTAATTGGCGATAGACAGCATGGTTTTGTGTGGGGAGGTCACGTCTCAATAACTTGATCGAGTTGTTTGAGGAGGTGACAAAGATGATTGAGGGAAAAGTGGTTGATGTTGTCTTCATAGATTTCATTAAAGCCTTTGACAAAGTCCGTCATGGCAGACTGGTAGAAAAGGTGAAGTCACATGGTATAAGGGGTGAGCTGGCAAGATGGATACAGAACTGGCTTGGTCATAGGAGACAGAGGGTAACGGTGGAAGGATGCTTTTCAGAATGGAGGGTTGTGACTAGTGGTGTTTCACAGGGATCAGTGCTGGGACCTCTGCTGTTTGTGATCTACATAAATGATTTGGAGGAAAACATAGCTGGTCTAATTAGTGAGTTTATAGATGATACAAAGATTGGTGGAGTTGCGGATAGTGAGGAGGATTGTCTGAGGATACTGCAGGATATCGATCAGTTGGATGCATGGATAGAAAAATGGCAGATGGAGTTTAATCCAGCCAAATGTGAGATGATTCATTTTGGAAGGTCAAGTACAGATGAAAATTATACAGTGAATGGCAGAACCCTTAGGAGTATTAATATGCAGAAGGATATGGCTATGCAGGTTCACAGGTAGTGCAGGTAGATAAGGTAGTAAAAAAGGCCTATGGCATACGACCATAGAAATGGAAGCAAGGCATTCGGCCCATCGAGTCCACTCTGTCATTTAATCAATTCCATTTAACTGCACTCTCCCTATATCCCTTAATTCCTTCCGAGATCAAGAATTTATCAATCTCTGCATAGAAGACATCCAACATCCCGGTCCCTACTGCACTCCGTGGCAATGAATTCCACAGGCCCACCACTCTCTGGCTGAAGAAATGTCTCCTCATTTCCGTTCTAAATTGATCCCCTCTAATTCTAAGTCTGTGCCCATGGGTCCTAGTCTCTCCACCTAACGGAAACAACTTCCCAGCGTCCACTCTTTCTAAGCCATGTATTATCTTGCAAGTTGCTATTAGATCACCCCTCAATCTTCTAAACTCTAATGAATACAATCCCAGGATCCTCAGCTGTTCATCGTATGTTAGGCCTGCCATTCCAGGGATCATCCGTGTGAATCTCCGCTGGACACACCAGTGCCAGTATGTCCTTCCTGAGGTGTGGGGCCCAAAATTGGACACAGTATTTTAAATGGGGCCTAACTAGAGCATTATAAAGTCTCAAGCACATCGCTGCTTTTGTATTCTAATCCTCTTGAGATTAATGACAACATTACATTTGCTTTCTTAATCACGGACTCAATCTGCAAATCAACCTTTAGAGAATCCTGGATTAGCACTCCCAGATCCCTTTGTACTTTGGCCTTATGAATTTTCTCAACATTTGAAAAATAGTCCTTGCCTGTATTTTCCAAAGTGTAAGACCTCTCACTTGCTCACGTTGAATTTCAGCAGCCATTTCCTGGATGACTCTCCTAAACTGTCTTTCTGCAGCCTCTCCATCTCCTCAGTACTGCCTGTCTATCTGCCCAACTTTGTATCATCAGCAAACTTCGTCAGAATGCCCTCAGTCCCTTCATCCAGATCATTAATATATAACGTGAACAGCTGCGGCCCCAACACTCTGCCCTGCGGGACTGCACTTGTCATCAGCTGCCATTCCAAAAAATAACCTTTTATCCCAACTCTCGGCCTTCTCTCAGACAGCCAATCCCCAATCCATGCCAGGAGCTCACTCGAACACCATGGGCCCTCACCTCACTCAGCAGCCTCCTATGAGGCACCTTATCAAAGGCCTTTTGAAAGTCTAGATAGATAACATCCACTGGGTTTCCCTGGTCTAACCTAGTTGTTACCTCTTCAAAGAGTTCTAACAGGTCTGTCAGGCATGACCTCTCCTTACTAAATCCAGGCTGACTTGTTCTATCCCGACCCTGCATTTCAAGAATTTAGAAATCTCATCCTTAATGATGGATTCTAGAATTTTACCTACAACCAAGGTTTGGCTAATCGGTCTATAATTTTCCATCTTTTGGCTTGATCCTTTCTTGAACCAGAAGGTTACAACAGCGATTTTCCAATCATTTGGGATTTTCCCTGACTCCAGTGACTTTTTTTGAAAGATCACAGTCAGTGCCTCCACTACTTCCTCAGCCACCTCCCTCAGAACCCTAATATAGCCCATTAGGGCCAGGCGATTTATCAGTTTTTAGACCTTTTAGCTTTTCTAGCACTTTCTCTTTTGTAATGGCTACCATACTCAACCCTGCCCCCTGACTCTCCTTAATTGTTGGGATTCTTCCACTGTGAAGACTGACACAAAGTACTTATTAAGTTCTTCAGCTATTTCCTCATATCCCATCACTAGCCTTCCTGCATCAATTTGTAATGGCCCAATTTCTTTTTTTGCCTCTCGTTTGTTTCTTATGTATTGAAAGAAACTTTTACTATCATTTCTAATATTACTGGCTAGCCTACCTTCATATTTGAGCTGAAAATGTGTTGCTGGTTAAAGCACAGCAGGTCAGGCAGCATCCCAGGAACAGGAAATTCGACGTTTTGGGCCAGAGCCCTTCATCAGGAATGAGGAGAGTCCTTCATATTTGATCCTCTCCTTCCTTATTTCTCTCTTTCTTATCCTCTGTTTGTTTTCGTGGTCTTGCCAATCTTCTGATTTCCCAGTGCTCTTGGCCACTTTATAGACTTTCTCTTTTTCTTTGATACATTTCCTGACTTCTTTTGTCAGCCATGGCTGTGTAACCCCTCCCCAGATAATATTTATTTTCTTTAGGATGAATCTCTGTACTGTGTCCTCAGTTACACCCAGAAACCCCTGCCATTGTTGCTCTATTGTCTTTCCTGCTCAGATCTGCTTCCAGTTGATTATTGCCCATTCCTCTCTCTTGCCTCTGTAATTACCTTTATTTAACTGTAAGACCGTTACATCCAATTTTGCCTTCTCTCTTTCAAGCTGCAGACTGAAGTCTACCATATTATGATCACTGCCTCCTAAGTGTTCCCTCACTTTAAGATCTTTTGTAAAGTCTGGCTCATTATATAGCACTAAGTCCAGAATAGCCTGCTCCCTGCTCACGAGCTGTTCCAAAAAGCCATCCTGTAAGCATTCCATGAATCTCCTTTCTTTGGATCCACCAGCAATACTATTCTCCTACTCCAACTGCATATTGAAGTCCCCCATGATCACTGTGACCTTGCCTTTCTGACATGTACTATCTATTTCCTGGTATTTCCAGGCCCCTGGTCCTGACCACTGCTGGGGAGATCTGGATGTAACTCTCATTATGGTTTTTATGCCTTTGTGGTTCCTCAACTCCATCCACTCAGACTCCACATCATCTGACCCTATATCATTGGGTGCTATAGATGTAATTTCATTCTTAACTAACAAGGCAACCTGCCCCCTCTGCCCACCTCCCTGTCTTTTCGATAAGTTGTAAATCCTTGAATGTTTAACTGCCAGTCCTGAACCCCCTGCAACCACGTCTCTGTGATGCCTATCACATCATAATCATTCGTGATGATTTGTGCTGTTAATTCATCTACTTTGTTGCGAATACTACGAGTGTTTAGATAAAGCGCCTTAAAGCGAATTTTCTTATCCTTATGATTTCCAACATCTCCAGTAATATATCCTGAGTTCCCTTCCTTTTTGCTTCATTCCTCATCTGCCTCAAACTTAAACCCTGCACACATGCTAACCTGCTGCTTATCTTTCTACCTGATTCCATACTCCCTTTCCCTTTACCTTCCCCCGACTCACAAGTTTGAAATCCTTGTGACCACCCTATTTATCCTTTTCACCAGAAGACTGGTTCTGGATCGGTTCAGGTGGAGACCGTCCCATTGGTACAGATCCCTTTGGTTCCAAAACTGATGCAAATGTCTCATGAAATGGACTCCCTCTTTCCCACACCAGTGTCTTAGCCATGTGTTTACTTCCCTAATTTTCTTATCCCTATGCCAATTAGCATGTGGCTTAGGCAGTAATCCAGAGAGTATGACCCTTGAGGACCTGTTCTTCAATTTCCTTCCTAGTACTTGATACTCCCCAAACAGGTCCTCCTTCCTGGCCTTGCCTATGTTAGAGCCAATGTGGACCACAACAACTGGATCTTCCTTGTCCTGCTCCAATATCCTTTCAAACCGGTCAGAGATGTCCTGCACCCTGGCACTGGGCAGGCAACACACCATGCGGGACTCCCGATCCGGCTCGCAAAGGACATTATCTGTTCCCCTAATTGTAGAATCCCCTATAACAACTACTTGTCTTTTTGCTTCCCCCTCTTCTGCACCATTCTGTCCACAGCCCTTTTCCTCATTCATACAGGGAGAAAAACTCTTCTACCTGTTGGTCAAGGTCAAGGGCTGAGGCTCCTGCACTCCTGAACTCAGAATCTCCCTACGTGCCTCACTTACAGTTACACCCTGTTGTCCCTGATCACTGACTGACTGAATTTGAATTATTTAATCTACCGGGTGTGACTGCCTCCTGAAACAAAGCATCCAGGTAACTCTCCCCCCTCCTGGATGTGCCACGGTGTTTGAAACTCAGATTCTAGATCATCAATTCTGATCTGGAGTTCTTCCAGCAACCAACACTTGCTGCAGATGTGGTCACTGCCGTTCACAGTGGGATCAGCCAGTTCCCACATCATACAGCCACAGCACATCACCTGTCCAGCCATCTCCACTTATTTAATGCATGCCTTCATTGGAAGGGGCATTGAATAAAAGGATAGGCAAGTTATGCTGAAACCTTGTAGAACTTTAGCCACTCTATTGTGTACAGTTCTGATCACTACACTGCCAGAAGGATGTAGGCGCGTTGGAGCAGGTACAGGAAAGGTTTACCAAGATACTGCCCATTATGGGGGATTTTAACTATGAAGGAAGGTTGGATAGACTGGGTTTTCACAGGAATGCAGAAGGTTGAGGGAGTGACCTGATCGAGGTTTATATGATTGCGAATGGCATTGATAGACTGGAAAGTATGTGGCTTTTTCCCAGGGTGGAAGGGTCAGTTACAAGGGGACACCGGTTCAAGGAGCAAAGGGGGGAATTTAAAAGAGATGTGCAAGGCACATGTTTCACACAAAGGGTTAGTGAGTGTCTGGAACGCACTGTCAGAGGTGGTGGTGGAAGCAGACACAATAACAGCATTCAAGAAGCACCTGGATGAATACATGACTAGGAACGGAACAGAGGGATTCGGAATGTAGATGGTTTTAGTATGGAAGGCAAAATGTGTTGGCACAAGCTTGGAGGACTGAAGGGTTTGCTCCTGTGCTGTATTAGTCCTTGATAGATGTCAAGAGTGGTTAGCCTTTGGGCAGCACGGTGGCACAGTGGTTAGCAATGCTGCCTCACAGCATCAGAGACCCGGGTTCAATTCCCGCCTCGGGCGACTCTGTGTGGAGTTTGCACATTCTCCCCGTGTCTGCATGGGTTTCCTCCGGGTGCTCCGGTTTCCTCCCACAATCCAAAAATGTGCAGGTTAGGTGGATTGGCCATGTTAAATTGCCCGTAGTGTTAGGTGAAGGGGTAAATGTAGGGGAATGGGTCTGGGTGGTAAACGCTTCGGTGGGTCGGTGTGGACTTGTTGGGCCGAAGGGCCTGTTTCCACACTGTAAGTAATCTAATCTAATCTAATATGAGGGTAGTGCAGAAAGATGGTGTTGAGGTGGAAGATCTACCATGATCTTGTTGGATGGTGGTTCAATCTTAAGGGCTGAAAGATCTACTGCACTAATGTGCAAATGCATTATTTTCCATTTTCAATGGTAATGGATTGAACATCCTTCCTGCCTTTCTCAGCTTGGCACTTTGTCACCCAGCTCTGATACTATAACTGAAAAGAATGACATTGTATCTACCAGTTGTGCCCTGCCATTAGTGCCACTACATTACCCCACCCCACCCCATCCCACCAACTTGGAAGCCACTTCATCGAAAGGCTACACCGACATCAGGAGTTTAGGCTCTGGATCGGGACAGTGATGGCAGGGTCAAATAGAGGTTATGCCTCCACATTGTGTCAGAAACATTCACTGGTCAGTGGTTCTCTTTTCTGCAGATTGACCCAAATGGCAGCCAGAGGGTGGGATCTGGAAACTGGAGGAACCACTCTGAAAAGTTTTCAGTTCTGAAATGACCTCCACAGCCAGGTCACCACTGCAGAAAGGGAAGGGCAGCTGATAACTGTGATGAGGGACTCCTGTGGTGTGGTGGTAGTGTCCCTACCTCTTAGCCAGGAGGCCTGGTTTCAGCTGCAGCAGAGATGTGTCATAACATCTCTGAACAGACTGATTACAATGATTGTAGTTTCCAGCATCCAATTTATAAGGGCTCTTGTAGCGAGTTGGGTTCAAGTCCCACTTATGTAATAATATCTCTGGATAGGGGTTGATTATGAATAACTGTGGGTGTAGCCACATGATGGAGGGCTGATGCCCAAAACGCTGACTTTCCTGCTCCTCGGATGCTGCCTGGCATGCTGTGCTTTTGCAATGCCATACTTTTCGACTCTGACTGACTCTCCGTCCTCTGCAGTCCTCACTTTCTCTCTGTGGGTGTAGCCAGACAGCTGAGGAAGCTATCTGTTCTGTCACCAATAGCCTGCTTCCCAAAAGCCTCATGGGGACCAGCAGATCTTGTAGGAAGTTCCAGTTGCCCTTTGGTATTTTGACATTGTGGGCTGAATGGCCTCTTTTTGCACCATAACACTTCTGTGATTGACATTATTCTCCACTGTAACGTGTTCTGGTTGCCTTTTCGTTTCTGGATGTTTGAAATGATCATACTTCAAGCTTGGAAGGAAGTGAGCCCCTTGTCTTTCATACCATTGCCGTACCCGGCCAGAAATCTGCTGAAGCTGATATTCTACACAACAGCTGATACCCCATTGCAGTCATGAATGTAACTGCACTGGAACACCAAGATCTGCAGTTGCTTTGTGTCTAACTATAATTTATAAAGTTTAGGCAACAACATGTAGCAGGCTGTTTAATCACTTCCATCGGATGCTCAAATGCTTCCAGCTTTGGTTCAAAGTCGCTGGGGTAGGGCGTTGTGTTGGCAAAGCCGTATGCTAACCAGTGGCATGAATTTTCCTGCCCGCCTGCTTTATATTCATCTCATATGGGAGTGAAAACCTTCCATTATCTTGGCTGTGTGTGTCCTCAAAAATATTCTGACATTTGAGCACAAGTCACATCTTAAAGAAACTTGGGTTTGATCAATGATACTGTGCAGTTGCCATTGGCCATTGCTGTTTGGATGCATTATTGGAGACCTCCTGTCACTGATAATTCAGCCCAAGTGCCTTCTCTCTGCCATCTTCATTACATCTCACAGCTAAGAAGTGGAAATGTTAAAATAGCAATGGCTCACTTTTCTCATGCTTCTGTGACTCTTCTACTGGATTGATCAAGGAGATTAATCTTTTAATTCCTGGAACTTTCCGGATAACCCTGAAGTGTCAGTATTTCTGTGGCTGGGTAAGGGACTTCGGACCCTGGAGCAATCATGAGATGATGTCATGGAGATGCTCCTCACTGACTGACTGTAAATAGCACAGCGTGGACAGTTAGTTAGGGTGTGTGTGACATACCTAGAGAACCAAGTAAATTTGAGAATAGTCATTTAATAATGTAAAAATAGGCTTATTTAACGTTACCATGTCAAGTACTATTTATTGTTAGAGTGCAATAAACTGTCTTTAACCTTGCCTTTTCCACATTTGATCTGCCAAACCCATAAACCCACCCTCTGAAAGACCCTGTGTATGGAATCATATTATGGTTTCTGCTCTGACAGAGGCCATTTGGCCCCTCCAGGCTGTGCTTGTTCTCTCTCTCTCTCTCTCTCTCTCTCTCTGCACGGTCTCCCTCCCTGTAGCCCAGCAAATTGTTTTCACAGTTCACTCACGGAGCGGAGAGGGAGAAATGTGTTCTCATTCATGAAAGGATGGAGAATGAGAGGGGGCAGATTTCAAGTACCTGAAACAAATCACCATGAGATAAAAAATGAACTCTTCGTGAAGTGA
The DNA here is from genome assembly GCF_020745735.1 of Hemiscyllium ocellatum. NCBI lineage: Eukaryota > Metazoa > Chordata > Chondrichthyes > Orectolobiformes > Hemiscylliidae > Hemiscyllium > Hemiscyllium ocellatum. The sequence goes on from NC_083443.1 coordinate 27,844,829, forward strand.
GGGGTTAAGGCCTGGCATATGATGCCTGAGAGATTGCAGTGGAGGCAGGTCCAATTGGAGCAGTCCAGGGGCAATTGGACTGTTATTTGAAAAGGAGGAATGTAAAGGATTGCAGAGAGAATGGCATTTAGTAGGTTGCTCCTTTGGAGTGCCAGTTAAGATGCAGAGGGCTGAATGGCGTCCTTTCAATGCAGTATTGATTCTGTGGCTTTGGATACCCTTTTAATTGAATCTGCTTCCACCACACTGTGAGCCATATGCATTTCCAGAATCCCAGCACGTAATGGCTTGAAGGTAGGAGATGGAAGATGTTGGTGGTGGGAGGGTTGTTTTTCAGACTGGAGGCCTGTAACAACTGGATCTGCAGCTGGATCTGCTGCTTTTGATCACTGATATAAATGATTTCGATGTGAATATAGCAGGTCTGGTTCGTAATTATGCAGGTGACACCAAAATTAAAACTCTCACACTGGGCGGCACAGTGGTTAGTACTGCTGCCTCACAGCGCCAGAGACCCAGGTTCAATTCCCGCCTCAGGCGACTCTCTGTGTGGAGTTTGCATATTCTCCCAGTGTCTGCGTGGGTTTCCTCCAGGTGCTCTGGTTTCCTCCCACAAAAATAAACAGGGCAATAAATAAACGTACAGTTAATGGCAGGGCCCTGGGAATGTTGCTGAGCAAAGAGACCTTGGGATGAAGGTTCATAGTTCATTGAAAGCAGAGTTGCAGGTGTAAAAGGTAGTGAAGAAGGTACACTTGCCATTATTGGTTTGTGCATAGAATGTAGGAATTGGGATGTCATGTTGCAGCTGTACATGACAGTGGTGAGGCCACTTTTTGCATATTGTGTCCAATTCTGATCTTCCTACTACGGGGAAGATATTGTTAAACTTGAAAGGGTTCAGAAAAATATTATAAGGATGGTGACAGGGGTTGGAGGGTTTAAGCTATAGGGAGAGGCTGAATAGGGTGGGCCCTTTTTTCCTGGAGCATCAGAGGCTGAGGGGTGACCTTATAGATGTTTATAAAATCATGAGGGTGAATAGCTACGGTCTTTTTCCCGGGGTCGGGGAGTCCAAAACTAGAGGACACAGGTTTAGGGTGAGAGGAGAAAGACTTAAAAGAGACCTAAGGGGCAACTTTTTCACACGGAGGGTGGTGAGTGTATGGAATGAGCTGCCAGAGGAAGTGGTGGAGGTGGGTATGATTACAACATTTAAAATGCATCTGGATGGGTACATGAATAGGAACGATTAGAGGGATGTGGGCCAAATGCTGGCAAATTGGACTGGATTAATATAGGGTATCTGTTCAGCATGGAAGAGTTGGACTGAAGAGTCACCTTCTTTGTGGTACACCTCTATGTATCTTCAGATTCTTCTGTTAATGTCTTTAGATTGGGGCCCACTAGTTCAGCACTCCACTGCTAACTACCTTCCCAGGGTAACCTGCAGGGGTTTAAAACAATTGGTGAAACTTTTATACACCCCAAGCGATCGTCTTTGGTATTTACTGGCTAAGCTGAAAATGTGTTGCTGGAAAAGTGCAGCAGGTCAGGCAGCATCCAAGGAGCAGGATAATCGATGTTTCGGGCATGAGCCCTTCTTCCTGAAGAAGGGCTCATGCCCGAAACGTCGATTCTTCTGCTCCTTGGATGCTGCCTGACCTGCTGCGCTTTTCCAGCAACACATTTTCAGCTCTGATCTCCAGCATCTGCAGTCCTCACGTTCTCCTATTTACTGGCTAAGGAGAGTGAGCAAGGCTGTAGTTGTGTAATCATTAACTGACTCTATTGTGTTAGCTGAGTGGTTTGAAACAATCTGTGTGTGATCCTGTTCAGAACAAGCTGTTTCTCACCAGGGACAGCAGAAACTTCATCCAAATCCTTCTGCAAGTATTGGCAAATGGTTAATGTGGAAAGTGACAGGGGGCTGCTTTATTATTCTTTGTTGACAGTTGATGTGGGTAGGTAGTTCAGGAAATGCGAACAACCTGAGTTCTTCATCGCTGTGCTCCGTGGTTTGTTAATAGCTGGAGCTGGCCCTCTCTTTGCTTGGCAACTGACTTACTGTCACGTGCGTGTGGCCTAATCCATGAAGAAATTATATGAAAGATTTGTGGATGCTCCCTGGACTTAACTCTGCCTCTTCTGTGCTTAATAATGTTGATGACTGACTGCAGCATTAGCAGGTAATGCCGAGAATAGAGTCAACTGTAAGTAGTTATGCCTCTTTCACTCCACTCCAGGTGAAAAGAGCTCAAGATGGCTCCTTAGCTGTTCACATTCATGTATTGGGGTGCTGCTTGTTAATATTCTATAGTCAACGATGTAGAAAGGAGAAGATAGAACAGGAAACTGTACGGGATCAAAGTCGTGATCTGGAAGAGAAGGGAACTGCTTCAGGGCTGAGCTGACATTCTGATGGAAGGAGAGTGGAAGAGTTTGACGAGGCTCTGGTTTCAGATAAGGCAGCGTGTGCAAGCAATAAGTAGGTGGGACTTGCATGGTCAGGAGGTCAGTGCTCGTGGGGAAAAGGAGATGGATCTGACTGGAGTGAGTAGAGAAAACAGAATTCAGTAGTCCGTTTGTAGTTTCTTTTGAAAATGCTTCAAGAATTGGAATTCCTTGTAAAATTATAATTGCCAAAACTCCTTAGATTCAGGCAGTAAGGTCTATAGGATGATCCAATACTCCTGGTAATAATATCTATCCTTCATAATAACACAACAATACTATGTCAGTCTTGACTCAGTGGTCAATCTCTGAAGTGGAAACCATCGGTTTAAGACCCATTCTGGTGATTTGAGAGCGTAATCTAGATGCAGTACTGAGGGGTAGTGCTGCACTGTCAAAGGTGCAGTCTTTCAAATGAGAAGATAAAATGAGACGCCTTGTAGCTGTCTCCGGTAGAGGCAAAAGCTATTGTAAGATCATGAGACCATAGTATTAGGCCAATTGGCCCATCTAATCTGCTCCACCATTCAATGGGATCATGGCCGATCTGATAATCCTCAATTTCACTTTGCTGTCTTTTACCCCCATGATTCTCATGCGGATTAAACATCTAACAGTCTTGAACATGCTTAACATCAGCCTTGACAGTTCTTTATGGCTAAAAAAATTCGACAGATTCACTACCTTCTGGGAGACAAAATTGCTCCTTGTTTCTGCCATAAATAGTCTAATGGTTTATTTGAGAGTACAAGTTTTTGGAGCGCTGCTCTTTTGTCAGGTAGCTAGCTACCCTGATGAAGGAGCAGTGCTCTGAAAGCTTGTACTTTCAAATAAACCTGTTGGACCAAACCTGGTGTTGTGTGATTTTTAATTTTGTCCACCCCAGTCCAATACCAGCTCCTCCACATCATGTCTATCATAAATGTATGAGCCCTTACTCTGAGGTGGAGCCCTCCGGTACCAAACGCTTCGAAAGGAGAAATGATCTATCCATATCAAGCCCCCTAAGAATCTTGTATGTTTCAATATTGCTGTTTCTCATCATGGAATGAGCACCCATAGGAAATGGTGGAGGCTGGTACAATTACAACATTTAAAAGGCATTTCAATGGGTATATGAATAGGAAGGGTTTAGAGGAATATGGGCCAAGCGTTGGCAAATGGAACTAGATTAATTTAGAATATGAGGTCAGTGTGGACAAGTTGGACCGAAAGATCTGTTTCTGCATTCCCAATCTCTGCGACTCTAAATATTTGATCCATAAATATTACACAGGTCCTGTCAGGACTTAACTGCAGTCAGATGATTTCTTGCAGTTGATGCAGTTAGGTCTTTTACAAATGACTTTCTGACCTGTTTAAAACAAAATTACCTTTGCAGAACTGATCCATCCATCTGACTCTATTTTGAAACCTGCAACGCAGAATGTGTTTTATATATACCCTTCCTCACTTGGGGATATCACTTATATGCATCAGGCATCCCATACTTGCATGGATGTCATAGACCGTGAGGATTGTATCCTGTCATATAAATTATCTTTACACCACATGCTGCATCTATCTGCAAGGCTTAACAGCATTGTGGATGACCCCACGCATCCCTCATTCAAATTCTTCTCCCTCCTGCCATCTGGCAGAAGCTATCAGAGCATTCAGTCTCTCACGGCCAGACTGTGCAAAAGTGTCTACCCCCAAGCCATCAGGCTCCTTATCACTGTATGATCGCACTCTATTCCATTTGTAATTTTCAGACAACTTTTTGAATTGCTGCTAAAACAATGTTTTATTGATGATCATTCATTGTTCCATTGTAATTTGTCCACCACTGTGCCTAATGTCTTGTCAGGAATTACTGTGCTGTCCTGCATGTTTTGCACTTCTCTGTGCACTTTATGCTGCCCTGTGTGTGACTGTACTCTTGTGTAGTCTGTGTGTTCATAAAGCACCTTGGTCCTGGAGGGACGTTGTCTTGTTTTTATTGTACCAATGTAGAATTGACAAATAAAGTTACTCTATTTACCTAGGACCTTGCTACTCTTACATAACTCCAACTCGTGTGTTTTTAGTGGATTTTGTTAAGTCTGTACAGTCCTGCTAGGTGGCTGGTTCATTGGATGTAAATTTAGACCTGTTGTTGAGAATGGATGCGTTCTGTTGACTCAGTCATGCTTATTAAGGGTGACTATTCCTCTCCCTTTTGTCAGGCTTAAAGGTGTGTCCAGATTGCCCTTGAGGTCTCGCAATGCTGCTAGATGTTTGTACACATGTAAAAAATGGGAGAAATCACTCAGAATCCTGCAGCATTCATTCACCTGATCAGCTGGTCATGCTTTTAAGGATTCGGTGCCTTCAATTGATACCAGTTTGTGGAAGGATAAGCTGGGAGTAGACCATTTCAAACAGATATTCTTGCCAATTGTTCCTGATGAGTGCAAGTTGAAAAGCTTTGACATAATGGGGTGTTTTTTCAACAATATTCTTTAAGACTGCATCCTGTGGAATGTGCTTGTTATGCAAACTTTGCTTTGTGGAACACACCTTCTAAGCACCTACAACATCAGAATAAAACCTTGACATCTGAGTAATGAATTCTACAGCATGTTTGAGAGATATGTACACCATTTCAATTTCACCCCATTAATCAGTTGTTTAACACAACGCTTTAGTAATCAACGATCCCTGCATTGTCTTTAAAGTGACAGTATTTCCTTGAATATGTTAATAATCTGTCTCATTTTCCTTGTCAGACAATTAATGTTTTGAATATTTGATTGAACGGGAATGATATATTTGTGTACAACATAAGAATTATCTGCATAATTTCTGTCTTGGAGGTTTATATATAGTCCATGCTCTGTCATTGGAGAGAGTATTGTCCTCCCACACTTTGACTGGAATTAAAGGTTTCGTGGAGTCATTGAAATATTTGGCAGGGATTTCTCTCAACCAATATTCTGTCATCCAGCAGCCTAACGTGTCATAAATAAAATGTTTGATCCCTCACAGTCCAATCTTGCCATTTATTTGTCCACCTTTTATGAGTTTGGTTGTCTATGCAAAACCTACAGGGCAGCTTGTCACCCACTGAGTACCCTAATTTTGGCTTATTCACAGTTTATAAGAAAAAAAACATTTAAGGAGCATGTACTTTCTATACTAAAAGGTGCCCATATGGCTCTTATTGTGCATGCACCGTCTGCCATGTTCACTGTTCGCAAAAATAGCGTGTTTGAAGAACTTATCCCCAACAAATGGTGAGACTTTATCGGGTTAACTCAGTGTCTGGATGGCTGGTTTGTAATGCAGAGTGACATCAACGGTGTGGGTTGAATCCCCGCACCGGCTGAGGTGACCTTGAAGGTCCCACCTTCGCACCCTCTCCCTTCACCCCCGAGGTGTGGTGACCCTCGGGTTAAATCACCACCCATCGTCTCTCTCAGTCCAATGGGACTATGTCGACTTTACCTCATGTCACTAGTTTCATTGGAATCTTGCTGTACATGGAATGGTTTCTGGTCTTGCTTACATAGCAGACGTGGTGTCTTTAGTTGTGTCTTAAGGAGCTCTTTAGGCCAATATTTTGAGACTTCTAACAAAGTGCATCGTTAAGTGTTAATGAGACCGATGTATAGCTTGTGAATGATGTATATTTGCCTGGGAAATGCTCATGATGCTGCCTAGTGGATTTTACCCATTCTTTTCAGATGTGCTTTGTTTATTCCAGCGACAGCAATTTGAACCACTTGGTGATGGACTCAGAGTCCGAGATGGACAGCACCGAGCAGTTGGCGTTGGGGAGCACTGACACTTTGGCCAATGGAAACAAGACTGACCAGGAAGCTGCCAAGCGATTGGCCAAGCGTCTCTACTACCTGGATGGGTTCAAGAGATCCGATGTGGCTCGACATCTGGGCAAGAAGTGAGTGGTTGCTGAAAGAGGCAGGGGGAGGAGAGAGACTGGCAATACAATTGTTGCTCCAATTGTAGGTGAGATCACACTTGGGACACTGTGCACTGTCTGGGTCTCTACATATAAGAAAGGCTGTACTGCATTGGAGGCAGTTCCAAAGAGATTCACTGAGGCCAATTCCTGGATTGGAGGGATTGACTTATCAAGAGCATCTAAACCGGTTAGGCCTTTATTGTTAATTAGAAGAGTGAGGGGTGATCCTATTGAAACGTACAAGATTCTGAGGGAACTTGACAAGAGCAGATGTTTCCATCGTGGGAGGTGCCTAGAGTTTTGAAAGCTTGAGGCATTGAGAGCCATGAGGAACTGTCACAGTAAGGAGTCAAGGCCGTGGGCAGATCAGCCATGATCTTATAGAATGGCAAGAGGGGCTGAATGGCCTACTCCTGTTCCTTCTTAAAATATTTTTATGTGCGAGAAAGGGGTTCTAAAAAGAGAAGTGTATGCAATAGAACCTGAGCCAGAAATGTCAGCACTTTTCATGCAGCCCTTAGATCATTGCCCGCTGTCTGCTGAAAAGTAACAAGCATTAAGACAGGCAAAGTAACAAGATATGATTGTGGTGCAGTGCACTCCACACTCTGGTTTCTGCTCCATTCTTGGAGGACAAAACAAAGAGAGCAGATTTTAGATTAGATTACTTAGTGTGGAAACAGGCCCTTCGGCCCAACAAGTCCACACCGACCCGCCGAAGCGCAACCCACCCATACCCCTACATTTACCCCTTACCTAACACTACGGGCAATTTATCCTGGCCAATTCACCTGACCCGCACATCTTTGGAATGTGGGAGGAAACCGGAGCACCCAGAGGAAACCCACGCAGACACGGGGAGAACGTGCAAACTCCACACAGTCAGTCGCCTGAGGCGGTCGCCTGAGGCAGATCATTAAAAACACACAGGAACAACAGGAAATGTGTTGCAGTTTCAGGATAGTTATTTAATCTGGATTATGCCTTTAGTCACATATTATTGTTATACAAACTGTCCAAACAGGTTCAGACTGTTAAGAAACCAGTACATGGGTTTTATACAGCTCCAGTTTACCCTATCACACCAAGAGAGGGTGCTGCTGTATCAATGTTTTAAAATGTCTCGAACAAGTTGTGATGATTTTCCATTTATTCCCTTTCACTCACTCTCTGCTTTCTCTCCTTTTTATCTTTCTTTTTCTTTTACTCCTCTGCTGTTCCTCCTTTTCTCTCCTCTCTTTTCTGCCACTTTTTAACTTTCTGCCATCCTTTCTCCTGTTCACTTTCTATTACTTACTCCCGTTCTATCCTTCTAAGTGCCTTCATTACACGTGTTGTATAATTCCACATCACTTTTCTATTTACTGGTGTCTCCTCTCTCATTTTAGACCCGTCGCTGTTTCATGTTTCACTTTTTCCTGTGCTTTTCTTCCTTTTGTTGAATCCCTTTCCCATTTTTGGTTTCTTCACTGGATCCACAATTCCTGTTCGTGAATGTTTTAAACAAATTTTTGCCTCTGTGATTCTCTCTCTCTCTCACTCTCTCTGCCCCACTGGCAACTTGTCTTTCATATCCTCTTCTACCCTGTGAAATCATACACACTCACACACCCTCTCCCTCTCCCCCCTCCCTCTCTCCTGCTCCTCTCCCTCTCCCCTTCTCCCTCTGCGCTCTCTCTCTCACACACACACACACACACACACACACACACACACACACACACACACACACACACACACACACACACCAAAAAATTGGATAGACAGCAGAATTCTGTCTGTCTCGACACAGCCGGTGTAAAATGTTAAGAGGAATTTTAAGTGCAAGTTACATTCGATGCAGCTTGGGTTTCAGCAATCACGTACACTAGTCTAAAAAAAATCACAGTGCTGAGGATAGCCCCTGTCCAAAATGTAATCCTCCCAGAATCAATAATTACCAATGTGCCTTTCCATTAAACACCTATTTACAGTCTTTTTAAGGAGGCTGTAAAAATTAAGCTGGGTCCTTTAGGCACAGGATGCTGTTAGAAATTTGAACACAACTTTTACTCAGCACTGTGCCTCTGTAGTGAATGATTCACCATAGATTTTAACAGGAATTTCTGGTCATGTCAAATTGGCTTACAGGTTGCGACAGTGATAAAACTTGACTTATTTTTGTGATAATCCCCATTTAAGCTGCACTTTTTAAAAACTCTTAAATGTTACAGGGTAATGTCAAGCGCATTTTCATTTTTTTAAAAAAATGTTCTGTTTCAAAATGCTAGTTCAAGCCACATTTTGGGTTTGGCATTTTCAAATGAGTTTTAATGCAAATGCAAAGCCTCTTAGGCTTAGTGGTTAGCACCTGTACCTCACAGCACGAGGAGCCCAGGTTCAATTCCAGCCTCGGGCAGTCTGTGTGGAATTTGCACATTCTCCCCGTGTCTGTATGGATTTCCTCCAGGTGCTCTGGTTTCCTCCCAAAGTCCAAAGATGTGCAGGTTAGGTGCATTGCCCATGCTAAATAACCCGCAGTGTCTAGGGATGTGCAGGCTAGGTGGTTTAGCCATGGGAAATGCAGAGTTAGAGGGTGGGGGTGGGTCTGGATGGGATGCTGTTTGGATTGTTGGTGTGGACACACTGGGCCAAATGGCCTGCTTCCACACACTAAGGAATCTATGACCCTCAAAAAGGGTGCACTTTGAGCTGGTTTTAACGATTTGTAAACGAGCTTCATTGCAGCTCAAACTTTCGCAGCGTCTCGCTCTTTCGTTCTTTCCTCTCTGTCTTTTTCTCTCTCTCCTCTGCTGCTCATTTCTCATCTCCTCTTTTCACTCTCCTCCTATTCTCGTTTCAGTAACGACTTCAGTAAGATGGTGGCTGAGGAATACCTGAGGTTTTTTGACTTCACGGGGATGAATCTAGATCAGGCTCTGAGGTAAGAGAGACCGGAGGGTCATTGTCTGTGTCTAATAACTTTCAAAACCCAGATAAGTCTGTTTTAAGTCTTTTATGTTAAAGTGTCTAATAAAGATCTCCATAAAAAGTCATACATATTCAGGATTTTTAAATCCTGGTTAAAATAGTTAGATAAATAAAATTTGTAATCAATACTGGGATGTATTGCTGAACAAAGAGACCTTGGAGTGCAGGTTCATAGCTCCTTGAAAGTGGAGTTGCAGGTAGATAGGATAGTGAAAGAAGGCATTTGGTATACTTTCCTTTATTGGTCAGAGTATTGAGTACAGGAGTTGGGAGGTCTTGTTGCAGCTGTACAGGGCATTGGTTAGGCCACTTTTGGAATACTGTGTGCAGTTCTGGGCTCCTTCCTATCAGAAGGATGTTGTGAAACTTGAAAGGGTTCAGAAAAGATTAACAAGGATGATGCCAGGGTTGGAGGATTTGACATACAGAGAGAGACTGAATAGGTTAGGACTGTTTTCCCTGGAGTGTCAGAGGCTGAGGGGTGATCATGAAGAGGTTTATAAAATCATGAGGGGCATGGATAGGGTAAATAGACAAGGTCCTTTCCCTGGGGTGGGGGAGTCCAGAATTAGAGGGCACAGATTTAAGGTGAGAGGGGAAAATTTAAAAGGGACCTAAGGGCAATTGTTTTCACACAGAGGGTGGTGTGTGTATGCCAGAGGAACTGGGGAAGTCTGGTTCAATTACAGCATATAAAAGGCATTTGGATGGGTATATGAATAGCAAGGGCTTAGAGGGATATGGACTAAATTAGGTTATGATAGCTGGTCGGCATGGACGAGTTGGACCGAAAGGACTGTTTCCATGTTGTATATCTTTGACTCTATGACCTGGCCCTCCAAGTACCATCTCCTGCACACGTGCAGCACACAAACCTTTTCCAATGTTGGGCCAGTTGAGAGAGAATGAAGTGATTTTAATACTAATAACTGGTCCTACCAAACTCATATATTGTGGATAAAAGAGGCATGTTGTCAAATCTTTCATCTTGCTCTCATCTGGACTTCTACAAGAATGCCAAATTTCAAAGGGAACAACAATTTACACTGCATGAGAAAAGGCTGCTGATTGGTTGGCAAGTTCACTCAGGTTGGTTGAGATGTTGCCATAGAGAGTGCACCCTTATTGTTGCTGGGCTTTTGTTTTCTTCAGAAAGAACACAATGCCTGATCATGTTTCTTTCTGCCAGCAGAGTACAGGTACCTGCTCATGATTTTAATATGTGATTAAACCTTGGTCTTGGTTGTCTCTTTGCAGAGCTTTCTTGAAGGAGTTTGCACTAATGGGAGAGACGCAGGAGCGGGAGCGAGTGCTGATCCACTTTTCACATAGATACCACCAGTGCAATCCCGAGGCCATATCTGCAGAGGGTAGGTTCAGTCTCTGCACCAATTAAGGTTCGGGAGTCGAAGGAAGTAGGTGATGCTGAGGCAGACTGAGGATTGAGAGGGTGAGACGGTAAATGCATCATAGCGATGGGCAGGGAGACAGTACAGTGCGGATCCCTCTGGATGGCCAACTAGGGAGAACAGAGGTAAGGAGGGATCATTTCCTGCTAGAATGGGGAACGGAGCCTTAAACTTAATGGCCTTCAAATGTAAAAATGGCCATTTGTAGAGCCTTTAAATATTTATATTGTCAATTTCTACATTACAACCCCACTGTTGGGAGATCTTCCCTGTTAGAATCCCTACAGTGTGGGAGCAGCCTATTCGGCCCATCAAGTTCATGCCGACCCTCCAAACAGCATTGCCCCTGGACCCATCCCCGTATTCCCCGTGGCCTATCTACCTAACCTGCACATCTTTGGGAGGAAACTGGAGAACCTGGAGGAAACCCACGCAGACATTGGAAGAACGTGCACAATACACACAGACAGAGACCTGAGGCTGGAATTGAACCCGGGTCCTTGATGCTGTGAGGCAGCAGTGCTAACAACAGTAAGGTAGAAACTGGTACAAAACCGGCTGGTGTGTGTGCTCAGGCTTCTGTACCTTCTCCCCACTGGTAGATGTTGTGGAAAAACATTGCCAGGGTGGGATGGATCTTTGAGAACGCTGGCAGCCTTTCCTTGACAGCGGGCCTGGTAGATGGATTCAATAGATGGGAGTTTGGCCTTTGTAATTGTCCGGGCTGAGTTCACCATTCTCGGGTAACCGTCTCCGATCTTGAATGGTACAGTTGCCATATCTGTGCTCAAGTTTCAAAAGAACTTTGAATACAGTGAGAAGTATACAACATGTATACAACCATCTTCGGTACTGGGCACAAACCTTAGCTACAAAATAATTGAGAAAATAAAGAAAGTTAGTGACACTACATTACAGATATACATTGTATAAGTTAGGAAAATAAGAAATAAAGCTAAGAAGATAGACATGCCAGCGTTTTTTGAGCAAAAAGTGTGATTATGATCAAAATAGCAATGCTACGGATAAACTTATGTCTATTCTATACCTTTTACTAGTTTTACAGAATTTAAAATGATGAATTGCTGAAAGCTTTAACGAGGAATGATTGGATAGGCTGAAATTATTTTCTTTGGGGCAGAAGAGGGTAAGGGGAGATCTGATTGAGCTTTACAGACTGGATATACTTGTATAAAAGTGAAATTTTTCAGACTATTTTTTCAGGTTAAATTTATTGGGTTGATTATTACATGGATACTACTGAGGGGCTGAAATTCATGCTACAGTCAAAAGTACCGTATCATGAGCAGAAGCCCAATTGATCTCTGAACGAATAAAAAAAAAGCACAACAAATTATGGTAATACGACTGTATTTCATGAGTGCTACAAGGGAACTGAGCTCAGCTGAGCTGCACACAAAGGGAAGTTATCACCTGACTCTGACCTGATGTGTCTTAAACTTTTGCGGCCTACTGGTGTGAATTTTACATCAAAACACATAATAACGCGAATAAGAAATAATTTCCTCATAACATTTATGTTCAGGATAATTCCTTGACTTACAAATATTGATCTGTTGTCTGTGAAGAACTAGGGTCAACTTTTACACGAGATATATGGAAAATTCCAGATTTTTTAGCGAAAAATAGGGGGTCAACTTTTGCATGAGATTGACCTTTACTCGAGTATATACAGTAAATGAAAGGCCAGGATAAAGCAGGTGGGAAACTGCCTTAGCAGTAAAAAATCATTTGTTTCATTAATGTCCTTTAGAGAAGGAAATCTGTCTTCCTCACCTGGTCTGGGCTTCAGGTGATTCCAGACCTACAGCAATGTGGTTGACTCTTAACTGCTCTCTGAAGTGGTTTCACAAGGCATTCCACCCAAAGGCAATTAGTGAAGGACAGCAAATAAATATTGGCCTTGCCAGTGAAGCCCCCATCCTAAACAAGAATGCAGAAAGCAAATCATCACTAACGAAGAGAGAGAGAGATTCATTGTCACTAGGGGGAAGATTAGAGAGGACCTAAGGATGGTGAGGATCTAGCACTTGCTGCCTGCAAGAGTGATGGAGCCAAAAAAGAGACCCGAGTTCAATTCCCGCCTCAGGCGACTGACTGTGTGGAGTTTGCACGTTCTCCCCGTGTCTGCGTGGGTTTCCTCCGGGTGCTCCGGTTTCCTCCCACAGTCACAAAGATGTGCGGCTCAGGTGAATTGGCCATGCTAAATTGTCCGTAGTGTTAGGTAAGAGGTAAATGTAGGGGTATGGGCGGGTTGTGCGTCAGTGTGTTCTTGTTGGGCCGAAGGGCCTGTTTCCACACTGTAAGTAATCTAATCTAAAAAAACCTTCATTTTAAAAAAACACAAGTCCTCTGACACGTGGGGAATTTGCTAAAAACTTATCGGGCTGCTGACCGAAATGCCATTAGGTTTGATAGCTCTTTCTCAGCTGTCAATGGGCCAAATGGCCTCCCTCAGTTCTGTACATCTTCTTTACTTTTAAATAAATCCATTCCCATACTTGCCCTTTACTCTTACAGGAAACAGCTTGAACTCCTCTCGGCTTTACCCTTGATATAAATAAACTTAAATCTTTGTGCAATGGGGGAAAAGAATTCATTGTTCCTGTATTTCTACATTCAAGATTATTCTTCCTACCACAGTCCTGGAGCCTTTCTAGAAATGTAGAAAATAGGAGCAGAAGTAGACCATTCAGCCCATCGGTTCTGCTGTGTTATTACCTGGATCCTAACTGACCTTTTACCACAATACTATTTCCCTGCACGAATGCCATTCTGTACAATTTGGCTGTGCAGAGTTCTGCATTGTTTTGTCTCCCTAATTTTTCACTGAATTCTGTGATTTGAGGGGTTAATGTTGAAACAGATTGTTCGGCAGGATCTTGAATTGTTGTACGGAGTCTGGTCAGACTCTGATATGGAAGAGATTGAATACCTTACACACTGGGGAGGGAATTATATAGAAGTTACAGTGTGGGACTAAGTTCTGCTTGAAAAATCCATGCTGGTATTTCTGCTGCCCTAGTCCTTCAAGGGGCTTAGAAGGTTCTATCTAAGGGCATTGGTGAATATCTGCAGTGCATATTGTAGATCCTGCAGATACTGGTTGAGAGTTTGAATGTTTGTGGGTGCAATGGCAATTAATTGGGCAGCTTTGTCATAGGTAGTGTCAAGCTGTTCAGCTGTTGGAGCTGCACTCCAGGCAAGTGGGGAATATTCCACCACACCTCTACTCTTGTGCCTGTGGGACATGCTTTGAGTTGTCAGGAGATGGTTTACTCACTGCAGGATTCCTAGCCTCGAATCTGCTTTGTACTCACAGTAGCTAGTCCAGTTCAGTTTCAGGTCAATGGTAAGCCCCAGAATGTTGATAGTGGGGGATTCAATGATGATGTCAACTATTGAATGTGGAGGAATGGTGGTTAGGTTCCCACTTGTTGACGATGGTCATTGCCTGGTAATTGTGTGGCACTCGGTGCAACTTCCCAGCCCAAACCTGCATGTTGTCCGGCTCTTCGGAAAACAGCCTTGCTATGCTGTGGAGAAAGTGAGGACCACAGATGCTGGAGACCAGAGTTGAAAAATATGGTCCTGGAAAAACCCAGCAGGCCAGGCAGCGTCTGAGGAACAGGAGAATCGACATTTCGGGCATAAGCCCTGAAGATTCCTGAAGAAGGGCTTATGCCCGAAACGTCGATTCTCCTGCTCCTCAGACGCTGCCTGGCCTGCTGTGTTTTTCCAGCATCACATTTTTCAACTTTGCTATGCTGTGACAAGCTATTATGCAGTTCTCCTTCGACTGTGGTGGTGTTTTTCACAACTTTGCCATCCTCTGTTTAAAACCAAATTGAAATAACTTCTCCTGCTCTCTGTTCTAATCCTCTTGAATTTAATTTGCTCTTCATTCTAAGCCCCACAATCACTGTAGACTGATGTAATACTGTCCATTGTGTGTTCTCCTTCCATAGTATTAAGCATCTCCAAGATATCTCACAACCTTTCTTCTAGCAAAACAAAATCTGTAGGAATAGCCTGTCAAGGTGGGGCAAGTTGGCATTGATATGTTCTCCCTTATTTGGCTTCACAAAGGTCAATAAAATTAAAAATCACACAATGCCAGGTTATAGTCCAACACGTTTATTTGGAAGTACTAGCTTTTGGAGCGCAGTTCCTTCATCAGGACTACACCCTGACATTGTTTGATTTTTAACTTTGTCCACCCCAGTCCAACACCGGCACCTCCACATGAATGCTCAATTGTGCTGTCATCTCCACTTTCCTCCCTATGACTGGTGTATTTTAAAAATCTAACGCTGACTTGGATAAATTCAAAGAACCAGCCTCCACTGCATTTTGAGGAAGAGAATGTCATACTGAAATGGTCCTTTCAGAGCAAATGATCCTTTCAAAGAGAGGCCTCGTACTCTTGACATGTATTTAACAGGAAGGTGCAGGCTGTGGTAAGGTGACTGGCCTCAGTGCTCAAATGTGCTCAGATCCCACCAGGGCTACTGGTGGAATTTAAATCTAATGAATTAAATAGGAAATTGAAAGCCAATTTCATTATGGGGAGAGTTATGGGCAGTGTGTACTTTTTGGATGGCATCGTGGCTCAGTGATTAGCCCTGCTGCCTGACAGCGCCAGGGACCCGGGTTCGATTCCAGCCTTGGGCAACTGTCTGTGTGGAATTTTCACATTTTCCCTGTGTCTGCGTGGGTTTCCTCCCACACTCAAAGATGTGCAGATTGTGTGGATTGGCCGCACTAAATTGACCATAGTGCCTTGGAAGTGCAGGCTAAGTGAATTATAGTCATAGAGATTTACAGTGTGGAAACAGATCCTTCAATCCAAACACCCATACTGACCAGATATCCCAATCCAATTTAGTCCTACTAGCCAGCACTTGGCTCATATCCCTCTAAATCATTCCTATTCATAGACCCATCCAGATACCTTTTAAATATTGTAGTTGTACCAGCCTACACCATTTTCTCTGGCAGCTCATTACATACACCTACCACCCTCTGTGTGAAATAGGGAAAAGCAGGATCGGATGGGAGGGGGTGTTGAATCTTGGTGGGGTGCTCTTTGGAGGATCGGTGCAGATTTGAAGGGTCGAATGGCCTCTTTCCACGCTGTAGGGATTCTGTGATTCTGTGACTTTGACAATTATTCTGGTTGGTATCCACCTGGTTCACTGACGTCCTTCAGGGAAGGACACATTCTATCCTTACCTGGTCAGGCCTACATGTGACTCCAGACCCATGGCATGTGGATTGGTTAATTAGGATGGCTGGTTTGTGATACTGAGTAGTACAACAGTGCAGGTTCAATTCTGACACTGGCTGAAGCTATCACTAAAGCTATACCTTTTCAGCCTCTCCCCTCTCCTGTGGTGTGGTGACCCCCAGGTTGACCCCCTCACCACTGACTGTACTTCTAACGAAAGACGAGTCCTCTTGGCCTTGGGCAATTTTACCTTTCTTTGTGAATGAATCCTACCTACCCTCCGAAATGGTCCAGCAAGCCACTCAGTTAGGGGAAGAGTTACAAACACTGTCCTTATCGGCCAAGCTGACATTCCATGAAACAACAGATATTTTTTTAAAAATGAGCTAGATAGCGCTTTGACATGAAATACAAGTGTGAGTGAGAGAGAATGACAACAGTGTGACATTCCTTCAACTCTGGGATTGACTTGAGAGTCTGTCTCCAGTGCTATGGATTCTAACCATCCTAAGTAATGCTCTTTCTTTTTTCTCCTGCAGATGGTATTCACACACTAACATGTGCGCTGATGCTCCTTAATACGGATCTTCATGGACATGTAAGTGTCAATAGAGGGCAATGGAACAAGGCATGGGATGAGAACGTTGAGAATATAACTCTGAGAAGCGTCTTGATCTTGTCAAAGACCTACTTTACCCAGCATATACTGGCTCGCATTTTATTTCCCCTTCCCGTTCTCCCTATTCCCTGGATGATTGACTGATTTATTGTTGACACGTGTACCGTGATACAGTGAAAGGTATTGTTTTGCATGCTATACAGGCAGATCGTACCATACAAAGTAAATCAGGGTAGCAGGACAGAGTGCAGAATACAGAGTTACAGTCGCAGAGAAGGTGTAGATAGAGAGAGAGAGGGAGATCAGAATTAACATTTGAGAAGTCTGTTCAAAATGTGGAGAGGTCAGTGTGGAACTGGGGTAGACAAAGTCAGAAGTCACACAACATCAGATTATTGCTCCTTCATTAAGTGAAGTTTTCAAATAAACTTGTTGGATAATAACCTGGTATCATGTGACTTCTCACTTTTTTCAAAATATGATATCCCTATTGTTGCTGCTACTGAGTTATTACACTAATTAGGCATTACAAATAGAAATGTTAGAAAATACCTATGAGAAACTGTAAAGTCACATATTTAGATTAGATTAGATTAGACTTACAGTGTGGAAACAGGCCCTTCGGCCCAACAAGTCCACACCGACCCGCCGAAGCGCAACCCACCCCTTACCTAACGCTACGGGCAATTTAGCTTGGCCAATTCACCTGACCCGCACATCTTTGTGACTGTGGGAGGAAACCGGAGCACCCGGAGGAAACCCACGCAGACACGGGGAGAACGTGCAAACTCCACACAGTCAGTCGCCTGAGTCGGGAATTGAACGCGGATCTACAGGCGCTGTGAGGCAGCAGTGCTAACCACTGTGCCACCGTGCCGCCCATTTAGTTTGATTAAATGTAGCGATTGAAGTAATCTGTGCTGAAGAAATTGGAAATTCTCTGCTGTAAATGTTTGTAGACACTGGATGACAAATTGAGTTTTTAAGGGCGAGAATAATCAATTTTTGTGAGCTGTTTGCAGAGGCCAATAGAGATCTGTAAAATAATAAAAAGGTTTAATAGGATACATATTGAGAGAATGATTTCACTTTTATGGGAACTTCAAAACTAAAGGCCGTAATTATAAAATCGACACAAATAAATCTATTCCAATATCTAATAAATCTCTCCAAAGCCTGTCCACCACCTGCAAGGCACAAGCCAAGGGTGTGATGGAATATTCCCTGCTTGCCTGAATGAATGCAGCTCCAACACCTCAACAAGTTCGACACCATCCAGGACAAAGCAGCCCCCCACTTGATTAGCATCCCATCCACCACCGTCAACATTGATTGAGGCAGAGTCTCAGCGATGTCTACCATCTCCGAGAGGTGCTGCAGCAACTTCCCTAGACTCCTTCAACAACACCTTCCAAGTGTGCGACCTCTTCTATCTAGAAGGACAAGGGCAGCAGAGACATGTAGCACCACCACCTTTGGGTTCCACTTCAGGCTACTCACCATCTCAACAGTTGGAAATATATCGCTGTTCCTTCAATATTGCTGGGTCAGAATCCTGGAGTTCGCTCCTTAACTACATTGTGGGTCTATCTAGATCTCATGGACCTCCTTAACTGCTTTGTGGGTCTATCTAGATCTCATGAACCTCCTTAACTGCTTTGTGGGTCTATCTAGACCTCACGGACCTCCTTAACTGCGTTGTGGGTCTAGCTAGACCTCATGGACCTCCTGAACTGCATTGTGGGTCACTCACTGCCACCTTCTCCAGGCAGTTCAGGATAGGCAATAAATGCTGGCCCAGCCAGTGACAGACAGATCCCCGTCATGAATAAAGCAATCCAATAGGGAATTCGAGAGAAACTTCTTCACTTAGGGAGTAGTGAGACTGTGAGGCAAGTGATGTCAATACTCTAAGGGCGGCACGGTGGCTCGGTGGTTAGCAATGCTGCCTCTCAGCGCCAAGGACCTGGGTTCGATTCCTGCCTCGGGCGACTGTCTGTGTGGAGTTTGCACATTCTCCCCGTGTCTGCGTGGGTTTCCTCTGGGTGCGCTGGTTTCCTCCCACAGTCCAAAGATGTGCAGGTCAGGTGAATTGACCGTGCTAAATTGACCATAGTATTAGGTGTATTAGTCAGAGGGAAATGGGTCTGGGTGGGTTACTCTTCGAAGGGTCAGTGTGAACTTGTTGGGCCGAAGGGCCTGTTTCCACACTGTAGGGAATTTAATCCCAAGCCTTCACTCCAGCAGCAGTGAACTCAAGCCATCAGCATCAGCAGCCGTGTCTACGGAACTCACTGAAAACTAAAGTCCTTCTGGGTCTGTGTGAGCCCGACCCCATCTACTCATGATTATTTTGTCTTACTTAAAAAAAAACACTCTGGGATTACTCAACGCTGTTTACCATCTTGCAAAGGTAAACAGCGCTATAAGCATCCTTGTAAGAGCTCTGAAGAAGGGCTCATGCCCGAAATGTCAATTCTCCTGCTCCTTGGATGCTGCCTGACCTGCTGCGCTTTTCCAGCAACACATTTTCAGCAGTGGTATTATAGCTTGTACACATAGAGGTTAACACATCCTGCTGAATTCGGCTTTTAACATTGTCCTTGATTCAGCAACTGTATTCTGCCAATCACCTAAATAAAGGCCTAGCTGGAGGCCAAGGAATAAGCGGTGACAAAGACTCATATCTCTAACATTCCTTCAAATTCCTAACTCCACAAATTTGAATTCTACATTGTGCTGGGAGTAACCATCAGCAGCAGCACAGTAATTGGGCTTCAGAATTACAATAGCTCAGCAGGAGCTGAGTTCAATTTAATCTATCTGAGCAGTGAGTTCACTGATGACTTTGCAACCAATAGCAACCAAATGCTCCCTACTTCAATTGATGGCCTCCGAACAAACACTCATCGTTGCTGAAACAAGGTGTTGATTATACCTTTCAGTCAAAGTTGGATAAGAACAGGGGGAGGCCATTCAACTGCTTGAGCCTCTTCTGCCGTTGATTTAGATCATAGCTGGTCTGTATTTTAACTCCATCAACCTGCTTTTGTTGCTAAGCTTTGCCTAGCAAAAACTATTAATCACTGTTAAGACATTTTTGTTTGACCTTCCCCCTCCCCCTCCCTCAAACAGCTTTTGGGGGATGGGGAAACTTCCAGATTTTCCCGTGAAGAAGTGCTTTCTGACAACACTGTTGGAAAAGTAAAAAATGAGGTCTGCAGATGCTGGAGATCACAGCTGCAAATGTGTTGCTGGTCAAAGCACAGCAGGCCAGGCAGCATCTCAGGAATATAGAATTCGACGTTTCGAGCATAAGCCTGTAGGAAAAACCTAGTTGGAATTTATTGATCATTCCTGCTTGTCCCCCCCTATCAGAAGAGAAAATAGTTTCCCTCGATCTACTCTCTCAACACCTCTTTAACACGTCAATAAGATCACCCCTTGACCTTGTACTTAAGGGAATACAAGCCTCATCCAAGGGTTCCCAGTTCTTTTTATGTTTTTTTTCAATATGGATGTGCATTCTTGGAGAAGGTATGATGTTGGGAACTGAACTCCAGAGTAGAGGTGATACTGACTGCCCTTGACAATAAGGTGGCATGGGAATCTATGTAGCTCTAGCAAATTTTATGTCAATAGGATTCTAGGGGAAACTCTGTACTGCTGGATGTCATGCCTAGCATAAAGGATGATGGCTGTGGAAGTTAAATGTCTCAATCCCAAGACATCGCGATAGGAGTTCCTCAGCATGGTGTCCTAGTCTCCTGAGCCCAGTCATCTCCAGCTGCTTCATCAATGGTGTTTCTCCACCCCTCACTTCATTAAGTCAGAAGTGGGAATGTTTGCTCAAGCTTATACAATGGCCTGGGCAATACAAGTTTGGGCTGATAAGTGACAAGTAACATTCACACCATACGAGTGCTGGGCAATGACCTTCTTAAAAAAAGGGAGGACCTAACCATCTTCCTTTAACATATTCAACTGCGTTACCATTGCGGAATCCCCCATCATCAATATCCCAGGGGATAAACTAAGATGGATCAGCCATATAGTGGAGTCAGAGATAGATAGGGTGATGAAGAAAGCATTTGGCACACTTGCCTTCATTGGTGAGGACATGGAGCAGAACATTGAGTATAGGAGTTGGTATGTCATGTTGCAGCTGTACAGGATGTTGGTGAGGCCACTTGTAGAATAATGCATACAATTCTGGTCACCCTTCTATTAGGAAGGACGTGGTTAAACTTGAGAGGATGCAGAAAGGATGGAGGTTTGGAGTAATAGAGAGAGGCTGAATTGGCTGGAGCATTTTTTTCCCTGGAGCATCGGAGGCTGAGAGGTGACCTTCTCGAGGTTTATAAAATCATGAGAGGCGTAGAAAGGGTGAATAGCTAGGGTCCTTTTCCTACATTAGGGGAGACCAAAACTAGAGAGCATAGGTATGAGGTGAGAGGGGAAAGATTTAAAAGGGACCTGAGGGGTAACCTTTTCACACAGAGGGTGATGTGTGTATGTAACAAGCTGCCAAAGGAAGTGGTGGAGGTGGATACAGTTACAACATTAAAAAGGCAATGGATAAATGAATAGGAAGAGTTCAGAGGGATATGGGCCAAATTCTGGCAAATAGGACTCGGTTAGATAGGGATGTCTGGTCGACATGGACAAGTTAGACTGAAGGTTCTGTTTCCATGCTGCATGACTCTCACTGCAAGAGCAAGGAATCAGAGGCTGTGAATTCTGATGAGCAACTCACCTCCTAACTCCCCAGCGTCCATCTATTTACAAAGCCTAAGTCAGGAGTTTTACAGCATACTCTCCACTTGACTGGATGAGTGTGAGTCCAACAGCACTCAAGAAGCTGAAAGCACTCAACAATCCAGGAAAAAGCAGCCCGTTTGATTAGCGCCCTATTCACCATTCATTACCACTGAAGTACAGTGGCAGCAGTGTGTATCATATACAAGATGGACAATAGCAGCCCAAATGATGCTGTTTGACAGCACCTTCTAAACCTGTGACCCTCAACTAGAGGGACTAAAGCAGCAAATACATGGGAACATCATCGCCTGCGGATTCCCCTCCCAGTCACTCACCATTCTGTCTTGGAAATATATCACCATTCCTTCACTGTTGTCTGCTCCCTGACAGCACGATGAGTGCCCCTGCATTGTAATGCTATTTGAGTTTTTTGAGTTCAGATGTAGGGATGTTTTACTACAGTTACACAGAGATTTGGTGAGACCACACTCGGAGTATTGCCTGCAGTTTTGGGGTCTCTACCTCAGAAAGGATATACTTGTGCAAGACCGAGTGCAGTGGAGGTTCACTGGGCTGATACAGGAATTGGCCGGACCGTCCGTGTGAGGAGAGGTTTGTTCGACCGATCCTATATTCACGAGAGCTTTTGGAAGGATGAGTGGAAGTCAGATTGAAAGGTATAGGGGGTGAGGTGGTGGCCTAGTGATATTATTGCTGGACTGTTAATCCAGGGGCCCGGGTTTGAATCTTGCCATGACAATTGGTGGAATTTGAACCTAATTTCTTTTTTAAAACCTGGAACTATGAATCTGATGGTGACCATGAATCCATTGTCAATGGTTGGAAAAATTCTTCTGGTTCACTAATGTCCTTCAGGAAATTCTTATCTGGCCTACATGTGACTCCAGACCCACAGGAATGTGGTTGACTCTTAACTGCCCTCTGGGCAATTAGCGATGGGCAGTAAATGTTAGCCTAGCCAGTGACGTCCATGTCCCATGAATAAATAAAAAGAAAAATTCTAACAGAGCTGGACAGACTAGATGCAGGGAGGATCTTTCCCTGGGTTGGGGTCTAGAACTGGGGACACTGTCTGTCTGTAGATACAGGGTAGACCATTTGGGACTGGGTTTAGGGAAAGTTCCTTCCTTCACAGGACCGGGAACCTGTGAAATTCTCTACCACAGAAGGCAGTGGGGGCCCAAGTTATTAAAAATATTCAAGAAGCAAATGGATAAATGTTTAGATTTTTTTAAAGAGCCTTAAGGGGTATAGGGAGAAAGCAAAAATATGGCACTAAGACAAAGGATTAGTCATCGAGTCACACAGCAAAGAAACCGATCCTTCAGTCCAACCAGTCATAGAGTCATAGAGGTGTACAGCACGAAAACAGACCTTTCATTTCAACTCGTCTGTGCTAACCAGACATCCGAACCTAATCTAGTCCCATTTGCCAACACTTGGCCCGCATCCTATTCACATACCGTTACAACTTTTAAAAGGCATCTGGATGGGTATTAGGCTCGATGATTTCCTCTGGCAGCTCATTCCATACAAGCACCACCCTCTGTGTGAGAAAGTTGCCCCTTGGGGCCCTTTTTAAATCTTTCCCCTCTAACCTTCAACCTATGCCCTCCAGTTTATGACTCTTCCATCCTGGAGAAAAGACCTTGTCTATTTTATCCATGCCCCTCCACTTTATAAACCTCTGTAAGGTCACCCCTTAGCCCTTAACACTGCAAAGAAAACAGACCCAACATATTTAGCCCGTCCCTACCACCATAATCCCAAACTAAATTAGTCCCATCTGCCTTCATTTGCCTGATTTTCCTTCCAAATGTTTCTTACTCCCGTACTTATCTAAATATCATTTAAACATTGTGACTATACCCCCATCCACCACTTCCTGTGGGAGTTCATTCCACACGCAAACTGCAGCGTGTTTAAAGTAAAATTGCCTCTCATGTCTTTTTTTAAACATCTTTCTCCTCACACCTTAAAAATATGATGTGGAGGTGCTGGTATTTGACTGGAGTAGACAAGGTCAGAAGTCACACAGGTTATAGTCCAACAGGTTAATTTGAAATCACAAACTTTCGGAGTGCTGCTCCTTCATCAGGTGATGAAGCATACGAAATATGCCCTTAAAAATAGTTGTGACCATATTGAATGTCTCAGAGGGTCGAATGGCCTCCTCCTATGGACTGCAGTGGTTCAAGGGTGGCATGGTGGCTCAGTAGTTAGCACTGCTGCCTCACAGCACCAGGGTTCCAGGTTCGATTCTGGCCTCTGGTGACTGTGGAGTTTGCACGTTCTCCCCGTGTCTGCGTGGGTTTCCTCCAGGTGCTCCGGTTTCCTCCCACAGTCCAAAGATGTGCAGGTCAGGTGGATTGGCCATGCTAAATTGCTCATAGTGTTAGGGGCATCAGTCAGAGGAGGATGGGACTGGGTGGGTTACTCTTCGGAGGGTCAGCGTGGACTTGTTGGGCTGAAGGGCCTGTTTCCATACTGTCGGGAATCTAATCATCCAATCAAAAAAGGAGCAGCTCACCATGATCTCCTCCAGGGCAGTGAGGGATGAGCACCAGAGACTGGCTTAGCCTACATTCTGCGAAAGGATTTGAATTAAAGGGTAAAAAAGTGGTGGTAGGAGGTTTGTAGGGAAGACCTGCTAGTATAGGGACCGGTTCAGCCGAATGGCCTATCTCTGTGCCGGAAATTCTGTTTTTCCACGGCACTGCCTCTTCCTTACCTCATCGTTCCCTCACATGCTCAGGAGGCTTTCTCTTTTGCTTGAGCTCTTAAATTTCCTTTTTCTGATCACAGAACATCGGCAAGAGGATGTCTTGTTCCGATTTCATCGGGAACCTGGAAGGTCTGAATGACGGGAAAGATTTCCCAAAGGAACTCCTCAAGGTAGGATTGCGGAGAAAAACAATTAACTTTTTATTGACACTGGTCATGCCCAGACAAGGGATTTCTGTAATGTTGAGAGTTTTTTTTAAAATCAAAATCCTTCCAGTATCCTTTATTTTTAATTAAAAAAAACACAATTCTAATTGCTTGTCAAGTCCAGCAAACTCAGAAAGCAGCATCAGTATAAGTTTAAAAGTATTGAGCAGCATGGGCTGCTGATCTAATCAGTTTTCATTAAGTTCTGGGAATATGCAATTAAACTGCTCTCATTTAATAATGGAACTGTCTTTTCATTATTGCACTGAATGCTGACAGAAATTAGCTTCATGCTCAAACTAACCAAATTCAGTGGCATGGAGGTTGGTCAAAGTTGATAATGTTCTGATCCAGACAAGTTTCATTTGTTCAGTCCTTTGCCACAAGGCCCTGTATGCGTCCATGTTGCTCTCTCTCTCTCTCTCTCTTTTTTGACTTTGCCTATGAGGCCTTGAAGGAGTATGAACAATCCTGCTGCTCCTGCATTGTTCCCAGGAGTTTATGGTGTCCTGATAAGTCAAATCCCAATTTTGTTTCACTCATGAGTAGATATTGGAGCTGACACGAGGAGTTGAGGGTCTAGATTAGAGTGGTGCTAGAAAAGCGCAGCAGGTCAGGCAGCATCCGAGGAGCAGGAAAATCGACATTTTGGGCAAAAGCCCTTCATCAGGAATAGACATGTACCAACAGATTTAGGAACAGCTTCTTCCCCTCTGATATTAGACTTCTGAACGGACCCCTCAAATTTCAAATGTAATGTTGATCTCGCTCTTTGTGTGTCTTCTCTGCAGCCGGAACACTGTATTCCTCGCTCTGGTCTATTACCCTCATGCACTTTGTATGGTATGATCTGCCTGTACTGCACGCAAAACAGAGCTTTTCACTGTATCTAGGTACATGTGAAGGGCTGATGAAGGACTTTTGTCCGAAATGTCGATTTCCCTGCTCCTCAGATGCTGCCTGACCTGCTGTGCTTTTCCAGCACCACTCTAATCTGGACTCTGGTTTCCAGCATCTGCGGTCCTTGTTTTTACCATGAGGAGTTGAGGTACAGGGCAGTCTTGAAGGGCCGAAAGGCCTTACTCATGCTGTAGCTATTTGCTTTCTGAATGAAGGAGGTCATTGCGGTTAGTGTAGAGCAATGTTTCCAGTAATTTTTCCAATCCTTTCTTGGGATGTGGTTGTTGTTGGCAAGACTTGCATTTGTTATTGCTACCAGACAGTAGAAATGAAATAAGCTAAAAATAAATGAACAAACTCCCTCTGGTACATAACATTAATAATTTGAGTCCTGGTACACAGCAAGTTTAAGAGACTGTATAGTTTTTCAAAAGCTTTCTTTGCCTCAAGCCTGCTTCTAGACTAGACTTACAGTGTGGAAACAGGCCCTTCAGCCCAACAAGTCCACACCGACCCGCCGAAGCGCAACCCACCCATACCCCTACATTTACCCCTTACCTAACACTACGGGCAATTTAGCTTGGCCAATTCACCTGACCCGCACATCTTTGTGACTGTGGGAGGAAACCGGAGCACCCGGAGGAAACCCACGCAGACACGGGGAGAACGTGCAAACTCCACACAGTCAGTCGCCTGAGTCGGGAATTGAACCCGGGTCTACAGGCGCTGTGAGGCAGCAGTGCTGCCGTGCTGCCCATTCTGTTGTATACTAATTGATAGAGGTTGATTTGTATCATTCAGCACTGTAGTATCATTGTCTGTACAACCACAAGGAGAGTAGAAGGTGAAATGAATAGATATTTTTCTTGACCAGTAATTCCTGTTACCAGGTTTCTGTTTTTATGCTTTTTAACAAAGACTGCTATTCACTGCAGTGCCCGCGGGGTCTTAATATACTGTTTTGAATTTTAAACTTTAGTGCCTGTGGAAAGAATAATCTCATTAATTCCCCATGTGTGAGACCAATGCAGGTTAAGGAACTGGGTGAGGTAGCACAAAATGACCAGAATCATTGTAGTGCTGAGTTTGAGACATCTTAACTAAAGTTAATTCTCAAATATCAGGCAGCCCAGTGGGTGCCCCGATCACTTGCAATGTGTTGCAGTGTTTTATTTCTCCACAACGGTTCCGATCATACAGCAAGGATTCATAAATGTATCAATGTGGTTTATTTATTCAAAATGAAATTGGACCATTCAGTATCCCATCCTGTCCCATGGTGGATTATCACGCAGTTTAAGATTTGATTTAATTTGTTGTTGTCACATGTACCTAGATACAGTGAAAAGCTCTGTTTTGCGTGCAGTACAGGCAGATCGTAGCATACAAAGTGCATGAGGGTAATAGACCAGAATGAGGAATACAGTGTTCCGGCTGAAGAGAAGACGCACAAAGAGCGAAATCAACATTAAATTTGAAAGTTGAGGGGTCCGTTCAGAAGTCTAATAACAGCGGGGAAGAAGCTGTTCCTAAATCTGTTGGTACGTGATAGAAGAAGTTGGAAGGGAGTATAACCGGGGTGGGAGGGGTCTCTGATGATGTTGGCTGCCTTTTCACGGCAACGAAATGTGTAAATGGATGGGAAACTGCGATGGTCCGGGCTCTGTTCGTAACTTTCTGTAATGTCTTGTGGTCCTGGACAGAGCCATGGCCGTGCCAAGCCATGATGCATCCAGATAGGATGCTTTCTATGGTGCATCTGTAAACATTTGTGAGGGCCCTTCTGGATATGCTCCCTTGCAAGTCTATACTTAAATATAAAGTCGCCGTAGTCTTATCAGACCACAGGGCTACTCTGTCATTACAGAGAAACGACTGATGGTGATTCTTGTTGTCTCGAGGAATTAAGGGCTACGGGGAGAACGCTGGTAAGTGGAGTTAAAATGCCCATCAGCCATGATTGTATGGCGGAGTGGACTCGATGGGCTGAAAGGCCTTACTTCCACTCCTATGTCTTATGGTCTTATGATTTAACCTGAAGGTCACAGTTAAGAAAAAGAAGGAAGCATGTGTCAGGTATAGACAGGATAGATCGAGTGAATCCTTAGAAGAGTATAAAGAAAGTAGGAGTATACTTAAGAGGGAAATCAGGAGGGCAAAAAGGGGACGTGAGATAGCTTTGTCAAATAGAATTGAGGAGAGTCCAAAGGATTTTTACAAATATATTAAGGACAAAAGGGTAACTAGGGAGAGAATAAGGCCCCTCAAAGATCAGCAAGGCGGCCTTTGTGTTGAGCTACAGAAAATGGGGGAGATACTAAATGAATATTTTGTAGTATTTACTGTGGAAAAGGTTATAGACTGTAGGGAAATAGATGGTGACATCTTGCAAAATGTCCAGATTACAGAGGAGGAAGTGCTGGATGTCTTGAAATGGTTAAAAGTGGATAAATCTCCAGGACCTGATCAGGTGTACCCGAGATCTCTGTGGGAAGCTAGAGAAGTGATTGCTGGGCTTCTTGCTGAGATATTTGTATCATCGATAGTCACAGGTGAGGTGCTGGAAGACTGGAGGTTAGCAAACGTGGTGCCACTGTTTAAGAAAGGCGGTAAAGACAAGCCAGGGAACTATAGACCGATGGTGACCTGACCTCGGTGGTGGGCAAGTTGTTGGAGGGAATCCTGAGGGACAGGATGTACATGTATTTGGAAAGGCAAGGACTGATTCGGGATAGTCAACATGGCTTTATGCGTGGGAAATCATGTCTCACAAACTTGATTGAGTTTTTTGAAAGAGTAACAAAGAAGATTGATGGGGGCAGAGCAGTAGATGTGATCTATATGGACTTCAGTAAGGGGTTCGACAAGGTTCCCCATGGGAGACTGATTAGCAAGGTTAGATCTCATAGAATACAGGGAGAACTAGCCATTTGGATACAGAACTGGCTCAAAGGTGGTGGTGGAGGGTTGTTTTTCAGACTGGAGGCCTGCGACCAGTGCCACAGGGATTGGTGCTGGGCCCTCTACTTTTTGTCATTTACATAAATGATTTGGATGCGAGCATAAGAAGTACAATTAGTAAGTTTGCAGATGACACCAAAATTGGAGGTGTAGTGGACAGCAAAGAGGGTTACTTCAGATTACAACAGGATCTGGACCAGGTAGGTCAATGGGATGAGAAGTGGCAGATGGAGTTTAATTCAGATAAATGTGAGGTGCTGCATTTTGGGAAAGCAAATCTTAGCCGGACTTATACGCTTAATGGTAAGTTCCTAGGGAGTGTTGCTGAACAAAGAGACCTTGGAGTGCAGGTTCATAGCTCCTTGAAAATGGAATCGCAGGTAGATAGGATAGTGAAGAAGGCATTTGGTATGCTTTCCTTTATTGGTCAGAGTATTGAGTACAGGAGTTGGGAGGTCATGTTGCTGCTGTACAGGACATTAGTTAGGTCACTGTTGGAATATTACTTGCAATTCTGGTCTCCTTCCTATCAGAAAGATGTTGTGAAACTTGAAAGGGTTCAGAAAAGATTTACAAGGATGTTGCCAGGGTTGGAGGATCTAAGCTACAGGGAGAGGCTGAACAGGCTGGGGCTGTTTTCTCTGGAGCGTTGGAGGCTGAGGGGTGACCTTATAGAAGTCTACAAAATTATGAGGTGCATCGATAGGATAAGTAGGTAAAGTCTTTTCCATGGGGTTGGGGAGTCCAGAACTAGAGGACATAGGTTTAGGGTGAGAGGGGAAAGATATAAAAGAGACCTAAGGGGCAACTTTTTCACGCAGAGGGTGGTATGTGTATGGAATGAGCTGCCAGAGGAAGTGGTGGAGGCTGGTACAATTGCAACATTTAAGAAGCATTTGAATGGGTACATGAATAGGAAGGGTTTGGAGGGATATGGGCCGGGTGCTGGCAGATGGGACTAGATTGGGTTGGGATATCTGGTCAGCATGGACGGGTTGGACCGAAGGGTCTGTTTCCATGCTGTACATCTCTATGACTCTGTGACCTCAGGTGAAGGGAGAGGTTGACAAGGAGAGTCCTTCACGGTCACGGTTGATGCGGGAACTGAAGTCATGCCATTGGCATCACTTTGCATTGCAAATCAGCCGTCCTGCCAACTGAGCAAACCCCTTGAAATGATGTCACATGCAATAGACAGAGCTTTGCAAGGTGCTGCTGTCCTGAATGCCAAAGACTGCCAGCAACAATGGGCAGTATTGCTGAGCAACGTTCCCTGTAACCTGAGCATCTGCATGGCCCCACAGCCACCTGGAGATGCTGGACACCATTCAGAGTGCTTCCACATTGACATCCACATACGGATGCTGTTGCAGTGCACAGACCTTGAAGGTGTGTACAGTGGGGGGAAAATATCTAGAGGTAAATTAATAGTTGCTGGGTCATTAAGTTGCTGAACTAGGATTTTGAGCCTTTAGGTTCTTCTCTGGGATTTGTGACATTAGTTTGGCTAAGACTCAGGTGTAGGGCTGAGGGAATGCTGTATTTCATGATAAGACATTATACTGAAGTTCTGTCTGTTCATCAGATAGATGTCAGAAATAGCAATTTTGTATTCCAAGAGAAGGAAATTGTCTCCATGTCCTGGTGGAGATTCGTTCCTCTGCAGATGCTACTAACACACAATCTTATTTGTTATTTTCTGGAATCCTGCTAGTTTTGTCTACATAACATCAGGAATCATACTGCAGAAAGGAAACAAACTCCTTTGGTTACAAAGGATGTTGGGATATTGAATGCAAATATATGTATTGCAAAACTATTTCTTCTTGGCCTGCACAAATTGGCAGCTGTGGCCCAGAGAATTGGTTGGTCTTCAGATTTGGTGACACTGCCTCCAGTGGCTGGAGGACCATCAACCGTAATCTCCCTGTTACCCTTCGTTCATGGGTTTGGGGTCACTGCAACCCTCAGGATTGATGCACAAACCCACAAGTGGATCAGAGAGAATCATTCTGCAGCCACACCAAAGCCTGCTTTAGGCAATACAGATCTTAATTTTATCCTGATCATAGAGCAGCCAGAGGAAGTGGTGGAGGCTGGTACAATTGCAACATTTAAAGGCATTTGGATGGGTATATGAATAGGAGGGGTTTGGAGGGACATGGGCCGGGTGCTGGCAGGTGGGACTAGATTGTGTTGGGATATCTGGTCAGCATGGACGGGTTGGACTGAAGGGTCTGTTTCCGTGCTGTACATCTGACTCTATTATTTCTTTCCCTTGGTTCCTCTCCTTGAAGGTATCGATGTTTTTATGCCCAACCCTCTAATGATTCTGTTTTATGTTCTGATTTTCTGCTGTTCATGGGATATTCGTGAATCATGACTGTAAAGACATGGTGCAGATATGATAGGCTGAATGACCTCCTGCATTGTAATATCTCCGTGAGAACACTGGAGACAACAAAAGTAATTAGATTAGATTCCCTACAGTGTGGAAACAGGCCCTTTGGCCCAACAAGTCCACACGAACTCTCTGAAGTGTAACTCACCCAGACCCATTTCCCTCTGACTAATGCACCTAACACTATGGGCAATTTAGCATGGCCAATTCACCTGACCTGCTCATCTTTGGACTGCGGGAGGAAACGGAGCACCCGGAAGAAACCCACGCAGACAGGGGAGAACGTACAAACTCCACACAGACAGTCACCCAAGGCTGGAATTGAACCTGGGTTCCTGGTGCTGTGAGACAGCAGTGCTAACCACTGAGCCACCGTGCCACCTGTAAAGACATTGAGCCTTAGCGAGCAGGACATGATTTGAGCATGCAATCTTCTGATCTGGAGTCAGACACGCTACCACTGCGCCACAAGCCCACAGCCTCCTTGAAAGTCATTATCCAAAGCCCATTATTAATTCATCAATTTCATCTTCTGAAGGACTAATTTTTTTTTACCAATCTATTCCTTTTTCTCGACTTGTAACTTTTCCCTCTTCTTATGGATTTACATACACACAAAAAAAAGCCGTGGAAAAATTATGATACGGATAGAGGCCAATCAACCCATCATGGTTACATCAGCTAAGAAGGAGAAAGGGATAAGCTGGCTGCATATTTGAATCCCACGTGTCAGAATTTGCTCCAGAACCTTGCGGGTTTTGGTGCAGATCCAGGTTACAGATCCAGAGTTTCTATTTCAACTACTAAACTGGGCAGTGAATGTCAGGCACCCATCAGCCTCTGGGTGTTAAGTGGCTTTCCTCATGTCTCCCACTGCTGGTCACTTTGCAGCTATGTCTCCAGTATCATTGTCATGCCCTTTTATTGTGTAAATTTATCCATCTTGTTATAAATGCTGCGTGCATTCAGGCAAAGAGCCTTCAGTTTTGTCTTTTGAATGTCTTTCTCTACACTGCCTTTACATGCTGCTGCATTTTTACATTTGCTTGTCCCTTCCTGTCTGTCTGGTTATCATTATGTGCTATTGCCTCGCCCTTTTTGTTTCTTCCAAATCTCCTCTCATGTGAACACCCTTACACCCTCCTCCCCATTTTTGTAGCTTGGAGCCCTTTTGATGGCCTGGATATACAATTTACCAATGTAGGCCACATCCAGTGTAAGTCGGGAGTGTGGGGCTGGAAAAGCACAGCAAGTCAGTCCGCATCCAAAGGAGCAGGAGAATCGATCCACTAAGCCAGGTGAAGACTGCCCCAGCTGCATAGCTTCCACTTTCCCCTGAACTGGCACCAGTTCCCTTTGAATCAATACCTCTTTCTCCCACCCAAACATTGAAGGACACATTCAACTCCCTGATCATACTTTCTTTACTTCCTCTTTATTCATTCACGGGGTGAGGACAGTAATAGCCAGGGAGCATTTATTGCCCAGAGGGCAGTAAAGAGTCATCCACATTGCTGTGGGTCTGGAGTCACATGTAGGCCAGACCAGGTAAGGATGGCAGTTTCCTTCTCTAAAGGACATTAGTGAACCAGATGGGTTTTTCTGTCAATCAACAATGGGTTCATGAGATCATCATTAGGCTCTTACTTGCAGTTTTTAAAAATTGAATTCCCTAGGCATTTATCTGGGTCTCTCAATTAACAGTCCAGTGATAATACTATAAAACCATGCCCCCACCCCACATTAATTCATGGCTCTGTTTGTAACCTTGATGTTATTACCTTTGCAGTCTTGCTTTGACCCGAGAGATTTATTCTCTCTCTAAACAGAACCTCCTCCTTGGTCGTACTTATGTCATCAATCTCCAAATGGATTCAACAATTTTTCCCACACTCTGAGCAGATGTCCTTGAGCAGTGGCAACCAGGCAACTGACACAACCTTTGTGATTCACACTGTCCACTGCAGAGAACAACAGCATACTAATGCCCACTATTTCATTCCTACTCACATGCAGCGAGGATTAATGTTCAAACAGCCTTTCAGAATGTGCTTTTTGAGTCTGTAGAGATTTAACTGGAGGAAATTACAGAGTAAGTCTCACATGCCTGTACCATACTACGCAACAGAGAACGGTGGGTGCTGGAAATCTGAAATGAAAACGAGAAAAAAACTGGAGAAACTCTGCAGGTGTGTGGAGAGAAAGCAGTGTTAATACTTTGGGTCGAGTGACCCTTCTTCAGAACTGACAGTAGCTAGGAAAAGGTGGTGATGACAGGGGCGGGGGAGGAGGGACTAGGTAGTTGGAAATGGAGCCCAAAAGGAGAGAAAGTAACAGGCAAAGCAGTAGTTGATGGTGGGAAGGACAAAAGCTGACAATAGCAGCCCTTTCCCCCCAGTGGTTGAATCCTCTTCCTTCTGATTGGAGGAGGCTTTGTCAAAACTGTACTATCTAAGGGTCTTCTGGTCTGTTGGGAGTGGGTAAGACTATAATTTTCTGTTGTGGACAGTCAGAATTAGGACTTACAGTATGCGGTTACTTGCAATGGAGAGCGATTCCTCTGGGTCTGAATGTACGAGGGATGAGTTATATCTCTGGAGACTTTGAATTTTTGTGTTTATGCCTTTGCTTGCTGATAGTGTATCATTTAACAGTGCACCCTCTTCCTCTCCTGCTCCCTGCTGACTGGGTAGCTTTTCCCCAGAGAAGTCTTTTTGTTTGGGGTGAGGTGATGGTACATACACAAACATGCAGCTTCATCCTTAGAATTAGAATAAGGTTTTATTGTCATGTGTACTCAAGTACAAAAGTGCAGTACAGTGAGAAGTATATAATGTCACCACGCACAGTGCCATCTTAGGGTATGAAGTATCTAGTTTTGAATGTTCAGTACTAAAATTTATGAGGTACAAAATTAGAGAAATAAAGAAAAAAGCTAAAGGTTCCGTATGACTGTTCTTCATAGGAAAATAACTAAAGTTAGTGTGGGCGGTACGGTGGCACAGTGGTTAGCACTGCTGCCTCACAGCGCCTGAGACCCGGGTTCAATTGCCGACTCAGGCGACTGACTGTGTGGAGTTTGCACATTCTCTCCGTGTCTGCGTGGGTTTCCTCCGGGTGCTCCAGTTTCCTCCCACAGTCCAAAGATGTGCAGGTCAGGTGAATTGGCCAGGATAAATTGCCCGTAGCGTTAGGTAAGGGGTAAATATAGGGGTATGTGTGGGTTGCGTTTCGGCGGATCGGTGTGGACTTGTTGGGCCGAAGGGCCTGTTTCCACACTGTAAGTAATCTAATCTAATCTAATCTAATAATCATTGCAGTCTTTCTATGGTCTGCAGTGGGTCCACGCTAGGAGCTTTCCATAAGTGGTCTCACTCTCCCTGGTGCTGGGCTGACCCCAATTGAGCTTGTTAGCCACTAACAGCCATCTGGAACAGACTGACTGCTCCAGGCCCCCAGACCACAGAAACCCAGTGTGGAGGCCGCCCAGCTCCAGGCCCCCAGTCCACGGGACCGCCCAGCTCCAGGCCCCCAGTCCACGGGACCACCCAGCTCCAGACCCCCAGTCCATGGGACCACCCAGCTCCAGGCCCCCAGTCCACGGGGCCGCCCAGTTCCAGGCCCCCAGTCCACGGGACCGCCCAGCTCCAGGTCCCCAGGCCAGGACCACCGTGCTCTAGATCCTAGTCCACCCACCTCCAATTCTAACACTGATGGGCTGCTGCCTTCCATATTTGGAAAATGGAAGGGTGTTTCCTTCTCTTTCTCAGTCAGAAACAATGGAAGGAGGTTATCTATGATGATTATTTTCAAACTCCCCCATGTGAAACACTAACCCCAAGAATGGACTGACTCCCTGAGAGCCCTGAAGCTGTTGACACACTTCCTACAAGTGCAGACACATTCCTGAGGAACTGTTGTAAATGTAGACGATCTCTTGTAAATGTAGACGATCTCTTGTAAATGTAGACGGGCTGCCAGGGATGGTCTACAAATATTCACTCCCTTCCATACAGGCGTGTATATTTTCAGGGTGTCCTGTGCAAACTCAGTTGGGGGTCAGCCCAGCACCAGGGAGCACAAGGCCATGTATGGAAAGCCCCAACTATCGGCTGTCATGATTATCTTTTAACTTTATTTATTTTCCTATGAAGAACCGTCATATAGAACTTTTAGTTTATTTTTAACTATATTTCTCTATTTTTGTACCTAATCTATTTTAGTGGATATCCTTAGAACATTGGAGTGCTCCCATAGATATTGTCTTCTCTCCTTGATCAAATGTGGGGCATTGCTGGCAAGGCTATCAGTTTTGTTGCCCATCCTTTTAACTGTCACAATCAGTGGGTCGCTTGGCTGTTGCAGTTATGATTCTGGATTTCGCTGCTCCTCGGATGCCGCCTGAACTGCTGTGCTCTTCCAGCACCACTAATCCAGAATCTGGTTTCTAGCATCTGCAGTCATTGTTTTTACCATATTGCAGTTATGAGTTGACTGTGCTGCTGGAGTCACATGTACACCAGACTAGGTAAAGATGGCAAATTCCAATGAAACATAATGGGTTTTGTTTTTGAACAGTAATGAAAGATAATTTAAAGGCCAGATTTATTGATTTAACTCAGTGCTGCAGTGGGATTTGAATCTGTATCCCCAAAGAAGTAGCCTAGGTCTCTGGATTACTAGTCTGGTGATAATAAGCTACACCACCATCTTCCCAAGAGCTTTCATGTAATATCTAGAAAGTATAGATGGAGAATCATGTTCCTTAGCTAACGGAAATCTGATAACTACACAGCACTCCCTGGGTTCCAGTGCGGATCCTGAATCCATGGGTTCCACTTTGAAAAGTCCTACTTTAACTGATATCTAATCAGACATTGCTGATTTTCACCGTATGCAGTCACTTCCTATTTCATACATGAGTTCACAAGCGTTAAACGCAGCAGGCAGCCCTGGGATGCTTGATTATTTTCTGATGCACTCATTTCCGAACCGACCTTACAAATAAAGTTGAATCGCAGACTCACAGCACAGACCTGTGAACAAACTGGTAGGGGGGAGGTGGGGCTGGTTGTTCTTTTCTATCGATGCTTGATGAAACAAAATACTTTGCTTAAGTTCCAGCAAATGCCTTCCTCTCCACAAAACCCACAGCAAAGAACAAAGTGCAGCAAATGTTTCCCTAGCTGCAATGATCAGGAGATTTAATATTCGTAAAATAATTAAGCTCACCTCTTGAAGTCCATGCTTTCAATTTGATGCTCCCTTTCCTATTGTAGTTCAGAGTATTGCTAATGTATGCACTATAGAGACATCAGCAAAATTCATTTTTAAAAATTAAGTCACATT
The DNA here is from genome assembly GCF_020745735.1 of Hemiscyllium ocellatum. Taxonomy (NCBI): domain Eukaryota; kingdom Metazoa; phylum Chordata; class Chondrichthyes; order Orectolobiformes; family Hemiscylliidae; genus Hemiscyllium; species Hemiscyllium ocellatum. Next base: position 27,880,802 of record NC_083443.1, read on the forward strand.
CCAATAATTAGCTATGATTCGCAGTCTTGGTATATCATGGTACGTTGATGTTGCCATGACTTAACTTTCAATAGGCTAACTCTGTTCAGGCACCCCTAGCCTCATTAGCATTTCTTTAAAGGCTTGATTGAATAGCTTTTAGATCACGCAACACATTCTATCAATCAAGGTCACTCCATTTTAGTGATTAATGCCCAACCTTTGTCATTGTCAGCTATGTTCCCTTATTTACAATAGTTTAAACTTTGGAGAGAAGCTTAAAAATTCCCAATCTGACCTCTGAGACCCAAATCAAGGTAGCATTTGATGTCTAAACTCCACAGGCTAAGCTGTGAATTTTGTGATCCGGTTTATAGCTTCAGCGGCCTAGTTGATTTGGAGATAGTGTGTTACAAGTTCAGCTTCTCCACTTCCAGGTTCACCCTGTTAGGTGTTGTTCTAGTTTAAGGGTGTTAAGTTATTAGGACTGGAAATCCCAATGGGCAACACGATATTTGCTGTAACGTTGCTTACATTACTTGACCTGAGTGGCACCATCTTTGATGTGACCTTTCCCTCCCTCTGACTTAAGGCCACTGTCGGCTCCACATTGTTGTCTGAAATCCAGACTGCCCACAGAACTGCTTCCCATCCCCACCACATGAAACCATTCCCCCACCACCCTGGGAGCAGTCAGTACGAGCCCCCATACATGACGGAGCTGCCCCTCCTGACCCGACACCTCATCCCTTCCCTACAGGCCTGAGGGCTCCACTGAACACTACCAAACCCCCTCCCTCAATGGAGGGGCCCTGAGATATGAGGATAAGTCCCACTTAGCAGGTGCCTGAAGGGACCCTGGAAGGAGTGGCAGCCACAAAGAAGGTGACCCACATCCGAAAACAAAAAGACCCCACCAGGTAGCTGTCATGATGCGGTCAGGAAACACTGATGACCCCCCCCGCCCCAGACAAACTGATAAACAAAGTCACCCCAGCTCCATTTCCACATTTAGAGGGTCCACTGTGGAAGGTACTAAAACTACTGTAAAATGTTATATTTGTTTTAAACTGTTATTTTTAAAATTTATTTTAAATTCTGTTCCATCACAATGTAAGAATTTAGATGTACAAAATCCTATATTTCAACTTAGAGGGTACTGATGTTTTAATTTTTTTCTTTATCAAGGAAGGAACCTAACTCTGGCTTTACCATTGATTCTAATGGGAATTTATGCTTCACTTAAAGTCTTTTCGCTTAAGATCACGATTTTCAGGAATGCCACCCAGATTTTGAGCAAAGATACTCTGCAGTTCCGATGGGTGCTTGTTCAGTGTTAGCGTTCTTGGCCTGGAGTGAAGAAATTGTGTTGCAGACTGATACTCTAGTGTGTTACTGAGGGACTGCTGCATTGTCAGAGGGTGCAGGCTTTTAGATGAAAGGTTGAACCAAGAACCTGCATACTTAAGTGAATATTAGAAGTCCTAATGCACTATTTGAGAGTTAAGGAGATCTCTTGGAATCCTGGTCTATATTTACACATAACCAGAAATAGCCAGACGCAGGTGAAAAATCCAGGCAATATGAATGGGAAGGGCATATTTCCTTACCAGAGATGTCAATAGCTGGGCACATAGCTTTAAAGATTGGAATAATTAGAGTAGATTTGATGGTTTACTTCATCCAGTGGGTGGTGGAAGCCTGGGACCTCAGTGTTTCAAATTATGGCAGAAACCTACATCATATATAGAAAGTACTTTGATGTGCAGTTGAAATGCTATAGGGCTATGGACTAGGAGCTGGATGTGGGATTAGGCTAGATCACATCAATTTGGCCAGGACAGACACATGGGCTGAATGGCCTCACTTTGTGCTGTAACATTTGTAGATTTGAACCAGGTTTCTTCTGTTAGCTTGGAGGCGATAGTGGCATAGGAAAATTCAATCACTTTGTACTCAGAGCAGTTGCAATATTTTATTTTGGAAGGATAAGTGTGTTGTGTCCTACAATGTACATGTGACGAGTATGGTCAGAATACAATGTACCTGAATGACATGCAGAAAAGCAGGATACTACAGAAAATGTTGGAAATCAGATTTTTGAAAATTTTACTTATTTGTTCATGGGCATCACTGGCAAGACCAGCATTTATTGCCCATCCCTAATTGCCCTGGAGACAAGTGGTGAGTTATTGCGATGATCCACTGCAACCCTTGGGGTGCAGAGTCACCCACAGAGCTGTTAAGAAGGGAGTTCTTACATTTTGACCCTGCACACCAAAGGAACAGCGATAGACTTCCAAGACTGGATAGTATGTGGCTTAGAGAGGAACTTGCAGCTGGTGGGTGTTCCCGTGTATCTGCTGGCCTTGCCCCTCGGCAAGTGGTAGCGGTAGTGGGTTTGGAAAGTGCTGTTGGAGGAGACTTAGTGAGTTGCTGTAGATGGTACACGTTGCTGATCTGGGGCATTGGTGGTGGAGGGAGTGGACATTCAGTAATCTGAATGGACAAATGCTGGAAATAATGAGCAAGTCAGGCACCTGTCTGGGGAGAGAGAAACAGAGTTAATATTTCAAAAGGTTCCAGGACTGAAAAACTGAATAGGATGTTCTGAAATAAAGGGTGCTCACTTTTGTGTTCAGTGTCCCTCGTTTGCTGTATTTGGTATAATATAGAAAGTATACTAGAGCAGAGTGTGCAAAACCTGGTACTGTATACACCACACTCGGTTTCTTATTCAAATTGAGGAGGACAGTGTGGAACTCCAAAAGGACAGTGATAAGTCGGTGGGACGGGGGATGGGTGGTAGGTGAGGTTCAATGCAGACATGTGTGAGGTGAAGAATTTTGCGACAGAAGAACATTGAAAGATGATATAAAATGGGGGTCTGATTGTAAAGGGGATGCAGTAATAGAGGGACCTGGGGTGTGAATGTGCTCAGATCTTTGAAGATAGCAGAATAGGTGGAGAATAGTAAATAAAGCTACAGTGTTTTCAGGCTTTGAGTAGGAGCAGAGATTACAAGAGCAAGGAAATGATGCTGAATTTGTATACAACACATGTTAGACCTCAGCTAGAGTATTGTGTACTGTTGTGGGTACCATGTTATAGGAAATTTGTGAATGTATTGGAGAGAGTGGAGAAGCAATTTACATGAATTCTTCAAAGAATGCGAAACTTCCATGATGAAGATAGATTGACGAAATTGTGACTGGAGAGAAAAAGGCTGAGAGGAAATCTGATAGAGATTTAAAAATGATGAGGTGGCTGGATAGAGAGGAAGAAGCTATTCTTGCTGGTAAAATACAAAAGCTTAAACATGCACCAACAGATTCATGAATAGCTTCTTCGCTGCTGTTTTTAAACTTCTGAACGGACCTCTTAAATTTAATGTTGATCTCACTCTTTGTGAACCTCCTCGCAGCTATAACATTCTATTCCTTGCTCTGTTCTATTACCCTAGTGCACTTTGTATGGTATGATCTACCTGTACTACACACAAAACAAAACTTTTCACGGTACCTAGGTACGTGACAGTAATAAGTCAAAATGAAAAAAGAGCAAGGAAGATAAAATTTAAAGTGATGTGCAAACAAAGCAGAGCTGATGTGAGAAAAATCTTTTTCACACAGAGAGTAGTTAGAGTCTGGAATGCACTGTCTGGCAGGTTCAATTGAGACATTCAAGAGGGTACTGGATGGTTATTCGGATAGAAATGACTTGCAGAGGTATGGGGAAAAGGCAGGAGATTGGCACTGGGGTTCAAAGCAGTACAGGCATTATGGGCTGAATGGCCTCCTTCTTTGCTGTAAATGGATTCTGTGCGTTCCTGACTGGTTTTTGCACACTGAGAGCAGTCAGACTAAATTCCTGGGACTATAGAGAGTATCAAAGACTGGTTCCAGTCTGGTGGAGGTGGGGTGGGGATGGGGTGGGGGGGTGGGTGGGTTGGGGGCAGGCAGGGTCAAGGGCACCAATGGAGCCAGCATCTGACAACCTTTGGGCTGTAGAGTCATAGAGCCATAGAGATGTACAGCATGGAAACAGATCCTTCGGTCCAACTTGTCCATGCTGACCAGATATTCTAAGTTAACCTAGTCCCATTTGCCAGCACTTGGCCCATCTCCCTCCAAACCCTTCCTATTCATATACCCATCCAGATGCCTTTTTAAATGTTGCAATTGTACCAGCCTCCACCACATCCTCTGGCAGCTCATTCCACACACGTACCACCTTCTGCATGAAAAAGCTACCCCTGCGGTCTCTTTTATATCTTTCCCCTCTCGCCCAAAACCTATGCCCTCTTGTTCTGCACTCCCCACCCCAGGGAAAAGGCTCTATCTTTTTTACCCTATCCCTGCCCCTCATGATTTTATAAACTTTTATGAGGTCACCCCTCAGCCTCCGACATTTCAGGGAAAACAGCCCCAGCCTGTTCAGCCTCTCCCTGTAGCTCAAACTCTCCAACCCCCTGGCAACATCCTTGTAAGTTGTGTTGGCGTTCTGAGCAGATCACTTGATCCGAAGTGTTAATTCTTGATTTCTCTCCACAGATGCTGCTAGACCTGCTGAGCTTTTCCAGCAAACTCTTTCTGATTTTACAGCCTCAGCAGTCCTTTGAGTTTTTAACTTTTGACTGAGCCCCTGGGGCAATTGGCATGTGCCCTTCTCTCAGGACGTGGTGAGGAATGTGGGTGCTGCTAATCATGAGGGTTAAAAATGAAAACACATCACATGTGAATCTGCCTGTGTGTGTGTGTTTAAATAAAAGCCCAACCTACGTAGATAACCAGATGTTTTTTTTTCGCTCTGTCTTGTTGAGCCCTGAGGATTGCTCAGGGTGCTAATTAGCGGCTGGCATTTAGTTGTGACATTGAGCGCAGAGAGCTGAATGCTGTAGTACAGTCAGTGTTGAGAATAAGCTGGCAGCAATTTCTCCAAAGGGGGCTGTTTGTCTCAGAGGTGGGAAAGGGGACAGAAAGGAGCTTCTGTGAGGAGGAGGCGAAAGCCTGGGATTGCATGCTAATTCCATAGCACTCCCCAACCAGAGGCGATAGTGATTGGGTCCGTGTGTATGTGCCTGTAATTCAGCTCTGCTGTGTTTTGTGTGTGTGTGTGTGTTTGCAGTGATTTGACGAAATTAAGACTGTGTGTGTGTGTGTGTGTGGGAGGGGTGAGGAAGAGGGGAAAATCTACAATTTCCAAAAAAAAAACCCAACCCCTACCTGCTGCCAGAGGGGAACATGATCGGCTTGAACAGCGTTCACACAAGCGAGAATCTGCGCCCCCGGACGGCAGCATCAGCGCGCTATAACCGGGATTACTGCGGGGCACACGCCGCTCGCTACCGAACACCACAGCGCTCGAAATCCCTTCGAAATCCCGGTGTAGACAAAAACAAGGTAAAACCGGCGTCAACAGAGAGCGGGGGAATCACATCTGATCAGCTTTGCAGCATCGGGATGGTTTTATTGCTGATTGAACCAGAATTTGCAATTTTTTTTAAGTTAAATTTTTTTGCTTGTTTAATTTTTGAGGTTTTTTTTTAAAATAAGGAAACTTGATCCTATTGAATGATGTTCTCTCCTGTGCGTGCAGGAGTTGGACTTCCCTGGTTTTATTAAAATCTGGAGCATGTATTGGATTAAGGTCCCATAAAAGTCAGATATTTGGGAGAGGGGAGGGAATTTGAGATGGTGTCTACCCCCCCCCCTCTCTCTCTCACTCCGACGGTGTTGAAGTGGTGCAGAAAGGGAGGGGGGATGGGTGGGAGGGGGAACGTGCCCCGCTGCCCAAAAATATACAAATAAATCAGCCCCCACCAGGTTTGTTTTTGCTGCAATGCAGCATTGGATTGAGAGGGTACAAAAGTCCTGAGACCCGCGGCTGTGCATCACTTGAAGTTGCTCTTGAACTGCAGCTCTTCTCGTTCCTGCTGTTTGCACTAAGACTGGTTCTGCGGCCAATGTGCTTCCAAGCCGCGGTTACTTACTGAATTAACACCATCCTGAATTTACAGAAACACAGCGTAATCTGATCTGAGCCCTAGGATTCACCCTCAGTTTTCATTCAGCTCACTGTCTGCTGGAAGTATTCTGTTCGCGTTATGCGGTGCACCTCGTCACTAAAAATATATTTCCCAACCACCCCGTTCAGAAATGTTGTTACACCACCTCTTAGGCTGGTAAGACTTGAACTCGGAGCTCCTGGCTCAGAGGGAGAGGCACTACCGCTACAACTCTTTCTTAAATTGATAGTTCTGTTGCAGTACAGTCACTTGAGTTATCCAAATGTAGTGAGGCAGATTTTGTTGAAGTGTCTGGCATACCATCTTTTAAAAGAAAAATCAGTAAACCCATTTGGAAATGATATGATGCACTTCTAGGGCAGTTGAGACTTGAATCTCTGGCCCAGGGATGGGGCGTTATCGCTGTGCCACAAAATTTCTTTTTCAAACGACCCCTTGAGCCAAGTGTTTGTTAAAGTAGTTTTAATCAACCTGTTCAGACATATTCTGACACACCTCCACAGAACTGTGGGTATCCCAGAGATAGGAACACTACCACTGTATCACAACCGATTGCTTTTCTGTATGGACGCAGAAAACGAGAAACAATTACTAACACAAATATTTGTTCTGCAGCACATTAGCTCAGTGGTTAGCACAGCACCAGGGTCCCAGATTCGATTCCAACATCGGGCGACTGTCTGTGTGGAGTTTGCGCATTCTCCCCGTGTCTGTGTGGGTTTCCTCCATGTGCTCCGGTTTCCTCTGGGTGCGCCGGTTTCCTCCCACAGTCCAAAGACGTGCTGGTCAGGTGAATTGGCCATGCTAAATTGCCCATAGTGTTAGGTGCATTAGTCAGAGGGAAATGGGACTGGGTGGGTTACTCTTCGGCGGGTCGGTGTGGACTGGTTGGGCCAAAAGGCCTGTTTTCACACTGTAGGGAATCTAATCTAATCTAACCTAAAATTTAGAGCGATCAAGTGATTCCTGTGAATTTCAGTTACCAGGCACACTTCACCTTCTAGGTAGAAGTGAGAACTGTGGATGCTGGAGATTAGTCAAGATTAGAGTGGAATTCCTGATGAAGGGCTTTTACCCGAAATGTTGATTTTCCTGCCTCTCGGGTGCTGCCTGACCTGTGCCTTTCCAGCACCACTCTAATCTTGACACTTCCACCTTTTGCCTTGTGAAAGTGGGAGCAACTTTTTCTGTGATTTGCACATTAATTACTCACTCCCTTCACTCACAGAAAGTTCAACCTAGTCACTAACCTTATAATCAAACAAGGAACTCTGAATGCTGGAGATCTGAAATAAAAAGGATTTCTGATGAAGAGTCACTCATCTCAAAACTCTGCTTTCTCCCATAGATGCTGCTAGACCCGATGAGTTTCACCAGCAATTTCTGTTTTTGTTACTAACCTTTCAATTATGTGAAAGGTGATCGGTTCACCTCTCATTATAAGTACGTGTAATAAGCACTATAAGCATGGGGACTCATTTCCTCAAGCTGTGAATTAGAATCATAACATTCTTAGTGTGGAATCAGACCATTTGGCCCATTGAGCCCACACCAACCCTCTGAAGAGCATCCCACCCAGACCCATCCTCTCCCTGTCACCACACATTTCTCATGGCTAACCCACCCAGCCTGCATATCCCTGGATATTGTGGGGCGATTTAGCACAGTCAATTCACCGTAACCTACACATCTTTGGAATGTGGGAGGAAACTGGAGCACCCGGGGGGGAACCTACACATACACTGGGAGAATATGCAAACTCCACACGGACTGTTGTCTGAGGCTGGAATTGAATCTGGGACTCTAGTTTGTGAGGCAGCAGTGTGAGCCATTGTGCCACCTCAGATTATTTTAGGAGAGTTTAAAATGTCAAATTTTACATCAACTTACTTTCCCTGTCTGTCCCTTTCCTCTTTATCTTAATCCAGTCTTTCTTTGCGCCTCTTTGATTTCACTTTCTGCAGCTGATTTTATGTTGGATTAACTCACTGTAACTTACAATCCTTCTCAAATCTTCCTCTGTTTCAGCAAGCTTTTTGTACTCACTGTTTTAGTCACTTTCCAGAGTTGACAGTGACCCATGTTTCATATGGTCACCTGGAGATTCGCGAACTGACAATCTCGTTCGTTAATTCTTTGCCCCCTTTCCATATGTCATTGATTTACATGGTATTCACCATCACAGCGATGGTGCTGGGAGGAGCTTATCTTAACAAGGGAGGAAAAACCCAGAGAACAGATCATCATAATCCTCATCTGAGATTATTGCATTGAATGACTAAATCATTAGAATTAACGGGAAATAAATTTGGGAAATTGTTACACTAGGGTGTCAAGGGATATAGAATAAAATAAGTTGGAGTTAAGTGACAGATCAGCCATAATCAAATCGAATGGCTGAATGTTAGTCAGGAGTATTATCTAAGCAGCTAGAATGAAATACGCAATATACTGTCTCAGGTGCTACTTTTTAAAAGTGAGGTGTAATTCCATGTCTTGTCCTGTTGGGGGAGAATCCAGAACTTGCGGTCACTCTTTTTAAAAAAAAGTAAGGGGTCACCCACGAAGAGAATGTTTTCGTCTTTGAGAAGGCCCTAAGTCTTTGGAACTCGCTTCGTCAATAGTCCTTAGTCAAGATAGACAGGTTTATGATAGGCAAGAGGGGTGAAAGGTTATCAGGGTTGGCAGGAAGATGGAGTAAGCAGATCAGTCTTGATCTTATTGAATCGTGGAGCAGATTTAAGGTGACTAAGTGGCCTACTCCAGCTCCTGTTCCATATCTTTCATATCTGGGCCAACATTTCACTCATGATCCAGAAAATATTAGCTCATTGTCCACTGACTAGATTCATTTAGGATGCCTGGTCAGCATGGACGAGTTGGACTGAAGAGTCTATTTCTGTGCTGTACACATCTATGATTGTGACGCTATAACTTAGATGTGACTGCTACATTTGCCAACAGTCAATTTGTTGTCAAGTAAGTCACAGCATGAAGCACTTTGGTTTAGTTTAAGGCACTGTTACTTCCAAAGGAAGCGTTACATCCAAAATGGCATTCCTTGATTCCTGTCCTGCTTTGCACTGTGGTATAGCACTTGCTTCCATAAAACACAGTCAATGCTCACTCAGCTGATGAATATAAAAGCGATGATTTATCACTTTCTGCTGGGTAAGGACATTCATGGCTGTGTGACCACGATGAGTGAATGGGGTAAGAGGTTACTGGTCTGCCAGGATCTCATTTAACGACAGACCAATTTTGATGGACTGAATTCCCTCTGAAGCTGAAAATGTGTTGCTGGTTAAAGCACAGCAGGTTAGGCTGCATCCAAGGAATAGGAAATTCGACGTTTCGGGCATAAGCCCTTCATCAGGAAGGGCTTATGCCCGAAACGTCGATTTTCCTATTCCTTGGATGCTGCCTAACCTGCTGTGCTTTAACCAGCAACACATTTTCAGCTGTGATCTCCAGCATCTGCAGACCTCATTTTTTACCTGAATTCCCTCTGAAAACCTATTCACTCACCTAGATTGTGGTTACACCGTCTTGCTTCACAATAGCAAAACAGCTGCTCAGTGCAGTTATGAACCAGGGTTTGCAGTGAATGGGACTCTTAATGATAGGTCAGATCTTTTTGGAAAGTGCAACGAGGATGTTTCTGGAACTTTGAACTAGCTGGGAGCCTGATGAAGTGTGTGTGACATATTGAAGACTTTATTACTTTAGACCGCATGCTATGTGGTAATTGTGTTGTGTTTGGTACTTATTAAAAACAGCCCTTGCCAAAGGCTGTGCTGTTACAGGGAGGGTGGTGATATGAGTACTGTGAAAGCATGATAAAAAGAAGAAGATGTTTGTCAGAGATTGCTGTAGCATTTTCATATATGGAACCAAACAAATTGCAGCAAAAACTCCTCCAGGATTGGATTTGAAGTGATTTATTATTGTCACATGTACCTGAGTACAGTGAAAAGTTCATTTTGCATGCAGTGCGGGCAGATCATACCAAACAAAGCGCATTTGGGTAATAGAATAGAGTGAGGAATACAGTGTTCTGGCTGCAGAGAAGATGCACAAAGAGTGAGACCAACATTTAACTTTGAAATTTGCAAGGTCCACTCAGAAGTCTAATAACAGCAGGGAAGAAACTGTTCTTGTATGTGTGTTTTAAGCCTTCTGCCCAACGGAAGAGGTTATGACCAGGGTGGGAGGGATCATTGGCTACCATTCCGAGGCAGCAATAAGTATAGATGAAGTCAGTGGAGGGTTGTCCCGATCAATTTGTGAAATTTTGGAAGGACATCAGTGATTTTGGAATAAATATTTCTCACATGACCCAGCCAGGACCGATGCATCATGTTTTGTGTAATAGTGGGTAAGACACAGGGGTTTTTCCAGAAGTCTTACTGCTTGGCTAGTAATCCAGCGACCTGTGTAATGTTCTGGGTCCCCAGGTTTCAATCCACCAGTTGTCAAGTGCTGGATTAATTGGTTCATGATTTTGAAAAGACTTAGCACCAGGTAAAGTTCCTCAGACTCTATCCCTTTAGTGGAGAACAATTTCCATTGTCATTTTTTGCAGTGTAGAACAAACCTAAAGAGCTCATGGCGTGCTCCGGTACCTATGTTCTAACACCTTAACCAAAAATCACCTTGATTTAATTTACATTCTATACATGTTGAGTTTGTCTGTGACCTTCCTGTCTGCTTCTGGTAACTTTTGGGAGTGAAAAATAAGCCAGAATCTTGAAATGTTGAGTGATATTTTGAGTTTTCTTTTAATGTCCAGAGTGCTGTTACACTCAACTGAATGTTGTTTCTTTTCATAAATCACCCAACATAGTTTTTCATTTAATATTTTACACACATTTTGGAACATGGCTATAAATTGTCAAGCTCAGGGAGACCTCTTTGATTGTCACTCTCCACCACATAGATCCAACAGGGTGAAATGTGATGCATTACACAGAAGGCAGTTCGAGGTCTCTTTGTGCTGTATTTTGAGAGCATTTGGATGTGACACACTGCCCTGTTAGATTGGGAGTGATTGCTTCATTTCAGCTGAAGAATGTGACAGAAACAAGGGAAATGTTTTCCACATACACACTGACGATGACTGATCTGAAGTCAGAGATGAAGTGGAAGCAACCTGATCCACTGTGCCACCTGGTCCTCAGTGGAAATCTTGCTCGAAAAGACAACTACAGCTTGTTCCCTGGTGGTTGGCCAATGTGTACATACACCATAGTAGTGGCTCATCAGTTTACTCAGTGTGAATCTCCATCACAAGAGCTTGAACCTATTCCACAATGTGTTATTGAGGTGGCCAGGGACCTGTAAGAAAACCAAATGGGAACTTGTTTTGAACTAAAGCCATAACAAAGATAAAGATACTTTTATATGAAGCAATGGGGGCGCAGAGAGAGAATGACTTTGAGGATAATACCTTTTTCTCGGGTAACCTTTTAATAAAAATATAACGCACTCATGCAGTTCCCAGGGACTGTGCTTTTTTTTTGTCATTCCTTAAATAGTCAAGTATGAACAAAAAGCATTTTGTGCAGTATCATTTCTCAACTTCATCCTCAGTCGATCAAAACTACCTCCTTTTGGGGAAACAAACCTAAAGAGCTCATGGCGTGCTCCTGTACCTATGTTCTAAAACCTTAACCAAAAATCACATTGATTTAATTTACATTATATACATGTTGAGTTTGTCTGTGACCTTCCCGTCTGCTTCTGGTAACTTTTGGGAGTGAAAAATAAGCCTGAATCTTGAGAAATGTTGAGTGATATTTTGAGTTTTCTTTTAATGTACAGAGTGCTCTTACACTCCACTGAATGTTGTTTCTTTTCATAAATCACCCAACGTAGTTTTTAATTTAATAACCACCACAAGGAACTCACCTATGTTTTCAAATGATTTACATGCAAAGCCCCATTAAGGTCAATGCAGATCATCAAAGGTGAGGGAGTTGTGGGGAAATGGAATTGGAAGAGGAGAGAGATTTTGTCAAATAGCTGGTCCTTTTGAAACAAGCTGACACTAATCCAAAACACATGAATCAAGTTAATCATCTGTTAAAATAGCATTTTGAAAAAAACCCTTTTAATGTCTTTTAAAAAGATCTTTCCCTTTGGGTAGAGTGAAAAATGGACAAGTTCACTAGCCCTAGAAGCAGAAATGTGGGACAATGGAACAATATGATCCTGCCTTATACCCGCATGTACACTTTTTTTGAAAAAAAACTAAAGGCTTAGTTAAATATTTTCAAGGAAAACTTAAGATGAAATTTAACCCTCATTTTGCAGGCTGTTCACAAGATTGTTTGAGATGAAAAACAAAACTCTTTGTTGGTTTTGATCTTACTCTTCCTGAATATGAATCTATTGTCTCCCCATGTCATAACTTCCTGTTTAACATTACACTTAAATGTAGCATCTAGGTGAACTTAGTCCTCTGTCAGTATTGCACTGTGATATCAGTGTATGCTGCTTGATTCCTGGAGTGATGCTTTGAGCTGTAATCTCTGACTGATGGGAGAGCAACTGCATTCCACGTTCGGTATTGATCAGACCTTCATTATTTATCATGATTCTTTTCACTTTTTTTCCTGTAGGTTCTGTACAGCTCGATAAAGAATGAGAAGTTACAGTGGACCATGTAAGTATGGAGCATTTGTTTTGAGTACTTGACGTTGTCATAATGCATTGTAATTTTGTTGTCATTTGTGATTAGGAATAATCAGGAAATTTTGCGGAGCTCACTGTAATTTCTGTCTGTGTTCTGGAGCAGTGAAATCTCTCAGGGACCCTGTCGAAATAATGGTATACTCTGAGTAACCCTTTGGAAATTCTGATGTACTACCTCCTGCCCCTGGAAATATTGATGCACTCCCAGGGATACTTCCTCCTCATATCAGGAATAAGACATTGATTAGTTAACTGTTAGAGTCCATCCCCGCAGACCAGCTAAGATCATCATTTTCATGCATAGCTCTGGCCTTCATTGTCAGTACACTGGACTGTAACAGGCAGAAACATGCACAATCATTCCTCATTACGTGTTTTCGATCAGCCTGTATGGCTTAAAGGTAGCAGATAGGACTTGGTGCTTGCTAATTGCGCTGGGTCTCCCTGCCTTGTAATTGCTACAGCATCAGATGGGTTCAAATGATAGTATCATATTCGCCATCACACACTAATTAGACAGATTACTGTTTTGTAAATTGGTACAGGTGGGAGATGAAGGGTAGCTTTTGAGTCATGTTCGCAATAAATGAAGGAAGCTGTACTTGTGCTCTGAACATGGATTTGAATGTAATCGTGTATATCTCCCTTGGCACTGTACAAGGTAAGTCAGAGGTTTGAACTGTTTTAGGAGCATAATAAAATAATAGAATGATTCTGTTCTGGCCGTTCAGCCCATTGTGACTGTGCAGGGTTTTTGATCAAGCAATGCAATGAATTGCCTTTCCCCATTTGCCTTGAAATATTTATCCAGTTCTAGATCTTGTCCTTGGATAGTGTACGGGCAGAGGAAATGACCTGGGAGTTGCAGTGGGAGAGGGACTCCTTCAGATTCTTATAGAGAGAGGAGGAACACTGCTTCAAGGCAGGCATCCTCGCAAGAGGATTCACAATAGGGTTAAAATCCACGAGGTAAAAACAATGACTGCAGATGGTGGAAACCAGATTCTGGGTTAGTGGTGCTGGAAAAGCACAGCAGTTCAGGCAGCATCCGAGGAGCAGTAAAATCGAAGTTTCAGGCAAAAGCCCTTCATCAGGAATACAATCCTGAAGGGCTTTTGCCCGAAACGTTGATTTTACTGCTCCTCGCATGCTGCCTGAACTGCTGTGCTTTTCCAGCACCACTAATCCAGAATCTGGTTTCCACCATCTGCAGTCATTGGTTTTACTTCGGATAGTGTATTCCAGGTCATGTCTCACAGTGTCAGAAAATCTTTGGTTATGTTGCCTCTGGCTGTTTTGTTAATGACTTCACGTCTGTGTCCTCTGGTTCCTGACCCTCCAGCTCCTGAGTTTCTCACTCCAAACTATCCGTGGTGTTAAACGCTCCTGCTTCAAGGAGGAAATCCTGCCTTTTGGAATTCCTCATCCCCCATTAGGGGGACTATTCTTTAAGTCTCCCTGTCTTATCTCAGTGCTGAAGTGTAAGTAGTGTCAGATGTCTGAGTGAGCTTGTGTGCCTGTAGAATCCGTGGTTGCCGTTTCAGTTTTCCAGCGGTCTCAGTTTGTTGATGCTTCCTCTCCTATCTTCCCTCTCCTGCTCCTTGCTTCTTCACATCTGAATCCTGAAGTTAGCATAAGGCAGTGAAGAGGTGTGAGATTGTGCCAGACTTTGCAATGTGATGTTCACGCACTGTGTCCCCATGCAAGGTAGTGATAATGCTGCTAGGCTGGGAGTCCAGACCTGAGAGTGTGTTGCTGGAAAAGCACAGCAGGTCAGGCAGCATCCAGGGAGCAGGAGAATCAACGTTTTGGGCCAGAGTCCTTCGTCAGGAATCCTGATGAAGGGCTCTGGTCTGAACTGTCGATTCTCCTGCTCCCGGATGCTGCCTGACCTGTTGTGCTTTTCCAGCAACACGCTCTCGACTCTGATCTCCAGTGTCTGCAGACCTCATTTTCCCCTGGTAGTCCAGACTCTTCCCCACCCCCTTCCCCCTCCCCCTTCACCCCCCCCCCCCCCCCCCCCCACAAGGTTATTGTTCTGAGGGCTTGGGTTCAAATCCTACCGTGACAGATGGTAAGACATGAAATTCTAAATTAATAGAGAGCCTAATTCTTGTGAAAGTCTATATGGTTCACCGATGTCCTTCAGGGCAGGTAACCTGCTATCTTTATTTAGTCTACATGTGACTCCAGCCCCAAAATAATGTGGTTGGCTCTCAACTACCCTCTGGGTAGTTAGGGGTGGGTAATAAATACTGGCCCACCCAGTGATGCCCATATCCTGTGCACAATGAAAAGAAAACCCAGACAATAGCCTGGTCATCTTTAGGCTCAGAGCAAAGGGTTTGTTGGAATTCCGTACTGGTGAAGTCCTTGGGAAGATGTTACAATGCTTGTTGTTCAGTTGTTACCTGTGACAGGAGCGTGAAGGTTTAGCTGTGGTGGTGCTGTTGTTTTTGGGACCGCGTAATGGAATGTACATCAACCCCCTGGGAATGCATTGCCCTATAGGCCATTGTGGAGCAGAGGCGCTCATCATTTCCTCACCGCTGACACAAACACTGCGCGAGCTGTGGCTTCCATCTGTCACCGAGAGTGGCTGCAGCTTTTGACTCGTGGGGTTTGACCTGAATGTGAATGGTTCAGGGCTCTGTCAGTCATCAGATGGAGCTCAGGAAACCCTCCCCCATGGCCAAGGGGTGGGTGTCAGATACTCAACCAGGTCTCGAAGCTGACGGGAAAGCCTTGACTGTGGACAAAGAAGAGGCCAGTGTTGTTTCTAATGCTCACAATTCTGAGATCTTCCCTGGGGTCCTAGGGTCCTGGAGGTGGGAAGATCTTGGGGTGAAAATCTGCCCTACTTGCTAAGGTTAAGAGTTGTGATCCAGTAAGAGTGTCAGCACACAATCTGTGTCAGGGCTTTGCTACTTGACCTCTCGCTGGGTGCAAATTTTGGGCGTCATCTCATTCACTCTGCCTGCTGTGTTCTTGGCAATCTATCACACGAAGGGAGACTGTTGTAAGTTGTACTGAATGTCGGTGTAGGTTGGCATCACTCAACAGTGAATGACACTTGAGTGCAGCCTGAGGTCATAGACATAGTGGGCGGCACGGTGGCACAGTGGTTAGCACTGCTGCCTCACAGCGCCTGAGATCCGGGTTCAATTCCCGACTCAGGCGACTGACTGTATGGAGTTTGCATGTTCTCCCCGTGTCTGCGTGGGTTTCCTCCGGGTGCTCCGGTTTCCTCCCACAGTCCAAAGATGTACGGGTCAGGTGAATTGGCCATGCTAAATTGCCCGTAGTGTTAGGTAAGGGGTAAATGTAAGGGTATGGGTGGGTTGCGCTTCGGTGGATCGGTGTGGACTTGTTGGTCCGAAGGGCCTGTTTCCACACTGTAAGTAATCTAATCTTAAAAAAAAAGACACATAGCAGGAGCAGGCCATTCCACCCTGTGAGTCTGTTTCGCCGTTCAGTAAGACCATGGCTGATCTACCATTACCCTGTGCGATTCCCACTTCTTTGACACTGATCTCTGTCTCGAATATACTCAATGACTGAGTTTCCGCAGCCCTTGGGGTTAAAGAATTCCAAAGATTGACTGAGTGAAGGAAGCCCTCCACAATCTGCCTGAACCGTATTCTGAGAAAGTGGACCCCGGTTCCCTTTCATCATTGGCTGAGATGTTAAACTGAGTCCCATGGTTGACTGAAGGCAAATCTTGTTGAAGGAGAGCGTGGAGGCTCTCCCTGCCTCACTGGTCAGCATTAATCCCTCATTCATAATCACAAAATAAAGTTAATCTGGCCATCCACATGATGTTAGTGGGATCTTGCTGTGCCCAAGTTGACTGCTGTGCATGTAAACTTATAATAGGGCCTCACTGTTCAAAGTAGTTCCCTGGCCGTGGGGTGCTTTGGGATGTCCTGACGTTATGAAAGGTGCCATGTAGATGAAAGTTATTTATTTTTTAACGTGTTGGACATTTGATGCATCCAACCCACTGGTTCTTGAGATTGTAACAGGGTGAAGTGTGTTTCCCGGTGCTAGTGTCTCTCACTTGAGCATAACTACCAAAATATTAAAAGCTCTTTCAGGCTCAAGGAGATTTCTTCTTGAATGGCTGTGGTATCTGCTGCACTGTTGAACTAAGACCCCTGCTATCGCATTGTTCTTTACGTCATAAATCATCCCCGTTGCTCCTGTCATCCATTGAGAGTCACAGTATCTCACATATTTATTGAATTACTTTCACAGCTCCATTCTATAATTTACGGGTCTGGAATTTTAATAACCCAGAGAGGGTTTTTTTTTGAGAGTCCGGCCTACTAGGTCATTCTGAAGCCTGTGTTGCCAAGGTGACTGACAGCTGCAATTGGTGGATGGTGAACAGGAGAATATTAATGGAGAAACATAAATTTATTGCTGAATAATAAATATTTCTGAAATACTTGTCAGTTGATTGCTCACTCATCAATAAATTATTCAGCTTCTTGTGCTGCTCTTGGCGTCTGGGAAAAGTATTAATAGCATTTCAGACTGCCATCCACATTCACATAAAAGATGATTTGTAGCATCATACAACCCACAAGGAGTCCATTTGGCCCATTGTTGTTGTGCTAGCTCTTTGAAAGAGCCTCCCAGTGAGCTTCACTTCCCTGCTCTTGCCCTGTAACCTTGCAAAATTTTCCCCCTTCAGGTAACCTTGCAAAATTTTCCCTCTTCGAATATTTATCCAGTTATTTTCTTAGGAAGTCAGGTGAGCACTGCTGCCTCACAGTGCCAGGGTCTCAGGTTTGATTGCACCCTCAGGAGACTATCTGAGTGGAGTTTGTACGTTCTCACCGTGTCTGCATGGGTTTCCTCCGGGTGCTCCAGTTTTCTTCCTGCAGGTTAGCTGAATTGGCCCTGTTAAATTGTCCATAGTGTCCAGGCTGGGTGGGAAATGTAGGGATGGCATGTGTCTGGATGGGATGCTGTTTGGAAGGTCAGTGTGGACTTGATAGGCTGAATGGCCTGCTTCCGCACTGTAGGGATTCAATGAAATCACTATTGAATCTACTTCTCTCACCCCTTCAGGTAGCATGTTCCAGGTTTCTGCGTGTTTTTAAAAATAAATCTTATTTCCCATCTAGTGCTTCCACTTCTTTCAGCCTGAAATTGTGTCCTTGAGCCTCCAGTCTATCTCCTTTGTCAGAGCTCCGTGTAATTTTGATCAGCGTTCCTAAATCAGCACCTTAGCCTTCTCCACTCCAGGGAGACCAGCCCCAACTTTGCTTCCCTTCACCGAACTGACCAAAAAAAGAGCTTGATGCTGCGAAAATAAAATCAGCCAATGTTGGCAGCACTCCGCTTCTAGGCTGCATCTGTCGAGATCGAGAGAAAGTTAACATTTGAGGTTAAATCCCCTCTGACGGTACAGTTAAGTAACTCTTTTACATAATTCCCAAAGCAGATGTGTCTCGTCGCAATCAATAGACCATGTGTTAGGCATTAAGTAAACACTCTTATAACCTCTGGGAGATGGAAGGCACAGATTGTCATTATTTTATATAGAGATTATAATTAGCAACACACCTAACTGGAAATAGTCGGGAGTCTCCGGGGCAGTGTGTGGGCTGTGGCGGAGAGGAAGATGAGTGTATATGTAATGTAGTTTGTTTTTTCACTGTGGTTGTTTTGGAATGTAATCCAGATTTTCTGTTTTCTAACGCCTCTGGGCTTATTACAGTAAAATGTGAATTGTTGTCATCACTGAACTGTTTGAAGTCTTCGAGAACGTTAATTAACCTCTGGAGTACTGTTGATTAAGGGACCTGTTCCAATGGTACTCCAAGTATTTGGAGAAAGTGAGGACTGCAGATGCTGGGAAATCAAAGTTGAGAGTGTGGTACTGGAAAAGCACAGCTGCTCAGGCAGCATCTGAGGAGCAGAAGAATCAACGTTCAGGCACATGCCCTGCATCAGGCTTATTCCCAATGAAGGGTTTATGCCCAAAATGTCATTTTTCCTGCTCCTTGGATGCTGTCTGACCTGTGCTTTTCCAACACCATGCTCTTGACTACAAATACTTCCTTATCAAATGCTCAGATCAACCCTGAATTGCACCAATGATGAGACCAGTTCCAATTGTAAGGCTAAAGGTTGTGAGCCATGTCGGAGTTGGTACCAGACTGACACCTCAGATGCTGAAAATGTGTTGCTGGAAAAGCGCAGCAGGTCAGGCAGCATCCAAGGAACAGGAGATTCGACGTTTCGGGCATAAGCCCTTCTTCAGAATTCATTCCTGAAGAAGGGCTTATGCCCAAAACGTCGAATCTCCTGCTCCTTGGATGCTGCCTGACCTGCTGTGCTTTTCCAGCAGCACATTTTCAGCTCTGATCTCCAGCATCTGCAGTCCTCACTGACTCCTCAGATGGTAGGACTATCAGACGGAGAGAGACTGGATCACTTAGGACCATAAGAACGTAAGGAATAGGAGCAGGCCCTGTAACAGATATCGTCCGCTCTCCGAAAGTAGAGTGTTTCTATGAAACCTTTCGTAAGCTGAAATGACGAAAAGCGAAATAGCATTAATTTATATGGGAAAAATTTTGCCTTTCTTCGTAAACGTGAAAATCCTCTTCAGATTTCTTTCGGTTAGTGAAAACCGGTGCTAATGTAGGTCTTTTTCCAAAAGTGGTGGCGCAAAATGAATGTTCAAAAAGCAGGGATACCTGTCTTGGAAAGATGTTGTGAAACTTGAAGGTTTCAGAAAAGATTTACAAAGATGTTGCCAGGGTTGGAGGGTTTGAGGCAACAGGGAGAGGCTGAATAGGCTGGGGCTGTTTTCCCTGGAGCGTCGGAGACTGAGTGGTGACCTTATAGAGGTTTATAAAATCATGAGGGGCACAGATAGGAAGAATAGTCAAGATCTTTTCCCCAGGGTAAGGGAATCCAAAACTGGAGGGCAAAGATTTAGAGGGGAGAGGGGAAGAATATAAAACAGACCCAAGGAGCAACATCTTCAGCAGAGGGTGGTACATGTATGGAATGAATTGCCAGAGGAAGTGGTGGAGGCTGGTACCATTACAACATTTAAAAGGCATCTGGATGGGTGTATGAAAAGGAAGGGTTTAGAGGGCACAAGGGACTAGATTAATTTAGGATATCTGGTCGGCATGGAAGAGTTGGACTGAAGGGTCTTTTTCTGTGCTGCACATTTCTATGACTCTAGGTAGGCCATCTGGCCACCCAAACCTGCTGTGCTATCAATAAGATCACCACTGATCTTTTCACAGACTCAGGTCGTCCCCGCCATAACCATTAAAACCTTTACTGTTCAAAAATCGATCTTTGCCTTAAAAACATTCAATGAGGTAACCTCAACTGCTTCACAGGGCGGGGAATTTCACAAATTCACAACCCTTTGGATGAAGATGTTCCTTCTCAACTCACTCCTAAATCTGCTCCTCTTATATTGAGGCTGTGTCCTTCCAGTTCTAAGTTTCACCCATCAGTGGATTCAAACCTCTGCTTCTACCTTATCTATCCCATTCATAATTTTATATGTTTCTATATGATTCCCTCTCATCCTTCTAAATTCCAATGAGTACAGCCTCTGAAGACTGTATTGTCTGGTGGAGGAAGAATAGGGGTGTGGAGATCCCCAGAAAAGCTACAGCATTGTAACAGGACTAGACCGTGTAAACGCGGGACGTATATTTGTGACGGCGGAGGAAACCAGGAGTCAGAGTTCAAGGGTAGATGATTAAAGACTGAGATGATGGAGAAATTGGTTCATCCAGAGAGCGGAGAGCCTGTGGAATCTCTCTGCCACAGAAAGTGATTGAAGCGGAAACGTTTTACAGAATGAGGTACACTTAACCTGAGAAAGGAGCAGCGCTCAGAGAGCTCATGATATTAAATAAACCTGTTGGAGTATAACCTGGTGTCGTGTGACTTCTGACCTCAAGAAGGAGGTAAATAAAGTTCTGGATATGAAAGGGAATCAAAGGGTGTGGAGAGAAAGAAGGACCAGGATATTGAGTTGGATGATCGATAATGATCGTATTGAATGGTGAAGCAGGCTTGAAGGGCTGAATGGCCTACTGCTGCTTGTCCTATGTTTTTATGTAGCTTGCTTGTGAGTCAGAGTCATTGGACTCAAAGCCCACTCCAGAGACATGAGTATCTGAACTGATGGGCCAGTGCTGTACTGAGGGAGCGCTGTATTGTCTGAGGTACATTTTGTTTTTGAGGGGTTATCGTGACAATAAGTATACTTTTAAAAGCTTGCTTTTGTTACTAACCTACCTTTCTTCTCAGCCTGTTCAGAGATATTCTTACACACCCCTGGAGCAGATGGGATTTGAACCCAGGTCTCTTGGTTCTGAGGAAGGGACACTACCACTGTGCCATGTGCCCCAGTTCCTATATTTCTTTATGCTGTCTCCCTGCTCTATTTAAATATCAATGATAGATCATTAACCACTGATGAAGGGGCATCTGTAGTTTGTTGTATTGGTCATTGTGGCAATAAATAAACTTTTCCATGAACTTTTTGTTTTTGAATATGGCATTAAGATAGACTCTGATTCGTTTGGTGGATGCAGTAACACTTTTGAATGAAGAGGAGGGTATTTTAACCCGATATCCTGCTCAATAATAGACTCTTGACTAACATTAAGAAGATAAGAATTAGGAGCAGGGGTAGGCCCTTCGAGCCTGCTCCACCATTTTATAAGATTACGGCTGATCTTTTTGTGGTCTCAGCTCCGTTTATCTGCCCTCTCGTCATAACCCTTAAATCCTTTAGTGTTCAAAACATTTTCTTAGTTTTAACAACATTCAATGAAGAAGACTTACCTACTTCACTAGGCAGGGAATTCCATAGATTCACAACCCTCTGGATGAAGACATTCCTTCTCAATTCAGTCCTAAATCTGCTTCCCCTAATTTTGAGGCAAAACCCTCTTGTCCTGGCTTCACACATCAGTGGAAACAACCTCTCTGCATCTATCTTATCTATTCCCTTCATAATTTTAAATGTTTCTATAAGATTCCCCCCCCCCCACTCCCCACTCTTCTAAATTCCACTGGCAGGTGAGATATCTGCCAAAGAGGGATGCAATAAACCAATGTGGGCATTCAATGGGTCCCCTCGTTCAAAGTCATTGACTGCTCTTGCTGCCAACTTGCTAATGTCACCCCATTCCACTTACCCCTGCCTCGATCCCTTGTCAATCCAAGACCTCTGGTCTCTGGGTGTCATAATGCCAGGTGCCAGTGTGGCTTCAATGGTGCTGCCAAGTACTGAAGAGTTGCCAGTCTCTGGTCAGTCGGTCTCAATAGGCGAGACCACAGCCTCTTGCCCAGGTGAAGACCCAATCTTAACCAGTCAAGTGCCTGAGCTGTCCAAATGCACCAAGAGCTGGAATATATGCAGTTTGGGCTGATACTACACAAGTGTCAGGAAATGACCATCTTGAACAAGAGAGAATCTAACCATTGCCCTTGACATTGAATGATGTCATCATTGGAGACCCCCCCTCCCCCCTGCCCCCTCCCCATACCAACATCCAGTGACTTACCATTTACCATTGACCAGAAACTGAAATTGGCTCGCAGTGGTTATAGAGCTGGTCAGAGGCTAAGAATCTTGCAGCGAGTAACTCCCCAAAACCTGTCCACCATCTACAAGGCACAAGTCAGGAGTGTAGTGAAATGCTCTCCACTTGTCTGGATGAGTACAGATTCAATAACTCTCTAGCAACTTGACACCATCCAGGATAAAGCATCCTGCTTGATTGGTATCACATCCATTCCCTCCACTACCATGGAAGGTCAGTAGCAGCAGTGTGTACCATCCCCAAGATGCACTGCAGAAATTCATCAAAGGTCTTTCGGCAGCACCTTCCAAACCCAAGAACGTTCCCATTTAGAAGGACAAGGACAGCAGATAAATGAGAACACTACCCCTTGCAAGTTCCCCTTCAAGCCACTCACCATCCTGACTTGGAAATACGTGGCTGTTCCTTCAGTGTGGCTTGGTCAAAACTCTGGAGCTCCCTCCTCCGTGACACAATGTCATCAAGTAGCCCTCCACCATCTTCAGGATACCTAAGGATGGGCAATAAATGATGGCTTAGCCAGTGATGCGCTCACACGCTGTGAATGTGAAATAAAATGTCTCCGGTTGTCTTGAAAGCAAAAAAAAAGGGACGTGGAGTGTCTATGGAGAGAGCAAGGGAGTTAGCATTCCAAGTCAATGGCCGTTCATCAGAATTAAAAATGTAAAAGTTTTTAACTATTGGGAAGTTGCAGGGATGCAGCAAAGAGGTGGGGAGAATAAATTCTGTGACGGGCTGGAGGTCAGGAAAGATTAAGCAACAAAAGATTTCATGATGCGATCTATTCTGACAATCTTGTTGACAGTCAGATAGACTAGAGTGACCGAATGGCCACATCCTGTCTCCATACAATGTTAGAACCTGCAGGGAGATGAGCAGAACCGAAGCTTGCAGAATATTTTTAACACTGTGAAAGAATGATGTAAAATGAGGTTGGTGTAACAGTGCCACTGATGCCTGAATATCAGAATCGCGGTTATATTAGGATTTATCTCCAGTCTTGTGATGTGGGAGCTGAAAAGGTTCCAATGACTGAATTCAGGGAATGAGAATTTGGTCCAGCTGCAAATAGCCTTAGGATTAAAACAGAGCAACTTAATTATAGTGACAAGCAATGCATGGCACCAAAAATGAATTATCTCTCAAGGTGTTCAAAGAAACAGACTGAAAAATGAAATGGCAGCAGAACACAGTGACATATAGTATGATTAGAAGCATTATTGCAGGAAGAGAAAGTGTCATTGGTGTCAAAGTTTGTATGAATACTGTAAAATGTTCCATAAAGTCGTAAGAAATAGGAACATGAATAGGCTATTCAGCCCCTTGAGCATGCTTACCCATTCATGGCAGATCCGACCTTCTTCCTGCTCATTCCCTGTAACCCTTCATTCTTCGACTGATCAAGAATCTATCTCAGCCTGAAATATACACAAGGACTCTGTTCCCCACAGCTATCTATGGCAAAGAGTTCCAAAGACTCTCAAACCTCTGAAAGAAGAAATTCCTCCTCATCTTAGTCTTAAATTGGCATCCCTTTATTTTGAGACCGTGTCCTCTAGTCCTAGACTCTCTCATAAGGGGAAACATCCTCTCGGCCTCTACCCTGTCAAGCCCATGAAGAATCCTGTAGGATTCAATGAAATCATTTTTCATTCTTGTAAATTCCAGTGAGTAGAATCCCAATCTGTTTAGCCTGTACTCACTAGACAATCATTCCATACTGGGGATTATCTGAGTCAATCTTCTGTGAATTCTCTCCAATAAAATGGTATGTTTCCTTAGATAAGGGAACCAAAACTGCTGTCAGTACTCTAGCTATGGTCTCACCAGCATCTTGTACAGTTACAGTAAGACTTCCCTACTCTTACACTCAAACTCCTTTGAAATAAGGACCAACATTCCATTACTTTTCCTGATTCCCTGCTGCATCCGTGTGCTAGATTTCTGTGTTTTGTGCCCCAAGTCCCTTTGTGTTGCAGCTTTCTGCTGTTTAAGTGCTTCTGTTCTCCCTTCCAAAATGAGCAACTTTGCATTTTCCCATCCGGGATTAACTCTGATCGTGGGAAGGAGAGGCTGAGAAGGCTGGACCTATACTTGATGGAATTGAGAGGAATGAGAGGAGACCTTATTGAAATATACCGGAGTCTGAGGAAGCTTGACAGGATAGATGTTGAGAGGTTGGTTCTCCTAGTGTAGAGCCAAGGCCATAATCTTAATCATAATCAAAAGGTTGTCCATTTATGACAGGGGTGAAGAGGAGTTCCATCTCTCAGAGCGCAGGCTAAATCTGTGGAGTTGTTTACTGCAGGGGTCTCTGGCTCATTAAGTATAAGACCATAAGACAGAGGAGTGGAAGCAAGCCCATTTGGCCCTCAAGTCCACTCTTCCATTTAATCACAGCTGATGGGTGTTTCAAGTATATTGAGGGCTGATAGATTCCTAATCAATAAGGGAATCAAGGGTTATGGGGATTGGGCAGGAAAGTGGATTTGAGGATTATCAGATCAGAGAAGATCATGGCAGAGAAGATTCAGTGGGCCGAATGGTCTAATTCTGTTTCTTTGACTTTATGGCCTTTAGTATCCATTCACCATGTAATCTGAAACAGATCCTTGCTGAGAATATTTGAAGTCAGCAATGACATTGCACATTTGTGTGATGTTCCCTTTGTGTCAGGAGGGAGTTGGGGAACGATAATGAGTATCAATTCTGGGCTGTCTTGTTCAACAAAATAACATTTAATTGAAATCTATATTTGTATGATGCTGTAATCCCAAACCGGAGATTACACACAATATTCTTAGCTCCACATTTTTGAACAATACCTTCTTCATTTGGCTAGCTTCCTCTTCTCTGTCAACTTGTATTAATTAGAGGGGAAAAAGTATAATATAATTATCAAAACTCAAATGTCAGGAAGTGGAGTTTTATGCAACAGTTAATTGGGAAGTTAATCAGCCATGAACTGGGAACAGTTGGAACTCCTGATAAAAGCTTTAGTAGAATGCTGAAATAGAAATACGTAGCTTCGGAGGTTCAGAAAGCATAACTTTTCAATTAGTTTTTCCTATTTTAGCAGCACACCCGTTAATTGCATTGATTTTTCATTCAGTCCCTGTGAGAATTCTCTTCATATATCTGTGATTATCTGCAGTGAAGCTGTGAAGTCTTTACATGATGCATAGTCTGACTTGGGGAGGAAAAAAAGACAAAGTCTTTTTCTATAAAAAGTGAGTGAGTAATTATAGGGCTTGGCCCAATGCCATTCATACGGGCAGGGAGTCCTAGTCTTCAATGTCAAATTTGTCTTGACTTGTACTGGTCCTGTTTGGAGTTAAAATAATTAATGAGTCCACAGAAAGATCTGCCATGAATGGTGGAGCAGGCTCGATGGGCAGAATGGCCTACTCCTGCTCCCATTCCTTATAAGCCCATTAACTGACATCCAAAAATGGCAAAGTGAGAAAGGGTGTTGTTGTGTAATGTAACAGTTCTGAAAGGGTTAATATTGGAGACTGTATTAAAGGTCCACTGTTGCTCTCATAGGAGCTGGCAAGAGTGAACATTTTATTTCCACTGGTCTGCCAATCGTAACACTCACTAGTGGTTTTCCTCTACCACTTTAAACCACATAGGCCCTTAGAACCACTCTGTGAAAGAGGATCTGAAGCAAAAACAGAAATTGCTGAAGAAACCCAGCAGGTCTGCAGTGAGAGAGGATGGTGGAAGCAAGCTACCTCAATCCAAAGGTGACAGTGGTTGGCATCACAACAGGGGAAGGGAGAAAATGAGAGAGAGGCACATAAAAAATTAAAATCCAGAAGATGCCATGTAGAACAGTTGAGATGTGACACACTTTTTGAGGGAGATCGTTTGTATCCGTTAGAGGGTGATTTACTATGGAGATCATATTGATCCCGATTTCCATTGATGAATATTCATGGAGGGACACTGCCATACCTTTAGAAAAGCGTTTTGACCTCTAACTTACTCTGCATCCCGATATGTAGGCCTTGAAATGACACACTAGGGTGCTAGTCTACACGAAGCACTGAGGGGTGTGTTAATCTGGAGATCGTTATTGGTCTAGCAATCGAGCGATGGCACTAATGAACCAGGGGCAAGAGTTTAAATCCCACAAGATCAGCTGGGAACTTAAAATTCAATTAATTACATGAAAATGTGGGCCTAAAATAAACTAAACTCTGTTATGGCGACCATGACACCTCAAGATTGTTAGAAAAGTCATCAAATTCACTAATGTCCTTAAGTGGTCTAGCCAATATGGGACTCCAGACCCTCAGCAATGTGGTCAATTCTTAATGACCCTCTGAAATGTCCAAGCATGTCACTCCTATTCAAGAAGACAGCACACTGCCATCTTCCCAGGGGCAATTATGGATGGGCTTAACTTGCCAGTGACGACCTGACCTTGTGAATGAATATAAAACACTTCAAGGGGCCACACTTTAAATTTTGTTGTTCTGGTGAACCACACAGTGCAGCAAGATTGGTGTCCCTTGCCCCCTGTGCAGTCAAGTCATTGTGTGGTAAATAGAGCAATAGATGCTGAAGAGTGTCAAGTTCCTGGGAGTGACAACAATCCGTCCTGGTCCAACCACATTGACACTACAGTCAAGAAAGCACAGCAATACCTCCACTTCCTTGGGTAGCCAAAGAAATTCAGCATGTCCCTAAAGACTCTTATAAACTTTTATAGATGTGCCATAGAAAGCATCCAATCTGGATGAACCACAGTGAGGTATGGCAACTGCACTTCCCAACGCTGGAAGAAAGTACAGAGAGTTGTGCCTGGTCTTTCACACAAACCAGCCTCCCATCCACTGACTTCATCTACAACTCCCGCTGCATCAGGAAAGCAACCAATATAACCAAAGACTCCTCTCATCCTGGTTATATTTTCTTCCATCCTCTTGATTTGGGTTGAAGATATAGAAGTTTGTATACACATACAAGTGGGTTCAAGAGCAGCTTTCTTGCTGCTGTTATCAGACTTTTGAATGGGATCTCTTTAATGTTAATTGTGATCTCTCTCTGCATCATCTATAACACTATCCTGCAATCTCTGTTCTGTTACCCTGAGGTATTTGTATAGTATGTTCTGCCTGTAACGCACGTAAGACAAAACTTTTCACTGTACCTCGGGACACGTGACAGTAATAAATCAAATCACCAGTCTCTTGTGACTCGTGGATGTACACTGGAAAATGTGAGAGGCTGGAGCAGCATGATGGACCTCTCAAAATGAGCAAGGATGTAGCTTCAAATCCTTCTCCAATCCTAGAGCATGAAAAGAAAGGCTTATCACTGCAGGGCAGAGATGAGGGTTTGTATCAGTTTAAACTGAGATCCCACTGGCTGTCCGGGTAGCAAAAGAAGAATCCCTGGTAACTGTCTGAGTCACCATCAAATTATCATATTGTCACTTGTGCAAGCCTACCATGTGTAATTTGGTTGCTACATTTCCTACATTATCACAATACCTGTATTTCAGAAAGATACTTAATTCACTGTAAAGCACTTAGAGAATTCAGTGATGATTAAAAGCATTATGCAAATGTAATTATTTTTGCTTGTAGGTTGGAATCTATTTGAGCCCAGATGTTAATATGTTAAGGATTTTCATATACATTTGCCTGCACTGTTTCACAACTGTGATCCTTTTTAAGAATCTTGTAAAGCTGGGGTAGTTTAAGGGGACACTACCATCTTCAAACCAAAGATTATAAAGTCCTCAACCCTGTGCTTGTCCACCTAAGCAACCCAGTCTTTGGCTAGAGATTGGCGTGGAGAGCAAAAACATAATAGCAAATTCAGCCATAATACAACTGCTAATAAAAACCGAAAGAACTGCAGATGCTGTAAATGAGGAACAAAAACAGAATTTGCTGGAAAAGCTCATCAGTTCCGGCAGCATCTGTGAAGTAATGTTACAGATACTGCCAGACCTGCTGAGCTTTTCCAGCAACTTGTTTTTTTTCCCCATCACACAATTGCTATTAATTGAGCCACAGAATTTGTCCCTTGTGCCTTGATGCTTTTTGTGAGTTTATTCTGAAGATTCGCTTTTTATTGTTTGCTTCTGCTGACAGTAATGAGGAAGAGCTGCGGAAATCCCTGTCCGAGCTGGTGGACGAGAGGACGGATCCCGGCCTGAAGGTGATGAATAGGATCAGCGGTGGGAGCAACCCCTTCCTGGATATTGTGCAAGATCCCAACGCGGCCACGTACAAGCACGGCTTCCTGGTGCGCAAGGTTCATGCGGATTCTGATGGGAAAAAAAGTAAGGATTGAAGATGCAATGACATTCGCAATTTGTACATAGCTTGAGCACCATCCTAGTAACAGAAAGATTTGCCTGGAGTGCAGTGTCTCAGTATGAACATGTGGTTCACTGTTGACAGCAATGATACAATTAGCTGTCCAAAATATTAGCCAAGGTGCGAAAACCCCTGCCTGAGCCAACACCCGAGAAGACAGATCCCCGCCTGCAGGCGAGGAATAGGATCAGCGGTGGGAGCAACCCCTTCCTGCCAGACTTGCTGGTCGCAGACTTCTCCCAGTGTTACCGCTGAGCAGTTGGGCTGTTCATGTTTCGCTGAAAGACCACCACTCTTAGCCAGCGGTTCATTGTGGCCCAGGCAAACTGGGGAATCCAACCTCGAGGCAAGTTAGTTTGTGCTGTCCGATCCCTTGTCGGAATGGTTAAGTTCTGGCAGGCTGTCTAAGTTGACACACAGTAAGTCATTTATGAAATAGTGCCCTACAAAGTGACTTGGCCCTTTCTCTTGTTGGATTACCCAACTATTCCTTACGATGTTCAATCCGCTCAGTGACAGTGTTTAATAAAAACACTGTTTCTTCACAGTGCTGGATAGCTTTGTTCTGGGTTTTATCAGCACTTTGATCATTGCTGTCGCATTTTATTCAGATTGTTTGGAAACTGTTCCTAGTTAATGGTTATTGCTGATGTGGCACTGGCATCTTTTGACCTCCACAAGTAAGTGTGCCCTTCAGAGTCAGCGTCCCTACAGTGTGGAAAGAGGCCATTCAGCACATTGGGTCAGCACTGACCTCTGAACACCATCCCATCCAGACCCACCCACTACCATCCCTTTAACTCTGCATTGCCCATGACTCATCCACCTGACCTGCACATCTTTGGACTGTGGGAGGAAACCCACACAGACACACGGAGACCCTGCAAATTTCAGACAGGCAGTTGCCTGAGGCTGGAATTGAACCCGGGCCCCTGGTGCTGTGAGGCAGCAGTGCTAACCACTAAGCCACGGTGAGATTTTCCGAGTTGCTTGGGAAATCCCTCTCCTATTAGCTTCACCTGGCAGAGTTGGTGATAGTTAGATGCTTAAGTTATTGGGGTGTTTGGTGATCTGAAAGAGGTCCTTTAAGACTTATGATCAGGTTTGATAGAGTAGATATTTCCACTTGTTGGGGAAGGCTAACACTTAGAGTAAGTATAAGGCAGTCACAATTAAATCCACTGTGAAGGTCAGGAGACTTTTTATTTTAACCATAGGGCAATGAGAACGTGGAACTGTGTCACATGTGAGTTGGTCGTGATGGGTTTACTGGGAAGATGTGTGAGGGAGTAGGGGATAGTGCGTTTTGTTGAGGGGCTTTGTTGAAGATGGATGGGATGTGGCTCATGTGATATAGACTCGGACTGATTGGGCTGACTTCATACAGCTGGCATTCTGACAGTGATCCGATACTGTCAGGATTGTGGAAGGTTGTATATCAGAACCATAGGGAACAGAAGTAGGCCATTTAGCCACTCATGTCTATCCCACCATTCAACAGGTTCATGGTTGATCGACCCAAGTTCTCAATTGTTATTTCAGCTCATCGTAGCCATCAACCGTCTAATAGTTCCAAAATCTATTGTCCATCTCTTTATATGCTTTCAGTGATTTAGTCTCCCCTCCTGTCTGGGGGTAAAGAATTCCAGACAATCAATACCCTTGAGGAGATGAAATCACTTTGCCTCTCAGTTTTAAACGTGTGCCCCCTTATTCTGTATCTATGTCCTTTTTGTTTAAGATCACCACACTATCGGAGACAGATTCTCAATATCTACTCTGTCAAGATCCCTCAGGATCTTGGAATGTTTCAATCGGATCTCCCCTCATTCTTCTAAACCCGAATGTATAAAAGTCTAACCTGTTTGACCATTCTTCAGCTCAGGAATCAGCAGAGGGGATCTCTTTTTGAAATGCCTCCTGTTCTTTCTCAAAGATCAGGACCAAAACTGTACACTGTACTCCAGCTGAAGGCGCACTAATATCCTGTGGAGATGTAACAAGATTTCCCTGTTTTTAAACTCCATCTTGCTGCACCTGCATGCTAACTTTCTGTTGGCCTCAAAACAAAACAGCAGATGCTGGAATCCAAAGTAGGCAAGCAGTAGGCTGGAAGAACACAGCAGGTCGGGCAGCATCAGGAGGGGGAGAAGTCAAAGTTTCAGGTGTAACCCACATTGCTGCCCTGAAGAAGGGTTACCGCCGAAATATCGACCCCTCCACCTCCTCATGCTGCCCGCTTGCTGCGTTCTTACAGCCTCCCGCCTGTCAACTTTCTCTTGGGATCAGTCCAACTGATCTCCAGCAGTTTCCTACACCTTCCCCAGTCAGATTCCAGCTTGAACCGTATCCACTCTGCTGCTTGACTAACTGGATCTGTCTGCATTTCATGACAGGGAGTCCCACAAGCCAGGCTACGTGGCTGCTTTATAACTCCTGAGCCGTCCTGACTGTCCTCCTATATCTGTAATATTTTCTGTACGCTACGATGTTTCCAGTGTGGTTTATGAAATTAGGAGGGGCATAGGTAAGGTGAATAGCCAAGGTCTTTTTCCTCGGGTGGAGAAGTCCAGAACTAGAGGGCATAGGTTTAAGGTGAGAGGGGAGAGTTTTAAAAGTTCCCCTGAGGGGGAGCTTTTCCCACACAGAGAGTGGATTATATGTGGAACAAATTTAGTTAAAGAAGGGTTATACCCGAAACGTTGACTTCTCCAGCTCCTGATCCTGCTTGGTTTGCTGTGTTCTTCCAGCTTCCTGCTTGTCTTCCTTGTATGTAGAATGAGCTGCCAGAGGAAGTGGTCGAGGCTATTTCAATTACAACATTTAAAAGACATTTGGACATGTACATAGTTATGGGCCAAACGCAGGCAAATAACACTAGCTTAGTTTAGAAACCTGGTCAGCACGGTGGAGTTGGACTGAAGGGTCTGTTTCTGTGCTGTGTTACTCTATGACTCTAAACCAACTCCTTGAAAGCCCCTCAAAGATGCAGCCTCAGCCCCCACCTCCAGTCCTCTGCTAGTGTATCAGCCTCAAACCAACCACTTGGACAGAACGTGTAGTCACCCTCATCTCTTCACTCTTTGTCTCTCATTCATTTGTTCTTGTGCCTCAGTGGAGTATCTGAGCCTGTTTTACTACGTAAAGGAATTATAGAAATGCACTCGCCCAGGCACCGTGGCTGGGTTAATTTAGGTTGAGCAGCTCTTGGGGAATAGAGGTAGCCTTCCTCTCAGGGTCTGCCCGTAACATCACAACAGGGCTGCACGGTCATTCCAGACGGGACTGTACCACCACAGCAGCTGGAGGATATACATTGTTAGAGGATGACACCCTTTTTTGATGTCAGCATTTTCAGACTTGAGCTGCTTAGCTTTCATCCGACCTTGGTCCAATTCTTGAAAGAATGGACAGACATAAGGCACAGGAGAAGAATTAGGCCATTTGGCCCATCAAGCCTGTTCCACCATTCGAGCATGGCTGTTAGGTTTCTCAGCCCATTCTCCTGCCTTCCTATGACTCTGGATCCCCTCATTAATCAAAAAACTATCTCTGTCTTAAAGACACTCAGTGACTTTATCTCCTTAGCCCTCTGCAGCAATGAGTTCCCCAGGGTTCTCCTCAGGCTGGAGAAATTCCTCCTTATCTCAGTTCTAAAGGGTTACCTTTCACTGTGAGGCTGTGACCTCAGGTCCCAGTGTCTCTTACTCGTGGTAACATCTTCTCCATGTCCACTCTATCCAGTATTCTGTATGTTTCAATTAGATCCCCCCAATCCTTATAAACTCCATCCCAGAGTCCTCAATTGTTCCTCATTTGGTAAGCCCTTCATCCCTGGGATCATTATTGTAAACCTTCTCTGGACACTTTTCCAAAGTCAGCACATCCTTGCTTAGATATTGAGCCCAAAACTGCTCATGGTAAGCCGTTAAAGGTTCGTGTTTTGCAAAGATTCTGTGAAGAACCGCCTGGAGTATGTGTCATCTATCTGCATTTTCTCCCCACAGCTCCCCGAGGGAGAAGAGGCTGGAAAACCTTCTATGCTGTGTTAAAAGGAATGATCCTCTATTTACAAAAGGTTTGGTTGTTTTGTTTGCGCTTTGATGTTTTGGTTAAACGGTGAATTGCGGTTGAACCACTCCACCTCCCTCCCTCCCCACCCAACCAAGTGATGTTATAAAGCTCTACTCGCCTTGCTCTGGTCCCTTGCTCGCACTGTCTGGGGCTAAATTTGATCTGTTTTGTTTTGTGTTGTTGTACTAGACACTAAAATGTGCTTCTGTGAATGTACCATAACTAAGACCTGACTCAGATAGTTTGCCCCCCCCCCCCCCCAACTTGGATTATTTGCCCCCTGGCTTGGATTATGTGCCCCCC
Organism: Hemiscyllium ocellatum; assembly: GCF_020745735.1. Lineage (NCBI taxonomy): Eukaryota > Metazoa > Chordata > Chondrichthyes > Orectolobiformes > Hemiscylliidae > Hemiscyllium > Hemiscyllium ocellatum. Next base: position 27,913,834 of record NC_083443.1, read on the forward strand.
GACAGGATATCTGCCCCCTGACCCTGATTATCTGCCCCCTTATTATCTGCCCCTGACTCTGATTATCTGCCCCCCCGACTCAGATTATTTGCCCCCTGACCCTGATTATCTGCCCCCCTGACTCTGATTATCTGCCCTCCCATCTCAGGATATCTATCCCCTGACTTGGATTATTTGCCCCCTGGCTTGGATTATCTGCCCCTCCCGATGGGATATCTGCCCCCTGACCCTGATTATCTTCCCCCTGACTCTGATTATCTTACCCCCGACTCAGGATAATTGTCCCCTGACTCAGATTATTTGCCCCCTGGCTTGGATTATCTGCCCCCTGATGGGATATCTGCCCCCCTGACCCTGATTATCTGCCCCCCTGACCCTGATTATCTGCCCTCCTGACTGAGGATATCTGTCCCCTGACTCGGATTATTTGCCCCCTGATTTGGGTTACCAGCCGCTGAAACCCCTATCCAGACCTCGGTTGCCCCTTGGTTTGACTGTGATGGAACACTCCCAACCACGTGGTCCTGTGCCATTGACTGTGATCCTGCACCAATCTGGTTACCCTGTGGGGCTCACTGATCTCACACTGTGTCTCAATCAAGCGTTAGTTTTTTTTCAATCCCATGTTCCCCTTTATGTTTGTAATCTCACCCAACCCTCTCCTGGCCTTTGCAGTATCTCCATTTTGAATTATTCCACCATGGTGACCACATTGTCAATTTCTGTGGGGCTAAATCCCCAACTAAATACCTAGCCTTGTGTCCCCTCAAGATGCTCCCTACCTCTTTGACCAAGTTTTTATGGTCACTTATTCAGTGATCTCTTTACTAGACTTGATACCAGTGTACCTATCAATCACAGTGTGATTTATTGCTTCATTACAGGCACAATATAAGTGCATGTGGGAACCAGTGGTGGTGGGTGGTAATGTCATTGGACTAGTAACTGGGAAGCCCAGGCTGATGTTCTGGAGACATATACGTTCAATTTCCATATTCACCAAAGATCTAAAATTGTAAAAGACAGTTTAGTGGCAACTATGCAGTGACCATTGTCAATTCATCCAGTTTACTAATGTCCTTCAGGGAAGAAAACTGCCAACCTTGCCTAGTCTGGCTTACATGTGACTCCAGACCCACAGCAATGTGGTTGACTCTTAATTGCCCTCTGGAAGAGCCTGGGAGTACACAGCAAACCAGGCAGCATCTGGACGTGACGAAGTCAACGTTTCTAATGTAACCCTTCTTCAGGTGCTGTAGAAGGGTTACACCTGAAACATCACCTTCACCTCCTGATGCTGCCTGGCTTGCTGTGTTCTTCCAACCTCCTGCTTGTCTATCTTGGATTCCAGCATCTGCAATTTGTTCGGTCTCTAGCTGCCAAATTCAATTAGTGCTGTGATAGAGATGTACAGCATGGAAGCAGACCCTTTGGTCCAACTCGTCCATTAACCAGATGTCCTAAATTAATCTAGTCCCATTTGCCAATATTTAGCTCCTATCCCTCTAAGCCCTTCCTATTCATATACCCTTCCAGATGCCTTTTAAATGTTGTAATTGTACCAACCTCCACCACTTCCTCTGGCAGTTCATTCCATACAGGCACCACCCTCTGTGTGAAATAGTTGCCCCTTAGGTCCCTTTTAGATCTTTCCCCTCTCACCTTAAACCTATGCCCTCTAGTTCTGGACTCCTCCACCCCAGGGAAAAGACTTTGTCTATTTACCCTATCCATGCCCCTCATGATTTTATAAACCTCTAAAAGGTCACCCCTCAGCGTCTAGCGCTCCAGGGAAAACAGCCCCAGCCTGTTCAGCCTCTCCCTATAGCTCAAATCCTCCAACCCTGGCAACATTCTTGTAAATCTTTTCTGAACCCTTTCAAGTTTCACAACATCCTTCCTACAGGAGGGAGACCAGAATTGCATGCAATATTCCAAAAGTGGCCTAACCAATGTTCCAGTCAGTGATGCCCACATCCTATGAGTGAATTTTTTTTAAAGTTATGTTATCGCTGGCCCGAGGTACAGTTAGTCAAAAAAATTTGAGCAGTTCTCCCTCTTGCATTTTGCTGTGATTTAGTCCTTTTCAGTCATTGGACGTGGCTGAGATTGGGTACCCAAGGAATGTGTTGGAGCGTGGGTGAACTGTGCCATGTTCTCCAAGGTATGTTCTTATTATGTGTCCCATTCCTAACTGGAAGGCTCAAGGTGGAAGTGTACTCCTTTTAACACGTTGGTGGCCTTCTTTCCTTTATGTGGCAGATGTAGGTGTGGACTATCAACTGCAATTTTGCGTTCAAGTAGGTAAACCAGAGAGGTTCATCATGAGTATTGGAGTTGATCATTTTGTTATTTGTGGATGAGTTTTTGAGGTCTGTGATTGGTTCTGGGTGAGCTCAATCACACGTTGGAAGAGTTTTTAATTTGTACTCTGAGAATTTGGATCTGCCACAGTTTGTGTGGATGTGGCTGGTTTGCCAGCAGACTTTGCCAAAGATCGAAACCAGGGATCTCCCGCTGTCAGGAATCTGGCACGAGGTGTCAAAAACATGCCGTTTTCCAAACTTCACCGAGGTTGAAGTAATGTTGTGGGACTTGGAGTGTGTGGGGCGTCCCGATGGACCTGCGTGATTCCATCGGGTGGGGAGGGTTGCTGCTGAGGTCCCAGTGGACGGGGAGGCGTTTGTTTTCCTCAGTCTGCCAGGCTTCCCAAAGGGCTGTTGGATCATGGGAACTAGTGCACTGTGTGCAACTCCATGAGCAACAGAGTTGGCATCGACTGGAGATGAATAAACAGGAATATCGGGCACAGTAAAGTGCTTAGATTAAAATTGATCTTTGACGCTCATTAACAGAAAGGGATAATTAGATGAATTCAAGGTTGATCACAGCTTATGTTTTGAATTCCATGTTCTCATCCATCCCTGATAACCTTCGATTCTGTATCCAACAGAAACCTATACACATCTTGCAAGCTAGACCTTGGAGTGTAGGAGCTGGGACGTCATGTTGAGGTTGTACAGGACCTTAGTGAGGTCTCTGCTGGAGTACTGTGTGCAGTTCTGTTATAAAAAGGGTATTATTAAACTGGAGAGGGTTCAGACAAGATTTACCAGGGTGTTGCCAGGAATGGAGGGTTTGAAATATAAAGCTACGCTGAATAAAACCAGGGCTTTTTTCACTGGAGCATAGGTGGTTGAGGGGTGACTTCATAGAGGTTTATAAAATCATTAGGGGCATAGATCAGGTGAATGACAATGGTCTTTTCCCTAGGGTTTGGGAGTTCAAAACTAGGGGGCATAATTTTAAGGTGAGAGGAGAAAGATTTACAAAGGACATGAGAGCAACTTTTCAAGGAAGAGAGTGGTTTGTGTATGGAATGAACTGAGAGAGGAAATGATGGATGCACGTACAGTTACAACCTTTAAAAGACGTTTAGATGAGTTCATGAACACGAAAGGCTGGAGGGATATGAGCCAATGCAGGCAGGTGGGACTCATTTAGTTTGGGAACATGGTCAACGTGGACTGGTTGGATCGAAGGGTCTATTTCGTTGCTGTAGGACTATGACTCTGCGATAAAAATATTCAGTGGATCCACTTTCCATCACTTTCTGAGGACAAGAGTTCCAAAGTTGCACAGCCCTCTGAGAGAATAAAAATCTCCTCATCCCTGTCCTAACAGAATGACCACTAATTTGAAGATGTGGAGGTTCCGGTTTTCGACTGAGGTGGAGAAAGTTAAAAATCTCACAACACCGGGTTATAGTCACAACAGGTTCATTTGAAAGTACAAGTGATTGGAGTACTACCTGCCGGAGGAGCAGCCATCCAAAAGCTTATACTTCCACGCAAACCAGTTGGACTATAACCTGGTGTTGTGTGATTTTTAACATTGTCTATAATTCTAAACAGTGCCCACTAGTCATGGATTGGCCCATGTCCCCCTTGTCTTAACATCTATCAGGGTCTTGTAGCCATTTTCTAACTAACCTGCACATCTCTAGAGCAGGTGGGGCTTGAAACCCTGGCTCAGAGGTAGGAACGCTGCCATTGCAATCAAGCCATCTTCGACTGTTCGGAACTCCTGGTAAATCAAGCCCAGCCTTTCCAAGCTAACGTTTTGAGTTTAGATGACTCTTCATCGGAGCTGATGGGAAGGGTGGAGGATGGGGTGCAGTGCTGGGGGAGGAAGATGTTGATATTAAGTGAGAATGGCAGAACAATGGTGTGCTAACTGCCAGACTGGAAAGAGCAGAGAGTTCCATTCGGGTGGGAGTACATTTCGAAGTGAGGACTGTTCGAAGGAGAAGATTGTGCTCTTCACTGAAGGCTCTGGGTCGAAAAGGATGTATTGATTAATTTCCTTGTCTTTTTGCTTGTAACAGGATGAGTACAAGTCCGACAAACAGCTTTCAGAAGATGACCTGAAGAATGCTATCAGCATCCATCACTCATTGGCGGTCCGGGCAGCTGACTACAGCAAGAAACCCAATGTCTTCTACCTGAAGACAGCCGATTGGAGAATATTCCTTCTCCAAGCTCCGTGAGTGGCTAGATTTTATAGGATCTGGTAGATCTCCCACTAGGACAACTTAAATGTGCGGAGAGTCAGTCATAGACAGTGAATCAATTCAGTGGGCAATCACATGGACCTCAATTATCTTTTCCACACTGTTTCTTTCCACGTTCTGTTAGTGTGTAATGGATGCTTGAGCGAGCGACTGAGATTACACACAATTTGGGGAGTGAGTGGATGGGGTTGGATATTGGGGTGGTGGTGATGGTGGTAAATAGGATTAGATTTTGGCTGGGGGTGTGAGTGTGATTGAAAGAGAGGGGGTAATGAGTAGATGGGTCAGGTAACTGGGCCGTGAGTGGAATTACTCTATTGGATGTGATCCTGGTGCAGAAGTAGTCCATGCGGCCCATCGAGGCTGCACTGCCATTCGCTGAGATCGCGGCCGATCAGGTGACCCTCGCCTCCACTTTTCTGCCTTTTCCCATCATTCTTGATATCTTCACTGATTAAAAATCAATCTTAGCCTTCAATATACTTAATGACTCATGCTCTACAGCCCTCTGCACTAAAGAATTCCACAAGTTCACTACCTTCTGAGAGAGAAAATTCCTCCTCATCTGTGTCTTAAATGGGGGACTCCTTATTCTGAGGCCTTACTGCCTGATCCTGGAGTCCCCCACAAGTGGGAACAACCTTTCCGCATCTATCTTGAAAAACCCCTTAAGAAACTTGCATGTTTCAATAAGGTTACCTCTCGTTTTTCTAAACTCCAATGAGTTCAGGCCTAACATACTCAACCTCTCCTTACAAGAACGTCCCTGTAATGAGGGAGTGAGTGGGAGGCAGGAAGATGCGATAGGGTTAGACTGGAGTGATGGGCTGAAAGGCCTGAGGTTTTGCTGTGTGTTTCTTGATTGAGTGACCATCTTGGAAACTGAATGCCTTTCCCTTTCAGAAACGCAGAGCTGATGCAATCCTGGATCACCCGCATAAACCTGGTGTCGGCCATGTTTTCTGCGCCACCCTTCCCAGCAGCCATTGGTTCCCAGAAGAGGTTCAGCCGTCCTCTGCTTCCCACTACACTGACCAGACTCTCCCTGGTGAGTGATCTGCTCCGAGTTGGACACGGAACTTAGGGATAAAAAATTTCAGTGAGATATTAGCAGCAGGTAAAGGAGGTTAGTGCCACCACATGAGAGGACATGGTGGCAGTGTCCCTGAACGGGTAATCCAAAGGCACAGTTAGCGTCCTGCAGCTTGAGTTCAAATCCCACCATAGCAGCCAGTGGGGTTTAAATTGAATTAATTAACCCGGAATTGAGAGCTAATCTCAGTGACGATGGCCACGAAATAATCATTGAGTGTTTTAAAACCCCATCTAATTCACCAGTGTCCTTCAGGCAATGAAATTTGCCATATGTATCTGGTCAGACCTATAGGTGACTCCAGACCCTCAGCAATGACTTATAACTGCCCTCTGAAATGACCTACCAAGCTGTTCAGGTCAGGGGACAGATCGGGATGGGTAGCAAATGCAGTCTTACATTTGTGCTCTTCAGGTATATCCCATGTCCCCAGAATTGTACCTTTCAGCTCTTCAGAGCTAGATATTTTTTAACCAAAATGTTCAGAGATGTTAGTGAAGCAGGTGGAACTTGAACACTGTCAGTGTCAGCCATGGTCTCTTCTGAATACACTCAGGGATCCTGTTGTGCATCCAAAGAACAGGAAATTCGACGTTTCGGGCAAAAGTCCTTCATCGGGAATCAGTTAACCAGCAACACATTTTCAGCTCTGATCTCCAGCATCTGTAGACCTCACTTTTTACTCCTGTTGTGAAATGACAGCCTTGACTTTGATTCATGCCATGGGATAGCTCATTGTAGCAGTCTCTTATTAGCTAAACCAGTAACTGCTCAGTGTGAGCTGCATCATATTAATAACATGCATTTATTAATATCCACCTTAACTATCTCCAACCTCCTGACTGAGGCACCTTTCACATCTTCAAGATATCCCGAAGCACTTTACAATTTTAGAAATGCAATCTTTGTTGTAACGTAGGCAACATAGCAGCAATGAGAAGTTATTTTGTTATTGTGAAGGTGATTGAGAGAATGGCCTGAACAGAGAGCTATATTGCTTTGCAAGATGATGTCATGGGACGTTTGGCATGCACCCGACAGACTGGGCAAGGCCTCCATTTAATATTGCATCTAAAAGATAGCATCTCTGACGGTGCAGCATTCTCTATGCACTCCATGAGGAATAGGAACAGGAGTAAGCCATCAGGCCCTTCAAGTCTGCCATTCAATAGAATCATGGCTAATCCAACATTTCTCATGTCCACTTTCCATATTCTCGTTTCCCTGACTAATCGAGAATCTATCTGTCTTAGCCTTAAATACACACACAGTCTGTGCCAACACAACTCTCTGTGGCAAGTGTTACGACATGGGGTAAACCTTCCTGCTCAATTTAAAACTAGGAACACAAAAACGATTTATCCTGTGCAGTAATCTGTAAACATTGGAGTGGCCAAGAACTATGTAAAGCAAAAATTAACAACTTTATTTCTTAAAATAAAACAGAGAATAATTAGCTAACCACTATTTACAATTTCTTCAAACTCACCTGCTCCCTTCCCTTCTATAATACTCGTCCGATAAAGCTCCCAATGAAGATTTACAAAACAACATTTCTTATCTCAAAACCAGGCAGCTGGATGTTCTTGTCTTCGGATCTTACTGTGTCTTCTTTTCTCCTTGTTAGGAATTTCTGCATCACAGGTTACTGAATGAAAAGGTACTTTTAAGAGAGAGCTATTTTCAAGCAGTCTGTTTACATGCTGGGCCGTGGCAGTTCTCCTATCAACAGTTCAATTTCCCCAGTCTTATACTCCAGAGAATTGGATTGTGTCATTGGCTTTTAAGATTGTCAATATACTCAATTCAATCTTTATGGGAGTTTGATATGTTTGGGTATAATTTAAGCTGTTTTTGTCTCAAAGCAACAGAGTGGTTCGACCCAGTGTTACTTTGTTACTATTTTTGAGTATACTTGGTGCTGGGTCCATTGGTTCTGTTTTTAACTCTCTTAAAGGTATACCCACATCTTCTTGACACAAGTAGTTCCAAAGACAATACGCTGAGAGAAGAAATTACTCCTTATCTTTGTCTTCAACTGATTCAGCTTTATTCTGAGACTCTGCAATTAGGGGAATCGGGGTCTAGATTAGAGTGGTGCTGGAAAAGCACAGAAGGTCAGGCAGCATCCGAGGAGCAGGAAAATCGACGTTTCGGGCAAAAGCCCTTCATCAGGGCAATCATCTTCTTAGCATTTATCCTGTCAAACTCCTTCTGTATGTCTCAATGAGATCATCTCTTATTTTTCCAAACTCCAGGGCACAGAGCCCTAACCACTCTGTTGGAGTTGAAAATGTGTTGCTGGTTAAAGCACAGCAGGTTAGGCAGCATCCAAGGAATAGGAAATTCGACGTTTCGGGCATAAGTCCTTCATCAGGAATGAGGAGAGTGTGCCAAGCAGGCTAAGATAAAAGGTATGGAGGAGGGACTAGGGGGAGGGGCGATGGAGATGTGATAGGTGGAAGGAGGTCAAGGTGAGGGTGATAGGCCGGAGTGGGGTGGGGGCGGAGAGGTCAGGAAGAAGATTGCAGGTTAGGAGTGTCAACTGAGACCATTTGTTCAAGTGGCTGGAGTGGAAATTGAACCTGTCACCTGGGTGACACGGTGGCTCAGTGGTTAGCACTGCTGCCTCACAGTGCCAGGGACCTGGGTTCGATTCTATCCTCTGGCAACTGTCAGTGTGAAGTTCTCTGGGTGCTCTGGTTTCCTCCCACAGCCCAAGGATGTGCAGGTTAGGTGCTAAATTGCTCATAGTGTTCAGGGATGCGTAGGTTAGGTGCATTATCGGGGGCAGGAGAACGGGTCTCGGTGGGATACTCTATGGAAGGTCGGTGTGGACTTGTTGAGCCAAATGGCCTGTTACCACACTGTAGGAGTTCTATGAACTCTGAGTAACAGTGCCAACCACTGATCCACAGCTGACACGAGTTGGTTCTGGTAGTGTAATAGCACTCTCTGGTGGTTGGAAGAGGGTACAGCAGGAACATGTGAGGTTTAAGTTTTCTGACTGACTGGGAAGAAGCAGTTAGCCTAATAGACGTCTGTTGTGCAGCTCAGTGCTAATTGTGCAAGTTGGATTCCTGCTCTGGCTGAGATACCTGCTAATGACGGTGGTCTTGATTGTGAAAGGTTTCTGTTTTACCAGAGCCATCATAGACATGAAGATTTTCCAAAGCAGACTAGGTCCATGGCAGCTTTGACATATTACTTGGTGAGGGGGAGCGACAATCTAATCTTATTTTGTTTTTTTTTTGTAACTGTGAATCTCGAAGGAGGAGCAGATAAAGGCTCACGATACTCGACTCAAATCGATGACTGTGGATCTGACCGAGCATCGCTCATATCCTCCTGACAAGAAAGTGAAAGGCAAAGAGCTGGATGAATACAAACAGAAGGAAGAATACCTGGAATTTGAGGTGAGTGGAGAAACAATCCCACTGGGGAGACTAAACTTGAGGGAGCCAGACTGACAATGGGGCTAGTAATCCAGAGACCTAGACTAAGACTCTGGGGCAAGGGTTCAAATCCCTGATGGAATTTATATCGATTAATTAATCTGAAGTTGAAAGCCAATTCCAGTAATAGTGATCATAACAGTTATTATCGATGCAATCACAGAGAATGCTGGAGAAACTCTGCAGGTCTGGCAGCATCTGTGGAGAGAGAAACTGAGTTTGTGTTTGGAGTCTAGTTTGATTCTTCTTCAGAGCTGATTTCGAGAACTGAACCATTCTAAAGGTGAGTGATACCAAACGTGAAACATAAGCTCAGTTTTTCTCTCTCCACAGATACTGCCAGACCTGTTGAGTTTCTCCAGCATTCATAGAGCGGTACAGCACAGAAACAGACCCTTCGGTCCAACCAGTCTATGCCGAACATTATCCCAAACTAAACTAGACCAGCCTTCCTCCTCCTGGGCCATATCCTTCCAAACCTTTCCTGTACATGTAATTGTCTAAGTATTTTAAATGTTGTAACTGTAATCACGTCCACCACTTCCTTGCGAACCACCCTCTGTGTAAAACAATTTTGCCTTTCAAGTCTTTCTTAAATTTCTCTCCTCTCACCTTAAAAATATGCCCCCTAGTCTTGAAATACCCCATCCTAGGGAAAAGACACCTACTATTAATTCTATCTATACCCTCATGATTGTATAAACCTCTATAATGTCACCTCTCAACCTCCTACTCTCCTAAGTCCCAGCCTTTCTTTATAACTTAAACCTTCAATACCCGGCAACATCCTGGTAAATCTCATCTGAATAATCTCCAGCTTAATAGTTTCCTTGCTATAACTGGGCAACCAGAACTGGACACAGTAATCCAGAAGAGGCCACATAAACGTTGTGTACACTGTTATCACGCGCATTTCGTCAGCGCAAATTGGCTACAACGTGAAATTTCTACTGAATGGGTGTAGTGGATTTTCTATGGCAATCGTCTACAGCGTGGTTTTCTATAGCGCGAGGTTACAGGGGAACACAACTGTTGCATTATACTAGAACACTCTCTGTACAACCTCAACATGACCTCCCAAATCCTTGTGTTTGTTTCAGATTCTCACCATCTGACGTTTGACTTTTCTCTAATGGTCACCAGTGGTTGTGTCAATGGCCATCTGGTTCATTAATACATGAATGGATAATCTGTGGTGAATAAAACTGACCACAGCAGCTAATGGGCATAGATTTATCTCACATGATTGTTCTTCACTCCTCTTTTGTTTGATGTAAAAAGGTCCGTGTGACAAATCTTTGTTTCACACTCCGGTGTGAACCCACTCGGTCTAACTGGTCTTTGTCAGCTTTACTGAGTCTCCTCTCACCTCTACTTCACCTGTCCCTCTTAATATATCCTCCCTTCCCTTTCTCCCCCACGTCTTTAATTTCCCCAACAGTGTGGAAACAGGCCCTTTGGCCCAATAAGTCCCTCCGAAGACTAACCTATTCAGACTCATTTCCCTCTGACATACACCTAACACTATGGGCAATTTAACATGGCCAATTCTGCACATCTTTGGACTGCGGGAGGAAACCGGAACACCCGGAGGAAACCTACGCAGACATGGGGAGAATGTGCAAACTCCACACAGTCAGTCACCCGAGGCTGGAATTAAGCCTAGGTCCCTCGCGCTGTGAGGCAGCAGTGCTAACCACTGAGCCACCGTGCCACCCCATAATTGAATGGCAGATCAGACTCAATGGGCTAATTAACCTAATTTCTGCTCCCATGTCTTTACCTAACTTCCCCTTCAATTTGCTTATGCTACTCATCTGAACTCAACCTTGCGGTGAATTCCACAGTGTGACCACTTTCTAGATCATGTAGTTATTTTTCAATTCACGAAGGATTTCTTGGTGACTGTCTTATCCTTTCTTGATAAGGAAGGATTGAATATTGCTAAAAGGAAAGGCATGTTGCTGAAGCTTTTCATCATAAACTCATCAGGACAGACACTCGAAATTGTAAGGTGGTCTATTTACATTTATAAATAACAGCTCAATCTTTTTGAAATTACAAATCTTTTGGAACGCTGCTCCTTCATCAGGTGAAGTGGAGGGAGGTGCACAGGCACAGAATGTATAGGTGGAGAGACAATGACAAGATAATTCCAGTATCAATAGATAACAACAAATGTCGTGAGTGGAGTGTCAACAGGCTGAGTAACAAGTCAGCATCCTTTTTCTCCTCAATAAATTGTCATGACTGTTGGAAATTTGGCATTCTTGCATGTGTCCTGATGGTGTGAGATGAAAAACTTCAGCCACAACTCTCTCTTTTCAGCAATATCTAATGGCCCCTGGTTTAGGAACACCATCATTTCAGACAGCTGGCACTAATGTCACCTTTATGCCCTTGATGGATGAGAAATGTTAAAGTTGTGCACTTTCTTTCTGATAGAAAATGAGGTTCAGCACGTATGTCTCGCTGCTGCGTGCCAAGCTGAAATCAGGAACGGACGATCTGGACAAGTTTGAATCCGCCCTGTTCGACAACATTGAGAGTGAAGGGAATGGCTTGACAAAGTCCCACTCCAGCCCGTCCCTACACCAGGAGCCACCGGTCATGGCCATCCGAGTCAAACGCAACACATCGGAGCGCCGGAGTTACCGGCACTCTGCCAACACCAAGCACAAGCTATAACCCTCTTGCTCAGTCAGGGTTTGCACTGAGACTAGCATGTTGTACGTTCAGTTACAACTTCTGACTGTAGTGTAGTGCCAGTGGTGGCTGCTTGTGTTGGTTGGCGCATGCGTAGTTCAGGGACTGGCTGGTGCATCAAATGGCTCCCTTTCCGAAAGACTGGATTTGCAGGGATGGGATCCAGAGGGCACCAATACTGCTGTGGTGGGCAGAGAGCCTGTTTACTAATTGCACCGTGACAGGGCAGGACCGTGGTTGCATGTGCCAAGCATGGCAAGCGCCACCCAATGGCAGGTCTTGAAACATCATCTACTTTACTCTGAATTTCTGGATGGTGACTCCTGCCCCGGTCCTGGTCTTCTCTCTCGAGCACGTGAGAGGAAAGGCGTGCCCGTGGCAAACAAGGAGGCCTGAGCCATGCCAAACAACTGCTGTATTTCCACGGGACAGACGGATAGAGCTATATATACAAATATATAATATATTCCTTTAGGATAAGGTGGCGTTGCCACAAGTCAGGAGTGGCAGCCATTGGCAGACCTAGTTTGTGGTTCTGCATCTCGTTGGGACTCGCTGGAGGGTTGCTGCTACCTCGCTGCGGGTTCCTTGATCGTTGTCGACAAGAGGTTAAGGAGCTGGAGTTCCTCATTGCCACATTCCTTCATGTGGCATCACCGACCATCACCGCAATGAGTCGTGGTAGCTGCCATGGATATTTTATTTATGTCGTGTTTCACATTCCTTTCCCCTTCATCCAGCTGTTCACATCTGCTTCCCATCTCCTCCTACACACCCCCTCCCATAAATGTTAAATAATAATGTGTAAAAGTCAGAGTCAATTGAATGTGCGTTTCATAAAATTCATTCTGACAATGAATCATAGGCTGTTTCTAACAACTTGTTTTAGTATACATGACAATGTTACACTGTTTATTTAGACAGCAGTATACCGGATCAATCTAATTCCTTCTCTCTTTCCTGAAACAAAATTCAAAATGACCCCTTTTCTCAGCAATGGATACCTTGAAGGCCAAGAAACCAACAATAATCTAAGACTCCAAATGAGGGAGACGGGTCCTATTGTAGAGTAGATCTAGTCTTTGTACTGTGCCCTGAAATATAGGAAGTGGGCAAGACCCATTGGGTGTTTTTCACCATTCAGTGTGACCATCCATTAGTCCCCTATTGCCTTTGACTAACCATCTAATGATCCTCGTTCCCAAATGAGCAACTGGCATCAGATGGAATTTCTGAGTCTCTCCCGGTTTTATTTCTCAGGACTTGGAAGAAATGAGATGTTAACCTGTATGCCAACTCACTCTTGCCTGGTTTACGCTGTCATACAGAGTCTGGATCTACTCCCCAAAAGTCTTTGTGACCTTTGCTTGCTGCTGGATTGACATTTTTTTTTAAGAGTGGGTGTTTTTATTGGACCCTTGAGTATTGCTGCGGGAGCAAAGAGATTTAGAAAGGGTTTTCCATTGTGGGTGAATCATCCATTTGTGGGGCTGAGAAGGACCAGGGTTTGATAAGGACAGAGGCCGGGTGGGGTGAGAAATGTGATAATATGCTCAGGGTGGGGTTGGGGCTATTTGGGCAGATTGGCCTCCCTCATCCCTGTCGGGTGAATAAAGTGTCCCACAGATCTGGCAGTGACCCTTCTCACTATGGGCTGTGTTATCACTGGAAACCCTGTTGTTTCTTTGGAAGCCTGTTAGAGAAGAGACAGAGACACCTATGGGTTAGCCCCCAAGTCTGTCGCTTGGTTTGTTACAGGTTACTCACTGAAACTGAATTTCCATATCATCTCAAATAAGACAGTCTTAGGCTGTGACTTTTGAGAAAACTGTAGAAGCATAAAGATCTTGCGTGAAATTTGCTATTTTAGTAAAGGTGAGCCATTGTCTTTTTTAAAAAAAGAGGTAAACATATTAATCCCTCCTTTGACTTAGGGCTTGGGGAAGATGAGTGTTGGGCGGGAGGTGGGTCATTACACAGTGATGTGAACCTGAACCCCAGAGTAGGACTTGAAGGGTTTCATCATGTTTGCTATGGACTGCTCAATCATCTGTGAATGAAAAGAGATCATGTGAAAACACAGGAATTACATCAAACTGAAATCTCACTCAATCAAAGCTGATTTGGTTTCATGTGGTTAGTGCTTTAGTATGGCGATAGACATTTCTGATGAAGGGCTTTTGCCTGGAACATTGATTTTCCTGCTCCTTGGATGCTGCCTGACCTGCTGGGCTTTAACGGGACCACTCTAATCTGTTCTGGTAGCAACAATCAGGCCAAATTCCGATTCTATGAATGGCCACCTCTCCCCAGAAATTAACTTGCGAGCCTTTCTCTATTCCTGGCTAACACGGGAGCTGAGCGTTTCAAGATTGAGGTGACTATAATTCAGCAAGAATTGAGAGATTAGAGGCATGTGTCTATTATGAGGTCTTGATGCACAGGTGAGTTGGGAAGAAGGCCTTTTCATCTCTGTGACCACACCTTCAATCCACTGCAGAGAAATATTTGCTCTCCGGATTGGTGAACTTGGCTGCAGCAACAATTACTATTACTATAGCGCCTTCAGTGCAATAAAGCATTCCAAGGTGCTTCCCAAGGGCAAAATTAAAGTAGGTTTGACACTGAGCCACACAGAGATATTCGATCAGATGGTTTGGTCAAGGAGGTAGGTTTAGGGAGGAAGAGGAGGCAGCAAAGTGGAGACATGTAGGGACAGTACTCCAGACCTTGAGGCCTGGACACCTCAAGGCACGGCCACCAATGGTGGAGCAACAAAAACAGGACATCCACATGAGAGCAGAAGTGGAGAGGTACTGATATCTCAGAGAGTTGTGAGACAGAATGAGATTACCGAGGTATGAAGGGGTGAAGCCGCGGAAGGATTTGACACCATGATGCTGCTTGACCAGGAACCACGTTAGGCTAGTGAGCACAGGGGCAGTCAGAGAACGAGACTTGCTTTGAGTTCAGACATGGTCAGCAGAGCTTTAGCTGACCTGAAGTTCCGGGAGGGTAGAATATGGGAGACCAATCCAGAGTGCATTGGAAGAGTTGAGTTTGGAAAGTGAGGAATGTTGGAGCAGTCACGATCCTATTGAATAGCGGAGCATGCTCAAGGGGCTGAGTGGCCCTCTCCTGCTCCTGTTTCTTATGAAAGTTACAAAAGTTGCAAATGAATGTTTCAGAACCTGGTGGGTTGGGGTTGAGGCAGAGTCATGTGGTAACAGAGGGGTTCCCAGCAATAACACAAGTTTGAATTGGAAGAATGAGAAAAGACGACTAGCAGCTGGAAATATGGAAGCAAACAAACTTAGCAATGTTTGTGGCACTGAAATTAATCAATGTTTCAGGTCAGTGAGCTGGAAAACACATAACGAGTTCAACATTGAAGTGCCCATTTCCACACATGCTCAGACAAAATGGGGAGAATGATCGCTAGCTTTACCACAAATTTGTTCAGGTCACTTCCTTGATTCACCCATATTTGACCATACACTGCAGAGATATTCACTGGAGGAATCTGATGTGTTATTCTGGGTGCTGCTACAGGATGGAATTACAGCTTGCTGTTGGAAAGACAGACCGAGAGTTACACTCTGAATGTGACCCTCGCTTGCAATGTATGTGGTGCAGGAAGTGTGGAACTGTTGAGCACTGTAGTAGCGAGAACAAAAATTACGTGGCTGGTTATTAAAAAGAATTCTATGGATGGTCCAGTTCCTGTAAAGCTAGTCGATGGGTGCCCTTCTGACCTGAAAGGACACTGCTGCCATTTTATCTCTTCCAGATCCAACTCAGACAAACTTAAAAACTCTTAATAAGTGTTAATAATTATTTGAAGATGACAATTATTGTAAAACTCAAGGGATACTGTTAAATAAACAGGTGTTACATTTAAAGTGAAATGACTGGATCATCCTTTGGGAAAGTGTATCTATAATGCTGAAGAGTTTATAGAGTCATATAGCACGGAAACAGACCCTTTAGTCCAACTTATCTGCACTGACAAGACATCCCAATCTGACCTAGACCCATTTGCCAGCATTTATACTGCAAACCCAATTGCGAAATTGAGTGTAAATTATGCTGCTTTCCCAAAATAGTTGTTCATTTTTGTCATTTCAGTATGTGGATCATATCAGTGTAACACTATCCAATGCATCTGGGTAGTGTAATAGAATGTCACTATCTTTCAAAAATTCATTCATAGGATGTGGGCTGCATTGATGAGACCAGCAATTATTGTCCAAAGGCTGGCCCTGTTTATCACAATTCCTAATTTAAAGCTAAAAATCATACAACACCAGTTTATAGTCCAACAGGTTTAATTGGGAGCACTAGCTTTCGGAGCGCTGCTCCTTCATCAGGTCATGGTGAACTCCATAACGACCTGATGGAGTGGCACTCCGAAAGCTAGTGCTTCCAATTAAACCTGTTGGACTATAACCTGGTGTTGTGTGATTTTTAACTTTGTACACCCCAGTCCAACACCGGCATCTCCAAATCATAATGTAAAGCTCTCATCCTTGTTTTCAAATCTTTATCCCTGCCTCTCCCTATCGCCGTAACCTCAGCTAGCCCTGCAATTTCCTCTCTCCCGTTCCCTCCCAAAAACACCACCTCCAGTTTTGGAGTGAGCAGACTATGCTCACACTGTTTGTGCTGTCATTAGCAATCTGATTTCAAAGTTACATGCTCTGAATGACTCTTCTAAAGCCGTCCTTCCCTCCAGCCTCAACCTTCCAGCCCTCCTTTAAGATTTTAACTGTAAAACCTTCCTATTTGTCCAAGTTGTTGTCTACTCTTCCCAATCTCTTGCTGTTAGTCTTGTCTGATCATGCTTTGGTGAGGGTGGTACAGGACCTTACAGGACCTGAAAGTTGCTCTGAACATACAATTTGCTTCAAACATTCATAGCAACAACCTCTTACGGCAGCATGAGGAAGTGTGCAAGGACTGTTTGCTCAGCTCATTTTTGGACATGGTCCTTCTGCCAGCGCGAAGTGGTTTCTGATTTACAAAGGTCAAATACTGAGGCAGGCAAAAGTGAGAACTGCAAAAGCCCTCTGCCCGAAATGTTGATTCTTCTGCTCCTCGGATGCTGCCTGACCTGCTGTGCTTTCCCAGCACCCCACTCTCAACTCAAACAACTAGGCAGTCATGAGTCACAACTAAATCTGACCTCTATAGTAAGCATGCTTTGGTAAATTCACCTCATGACCCCTTCAGAGCTGAAAAAGCTTATCTCTTTTAGACTCTCGAACATAGAATCCCTACAGTGTGGAAACAGGCTCTTCGGCCCAACCAGTCCACACCGACCCTCCGAAGAGTAACCCACCCAGACCCTTACCGTGTTAACCTAAATGTACCCCCGACTAATGCGCCTAACCTACACATCCCTGAACACTATGGGCAATTTAGCGCGGCCAATTCACCCGACACGCACATCTTTGGATTGTGGGAGGAAACCGGAGCACCTGGAGGAAACCCACGCAGACACGGGGAAATTGTGCAAACTTTACACAAACAGTCGCCTGATGGTGGAATCAAACTCAGGTCCCTGGCGCTGTGAGACAGTATTGCTAAACACAGCCACCATGCCACACCAAAACGCCTCTACTAGTGTGTGAGTCTAATATGAAATGACTCAATGTTAAGAACAAAATCTGCATCTGTGTAGAACTCTTTGTAGCACTTCAGAACACCTTTGTACATGCAGTTACATGAAATACACTTGTATTCATCAAGAAACTGGCTGTACCAGTGCTTCCCTCGTGAGCCTGTACAAGGTGGGGGTGAGCTGCTTTCTTGAACCGCTGCAGTCATTTGGTGTAATGCTGTCAGGGAGAGAGTTCCAAGATGTTGACCCAATGACAGTGAAGGAACAGCGATGTATTTCCAAGTCAGGATGGTAAGTGTGTTGGAGGGGAACTGGCAGGTGTTCCCATGTATCTGCTACCCTTGTCCTTCCAGAAGACAGTGGCTGTGGGTTTGGAAGCTGCTGTCCAGTGATCCTTGTGTAAATGCTGCTACTGAGCATTGGTGATGGAGTGAGTGAATGAAGGGAGGGAGAGAGAATTGTTTGGTTGCTGGGGCTTCTCCAGACAGTGTCCAGGATCCATTCACCACAGCTCAATATTTGTGGGAACTTCAGACAAATGTTCTGGGAATGTGTGTTTAAATTGCACCACTGTAGAATTTATAAAATCTGGCATTTTAAATAATTAGCCAGATAGCGATCACTTATAGTGTGGTGGTTATCGTTTAAATAAGAAACTATCTGGTTCATTAATGTTTTTTTTAGAGAAGGAAATCTGCCATCCTTATCTGGTCTGACCTACATGTAACTCAAGAGCCACAGCAATGTGGTTGGCTCTTAACTGCCCACCCACCGTGTAGTTAGGGATGGGCAATAAATGCTGGTCTACCTAGTCACAGAGTCATACAGCACAGAAACAGACCCTTCAGTTCAACCAGTCCATGCCGAACATAATCCCAAACGAAATCTTGGCCCATATCCATCCAAACATTTATTATGTACCTATGAATATCTTTTAAACATTGTAACTGTACTTACATCTATTAATTCCTCTAGAAGTTCATTCCACACACAAACGACACAGTGTATAAAAATTGCCCCTTGTGTCTTTGTTAAACCTCCTCTTACCTTTAAAATATGCTCCCTGGTCTTGAAATCCCCCATCCTAGGGAAAAGACACTTGCCATTCACCTTCTCTATACCCCTCATGATTTTATAATCCTTTATAAGGTTACCTCTCAACCTCCTACACTCCAGTGA
The DNA here is from genome assembly GCF_020745735.1 of Hemiscyllium ocellatum. Classification (NCBI taxonomy): domain Eukaryota; kingdom Metazoa; phylum Chordata; class Chondrichthyes; order Orectolobiformes; family Hemiscylliidae; genus Hemiscyllium; species Hemiscyllium ocellatum. The sequence continues at coordinate 27,932,463 of NC_083443.1, forward strand.
AAGAGGTCCCAGTCTATCCAGCCACTCCTTCTAACTCAAAAGTCTACCATTCCATGAATAAATATATAAAAGGCTTTAAACACAATATGGTGGAAAATAGTAAATTGACAGCAGAGAACAAACTTGAAGGCTGTGTTGCCCTTGGTGCGTCTGCTAATGGAGAGACACTACAATATCTGAAGATCAGATCTCTTGAGTATGAGAGCAAGTGTTTCAACTGGACACATTCTCAGAAGCAGAAGACAGGTGGTAGAAGGTAACAGAGAACATCAGCAGAGCCACTATGTAACTGTCTATCAGTTTGATAAGAGACTAAAATAGCAGCTGTTCATAAACACGTTTTCAAAAAGCAATGAACAGCAGCAAGAAAAGGCCTAGATTCAATACTGAGTCCCCACCCCCTCTCCAGTAAATATTGTGCCATGTGTCTACATCATAGTTACAGGCCATTCAGCTCAACTGGTCTGTGTGATCACATCACTGCCCCCATCTCTCTTCATCTGAACTTATCAATGGGATGATACTGGGTTTGGAGAGACTGTCTTATGAGGAGAGGTTGAGTAGATTGTGTTTGTGCTCATTGGAGTTTAAAGGATGAAAGGACATTCAGATTCATACAGGACTTGAGAGTAGATGGAGAAAAAGTAAAAAATGAGGTCTGCAGATGCTGGAGATCACAGCTGCAAATGTGTTGCTGGTCAAAGCACAGCAGGTTAGGCAGCATCTCAGGAATAGAGAATTCGACGTTTCGAGCATAAGCCCTTCCTGATGAAGGGCTTATGCTCGAAACGTCGAATTCTCTATTCCTGAGATGCTGCCTAACCTGCTGTGCTTTGACCAGCAACACATTTGCAGTAGATGGAGAAAGGTTGTTTCAGACCAGAGGGCATGGTCTCAGAATAAGGGGGTCACATATTTAAGACGTGGATGTTGAGAGTAGTGAATCAATGGAACTCTTTACTGCAGAAGGCTGTTTAGGCTGGGCAGTTGAGTATATTCAAGGCCGAGATAGATTTTCAGACAGTAAGGAAATCAAAGATTGTGGGGAATGGGCAGGAGTATGAAGTGGAGGATTATCAGCCATGATCTCATTGAATGGCAAGCAGACATAATGGGCTGAATGGCCTCCTTCTGCCCCACATCTTACATCCACCTCTCAGTTTCTCCCTCATGTTCCTTTAGCTTCACCTTAACTGCGTCATTACTGAGTTAATTGTTGAGTGATGAGGATGTGGCCCTGTGAACATATATATCACTCTTTGCTCAGGTATTCCCCCTTAGGTATGGTGCAAGCAGTAGGACAACTTGTGTCTGGGCCACGTGTGTCGTTAGGTCTGGAATTACTGGTTGGACAATTATCCAGGGCAATCGCAGCCTGTATTAAGATCCTGCTGTAAGAAGGATTTGTGAGCTCTGGAGATATAAAATAAAACAAAGTCTGCTTACTGTGGTCTCCTCGCTGAAGACCTTTACACTTTACACCCCAGAGATGGAATCCCCGAGAGGCATCGTGGCAAGAGAGCTATGGAGATAACTTTCAATGGCTCTCCCACCACAATGCAGTTCATTTCTATCACATCACAGTTCAGTCAGTACCATAACTGGCAGCCATCACAATCATTCAGACCCAGCAAACCTTTTTTTTAATTTGCTCATGAGATGTGGGCATTGGTCATTGGCCAGCATTTATCATCATGTCCCTAGCTGCCCTTGAACTGGGTGGCTTGCTAGGCCATTTCAGAGGCTTATTGAGAGACAACCACATTGCTGTGGGTCTCGAATCACCTCTAGACTAGACCAGGTGAGGAAAGCAGATTTCCTTCCCTGAAGGACATTAATGAACCAGATGGTGTTTTTCCCAATAAACCAAAATGGATTCATGATCATTTGTAGATTTTAAACCCAGATTATTGCTGAATTCCAATTCCATCATCTCCCATGGCAAGATTCAAATCCAGGTCGCCAGAACATTAGCTGAGTTTTTAGGTTATGCGATAATACCACTAGACCATTGCCTTCCCTTAGACTGGCTATGTACAAAGGGTGATCCCGTTGGCACTAAATTTCCAGCTCTTGCCTTATCTGTGAAGGGGCTCCACTTGTGTATATCTTGTTCTGTCTAAGTGTTTTTTTGGAAAGTCGAGGATACGTTACAATGCCTCTGTCGTAAAGCACTGGATATCGATCTGGCTTCCCATCAGGCTGCTCTTGCTGTAACTTTGCTGGTTTGAAGATTGCAGCATTTCAAGCATAAAAGAGTAACCTGCTTTCTCTCTCCACAGGTGCTGCCAGACCTGCAGAGTTTCTCCAGCTTTCTAAGTGTTTATTTCAGATTTTCAGCATTAACGGTGTTTTGCCTATATTATAAAAGAGTAACTGAGCAGATAGGAAGATAGTTTCATAAATACCCTCTGTCTTAGACTACATTCGCTTTGAAATTCCAATATGTCCAAATAGCAGCAAGTTAACCCAACATTGTAGAGGAGAATTTATGAGTGTTCCTTCACTTGATGTATCGGTGGACTCAAGATTTCTTCTTCTGGATAACGGTTCTTCCTCACCTGAAAGAATTGACATTTGATTTTTAGCACTTGAACAATTACTAATTGGGAAATGCCTCCTGATTTTGACAGAGGGACTTGCAACTGGGACTGGACTGAACTAGTTGAGACTGCACTAGACTGAAGCAGACTAGTCCTCCCAGACTCAGCCCAGTAAGGTTCACTGAGTTAACAGTTGCTGATTTTCGATGCTCCCACCAGCATATTGTTCAGGAACTGATAAACATCATAAAAAAATACATTAGATATAGGCTATCTTTTCTGTGAATCAATTTGCAATTCGAGTGTAGAGTTCAGATCTAAACACAGAGACAGTAAATATAATTTATATCTTTAAAACATTTAATGTTTGCAGTACGGAAATGGTATATCTTGTCATGCTTTGAAATGCAACAGTGCCCAGGTGTCGTTGTACACCCATCACTGAAAGTAAACATGTGGATGCAGCACTGATGAAAGAACTCGAGGACCTTAGGCTCATCTGAGAGAACAAGATCTTTCTGGACAAGACCTTCAGCGAGGTTATTACACTGACCATACCAGAAGAGAGCAGAGGATGAGGAAGGCAGAGAGGAGACAGATGCAAGAGAACCCTGGGGGAAGTACCTGTCAGGAACAAGTTGAATCTTTTGGAAACAGTAGAGACAGATGACACTGCCAGCCCATGAGGTGGCCAGGTCTGTCAACCTAAAGTTGGCGCAGAGGCAGAGCGGAGAGTCGGACATCGCACAGAGCCGTGGTAATAGGGGACTCCATAGTGAGAGGAACTGACTGGGGTTTTTGTGGCAGCAGACGGGACTTAAGGATGGGGTGTTGCCTTCCTGGTGCCAGGGTTAAAGACATCACAGACAGAGTGCAGGAAATCCTCAAGGACGAAGATGAAGAACCAGAGGTGGTGGTACATGTCGGCACAAATGATGTCGGGAAGAAGAGGAGGAACATACTACAGCGGGACTTCGGAGAACTAGGAAGAAGGCTGAAAAGCAGGACGTCCAGGGTGGTTATCTCCGGTTTGCTTCCAGTTCCTCGGGCTGGAGAGGCCAGGAACAGGGAGATAGTGGACTTGAATGTGTGGCTGGGGAACTGGTGCAGGAAGCAAGGATTTAAGTTCTTGGATCACGGGTATGTTTTGTGGTGAGCATAAATTATACAAGAGAGACGGTTTGCCCCTTAATAGGTTAGGGACCAGCATTCTGGCAGGCAGGTTTGCTACTGCAACACAGCTACATTTAAACTAAGTAGTGGGGGGGAGGGGACAAACTGGATATTTAAGAAAGAAATTGAAGGGAAAGTTAGAACAAGGGAAGTCAAGAAAGACAACTGTATCAATGAGGCAGAAAACTCAAAAAGGGATCATGCTGTAAGGTTGAGTGAAATAGGGGTTGATGGGAAGGGTGAGGGCAGTAACAAATTAAAAATACTATACATGAATGCACGAAGCATTAGTAATAAGATGGATGAGCTTGAGGCTCTTTTGGAAATTGACAGGTACAATATTGTGGGGATAACTGAGATGTGGCTTCAAGTGGGCAGGGTGTGGGAAATGAATATTCAAGGCTACACGTGCTATCGTAAGGACAGACTGACAGGCAGAGGGAATGGGGTGGCCATGTTGGTAAGGGATGATATTCAGTCCCTTGCGTGGGGTGACCTAGAATCAGGGGATGTAGAGTCAGTGTGGATAGAGCTGAGAAATTCTAAGGGTAAAAAGACCCTCTTGGGAGTTATCTACAGGCCCCCAAACAGTAGTCTGGATGTCGGATGTCTGTTGAATCAGGAGCTGAAATTGGCCTGTCGAAAAGATGTTACTACAGTTGTTATGGGGGATTTCAACATGCAGGTAGACTGGGAGAATCTCAAGAAAGAGACTTTGTGGAGTGCCTCTGAGATGGATTCTTAGAACAGCTGGTGCTGGAGCCGACCAGGGAGAAGGCAATTCTGGATCTGGTATTGTGCAACGAACCAGAATTGATCAGGGACCTCGAAGTGAAGGAGCCATTGGGAAGTAGTGACCATAATACAATGAGCTTCAATCTGCAATTTGAGAGGGAGAGGGTACAATTGGAAGTGACAATATTTCTGGGGAATAAAGGGAACTATGGAGCTATGAGGGAGGAGCTGGCCAAAGTTCAATGGTGCAATACCTTAGCAGGGATTACAGTGGAGGAACAATGGCGGATATTTCTGTGTATAATGCAGAGGATGCAGGATCAGTTCATTCCAAAAAGGAAGAAAGATCCCAGGAGGAGGCATGGGCGGCCGTGGCTGATGAGGGACGTTAAGAAACATATAAAATTAAAAGAGAAAAAGGTATAACATAGCAAAGATAAGTGGGAAAACAGAGGACTGGGAAGCTTTTAAAGAACAACAGAGGATTACTAAGAAGGAAATACGCAGAGAAAAAATGAGGTACGAAGGTAAACTGGCCAAAAATATAAAGGAAGATAGTAAAAGCATTTTTAGGTATGTGAAAGGCAAAAAAACGGTTAAGACTAAAATTGGGCCCTTGAAGACAGAAACAGGGGAATATATTACCGGGAACAAAAGAAATGGCAGAAGAATTGAGTTGGTACTTCAGATCTGTGTTCACTGGGGAAGACACAAGCAATCTCCCTGAGGTAACAGTGGCTGAAGGACCTGAACTTAAGAGAATCTATATTTGCCAGGAATTAGTGTTGGAGAGACTGTTAGGTCTGAAGGTTGATAAGCCCCCAGGGCCTGATGGTCTACATCCCAGGGTACTGAAGGAGGTGTCTTGAGAAATCGTGGATGCGTTGGTGATTACTTTCCAGAATTCAATAGATTTGGGATCAGTTCCTGAAGATTGGAGGGTGGCTAATGTTGTACCACTTTTTAAGAAAGGTGGGAGAGAGAAAGCAGGAAATTATAGACCAGTTAGTCTGACCTCAGTAGTGGGAAAGATGCTGGAGTCTATTATAAAGGATGAAATTACGACACATCTGGATTGTAGTAAAAGGATAGGTGAGAGACAGCATGGATTTATGAAGGGGGAGTCATGCTTGACTAATCTTCTGGAATTTTTTGTGGATGTAACTCTGAAGATGGACGAGGGAGATCCAGTGGATGTAGTGTACCTGGACTTTCAGAAAGCCTTTGATAAAGTCCCACATAGGAAGTTAGTGAGCAAAATTAGGATGCATGGTATTGGTGGCAAAGTACTAACTTGGATTGAAAGTTGGTTGGCTGATAGGAAACAAAGAGTAGTGATAAACGACTCCATTTCGGAATGGCAGGCAGTGACCAGCGGGGTACTGCAGGGATCAGTGCTGGGACTGCAGCTTTTTACAATATATATTAATGATTATAGAAGATGGTATTAGTAATAACATTAGTAAATTTGCTGATGATACTAAGCTGGGTGGCAGGGTGAAATGTGAGGAGGATGTTAGGAGATTACAGGGTGACCTGGACAGGTTAGGTGCATGGTCAGATGCATGGCAGATGCAGTTTAATGTGGATAAATGTATGGTTATCCACTTTGGTGGCAAGAACAGAAAGGCAGATTACTATCTAAATGGAATCAATTTAGGTAAAGGGGCAGTACAAAGAGGTCTGGGTGTTCTTATACACCAGTCAATGAAGGTAAGCATGCAGGTACAGCAGGTAGTGAAGTAGGCTAATAGCATGCTGGCTTCATATAAGAGGGATTGAGTATAGAAGCAAAGAAGTTCTTCTGCAGCTGTACAGGGCCCTGGTGAGACCACACCTGGAGTACTGTGTGCAGTTCTGGTCTCCAAATTTGAGGAAGACATTCTGGCTATTGAGGGAGTACAGCGTAGGTTCACGAGGTCAATTCCTGGAATGGAGGGACTACCTTATGCTGAAAGACTGGAGCGACTGGGCTTGTATACCCTTGAGTTTAGAAGACTGAGAGGGTATCTGATTGAGACATATAAGATTATTAAAGGATTGGACACTCTGGAGGCAGGAAACATGTTTCCGCTGATGGGTGAGTGCCGCACCAGAGGACACAGCTTAAAAATACGGGGTAGAGCATTTAGGACAGAGATGAGGAGAAACTTCTTCACCCAGAGAGTGGTGGCTGTGTGGAATGCTCTGCCCCAGAGGGCAGTGGAGGCCCAGTCTCTGGATTCATTTAAGAAAGAGTTGGATAGAGCTCTCAAGGATAGTGGAATCAAGGGTTATGGAGATAAGGCAGGAACAGGATACTGATTAAGGATGATCAGCCATGATCATATTGCATGGTGATGCAGGCTTGAAGGGCAGAATGGCCTACTCCTGCATCTATTGTCTTTTGTCTATTGATGCAGCAGATGGTGAAGAAGGGAAATGGTAGGTTAGCCTTCATAGCGAGGGAATTTGAATACAGGACCAAGAATGTCTTGTTGCAATTGTGCCTTGGTGAGACCGCTGCTGGAGTGTTGAGTGCAGTTTTGGTCTCCTTATTCATGTTCTGGAGTGCAACAAAGATTTACCAGAATGACTCTTGGATGGTAGGAAGAGAGACTGGATTGGTTGGGATGGGTCATTGGACTCGAAGCATTAACTCTATTCCTCTCTCTCCACAAACACCGCACGATCTGCTGAGTTCCTTCTGCAATTTCTATTTTGATTTGTTTCAGGTTAGGACATTTTTTTGGTTTGGTTAGGACTACAGAGAAACCTCGATTATCCGGCACTCACGTTATCCAAATTTCGGATTATCCGAACAAGATTGCAAGGTCCCAAGGCTTGGCTAAACTGGGTTATTCGGCATTCGATTATCCAAACATTCGATTATCCGCACATTCGATTCTCTGCACATTTGATTATCTGAACAAAATACCCCTGCCCGTGTCATTCGGATAATCAAGCTTCCTCTATATATTCATTGGAGTTTAGAAGAATGAAAGGGGGTGGGGGCGGATCTCATGGGATACAATAAAATTCTAACAGGACTAGACAGAATAAATACAAAATGTTCCCAGTGACCACGGAGTCCCAGTCAGAGGACACAGAGTTGGCCATTTAGGACTGAGATGAGGAGAAATTTCGTCACCCAGAGTGAGGTGAGCCTCTGGAATTCTCCGTCAGAAAGCAGGTGAGGCCAAACCATTGAATGTTTTCAAGAAGGAGGTAGATGCAGTCTTAGGGTTAAAAGGAGAAAATGGGAACAGGGGACTGAGTTACGTCCAAGATCATATTGAATGGCGGAGCAGGCTCGATGGGGCTGAATGGCCTACTCCTGCTCCGATATTCAGTGATTCTCTCTCTCTTTGTTTTGAGCAAACATTTCATCTTTCATACACGTTATATATCAGCCTAATTTTCATTAGTAATGCAGTTCGTATGGTGTTGGTGGTTTGATACACTGCCTCTGGGCACAGCTGAGATCTCACACCCTCTGAGATGCTGGTCATTACACAACTTAAATTATCCAGTTGCAGACAAGTTCAAAATGATTTCTGATTCTCAACCCCTCCAGCACTTTTCGTTTTCTACTGGTTAAAAGCCTTTAATTAGCCAGTAGTTGTGGAGCGCCCTGACTCCCAGCACAAGTTATAACCTTCACACATGGCACACTTGGACTACTCAGGGAATAGTTTGTAATTCCTGAGATAAGAGGGATTTACTAAACACTGCATGAGTGTACTTAGGCAATGTGAATAAAAATAAATAATTTTTAAAACCAATACAAAGCAGACAAAAAAAATTCCCAAAACACATTACAGAACTAGAGGGCAAAGGTTCATGATGAATGGGGAAAGATATAAAAGGGACCTAACGGGCAACGTTTTCACACAGAGGGTGGTGTATGTACAGAATGAGCTGCCAGAGTAAGTGGTGGAGGCTGGTACAATTACAGCATCTGGATGGGTATATGAATAGGAAGTGTTTTGAGGGATATGGGCCAAGTGCTGGCAAATGGGACTAGATTGGGTTGGGATATCTGATCGCATGGACGAGTTGGGCCAAAGAGTCTGTTTCCATGCTATACATCTCTATGACTCTGTATTCTTAAAACAGACTGAAGACCTCACTGGCTAGCCAGCATTTATTGCACAGAGAGCAGTTAAGAGTATCTCTGCATTGCTCTTGAACCTCCCCACCTTTCTGAACAAGATTTACAAACTGCCCTCTCACTTTTTGGAACACTATTTTTGCTGCTCGTGGGTTCTGTCTTCTTTTCCAAGAGAATCCATGTGGGAATATAGTGGGGTCCCAGACTCACATTCCAACCACATTACCATCAGCTTCTACCACTGGATGCAAACATTAACTCTCTCTCTCTCTCTCTCTCTCTCTCTGTCTCTCTCTCTCTCTCTCTCTGTCTCTCTCTTTGTCCTGCGATGCTGCCAGACCTGCTGAGTTTCTCCAGAATTTTCTGTGTTTGTTGCCACCTGGTAGTATGTGAACTGGATTTTTTGAAAATTCATGGTATTGCACATCTTTAAACCTGGGCCTCCTGGTCCAGAGGTTGAGACAGTACCACTATGCCACAAGAGCCCTGCAGTATGTGAAATATATTGTGAAAGGTGAGACAAGCTTACCTTCAATTATAATGGTTTGGCAAACCCCACATTATTTGATCAGAGATTATGGACTGGGTGAGAATCACTGCAATTTCACTTTCCTCATTTCCGAAGCTAATGTGATTATTAACACACACACACAGACACTCAGTCTCACACACTTACACAGACACGGGTGTTTCACACATACATGCAGGCAAACACAGACACATACAGACATGCACAGACACACACACAGTTTCACTTACATACACACATGCCGACACAGACATACACAGTCTCTCTCTCTCACACACACAACACACACACACACACACTCACTCTCACACACACAGACATACACAGTCTCTCTCTCACAACACACACACGGTCATACACACACAACACACACACACATACACACAGACAGACTTACACAGTCTCTCTCTCTCTCTCTCTCTCACACACAACACACACCAACACACACACACACACAGACTTACACAGTCTCTCTCTCTCACACACACACAACGCACACACACACACAGACATACACAGTCTCTCTCTCTCAATACACACACGGTCATACACACACAACACACACACACACAGAGACTTACACAGTCTCTCTCTCTCTCACACACACAACACACACCAACACACACACACACACAGACATACACAGTCTCTCTCTCCCTTACAATACACACACGGTCATACACACACATATGCCCTGTGAGCACTGGCAGAGGTTGTGTTAAGTTCTCAGCTCTTGCTGATAATGAGATCCTTCCCCAGGGAAATTAGATGTTTTCAGCAGCTTTGTTAATAAGTTTGGGAATTGGTAGCAGTGTCCTTAATTAGCCAGCAGCAGTTTGTGGAGCTACCTGACTTGGAGTGGAAATTGTAACCTTCACACATGCACGCTCAGTGATGAACCCGTTAGGAATTTCTGAGATACGAAGGATTTACTAAACACTTTCTTACTCCAATTACTTTGTAGTGCCTTTCATGAACTAGTGACATCCCAAAGTGATGCCTGGCTAACGATTATTTTTGACAGTCAGCCCTTGATTTTATAGGCAGACAAATCTCACAGCAAGATCCCACAACTTGTAGACACTTGAATGGCTTGATAATCTGTTAATGTTTTGACCAGGCTCTGATATTGTCCTGGGAAGTTTTCTATCCTGCATATGCAATGAGGACTCGGTTTAACAGGACAGCTGGAAAATTTCCACATTCCTCTCTGACAGTGCAGCACTCCCTCAGTGTGGCACGGAAAGGCTAACCTGGATTCTCTGCTCAGCTCCTGGTGTGGGACTTGAACCAGCAAACCTAGTGGCTGCCAACTTGGGCACCAGTGGCAACTGTGAGAGTGTATTGAGTGTGTGCATGTGTGTATATGACCGCGTGTGTGTATATGACTGTGTGTCTGTCTGCATGCATGCATGTGTGTGGAACTGAGCTTGTGTGACACTGTGTGTGCGTGACTGTATATATCTGTTTGTGCTGAAAATGTGTTGCTGGAAAAGCACAGCAGGTCAGGCAGCATCCAAGGAACAGGAAATTCGACGTTTCGGGCATAAGCCCTTCATCAGGAATATCTGTGTGTGTCAAACTGTGTGTCTGTGTGAGACTGTGTTTACACTGTGTGTGTATCAAACTATGTGTCTGTGTGAGACTGTGTATATTGTGTGTGTGTGTGTGTGTGTGTGTGTGTGTGTGTGTGTGCATTGATCAAACTTGTTGCTGAGTTCCTTTCTCTTTTCAACAGCAGTGAGTGAGAGATGCACACTATCGTTATGACGCAGCTCTGTCTCCCCGTGGGTCTTATAGATTTGTTGAGCTCATGATAATTGGCCATCAACACACTCAGAATATGGTACAGTAATTCATTGTAATATGTATTTATGAAAATATAGTAAAACATTTATATGTCACCATAATTAAGTATATAAATTATAAAAAAAGAAATAATGCATACAAAGTTAAGACCAATTTCATTTTTTTGTTCCAACCGTGGCCTTTTGATTTCACTATGGTCACTAAAGCTGTCCCTAAGGCAGCATCTTGAGGAGGGAGCATGCTGAAGCAGCTCCTGCTGTTGCTGAGCGGATCTAGAACATTGCCTCTGCCAAAGCTGCCTCCCTCATCGCCGCCACTCAGAATGTCAGTTCATTAGTGCATGCCAAGATTGCCCTGAAGCCTCCCATGCTTGAATTTTCAAAATTCATCTCTATTTAGCAGCTCATTTTAAATATGTAAAAGTTACACTGTGCAGAATGAATTATTAAGTGGATTTGCTACATTGAGGACTTTACATTTGCGGACATGAATTTAAATTGTTTGAGGAGTTCACTGATATTGATTCCATTTCATCAAAAGTGCGGGTAACATCAGCATTAATAAATCTGGTTATTCCTTGGTTCCCCAACCGCTGTCCCACCCCCACGTTCCTTTGGCTAAAGAGACACACAGACGCACATCCCCTCTCCAAGGCTGTTCATATTTGTTCCTCAGGTGAAGAAATTGGCCATGAGGAACACAGCTGTGCCTGGCGGAGAGTTATGGACCAGACCAAACCTCCTCAAAATGTATTCAGAAGATAACCTGGTTTTAAAGGCAAGTGTAAGGCGCTATGTTTCAGATACAATTCGATTGGTCAAACAACAGACTTGAAGCAAGTCTTACTTTCCAGTTAAAACACAGACAAAATAAGAATTAAAACAATGAGCTTAACTGTACTTCTATCAAAATACTTAACAAGATAATACACATGTTAACTACCACAGGATTAGCTGTTCCAAGTTAGCAACATCCAATAACACACCTCTGGTAAAGTTTCATGCAATGTTTCTCCAGTCCGTGGGGGAAAGGACATCAAAAGAAAACTCAGAGAGAGAGAGAGAGAGAGAGAGAGAAAACTCAAGCATTTTACTGTATCAGGGTGAGATTTCTACAGCTTCCAACCCCCAACTGCTACTGAATGCCAAATTAAAATCCTGGTTCTGTGGCAGTTGACTCCAACCATTCAGGCTGCTTTTATTATTCCAACTTTAAAAACAACCCCAAGGCCGCTGAAGCTGTTTATTGGCTTGGAACAGACCCCTCTGTACCTCTGTCTCAACCTTTCTTCATCAGGAAAACCAGGACAAAATACACTGCGTCGTCACAACTCAGAGCCAACCCAGTTTCCTCCCACAGTCCAAAGATGTGCAGGTTAGGTGGATTAGCCATGGGAAATACAAGGATCTAGGATTAGCGTGGCTCTGGATGGGATGCTCTTTGGAGGGTTGGTGTGGACTTGATGGGCTGAGTGGCCTGCTTCCATACTGTAGGGATTCTATGATTTGTCAAGAACATGGGCTCCAATGGTACATTTGGATTTTTTTTCTTTCTGTTTTCTTTTTTTTTATTTTTTATTTAATAGATATTTTTATTAGAAATTTAACATTTTAACAAATTTACAAAAATAAACAAAACTCTCAAGTACAAACATTGATATAGAAATAAATCTTAAATATACAATAATCAAAATTTAACAAAAGAAAAATACCGAAAGAGAAAAACCAAAACTCAATTAACTACTAATCTAACCCACAATTAGCCAGAGTGTATAATTGAGTCACTTACATCTTTCAAATAAGAGAAAATGAGAGAAAAAAAGAAGTGGGGGGGGAAAAAAACCCCAACGATTAACATAGAAGTTGGATATTAAAATACTTGCTCGGAATGTGTTAACATCATATATAACAAAACCCGTATTCGTATGGGATTCCTCTTCCAAGGGGCCCCGGACCAGCCATGTTTGTAATCTCAATTAAATAAAAGCCCTTGTTAGGATAGCCAAAATATCTATGTAAAAGGGCTGCCATATTTTATAAAAAATAATTCGGTCTTTCGGTGCACCATATTTATAGGGAAGTCAAGGGGAATACATTCCATGATTAATCTATGCCAATTTGAAAATCATGGGGATCCTTCAGCCACCCAGTTTACCAAAATATTTTTCCTTATATGGAAAGAGAGAACAGAAAATAATCTCTTCCTATTTGACATTCCAGGTGCACCACTTAACCGACTGATCAACCATAATCATCCGGGTAAATCCGAGACCCCCCGGGAGGGAGACCCTATCTAAAACATCCCGAGCAAAGAGCATATAGAATTTACAAAAATAAAGGTTCTCTAATACACTCATAACAGTATGATAAAAAGGAAACTATTTCTAAATAATAAAAAAAAACATATTTGAATGGAGATTATCCCCCTTGTTCCCAGGGGGTATCACTTCTTTTCCAACGGTCCATCATATCCTCTCCCAACCAGTGCCCCACCCTTGACCCAGGCGCTCCTTAATAGGATGAGGAGTATTCAGATATAATACCGAGCTAGAGTTAACAGTGAGCACCCTACCCCCACCGCTCCCCCCCCCCCCCACCCACACCTGAGTATATTTGGTAGTATCAATACCATGTATAAACATATATAACTATAAAATTACAACTTCAACAAATTATAATTAAATATAATAATATAAAATAGCAAGGGAAAATAACCCCGCTCCTAGAGGCAAAAATAAAATAGAATAAGGTAACCACCTCTCCCCATCAACCTTAACTAAACCCCCCGGTTTATATATATACATATATACAGATACATGCATACACACATATATGTACATACACACATACATACGTATAATAATAAAATTAAAAAAAACCCTAAGGGGGGGGAAGAAAATAAATAATTCCCTCTCCCCCCCCCAAGATAATAATAAACAGTAAGATAGGAAAAAGAAAAAAAAGGGGGAGGATATAAATCGGAGTGGGGAAAAGGCAAGCCAACATACATTGTCTCTTACGATTTATTTAAGAGAGTCCAAAAATTCCTTAGCCTTTTCTGGCGATCTAAAATTATACCCAGATCCTTCGTGGTTAAAACATAGCGTCGCTGGGTAGCGTAAGGTGTATTGAATATTTAAGTCCCTTAAACACTTCTTCACCTCATCGAACGCCTTCCTCCTTCAGGCCAGAGCCGGGGAGAAGTCCTGAAATAACATGATCTTGGATCCTTTATAGATCATGGCTTTGGGATCTTTTCCAAGATTTCTAGAGGCATCTAGGAGTATCTGCCTCTTCCTATAGCTCTGCAGCCGGAACAGGACCGGGCGTGGGCGCTGGTTCGAGCCAGGCCCGCGTGTTGCGACTCGGTAGGCCCATTCTACCCACACCTGGCCTGATCCAGCCTCCAGATCCAAAAGTTGTGGCAACCACTGCTCCAGGAATGCTGTAAGCTGGCCTTTCTCTTCCCGTTCAGGAAGGCCCAGCAAACGAATATTTTTTCGGCGACCTCGATTATCGAGGTCGTCGATGTAATTCTCTAAGGTCCGGACTCGCTGTTCGAGAGCCCGGACCTGATCCGCGGCCGATTGAGCTGCAGTCTCGGAGGTCGCGGCCTTTAACTCCGCCCCTCCGATTCAGCGCTTGAGTTCCTGGATGTCTCGGCCGTGCTTCTGCAGCTCGGCCGAGAGTGATTCCCAGCGATGTCGGGACTCTTCGATAAATGCGTCGATCTTCGCATCCAGCTTGGTGATCATCTCCACAAGGCTCGTTATTGTTGGTAAGTCCCCCGGGGCGGCTATGGATGCCTCAGCTGCAGAGGGAGAGGGTGGGGGAGGGGTTCCTGCTTGCTGAGAGCTGTGGGCTCTCCTCCCTTTAGCCATTTTTCCTAAGAGATTAGATTATTTAAATTTAATACTAACACTACCAAACAACTAATTATATTAAATAAGAGCTATTTTAGATGATTTGGTGAGTGTGGTGGGGGTGGGAGATCCACTTTGCCCAAGTCTTGGAAGGAGCACTGTAGGCTCAGACTTGCTGAGTCGCCGCCATCTTGAATCTCCTCGGTACATTTGGATTTAATAAAAATCTGGATTAAAAAGAGAGCCTGAATTGCTAGAGGGCCTTTCAGCCCATCGTGCCTGCACCGGTTCTATGACCTGGGTCTATCTCCTAACACAGTTGGAACACTGAGGAGGCTACAGAAAGACTTGGTTCGGCTGGGCAAGTGGGCAAAGAATTGGCAGCTAGTATACAATGTGGGAACCTTGAGGTTTGCTAGGAAGAGTACAGGCGTAAGCTATTTTCTAAATGGGGAAAGTCTTTTTAGAAGTCTGAAGCACAAAGGAACTTAGGAGTCCTCATTCAGGATTCTCTGAAGGTTAACATGCTGGTTCAAGTTGGCAGTTAGGAGGGAAATATAGTTTTAGCATTCATTTTAAGAGGGCCAGACTACAAGAGTAGGGATGTACAGCTGAGGCTGCATCATGCTCTGGTCAGACTGCATTCAGAATATTGTGAGTAGTATTAGGCCCTGTATCTAAGGAAGGACATGCTGGTCTTGGTGGGTGTCCAGAGGATGCTTTTCAGAATGATCCCGGGCATGAAGGGCTTGTCATATAAGGAGCACTTGAGGACTCAAGGTCTATATTCGGAGTTTAGAAGGATAATGGGGGATCTGATTGAAACCTACAGAATACTGAGAGGCCTGGATATTACATATGTGGAGAAGATATTTCCTCTGGTAGGAGAGACAAGGACATGAAGGCGCAGCCTCAGAGTGAAGGGACAACCCTTTAGAACGGAGACGAGGAGGAATTTCTCAGTGGGAGGGTGCTGACTATGTAGAGCTTATTGCTACTGAAGGCTGTGGATGTAAAATCATTGAGAGTGTTTAAGACAGAGACAGATAGGTTCTTGATTAGTAAGGAGATCAAGAATTACGGGGAGAAGGCAGGAGAATAGATTGAGTAGCATATCGATTGAAAGGTAGAGCAAGCTCAATGGGCCAAATGGTCCAATTTTGTTCCTATATCTCGTTCCCCATATCCTGGCACACCGTTTCTATCCAAATAAATATCCAATACTCTCTCGAATGCCTCCATTGAATCTGCTTCCACACAGGAAGTACATTCCAGACATCAACAACTAGTCATGTGGAAAAGGTTTTTCTCCCAGCAGCCATCATGTGAATTCATCCCAGCCCTACTGTCTTTACAGACAGACAACAGGTGGTGGTTTAATCTGAGGGTCACCCCACCTCAGATAGGGGGTTGACTGGAGAGGGTGAGACATTATGATGTGGGAATTGAACTCGCATTGTTAGCATTATCCTGCACTGTAAGGCCAGCCATCTAACTAACTGAGCTAACCTGACCCCAAACACCTAACTAGGAGAGATGGGGACTGCAGATGCTGGAGATCAGAGTCGAAGCGTGTGGTGCTGGAAAAGCACAGCAGGTCAGGCAGCATCCGAGGAGCAGGAGAGTCCTGATGAAGAGTTTATGCTCGAAACATTGATTCTCCCGCTCCTCGGACGCTGCCTGACCTGCTGTGCTATTCCAGCACCACACTCTTCGACCCAAACACCTAACTGCCTGGCAACCAATCGTCAATTGTCATAAAAAAACTCAACTGGTTCATGAATACTCTTCAGGGAAAGAAATCTGCCACCATGACCTATATGTGACTCCAGACCCACAGTGATGTGGTTGACTGTTAATTGCCCTTTGTAATGTCCAGAGCATTGCCACCCAGTCCAATGGCTATTCAGGGATGGTCAACAAACATTGAGCCTGTCAGCGACTCTCACACGCCAAGAATGACCAGAAATGGAATCCGTGACTTAACTCCATATCAGCCCGCATCCCAATTTACAGAGAGAGATTAAACATATATTTAAATAAGGACTGAGTCAGTCATTTTCTTCTTGATGCAGCTGACTCTGTGAAACAGGAATAGGATATCTTATTAATTAGTGTTCCAGTTCATGAAACACTTTACAGATTTGAAGTTCTATGTCCGTGGGAATGGCGAAGAGCAACCATGTCCTCAGGTAAAGGAGTTTTGATTATATTTTATGTGGTTTATTCCTATAAATAAACAATCATATCAAGAGCTTGCATTTATATAGCACCTTTAATGTAGTAAAACTGTACAAGGCACTTTCACGGGAGTGCAATTTTAGAATTGTCATTGAACCATGTGAGGGGACTTAGGGCCAAGTGACAGGAAAGGTTGGTCAAAGAGGTTGGTTTTAAACTGTGCCTTCAAGCAAGTGGATAGTCATGTACACAGTTCTGGTCTCCTTACTTGAGAAAGGATGTACTGGAACCACAGGGATGTGCAGAGGAGGTTCACCAGGTTGATTCCAGAGTTGAGAGGGTTGCCTTATGAGGAGAGACTGAGTAGACTGAGACTATACTCATTGGAATTTAGAAGAATGATATTAAAAGATGAAGGGAATAGACAAAATAGAAGCAGGGAGGTTGTTTCCCACTGGTGGGTGAAACTAGAATTGGGGGGTAGAGCCTCAAAATAAAGGGGGAGCAGATTTAGGACTGAGTTGAGGAGGAATTTGTGAATATGTGGAATTCCCTGCCCAGTAAGGCAGTTAAGGTTTCCTCGTTGAATGTTTTTAAAGGCAAACATTTTTGAACAGGAAATGACTTAAGGGATATGGTGAGTGGGCAGGTAAGTGGAGCTGAGTCCATGAAAAGATTAGCCATGATCTTATTGAATGATGCAGCAGGCTTGAGGGACCAGATGGCCTACTCCTGCTCCCAATTCTTATGTTCTTTATATGCAGATACGGTTAGGAAAGGCATTCAAGAGCTTAGTGCCCACACATTTGAAGGTACAACCACCAATGTTAGGGTGAAAGAATTTGGAGATTTGCAGAAAGTCAGAATTGGAGAAATGTTCTCAGGTGTGTCATGGCCAAATGGTCTCTTTCTGTGTTGTAAACATTGATACATCTATAAAATAGGGACATTGCCTTAAATCTTCTCAGTCCACCTGTGGATATATTTTTATTTTCTCTTACCCCATCCCATGGATTAAAGGTGACAGGTTTCTTTTACCTGAGCATCACCTTGATTAGAGCTGAAAATGTGTTGCTGGAAAAGCGCAGCAGGTCAGGCAGCATCCAAGGAGCAGGAGAGTCGACGTCTCGGGCATGAGCCCTTCTTCAGGAATGAGGAAAGTGTGTCCAGCAAGCTAAGATAAAAGGTAGGGAAGAGGGACTTGGGGGAGGGGCATTGGAAATGCGATAGGTGGAAGGAGGTCAAGGTGAGGGTGATAGGCCGGAGTGGGGGTGGGGGCGGAGAGGTCAGGAAGAAGATTGCAGGTTAGGAGGGCGGTGCTGAGTTCGAGGGATTTGACTGAGACAAGGTGGATGTGGAGGGGAAATGAGGAAACTGGAGAAATCTGAGTTCATCCCTTGTGGTTGGAGGGTTCCTAGGCAGAAGATGAGGCGCTCTTCCTCCAGCCGTCGTGTTGCTATGGTCTGGCGATGGAGGAGTCCAAGGACCTGCATGTCCTTGGTGGAGTGGGAGGGGGAGTTGAAGTGTTGAGCCACGGGGTGGTTGGGTTGGCCTTGATTAGCCTGGTCTATGGTGTTGTGGTGTCAGAGGTCATCTGAAAGAGACAGCTTTGCCAGGACCCTGGTTTGGATGGCAGTGCAGATGCCAGTATGTAAGTATACTCCTGAACCCACTAAATGCCAGCACAGAAACTTGCAAATCATTCACTCCACTTGTGCCTGAAGCAAGTCTTTAAAATCTTGTGACTGTATAGGACTTCACTTAGGCCACATTTGGAATATTGTGCACAGTTCTGATTGGCACGCTACCAGAAGGATGTGGAGGCTTTGGAGAGGCTACAGAAAAGGTTTACCAGGATGTTGCCTGGTTTGGAGGGTATTAGCTATGAGGGAGATTGGTAGACTAGCAGGAGGTTGGAAGAACACAGTAAGCCAGGCAGCATCAGGACTGAAGAGGGGTTATACCCGAAACATTGACCTCACCTCCTCTTGATGCTGCCTGTTGCTGTGTCCTTCCAGTCTTCTGCTCGTCTACTTTGGATTCCGGCATTTGCAGATTTTTTTTGTCTCTAACATGAGAAGAGATTGGACAACCTCAATTTGTTTTTACTTGAACATTGGAGGTTAAGGGAGCAACATGATAAATTATGAGAGTCATGGATAAAATGGATAGTCAGTCTTTTTCCCAGGGTAGAAATGTCGGGGACATAGAGTTAAGGTAAAAAGGATGTGTGAGGCAGGTGTTTTATACAGAGGGTAGTAAATGCCTGCAATGTGCTGCCAGAGAAAATAATAGAAGCAGATACAAAAGGCACCTTGACAGGTAAATGAATAGGCAGGGAATAGAGGGATATGGACTGTGTAGAGGCAAAAGGTTTTAAGTTTAAAAAGGCGTTACATGTTGGCATAGGCTTGGTGGACCGAAGGGCCTGTTCCTACACTGTACTGTTCTTTGTTCTTTGTTGCCTTATTCCAATCATTAAGAATTCTGAGAACTTATATTGTTGTTCTGTGAAAGAGCCATAATTGAAAATACTTTCTGAATCAGTTAAATTACAGCAATTATTTTATGAGTGGGCAATTCCAAATTGAGATGGATTTGGGATATGACCGTGAAGGTCCTAATCCTAACCATTGCCAACTGAGGGTAGCCATCATCCTGGAGATTACATCATATGAGTCCCTGTCTCCAATTGCCCCACCCCCACACTCCTCCCATTGGCCAACTGGCACATCAATTCTTGTGCCAGCTGCCCTTTCCACCAATTGGAAGGCAACCCAATTCTTAAATATCTGATTAGATGACAGTCAACTATCAGTCAAATTTCCTGCTTTTCTTACTTTTTTGATATTTTTGCAACTAACAAATGTTCAAAGAAATGTATTACAAAATGTATTTTTCTCCCAGGTGTTGCTCACCAGAGTTTTCCTGTAGACTCCTGGCAAATTCTAGAGGATTGAAATTCTCCCCATTTCACGAAGAGAGAGAGGTGAATGACGATCTAAATAGTAAAGTACAAAGAATGGAGATCTGAATTTTTTAGAGAAGTGCCAGGGAAACTCAACAGGTCCTGGCAGCTTCTGTGGGGAGAGATACAGAGTTAACATTTTGAGTCCTTTACAGAAAGGAAAGGGTTCAAAAATGATGGTTAATGATAAAGAAGGTAAAGGAACATGTGGAATGGATAGTGAAGGTACCTAGAGCAAAATGCAAACAGAGTCCAAAGGGTCGTAAAGGAGATACACAGATGGAAGTTAGATGTTAATAGCAGAGCCAAGAAAGTCTTAGCTTGGCTGAGAGTGAACCCAAGTGGGGATGGGTGGGACATAATTGCCATTGATGACAGGGTTCAAAGACTGCTTGCAGATGGGCTAATAAAAGTAGAGACCAGGAATGTGAGGAAGGGAAGGAGGTGGATTCTCAGAAAGCAGGGGACAGAAACATGGTAGAGGGGAGTCTGAGCTGGGGAGAGTTAGAGACCTCCACCTCCAAACAGACCCCACCACCAAGGATATATTTCCCTCCCTTCCCCATCAGCGTTCTGGAAAGGCCACTCCCTCCGCGACTCCCTCGTCAGGTCCACACCCCCCACCAACCCAACCTCTACTCCCGGCACCTTCCCCGGCAACCGCAAGAAATGCAAAACTTGAGCCCACACCTCCTCCCTTACTTCCCTCCAAGGCCCCAAGGGATCCTTCCATATCCGTCACAAATTCACCTGCACCTCCACATACATCATTTACTGCATCCGCTGCACCCGATGTGGCCTCCTCTACATGATTTTGGGGAGACAGGCCACCTACTTGCGGAACATTTCAGAGAACACCTCTGGGACACCCGCACCAACCAACCCAACCCCCGCCGTGGCTGAACACTTTAACTCCCCCTCCCACTCCGCAAGGACATGCAGGTCCTTGGCTTCCTCCATCGCCAGACCATGGCAACACGATGCCTGGAGGAAGAGCGCCTCATCTTCCGCCTAGGAACCCACAAGGGATGAATGCAGATTTCTCCAGCTTCCTCATTTCCCCTCCCCCCACCTTGTCTTAGTCCCAACCCTTAGACTCAGCACCGCCTTCTTGACCTGCAAACGTCTTCCTGACCTCTCCTCCCCCAGCCCCTCTCCGGCTTATCACCCTCACCTTAACCACCTTCCACCTATCGCATTCTCAACACCCCTCCCCCATGTCCCTCCTCCCTACCTTTTATCTTAGCCTGCTTGGCACACCTTCCTCATTCCTGAAGAAGGGCTTATGCCTGAAACATCGATTCTCCTGCTCCTTGGATGCTGCCTGACCTGCTGCGCTTTTCCAGCAACACATTTTTCAGCGAGAGTGAGAGAGAGTAGAGTTGAAAGCTGGAATGCTGAGAAGTGAAAAGATCAGAGTCCACAGGATAGTGAGATCAAAGCAGGATTGTGACTGAGAGACTCCCAAGAGTGAGTTGCAGTAGCACTCATCACAATGACACCCGTCAAAATTCTAGAGGTTGCCATTGACCAACACTGAACTGAACCAGCTATATAAATACTATGGCTACAAGAGGGCGGCACGGTGGCACAGTGGTTAGCACTGCTGCCTCACAGCGCCTGAGACCCGGGTTCAATTGCCGACTCAGGCGACTGACTGTGTGGAGTTTGCAAGTTCTCCCCGTGTCTGCGTGGGTTTCCTCCAGGTGCTCCGGTTTCCTCCCACAGTCCAAAGATGTGCGGAACAGGTGAATTGGCCATGCTAAATTGCCCGTAGTGTTAGGTAAGGGGCAAATGTAGGGGTATGGGTGGGTTGCGCTTCGGCGGGTCGGTGTGGACTTGTTGGGCCGAAGGGCCTGTTTCCACACTGCAAGTAATCTAATCTAATCTAAAAGAACATCAGAGGCTGGGAATCTTGCAATGCATAACTCACCTCCTGACTCCCCAAAGACTGTCCATCGTCTACATGGCACAAGTCAGGAGGGTATGAGTGTTTCCAACAACATTTAGGAAAATCAACACCATCCCGAACAAAACAGGTATTTGATCAGCCCCCACCTTTGGTGCTGGTGAGGCCAGACCTGGAGTGCTGTGTGCAGTTTTGGTCTCCTTACTTGACAAAGGATGCACTGGGACTGGAGGGGGTGCAGAGGACGTTCACTCGATTCCAGAGTTGAGGGGGGTTGGCTTATGAGGAAAGAATGAGTAGATCGGGATTATATTCATTAGAATTCAGAAGAATGAGGGGAGACCTTACAGAAACATATAAAATTATGAAGGGAATATATATAAGATAGAAGTAGAGAGGATGTTTCCACTGGCAGGTGAAACTAAGACAAATTAGCCCCAAGTTTAGGGGGAGCAGATTTAGGACTGAACTGAGAAGGAACGTCTTCACCCAGAGGGTTGTGAATCTATGGAATTCCCTGCCCAGGGAAACAGTTCACGCTACTTCAGTAAATGCTTTTAAAGCTAAGATCAATGCTTTTTGAACATTAAAGGAATTAAGGGTTAGGGTGAGAGGACGAGTAAGTGGAGCTGAGGCCACAAAACGATCAGCCATGATCTTACTGAATGGAGGAGCAGGTTCGAAGAGCCAGATGGCCTACTCCTGCTCCTAGTTCTTACTTTCTTATGTTCTTTCCACCAATTTAAACAGTCGCTCCCTCCACCGCTGACACTACGTGGTAACAGCATGTTCCATCTTTAAGATTCACTGTAGCAACTCGCCAAGACTCCTTTGTTGACACCTATTGTCCTAGCCACGCACGGTCCTGACTTGGAAGTGCATCGTCATTCCTTCACTGTCTCCGAGTCAAAAATCTCCAAACTCCCTTCCTAACAGCACTAAGGGTTTACCACATCCTAAACGCTGCAGGAATTCAAGAAGACAGCTCACCACCACTTTCTGAAGGTCTATTACAGATGGGCAATAAATGCTGGCCACACAGCATTGCCCACGTCCCACGGACCAATTATAAAGAAAATCCTGCCAACCTGCAACAATGGCCTAAATCTTTCATCATCCATGTCAGTTTGTTCAGTACAACAGTCCATATATAAAATCAGACAATAACTTTTCTCAATCTGATCTTCACAGACAGAGAACTTCACATGGCTTGATTAATTTTATCACCTCATTCTGGAAGTTAGAATCTTTACAAACATTGTTGTCTCATGACTCGTGCTGGTCTCAAGAAGTTGCTGTTTATAGATTTATTTGTTAGCTGTACTAAAAAAAAATTTGCATTTGTATAGCATTTTGCAAGAACTCAAATACCCAAAGGAATTTTAGTCGATTAAGTACCTTTGGAAGTGTTGTTACTCTTGTAATGTAAGGAAGACAGCAGGTAATTTGGGCACACAAGCTCCCGCAAGCAGTAATGTGATAATGACCAGATCATCTGCTTCTGTAACTTAGAGACGGCGTAATGTTAAATCCGCTTTCCGTTTCCTCCCTGTTAATAGAGCATCTGTTTATGGAACTTCCTGATGTTTCTTTTCTCTCAAGCTGCTTCTCTGCTTGAGAGGTTGGTCTGATCAGCAGGCTGACTGGGAGCAGAAAGATCAGCCGTGTGTGCGGAATGGAACCAGATGTGTTTGGACAGTCTGGTGACGCTGGTCGATGCTTTTGAGAATCTGTTCAGAATCTGAGAGAGTAGGAAGTGGCCACAGAATGCCTTCAGCTGCCTGACTGGGCCTTAAGCTGACAAATGGACTGCAAGTAAGCAGCTCACCACCACTGTCTCGGGGGCAACTAGGGATGGCAAATAGCTGCTGGGCCAGCCAGCAACACCCACATCCCTTGAGTGAATATAAAAAATGTCCCCACTCCACCCATTCCTTTCCAACACAACTCTGACCTCTCCACCTCTGTCTCCCCCTTTAAGCTACTTTTTAAAATTTGCATCTTCAACCAAACATTTGGACAGCTGTCCTAATATTGGTTTAGGGGGCTGGGTGTTGTACTTTTCTCTATAAGGGTCCTGTGAATCCCCTTGGCATGGTTCATCTATAGAATGTTAAAAGCAGGAGTGGAGTGTCAATAAACCTCGAAGTTTTCTGAGTTCCTCACCTTCATTTCGACTCTTTGCTCTGTAAAATTACTCAGTCTTCAATTCATATATAAATTCAACAGCTCTCTGACAAAAATAACAAGACTGAATATCCAGTGTTGCTACAATGAGCTTGAATGAAGGTTACATGAGATATTAATGTTGGGATTTGGATTTCAAAGAGAGGTAGATGGATGTGGGTCAGTTGTGCAAAGACTTCTTTTAGAAAAGGTTAAAGTCATCTGGTCAGTGACTTAAATGTGCCATTTCTAAGAAGCCATGTGGTGTTCATAGATAAAACACTTGTAATGTTGAGTTTATGACAGAGTAAACATATTAAGTCAATTAATTTGGGTCTGAGTTCAGAACAAATGGTTCAAAGCTTTATTTCAGAAGAACCTGGAGTTTAGTTCAGAATTACTCTGCACAGAAACAGGCCATTCAACCCAACTGGCCTATGCTGGACATTTTGCTCCACATGAGCTTCCTCCTACCCCTTTTCCAATCCTTTCTCAATCATGTGCTTGTCCAGCTTTCTCTGAAATGAATCGTTGCTATTCATCTCCAAGTCTCCAAGCAAGGGTAGCAAATTCCACATTTTCACTATTCTCTGGATAAAATACATTTTTTCTGGATTTATTCGTGTTTGTCATGTAATCAAAATCTCTTGATTTCAATTGCCCACAGGTGGAAACAAAATCTCTACATAAATCCCATCAAACCCTTTCATAGTGTTAAAGACACCATCAACTGGACCTTCCAAACTCACAATGACTTCCATCTAGAAGGACAAGGGAAGCAGATAAAAGGGAATACCAGCTCCTGCCGGATCCCCTCCAAGCCACACACTGTCCTGACTTGGAAATTATCACTATTCCAGGGTCAAAATCCAGGACAACCCTCCCTAGCAGCACAGTGGCACTATCTACACCATGTGGGCAGCAGCACTTCAAGAAGAAAGCTCACCACCATCTTCCCCAGGGTGATTTGGGATGGATCCAGCCTGCAATGCCATTGAACAAATGAAAGAAAGACATGTATCAGCATTGCCTTTTCTAGAGAAAAGAACATCATCATGTCGAATGTTTCCTGTTAGGTTACTGAGTCTTTAGATTAGATTAGATTCCCTACAGTGTGGAAACAGGCCCTTTGGCCCAACAAGTCCACACCACCCCTCTGAAGAGTAACCCAGACCCATTCCCCTACCCTATATTTACCCCTGACTAATACAACCATGAGCAATTTAGCATGGCCAATTCACTTGACCTGCACATCTTTTGGATTGTGGGAGGAAACTAGAACACCTGGAGAAAACCCACACAGACATGGGGAGAATATGCAAACTCCACTCAGACAGTCACCCAAGGTGGGAATCAAACCCAGGTCCCTGGAGCTGTGAGGTAGTAGTGCTTACCACTGAGCCACCATGCCAACTCAAAACGTCATGTCTTCAACAACCAGCTTGTGTGCTATTCTTAAGAAATATAAAACAATAAATTTTTTACTGTCCACATCAACTGAACGAAAATGGAAGCAGCACTGGCCGTTTCTGCATCAAAGCCCTGCTCTGTATCGGCAACAATTAATTTGACATTTCAGAACAGAGAATGTTTAATCTATCAAATCAATTGTCAGTTGCATTTATCTGCAGCTTCAATCGGATATGACAGATCTGCTCTCTCTCGCTCGTTCTCTGATGCTTGAAGTTTATTTTCATGCTCTGTCTGAACGTGTTCTGTTAAAAACCAGTAAATTCGCTGATCTCAGCCACAGGTATGCCTTTCTTTCTTAGCAAGATAAGATGGAAAGATAAAGAAATCATGTCTGCTCATTGACTTTACCTCAATGCCAAAATACTAACTGCACTGCTCATTGTAGACCTGCCAGTGATTTGCTAAGTGTACATTGCCTCTTGTGCCTAAATGCTCGCAGATGCTTGGGTACGGAATGAAACCTTCAACAACAATTAAGTTTTTAAGTGGTGGAAGGTCAGACCTGGGCTGGAGTAAGAAGGGTATTAGGGAAGAGTGGGTGAAGGTGCAAGGATATGGGACAAATCTCTAACTGTGCAGTAGATGTTATCTGATAGCAGGGGGTTGGATCTGACAGCACGGGGTACACTCAGTCCAGAGGGAGATTGGTTCGAATGAGTGAAGTGGGTGAGCAAAGAAATTAAGGCAACGGTTATAGAGTCATCGAATCATAGAAAAGGGCCCTCGGCCCATCAAGTCTGCACCGATGTAACTACTGCTAAAGACATACTAATCCCAATTTCCTGCATTTGTCCCATATCCTTGCATCTTAAGAAGGGAGGCTTTTGAATGTGGGCGGAGATAAATTAGTACCAAAACATGTAGGAAGAGAAGATTGCCAATTCCTGACAAGCTCCGGAACAGACATGGTAACATTTCAAGTCAAATTGACTCTTCACCAGAGTTCTGATGAAGAGGCATCTAGACTCAAATGTTAGCTTGTTCTCTCTTCATGGATGCTGCCTGATCTGCTGTGATCTCCAGGATTTTGTGTTTTCAGTACAGATTCCAGCATCTGCAATAATTTGCTCCTCCAGAACAGATGGACTGTACCAGTTCCGGGTTACAATTGCCAAACGTTTCAAGGTTTCATTAAACTGACAAATCAATGCGGCATTTCGTGTATGCTATTCATAGCTATTAGGATGAGTTATTTAGGGGACTAGAACATGATGCAGAGTAAAGACCAACAGTGTGGGTTCAATGTCTACACTGATAGTTCACGGAGACCCTGTTGGCCAGATGGCTAGTTAATGTCAATGGAAACCTTTCTATAAGCATATCAAGTTCTTCAGGCTAAAGGGTATGGGAAGCAAGTGGGAATGGTGTATGGAATTGGATGGTCAGCCATGATATTATTGAATGGCTGAGCAGGCTTGAAGGGCTGAATGGTCTAATCCTGCTCATATGTTCAATGTTTCTAATAGGGCAAAGGTGCTGAAAGAGAAGGAAGACCAGTTAGGAACACAAAGGGGATTTACATTTCAAGGCAAGGGGGATGGCTAATGAATATTTTACATCTATCTCTAACTGTGCAGTAGATGTTTTCTGCCAGCACGGGTTAGATCTGACAGCAAGGGGTACACTCAGTCCAGAGGGAGATTGGTTCAAATGAGTGAAGGGGGTGAGCAAAGAAATTAAGGCAACGGTTATAGAGTCATCGAATCATAGAAAAGGCCCTTCGGCCCATCGAGTCTACACCGATGTAACTACTGCTAAAGACATACTAATCCCAATTTCCTGCATTTGTCCCATATCCTTGCATGTTAAGGTATTTCAAATGTTCATTCAAATATTTGTTCAAGGTCATTAGGTTTCTGGCCTCCAATATCTTCTCAGGCAGTGTGTTCACCCTCTGAGTGAAAATAATTTTTCTCAAACTCCCCTCTGAATCTTTTGGCTCTTACCCTAAAGCTATGCCCCCTCGTGATTGACCCCTTAACCAAGGGGAACAGCCACTCCCTACTCACTGTATCCATACCCCTCATAACCATCCACACCTCAATGATGCCCCCTTCAGCCTTCTTTGCTCTAAAGAAAACAATCCAAGCCTATCTAGTCGATCCTTCTCGCTCAGTTTCTCCATCCGAGGCAACATCCTGGTGAAGCTCCTTTCTACCCCCTCTACTGCTATCACATCCTTCCAGTACTGAGGTGACCAGAACTGCTCACGCTACCCCAACTGTGACCTAACCAACACTTCGCACAACTCCAACATTACCTCCTTGTTCTTATACTCTATGTCATAATGAATCAAAGCAAGTGTTATATATTCCTTCCTTACTATCCTATTCATGTGCTCTGCTGTCAACAGGGATTTGTGAATAATTACTCCAAACTCTCTCTGTTCCTCTGAGCTACCCAATGTCCTGCCATTCATTAAATACCCCCTCATCTTGCTTCTTCTTCCAAAGTGCATCAACTTGCATTTCTCAGGGTTAACTACCATCTACCACTGTGTTGCCTTTCTGACCAACCCTGTAACCTTCTTGTAACCTTGGACTATTTTCTCCAATATTAAACACCTGAACAATCATGGTGTCAACCTACTTTCTATTCCTCCCACCTTTTCATCTGTATCATTTATGTAAATAGCAAACAGTAAGGGTCCCAGTACAGATCCTTGTGGTATACCACTGGACACCAGCCTCCAGTCACTCAAACAACCTTCTACCACTAACCTTTGTGTCCCATGACAAAGCCAGTTTTTTTGATCCATCTCATCAAGTTTTCCGGGATTCCATGTGCTTCAACCTTCTCAATCAGTTTCTCATGTTAAAATCTTTGCTAAAATCGATATAAACTGTGTCAATCGAACTTCCCTCATCCACACACTTGATCACATTTTTGAAAAATTCTAATAAATTTGTTAGGCATGACCTCTCTCTGACGAAGTTCTCTCTGAACAAATTGAGTGCAGGTAAACAGTAACTCCACTGGTGGGCAACTTTAAAAAAACCCATTATTCAGGATAGAATTAATAATCGTGTAGAAAAACATGGATTTATTGGGAAAATATAGAACAATGAATAAAGAACTGTGCAGCACAGGAATAGGACCTTCAGCCCACAATGTTGTGCCAAACATGACGCCAAATTAAATTAATCCCTTTTGCCTGCCCTTTGTGCATATCCATCCATTCCTTTCATATTCATGTATTTATCTAAAAATCTCTTAAACGCCCCTCTCATATCCACCACCACCCCTGGCAGCGTGTTCCACACTCTACCATACTCTCTATAAAAAACTTGCCCCTCAGATCTCCTTTGAACTTTCCCTCTCCCATCTTGGATTTTGTTTTAGGGAACATCACGTCTAACTAACTTGCTGGAGTTTTGTTTCGAAGAGAACAGAAATGATTAACGAAGGTAACGCTGTTAATGTGGGGTACGTGGACTTTCCTGATGAAGGGCTCTGGCCCGAAACGTCGAATTTCCTGTTCCTTGGATGCTGCCTGACCTGCTGTGCTTTAACCAGCAACACATTTTCAGCTCTGATCTCCAGCATCTGCAGACCTCACTTTTTACTACGTGGACTTTCCAAAGGTATTCAATACTATGCTACACAGTCGTCTTCTGAGGTAATTTATAGATCATGGAATAAAAAGGAGAGCAGCAAGGTGGAAATTGGCTGAGGGATAGGAAACAGACAAATGACTAATGACTATTTTTCAGGTTGGAAGAAAGTTTATAATAGAGTTTCTCAGGGGATAGTATTGGGACCCTCACTTTTCCTAATGCATATACATGATTTAGCCCTTGGTTCGCAGAGGGCATTTTCAAAGTTTGTGCATAATACAAAACTTGAGAGAATTGTAAACTGTTAGGAGGGTAGTGTAGAACTTCAAAAGGAGAGTGACACAAGTGGGCAGATACGTGGCAGATAAAGTTCAATGCAGAGAAATGTGAAGTAGTGCACTTTGGTGCATAAACCATGGAAAGATAGAATAAAATAAAGCTAACATTTTATTAGCTGGCACTTCTGGGACCAGAAGCATATCAGTTGATCAAATATTTCCAGTTGATCAAGGAGTCCACATAATCAATGTAAAAAAAAACACCAAGTCATAGAAATGTAATATAGATTAGATTAGATTACTTACAGTGTGGAAACAGGCCCTTCGGCCCAACAAGTCCACACCGACCCACCGAAGCGCAACCCACCCATACCCCTACATTTACCCCTTACCTAACACTACGGGCAATTTAGTATGGCCAATTCACCTGACCCGCACATCTTTGGACTGTGGGAGGAAACCGGAGCACCCGGAGGAAACCCACGCAGACACGGGGAGAACGTGCAAACTCCACACAGTCAGTCACCTGAGTCGGGAAATGAACCCGGGTCTCTGGCGCTGTGAGGCAGCAGTGCTAACCACTGTGCCACCGTGCCGCCCACGAATATGGGGATATACACATCATTGTTATACTTTACTTATAGTATAAATCACTTCAGTAATTATGAAACTTTGCCTTTCTCACTTGCACCCTCAACTGACTACTCAGTCATTGTGGAGATTGTGATAATACAGTAAACTTCTGATAAACTTCCAATATTTGAGGTATATAATTTTTCCCTGTTTATTGAGAGTGCCGGTTCATAAGGTTAGAACAACGTTTGCTGCACTTTGAAGTGTGTTCAGGAGCAGAGAGACCTGCCTGTGTATGTATACATGTGATGAAGTTGGCAGAACAGGTAGAGAGATCTGTAAATAATGCACACTATAACACACGTACCAACAGGTTCAAGAACAGCTTCTTCCCTGCTGTCATTCGGCTGCTGAATGGACTCTCAACTTTCCAATCCAACGTTGATCTTGCTTTTGTGCACCGCCTGGGCAGCCATAACTTTGTAGGCCTCGCTCTGTTTAAACACCCTGTGATCTGTATGTCCTTGTGTGTTAAGATCAGCCTGCACTGCTGGCAAAACAAAACTTTTCACTCTACTCAGGTACATGTGACAACAATAAATCAAATCAAGTGAAATCAAATCAATATTCATCAATATGAATCAATATAAATAGGAACATTGAGCTGTGAGAGAACCCTAGAACTAGGGGTCAGAGTTTACAAATAAGGGGTGTCCATTTAAAACAGACATGAGGAAGCATTTGGAATTCCCTTCCTCAACTAGCAGTGGATGCAGAATCTTTAACTATTTTTAAGGTAGAGGTAGATAGATTCTTAGGCAAAAGTGAGGACTGCAGATGCTGGAAACCAGAGTTTAGATTAGAGTGGTGCTGGAAAAGCACAGTAGGTCAGGCAGCATCCGAGGAGCAGGAAAATTGACATTTCAGGCAAAAGCCCTTCATCAGGAATGAAGGCAGGGAGCCTCTGGAGTGGAGAGATAAGTGGGGTGGGGGGAGCGGTGGGACTGGGGAGAAGGCAGTAAAGAGTACAATAGGTGAATGGGAGTGGGGATGGAGGCGATAGGTCAGGGAGGAGGGAGGAGGGTGGAGCAGATAGGTGGGAAGGGAGATTGGCAGGTAGGACGGAAGGGATGAAAGGTTATCTGGGGAATGCAAGAGTTGAGGTTAAAATCTGATCAGTCACAATTTTATTGAATGGCAGAGCAGACTAGATGGGTTGAGTGGCCTAAACCTGTTCTTTAGCTTGGATGTTGGTAATCACTGTGTCCGTTATTATTATAGGTGGACGGAAGGATACCACTATCAGTTAGACAGTAGTTTAACAATGGCTTTTGTTGTCATGTCTGCTTCCCCTGGCAGGCTCTGCCAATGCCATGAAGATACTACTGAGCTAACCCCAAACCTGTGATTATGTCACGTCCCCATTCATTGAGCTTTCTCACAAAGAGAGCAGAGATTATAAAACTTCAGATGGTTTAATTTAAGAGCTAGAATTCAAATGCAATGTTTAGAGAATGTAAATTGAAAATTGTTTTGACTTCCCTAAGGGGAAAACAGACGTCAAAAGAATTTGAATGAAATATGCACAAGGTGTTCTGCCAACTCTTGTCAGCCACTGGGGCAGGCATTAATATATTATTCACCCCTCCTACTGGGACATTGCCCCATACCAACACCAAACCCAAACACTGACACTGAAATACTTAGCAAGATCACAAGGGTTGGTTGTTCTTACCGGAATCTTGGCAGCTATGACCTGATTTTTCCGTTAAAGCCTGGAAAACAAAGCATAGACATGATTGTATGATTTCAATCAATGAAGGGTGATGTAATCTTTCTTAGTCCTTCAATAAAGGCTGATTCCCAGCATCAGTGGAGGAGCTACCTGCGTTATTTACCACAGCCACTGACTGGGTCAATATTACAAGACGGTGCTATCAGGGAAGGGTGCAAAATTAAGATTCTTGCAAATGGTGCACGTTCACCTCTACAGCTGACCTTCACTCAGTAAGCACAAGGAATTTCAGGATTCTTCATACTGCATTGGTCTGGGTTAAGTGATTGCTCACTTTCCTGCAAGGCAGAATTTGCTGAAGAGAAACTTGCATTTGTATAGAACCTTTTGAAACCCTCAGTGTTTCAAAACAAATGCAATACCTTTTCCATAAGTTACACTGGAAATGCAGCAGCCAACCTGCTGCACGGTGAAGAGATATTGTCATGTTGTTTGAGGGATAAATAATGGCAAGGAGACCAGGCAGAATTCCTGCTTTGAAGAGAAGGCACGGTCTGGTGACATTACTAGATTATTCAGTAGGAGACTCAGGAAATGCTGCGGGTCCTCTGCAGGTGGGGAAAATTTAATTCAATAAACTATCTGGAATTTAAAGTCAATGATAACCATTGAACAAGTGCAGATTGTTGGGGGGAAAAGTTGATTTGGTTCACTGATGTCCTCGACGGAATTTCAAGGGTTCTATATGACAGTGATATTAACCTGAGAAGGGTTAGACAATTAAAGCCCTAGGCTAACTCCAGGGGAACTGTTAGACTGACCCAAAAAACCACACCCTGCAAAAACCACCTTCAACAGATCGCGTAAACATTCTTGATTATGATGTGACACACCCTTCCCTTGTTGCCAGACTCAACAACCTCCTCTCTCTGCTTCCCCAGCTTATAAGACCATAAGGCACAGGAGCAGAAAGTTCGATCTGCCATTCAATCATGGGGCAGCATGGTGGCTCAGCACTGCTACCTCACAGTATGAGGGACCCAGGTTCAATTCCTGCCTTGGGTGACTATCTGTGTGGGGTTTGCATGTTCTTCCCATGTCTGCACATTTCCTCCAGGTGCTCTGGTTTCCTCCCACAGTCCAAAGATGTGCAGATTAAACAGACTGGCCATGCTAAGTTGTCCATAGTGTTGGGTGCATTAGTTAGAGGGAAATGGGTCTAGATGGGTTACTCTTCGGAGGGTGGGTGTGGACTTGTTGGTCAAAAGGCTTGTTCCCACACTGTAGGGAATCTAAGAAATTTCTCAACCCCATTCTCCTGTAACCCTTGATAATCAAGAACCTATCTATATTGGTTTTTAATATACTCTGCCTTCTATGGCAATGAATTCCATCGGTTCACCAGTCTCTGGCTGAAAATGTTTCTCCTTACCTCCATTTTAAGAGGTATTCCCTTTCCTCTAAGGCTGTTCCCTTGGGGCCTAGTCTCTCCTCCAAATGGAAACATCTTCCCAACATTCACTCTGTCCAGGCCATTCAGCATCTGTAAGTTTCAATTAGATAACTCCTCATCCTTCTTATGCAACCACCCCCATGGGATATAATAAGCCCACTCCCTTTAGAAGGCAACATTTCCCCTGACCACCCACATCTCCACCTGGTCCAATAGCCCCTGACCCACCCTAAACACTCACTTACTTGGCACCGCAACTTTATACACTTACCCTTTTACAGAAGTTGACCAAGTGGCAGTGCAGCTGGGCTTTTGAATGGCAGAATACAAAGCTTTTACTAACGGGGTGGCATGGTGGCTCAATGGTTAGCACTGCTGCCTCACAGCACCAGAAACCTGGGTTCGATTCCAGCATTGGGTGACTGCTGGTGGAGTTTGTGTGTTCTCCCTGGGTATGTGTGAGATTCCTCTGGGTGCTCCAATTTCCTCCCATGATCCAAAAGTGTGCAGGTAGGGTTGATTGGCCATGCTCAGGTGTCCAGGGATGTGCAGGCTAGGTGGATTAGACATGGGCTGGGAGTTAATGGGCTAGGATAGTGTGCAGGTAGGGTTGATTGGCCATGCTCAGGTGTCCAGGGATGTGCAGGCTAGGTGGATTAGACATGGGCTGGGAGTTAATGGGCTAGGGTCGTGGGGTGGATCTGGGCGGGATGCTCTTCGGAAGGTTGGTGTGGACTTGACGAGCCAAATGGCCTGCTTCCACACTTTGGCGGTTCTATGATACTGTTGTGAAAAAAGAGGATGTAATGTTTGCCATGTAGTGACTATCCAGCACAACAAGGACACAGTTGGATTGACGGTACTCTCTGCATTTCTGCAGGAGCCATGATTAGAACCTCCTGCCAGAAATATAGAGCCCTCTCTAAAGGTAAAAAAAATGCAGGAGCTGAGGGAAATCTGCCCAAGGTTGTCTCTCTGCTGGTGAGTAAGTGATATGAGTGCAAAGGGAGGAAGGAAACTCACAAAAAAGATTCAATTATCCAAAGCACATTGAACAGGTCCTTCAATCATTTTCTTGAACAGGGGCTGGAGAGTGAGTACTTAAGGAACAGAGTGGCGTAAAAGGCTATTTGATTACTGAGCCCTTTTCAGAGAGGAGAGCATTATTTGATGACTGTAATCACTAGGTCAGTGCAATTGCTTGATTTGTGAATTATTCTGAATCAGGTCATCATTATCAACTTCTCTTAGTTGTTTCCATGTCCTATTGAATTTACTTTTGGATGATTGGATCCGTGTATGAATTCTCTTCCATGTGATTCACAGAGTTTGAGCTTTATTTTCAGCGATGTCTTTGCTGATTGCTAACATTGGAACTGGATAATTCGAGAGAGTTAGTATTATCACAGAGGCCATTCACACAGAGTATGGTGCATGACGGATTTTATATTGATGGACATGACTTTACTCACCTAGTGTTGGTTCTTACAGAAGTGAGAAATAGATTTATAATCACATGCTTGCCCATTCTGCTTCCATTTCAGTTCATTTTAATAAACCTCTGTATGCCTACATTGGATTGCCTGAGGATCTGCATAATAAAAAGCAGAGATTTCTTCTGTAAGCGCAAATGTAGGAAACTTTGTGCAAATTGATTTTTTTTTTACAGAAAATGTTGATGCCTTCAGCTAGAACATGAGGCCACTCAGCCCTTTCAGACTGATTTACTATTTGATAAGATCATGGCTGATTTGGTTGTGGTCTCACTTTCCAGTTGGCTACACATAACCCGACTCCCTTGCCTGTGAGAAATCCAGTGCGATCTTGAACAAATTCAATGACACAGCCATTGAGAGAGAGAATTCCACACATTAACTACCCTCTGAGAGGGGAAAAAAAAACTTCCCATCTGCATCCTAATGGGAGACCACTTGTTCCGAAATGAGGTCGCTTAGTTTCCACCTCTCCCACAATGTGAGACATCTCCCGGTATCCACCCCACAGGAGATTTCAATAACATCATCCCTTCTTTGTCTGACCAGGACCACCAAACCTGTTTGCCTCCTTTTCATAAGATAAACCAGGAATGAGTCGAGTGAACTTCCTCTGAACTGCTTCAAATGCAGTTATATCTTTTTTTTTCAAGTAAGGAGACCAAAACTGTACATAGCCCTCCAGATGTGGTCTCACCAAGGCTGGATACAGCTGCAATTCGACTTGATCACTTTTATATACAATTCCCATGTAACGAATGCCAACATTCCAATTGCCTGACATTAAATGTCAGACACTACCCTTAAGCACAGGAGGACTTCATTCCATCTGTTCGTTTCATATTTATACAGTACCTTGAACAGTGGAATGTCCCAAGATAATTTCAGCAGCAATATCATACAGTCAGAGAGATGTACAGCACAGAAACTGATCATTTGGTCCAACCCGTCCAGGCTGACGAGATATCCTAACCTAATCTAGTCCCATTTTCCAGAACTTGGCCCATATTCCTCTAAACCCTTCCTATTCATATACCCATCTAGATGCCTTTTAAATGTTGCAATTGTACCAGCCTCCACCACTTCCTCTGGCAGCTCATTCCATACATGTACCACCCTCTGAGTGAAAAAGTTGCCCCTTAGTTCCCTTTTATTTCTTTCCCCACTCACCCAAAATCTATGCCCTCTAGTTCGGTACTCCCCCTCCTCAGGAAAAAGATTTTGTCTATTTATCCCCCTCATGATTTTATAAACCTTTGTAAGGTCACCCCTCAGCCTCAAATACTCCAGAGAAAACAGCCCCAGCCTATTCAGCTCTTCTTATAGGTCAAACCCTCCAACCCTGGCAACATCCTTGTAAATACTTTCTGAACCCTTTCAATTTTCACAACATTCTTCCAATAGGAGGGAGACCAGAATTGCATGCAATATTCCAAAAGTGGCCTAACCAATGTCCTGTACAGCCGCATCATGACCTCCCAACTCTGATACTCAATGCTCTGACCAATGTCAAACAACTCTCATACTTAACCACATATTCAGATGGGGGAGTCAAAGCTTAGGGAAACAGGTAAGGAGAGTTTTAAAGGAAGAGGAGGAGGAAGAAAGAAGGGGAGGTGGTGGAGGGAGTTGCAGGCAGAGACAATGCAGCTAAAGTCATAGCCACCCATAATGCAACAGTTAGAACTGGAGATGCTCAAGCAAATTTGGAGGTGTACAGAGGTCATACCAGGTAATGGGAGGGACAAGTTCATAGGTGAAATTGAAAGTGAGGTTGACAATTTTAAAATGGAGGTATTGCTTAACTGGAAGCCAGGAGATCGTGACTATGCAGCAGGAGCCAATATAAATTTTAAGTAAAATACATTTGAATGGATGGTGGGCGATTAGTATTCCAGTCTCCAAGCTGTTAAGCTCTGGGTTCAAGCCCCACCTGAGGACGAATAGCACCATAATATCACGAAAAAGGGATCGACGTGGCGAGTGGGAGGGATTTCTCCAATGTGATGGAAAGCCAGAACCTTGACCATCATGGCTGCTGCAGACGTTGCCATAGCAGCTCACTGTTGAATAATGATACCACAACTTTCCCATGAAACCTTAACAAGGAATAGAAGAGATTCTCTCCACAGGGGGCTTTTGCGGTTCCCAGGCGCAGGCCTTGGTTTTGCCTTTTGCTAGGAGAAAGTGAGACCTGCAGATGCTGCAGAGCCTGAGTCATAAAATGTGGCGCTGGAAAAGCACAACCAGTCAGGCAGCATCCATGGAGCAGGACAGTCAATGTTTCAGGCATAAGCCCTTCGTCAGGAATGTGAAGGCGTGTGTGTGTGTGTGTGTGGGGGGGGGGGGGGGGGGGGGGAATGTTGGGTGAAGGGGGCTGAGAGATAAATAGACATGCCAGTGTTGGAATAAGGTAGCTGGGAAGGCGATAGGTAGATGCAGATGGGGGTGGTGGTGATGGTGATAGATCGGAGGGGTGGTTGGAGTGGATAGGTGGGAAGGAAAAAGGACAGGTAGGACATGACAAGAGGGTTGGATCTGGGATGAAGTAGTGGGGAGGGGAGATTAGGAAACTACTGAAATCGCTGACAATGCCTTCTGGTTGGAGGGTCCCAAGGTGGAAGATGAGACATTCTTCCTCCAGTCATCGGGTGGCTTGGATTTGGTGGTGGAGATGGCCCAACCTTGTTGGGCCCAGCCTTGTCCCTGCCAACTGAAGAAGTATTTGCCCTTTGGACCCTTAGCAGCATCAACATATCTGGGCATACAATTACCTGAAAATGGCAACACAACTGGCTAAAGTGGTCAAGAAGCCATAAGGCAAACTTGCCTTCATTGGTTGGGACATAGAGTATAAAAATTGACAACTCACATTGCAACTGTCTAGAACTTCATTTAGGCCACATTTGGGGTATTGTGTGCAATTCTAGTCACCAGACTACCATTAGGATGTGGAGGCTTTGGAGAGGGTACAGGTACAGTTTACCAGGATGTTACCTGGTTTGGAGGGTATTAGCTATGAGGGAATAGAGGGATTGGGACCTTGTAGAGGGAAAAGGTTTTAGTTTAGTAAGGTGATGTGTGTCAGTGTAGGCTTGGTGGGCCAAAGGGCCTGTTCCTACACTACTGTCCTTTGTTCTTTGTCCAGCACAAGGGTCCTGACCATGATCACTAGGTCTCTGACGTCAGTTTGATTTTGTGTCCATCCCCACCTTCCTGAAGACTTTGTGTTTTCTCTGCTGGCCCTGGGTTGGTAAACCTGCACACCTGAGCTAATGAGTTAGTAATCCAGTAATCCCAGATGAAATCCTTTGGCAATTTGGGATCATATCCCACCACAGCAGCTGATGGAATCTGGATTATAAAATAAACATCAGTGATGGTGATCATGACCAATGATGGTATCATAGATTTTATTAAAAAAAAGGCACTTTTCTTGGGGTGGTATTACCCTTTCATCACAGCTCCCCTGCCTGTTCCAATCACTACCTTCCCACATCCTTCTGACAACCCAACTATAATTAAAAACAATCTTGGTGTATTTCAGGGGTCTATGGGAGATGAGAGAAGTAGGTTCTTTACACAGAGAGTGCTAGGTGCGTGGAATGCACTGCCAGCAGTGGTAATAGAGTCAGAAATATTAGGGACATTTAAGCGAATTCTTGGAACGGCACATGGAAGCTAGTACAATGAAGGGTATGTAGGTCAGTCTGATCTTTGAGTAGGAAAAAAGGTCGGCACAATATCAAGGGTCAAAGGTCCTGTACTGTGCTGTACTGGTCTATGTTCTAATTCCTGCCTGTTGCTCTACAACCCCTGAACTGAAAAAAAATCCTGAATTATTATAAGTGCACACAATGGATGGAGCGCCAATGAGAAAATAATAAATAGTTTTTTTCCCTCTTCTAAGTGATGCATCAATCTTTGGCCACCAGATGGTAGCAGTGAGAAAACATCAACTGAAACATCGGCTGCATTATTGAGATGCATTGGTTTGATATTGTTTGTTCCTGTCTGGGTTCAAATGAACCCTGATATATATTCCTCTCTCTTTTTCATTTGCTCAGTGGATGTTTCTCTCTGATATCTTGGGGCTAGCTTTTGTTGAGGCATTCTGGATGCAGGTATTTGTTGAAATAACTCCACAGAGGCCAGTATCCTGTCATCATGTCACCCTTCACTTACACATGGAGAGTTCTTGACACTGATCCAGCTCCCTCAGAGTGAACATGACCTATGACACTCATGTTTAGATCTGTCAGCCAGCGCTCCCTGATTGGACCTGGTTAACAGCCCCAATGAGTAAACTCATATTCTATGAAATCCACCTGGCTGATCTTCCATTGTAGCTCCACTTTCTCTTGTTTGTCTGCAATGCTGTTGGTTTCCAGCTCAGTTGGCTGGTTAGTTGGTTTAGAACACAGAGTGATGTAGCACAGGTTCAATTCCCACGCTGGCTGAGATTACCATAGGGCACTCTCCAGCTCAACCTCTCCCCTGTGTGAGATGTAGTGACGCTCAGGTTAAACCAGCACCAGCTGTTTCTCTCTGATAAGCGAGCTCCCTCGTGATCCAGTCAATCTTTGGCAGTTTTGAGTTTGTTGGTTCTTGCAACATGGGATGGCCGTTGTCACTTCAGGACATCCCACAGCATTACACAGCCAATGGCGGGTAGAGGGAGAACAAAATAAGATTTTTACATTGCATTGCTACATTTCTGTACACCAATGAAGACAGGGCTACCATCTCCAGCATAAAATAGGCTCTGAAGGGAAATAGAAAGAAGTTCGGTCAGGAACCAGTTGAATAACCATTCGAAGATATAGATTTATCTTTAAAAACAGAGGAGAATGAGAGGTGAACAGGTAGAGAACCATCCGTTAGAAATTGAAATATCAAACACTCAGATACCAGCAAAGTTTCAACAATATGCAACCAGCCCAGATCATAGCAAATCATAACTGATCATGGTGTGACATTAATGAAGGGTCACAAGCCAGTTGGGCCAATGTACAATATGTCAGGCAGCATCCAAGGAGCAAGAGAATCGATGTTTCAGGATTCCTGAAGAAGGGCTCATGCCCGAAACATCGATTCTCCTGCTCCTTGGATGCTGTCTGACCTGCTGCGCTTTTCCAGCAACACATTTTCAGCTCTGATCTCCAGCATCTGCAGTCCTCACTTTCTCCCCAATGTACAATATGCCAAGCATGCATGATGAGAGTCAGGAAGATGATGATTGTGCAGTGATGTTGAGTGACAGCCACCAGCAGCAAGACACTGAGCTATCAACCAAGAACACTTGCAAGCAACACATTCCTGCCTGTGCTGGGGGACAGTCCCTCGGTCAGGGCGAGTTATCAAACCACCAAAGTGTCATACTGGTGTTTGAATTGTTCAGCTTGTTAGTTTGTTTAACCTGTTTGTATAGATGTTGAATTGACAACATGTGCCTATGAAAAGCCATGTACTGTATATCTCTTTGGGATCATTTGTTAGCTTTAGGATAAGGGGGATGTTGAGCCTCACAGTGAGTATGCAGTATAACTTAAAGTGACATGCTCATGAACATAGAACATAGAACAATACAGCACAGATCAGGCCCTTCGGCCCACGATGTTGTGCCGAACATCTATCCTAGATTAAGCACCCATCCATGTACCTATCCAATTGCCGCTTAAAGGTCGCCAATGATTCTGACTCTACCACTCCCACGGGCAGCGCATTCCATGCCCCCACCACTCTCTGGGTAAAGAACCCACCTCTGACATCTCCCCTATACCTTCCACCCTTCACCTTAAATTTATGTCCCCTTGTAACACTCTGTTGTACCCGGGGAAAAAGTTTCTGACTGTCTACTCTATCTATTCCTCTGATCATCTTTTTTTTTGTAGATATTTTTATTGAAATTTAACATTTTTGCAAATTTACAAAAATAAACAAAACTCTCAAATACAAACATTGATGTACAATTAAATCATATATACAATAGTCATAATTTAACAAAGAAAAAAGAAAGAAAACAAAAAAAGAAAAAAAGAAACGAAAAAAGAAAGAAAAAAAAAACTCAACTTTCTACTAATCTAACCTATAACTAACCAGAGTGTATACCTAAGTCTCTTACATGCTCGGAATGTATAAACATAAAATATAATAAAACCCGTATTCACGCAGGATTCCTCTCCCAAGGGGCCCCGGAGCAGCCCGGTCTGAAATCTTCACTAAATAAAAGCCCTTGTTAGGATAGCCGAAATATCTGCATTTATATAATTCAAAAAGGGCTGCCATATTTTATAAAATAATTCAGTCTTTCGGTGCACCATATTTGTGAGGAAGTCAAGGGGGATATATTCCATAATTAATCTGTGCCAATTTGAAAGTCCAGGGGGGCCCTCAGCCACCCAGTTCACCAAAATATTTTTCCTTGCACAGAAAGAGAGAATAGAAAATAGTCTCTTCCCATGCATATCCAGAGATGAGAGGTTTGAAAAGCCCAAAAGGAGAGATACAGGGTCCACCCTAATTTCCGTTCCTAAAATTTCTGTCAGGGTATTTGCCACTTTAGTCCAGTATCTGCAGATTTTCTGACAAGTCCACAGACAATGTACAAGAGTACCCACCTCTATTTTGCATTTAGGACACATTGGAGATGCTCCTGCCTTAAATTTTGCCAGTCGAGCCGGAGCTATATGGGCCCTATGAAGTATCTTTAGTTGGATAGCCTGAGTTCTGTTACAGATAGCAATTCTTCTAGCATTTTCCCAAATGTCATTCCACATATCCTCAGAGATTTCTAGCCCCAAGTCCTGCTCCCATGTTTTAAGCAGGTCATCCATGTCTCCTGAGACTCCATCATGTAGCAAATGGTATATAGTACTAACGGAGGATGCCCCCGCTGGTCGTAAGACATTACGTTCTCTGTCTGATTTATAAAGACTATCTATTAATGTAGTCTTCCTCTGTATATAATCTC
This sequence comes from Hemiscyllium ocellatum, assembly GCF_020745735.1. Classification (NCBI taxonomy): domain Eukaryota; kingdom Metazoa; phylum Chordata; class Chondrichthyes; order Orectolobiformes; family Hemiscylliidae; genus Hemiscyllium; species Hemiscyllium ocellatum. The sequence goes on from NC_083443.1 coordinate 27,973,966, forward strand.
GAACTTGGAAGTATCGAAAGAGATCCCCATTAGGTATTCCGAATTTCAGACGCAGCTGCTCAAAGGACATCAGGATCCCATCTTTAAATAGGTCCCTTAAGCATGAGATGCCCCTGGATCTCCAGAGTTTAAAGGTGGCATCTGTAATCCCCGGTTGGAATCCCCATGCGCCTACTATTGGTGCATGGGGGGATGTTTTATGTGAGTTACCCTCATTTTGCCGCATTATATTCCAGGCCTTAATTGTGTTTAATATTATGGGATTTTTACAGTGGTCTGTAATGATTTTCCTCTTATCTGAAAATAAAAGGTTAATAAGTGGGTATTTTACTTGGGAGGCTTCGATATCCAGCCAAATTGATTGTGGATCAGATGAAACCCAATCAGCTATGTAACTTAGTAGGGAGCTTAACTGATATTTCCTAAAGTCTGGGAAGTCCAGTCCTCCCCTTGCCTGTGGAAGCTGTAGCTTCTTCAGCTTAATAAGGGGCCGTCTATGGTTCCAAATAAAGGAGCCCAACCAGCCATATAATTTATGTAGGGCTAGCCTTGGCAGCATCAGCGGGAGCATTCTCATAGGATATAAGAGACGGGGCAGAACATTCATTTTAATTAATGCTATTCTCCCTAGCCAGGAAATCGGAAGGTCTCTCCATCGCTGGAGGTCCTGCCTTATCCTTTCCATTAATTGTACAAAATTAGCTCTATACAGCTGATCAAATACTGGCGTGATAAAAATACCTAAATATAAGAAGCCCTCCAGGGACCAACGGAAGGGAAAAGGGGATCCGTCCATTAAGTGGGGTATCATAGCCAGACCACCCATTGGCATGGCTTCCGATTTTGAAAAATTAATTTTATAGCCTGAGAATGCACTAAATGTATTAATAACTTGAATTAGACGAGGCACTGACATTAAAGGATTACTGAGGAATAAGAGAACGTCATCTGCATAGAGGGTAATTTTGTGTTTACCTGTACCAATCCTCGGGGCCGTTATATTAGGATCAGTCCGGATGGCTTCTGCTAATGGTTCGATTATCAGTGTAAACAACAATGGTGAGAGAGGACATCCTTGACGGCAGCCCCTACCCACACTGAAGCCATCCGATCTTAACCCATTAGTAATAACAGCTGCTTTGGGGTCATTATACAATGTTGAAACCCATTTGGTAAACACCTGTCCAACGCCAAACCTCTCCAATGTGTAAAATAAATATGACCATTCAACCCTATCAAATGCCTTTTCTGCATCCAATGAAATTACTACTCCTGGTATCTTTCCCTGATGACAGGCTTGGATCATATTCAAGACCCTTCTGATATTATTGGATGATCTGCGGCCCTTAATAAATCCCGTCTGGTCCTCCTTTATAATATATGGCAGTACCCTTTCTAGTCTTAGTGCTAACATTTTTGAGAGAATTTTAAAGTCTACATTTAGTAAGGATATTGGTCTGTAAGATGCACAGTCTTCTGGGTCTTTTCCTTTTTTGAGGATAAGAGAAATATTTGCTTCTTTCAGCGTGGGCGGGAGACAGACCTGACTATGCGCAAAATTATACATATCCATAAGTGGGTCAACCAATATTCCTGTAAATTCTTTATAGAATTCAGCTTGAAAACCATCCGGGCCCGGTGCTTTTCCGCTCTGAAGTTGCCTAATTGCCTCAAGTATTTCTTGGACTGTTAAAGGGGTATTTAGGGCCGACACCTGTTCCGGAGTCAGGCCCGGGAAGGTCAAATTTTTAAAAAATGACTGCATCCTCCTAATCCTATCTTCACAATCCTGCGATCTATATAGTTCAGAATAAAATTCTTTAAAGGTCGCATTGATCTTTTTATGATCATGAGTCAGGGTACCTGTACTTTCCTTGATGGTCGGAATAGTTTGAGGGGCTTTCTTTTTCTTTGCAAGAAATGCTAAGTATCTACCCGGTTTGTCGCCATATTCATATAATCTTTGTTTCGCAAATAATATTTCCCTTTTAGCCGTTTGAGTAAGCGCGGTGTTTAAAGCTGTCCTAAGAGCTGTAATCCTCTGCAATTTTGTGATAGAAGGTCTATCAGCGTATGCTGTTTCGGCTGCTTTTAGGCGAGCTTCGAGCAGACGCTGTTGCTCTCCCTTCATTTTCCTCTGGGTCGCTGAATAGGAGATGATCAAACCTCGTGCATAAGCTTTGATGGTCTCCCACATCATTGACGGATTGCTAGCCGTACCAGTATTAATTTCTAAAAAAGTTTTAAGTTCTTGGGAGAAGTACTTTAAAAATTTGCTATCTTTTATCAGAAAGGGGTCCATACGCCAATGCCGAGCAGATGTCCCATTGTTCTTTACCTTAGTTTCCACGTATACAGCGGCATGGTCAGAGATTGCTATAGTACCTATTTTACAGGTTACTATAGAGTTTAGAAAAATCGATGGGGCAAAAAACATATCAATTCTTGTGTGACATTTATGTGGATTAGAGTAGAAAGAAAAATCTCTACCCTGTGGATGGAGACATCTCCATACATCTACCAATCCTAATTCTTTATTCAGGTCCGCCAGTTGTCTAGATCTGGGAGATACTCCAGCGGCACTCTTGGGAATCCTGTCTATTTCCGGATCCATAATACAATTAAAGTCTCCCCCTATAATTGTATGACGGGCACCAAAGGCCATCAGTTTTGAAAAAGCTTCCGTTATGAATTTAAAGGGGTGTGCCGGGGGGCAGTACACATTTAAGATCCCATATTCCTCTCCATTTATGAGGGCTTTAATCAAAATATATCGTCCAGATTCGTCTTTTATCTGATTTAGAATTTTCAAAGGGAAGTTCTTCCGGACAAGGATAACGACTCCCCTGCTTTTTGAATTAAAAGAGGAAAAAAAGGCCTGATCAAATCCGCCCTGTCGTAATTTTAAGTGTTCTTTATCCGACAGGTGTGTCTCCTGTAGGAGAGCTATATCAACTCTCTCCTTCTTAAGATTTGATAATATTTTCTTCCTTTTAACTGGCGAATTACTCCCCCTGACATTCCAGGTGCACCACTTAACCGACTGTTCAGCCATAATCATCTGGACAGATCCAAGACCCCTCGGGAGGGGAAACCCTATCTAGAACATCCCCAGCATGGAGCATACAAGATTTACAAAAGTAAAGACTCTCTGATACACTCAAAACAATATAACAAAAAACTCTTTCTAAGTATAAAAAATATAAAACATTCCGAATTGGAGATTTTCTCCCTTGTTCCCAGGGAGCGTCACTTCCTCTCCCACAGTCCATCTTACCCTCTTCCAACCAGTGCCCCACCCTTGACCCAGGTGTTCCTCAATAAAATGAGGAGAATTCAAATATAATATAAAGCTAGAGTTAACAGTGAACACCCCACCCCCACCCACACCCACATCTAAATATATTTGGGAATATTAATACCATATATAACTATAAGATTACAATCTCAACATGTAATACTTAAATATAATACCACAAAATAACAGGGGAAAGAAAAACAACCCCGCTCCTAAAAACAGAAGTAAAATAGAATAAGGTAACCACCTCTCCCCATCAACATTAACCAAACGCCCCAACATATATATATATACATACACACATAGGGGGAAAAATAAGAAAAGATGAAGGGATGTAAACCAAAATAATGGGAAAGGCAGACCAGCGTCCACAATCTCTTACAGTTTATTTAAGAGAGTCCAAGAATTCCTTAGCCTTCTCCGGTGATCCGAAGTTGTATATGGATCCTTCGTGGCTAAGGCGTAGCGTCGCTGGATATCGTAAGGAGTACTGGATATTTAAGTCCCTTAAACGCTTCTTCGCCTCATCGAATGCCTTCCTCTTTCGGACCAAAGCTGGGGAGAAGTCCTGGAACAGCATGATCCTGGATCCTTTGTGGGTCATAGCTTGGGGATCTTTTCCCAGATTTCTTGAGGCTTCCAGGAGCATCTGCCTCTCCCTATAGCTCTGCAGCTGGAACAGGACCGGGCGTGGGCGCTGGGTTGAGCCGGGCCCACGTACTGTGACCCGGTAGGCCCATTCTACCCTTACCTGGCCTGATCCAGCCTGCAGATTTAAAAGTTGTGGCAGCCAATGCTCTAAGAATGCTGTCAGCTGACCTCCCTCTTCCTGCTCGGGCAGGCCCACCAACCGAATATTTTTTCTACGACATCGATTTTCGAGGTCATCAATGTGGTTTTCTAGGTTCTGGACTCGATTCTCGAGAAAACGGATGTGGTCGGCTGTTGATTTTATCCCAGTCTCTGAGGCTGCGGCCTTCGACTCCACCTCTCTGACTCGGCACTCCAATTCCTGAATGTCTCTGCCCTGCTTCTGCAGCTCGGCTGATAGTGCTTCTCTGCTCTGCCGAGACTCATCGATAAAAGCATCAATCTTCGCCTCCCACCTGGCAAACATCTCCTCAAAGCTCATCTTCATTGGTAAATCTCCTGAAGTAGCTGAAGACACCTTTGTTGCAGCTGAAGAGGGAGAGGGTGGGGGAGGGGTCCCTGCTTTCTTAGAGCCGCCTGTTCCCTTCCCTTTACTCATTTTCCAGCTAGTATTAGACTATTTAAATGTACTAATAGGTAACTATTTAAGGTTAACAACTATTATAAATGGTTTAGTGAGTGTGGTGGGGGTGGATAGCCCACTTTTCCCAAGTTTTGGGTAGAGCACTGTGGACTCAGTCTTGCTGGGTCGCCGCCATCTTGGATCCCCCCCTCTGATCATCTTATAAACCTCTATCAAGTCACCCCTCATCCTTCGCCGTTCCAACGAGAAAAGGCCGAGAACTCTCAACCTATCCTCGTACGACCTATTCTCCATTCCAGGCAACATCCTGGTAAATCTTCTCTGCACCCTCTCCAAAGCTTCCACATCTTTCCTAAAGTGAGGCGACCAGAACTGCACACAGTACTCCAAATGTGGCCTAACCAAAGTCCTGTACAGCTGCAACATCACTTCACGACTCTTGAATTCAATCCCTCTGCTAATGAACGCTAATACACCATAGGCCTTCTTACAAGCTCTATCCACCTGAGTGGCAACTTTCAAAGATCTATGTATATAGACCCCAAGATCCCTCTGTTCCTCCACCTGACTAAGAACCCTACCGTTAACCCTGTATTCCGCATTCTTATCTCATGATATCATCGTTGTATCACAGCACGTGACCCAAGGGTGTAAAGATCTCAGACTCCATCTTAACTAAAGTGACTAGAAGCATGACAGACTGATGTAAGTGTGCTGCTGTTAACAGCTTAATATGAGCTCAGACATGGAAGTGCCTGTGACTGTAACTCAGGAGCTGTAAAAAAGGTTTGTGGAATGATTCATTATGTGTTACCTACATCTAGTATAAAGCTACGGGAGCTAACATAAGAAATGCCACTTCACGTTCAGATACCCTGCTGGAGACAAAACTCAAGCCACAGTGATCATTCAACTCTTAACTGCTTTCAGAAATTACTTAGCAAGATTCTTAACTGAAGGGCAATTAGGGACGTGCAATAAATGCTGGCCAAGCCATTGATACCCACGTCCCATCCAATAAAGTTTAGAAGTCACTGTTATAATGTAGGGAACAGGGCAAACAAACTCCCACAGCAACCTCTTACAAAGAGCCATGTGCGTACTCAGTTAACAAAGATTAAACGGGATATCGGGCTCCCCCCTGCTCTTCCTCAAGTTGTCAGGCAGGAGGCTGGAAGAACACAGCAATCCAGGCAGCATCAGGAGGTGCAGAAGTCGAAACTTCAGGTGTAACCCCTCCTCTGCACTCGTCTACTGTCTACTTTGGATTCCAGCATCTGCAGTTTTTTTGTCTCTTCCTCAAGTTGCGCCATGTGGCATTTTACATTCCCCGACTGGATGGGTGGAGACTCACTTTAATATCCTCTCTGAAAAACAGCACCTCCAACAGTCTAACATTTCCCGAATATGGGACGGCCAGGGTACGTCTTTGTGATCCAGGTCCCTTGGAGTGGGACTAGGAAATGCAACCTTCCTACTTAGCAAAGACAGCACCACTCACTCAGCCACTTGGTTAGCTCAAAATTTAGCATGGCCAATTCACCTAACCTGCACAGCTTTGGACTGTGGGAGGAAACCAGAGCACCCGGAGGAAACCCACACAGACACAGGGAGAATGTGCAAACTCCATACAGACAGTCGCCCAAGGCTTGAATCAAACCTGGGACGCTGGTACTGTGAGGCAGCAGTGCTAACCACTGAGCCACCATGCTGCACCCTGACCTTACTCTTTTTATTTATACTCAGTATCGCACTGAAGTGTCAGTATAGATTTCAGTAACACCTTTTCTTGACCAGTTCAGTTGCAAGTAATGCAGTGAATACACTCTAGTATTTGAGAATTATAATTAAATTGGTGAACCATAGGCACAAATGTAAACACATACAGATAGAGCACACACATGCAAATACAAACATGGACACATGCAAACATACACACACGTGAATATGCATACACAGCACATTGTATACACACATCATGCATGCAAAGCACACAACAAGTTACATGCACAAAGCATGCACTCAAACACACACAATGCTTGGTGAGGCATAATTGCTAGACTGTTAATTAAGAGACCCAGGTAATGTTCTGGGGGCCTGGGTTCGAATCCCTCCACGGCAGATGGTGTGATTTAAACTCAGTAAAATCTGGAATTAATGCCAATTATCAGAAAAACCCATCTGGTTCACTAATGTCTTTTAGGGAAAGAACCGACTGTCCTTACCTAGTCTGGCCTTCATGTGACTCCAGACACACAGCAATGTGGTTAACTCTTAACCAACCTCTGGGCAATTAGGGATGAACAATAAATTCTGGCCTGGCCAGTGATGCTCTCATCCTGTGTGAATGAATAAATAAAGGGCTTATGCCTGAAACGTCGAATTTCCTGTTCCTTGGATGCTGCCTGACCTGCTGCACTTTAACCAGCAACACATTTTCAGCTCTGATCTCCAGCATCTGCAGACCTCACTTTTTACTGAACGAATAAAAAACAAATATATAAAATATACACACATCAAACACATTTTGTGCACCGAAACACAAATACACACATGTTCACACACATGAACATAAACACGGACAGAGAGCTAGCTTCCATTTGTTCCATGCCAGGATAATGTCAATTAAATAGCTGGTACAGGCGGCTAGAGTCTTAATTTTTTTATGTCTCTATTTTCGCTGTCACACAAACAGATGGCTTCCAACTCCTGTAGCAGCGTCTGTCTCCATTTCCCAGCAGGATTTCATCTGCAGGCACAGCTTTACAAATAATTTAATTGAAGTATCTGATTGCAGAAGGCACGTGAATTATCACTCTCATTATGACATGACATTCATCTGGATTGCACCTATCTGTTCGATGAAGGATAGATTTTTACAGTCATGCAATGTAAACTGCACTGCAAATACTAACTCTGTCTTGTCAGGGACTATAATCTCAGGCTGTCATCACCGCTCAAAGTGGACCACTGCTTTTAAGCAGGTGATTAATGGTTCAATATGGAAAATTCCAACTTCAGCTCCTGTAGACATTGTTTCCCTCTCTTGCTCACAAACCCACTGTTTGTAGCTGCAAGCCTCTTTAGATCTTTCTATCAATATTCTCTAGGTTGAACAAGAGAATGGTAGTTCGGAAGTCCGACAGTACCCCAGAGTGCCTGTTGGTGGCAGCACCATTCTGTGAGGTTGCTGGGAAACAGTCTGGGACATCCAGCCTCCGAAGGGGGTTACCAACCTTCTGGGATCACTCTGGAATTAAACTCAATTCAATGCCGTGAGCAACGCTACAGGAGAAAACTGAAGCAAAACATAGCAGCCTTTTCTTAGTTGAGATTTTATTAGTTGCCGCAGAGTTATAGAGTCAAAGAGATGTAAAACACAGAAACAGACTTTTCGGTCCAACTCGTCCATGTCAACTAGATATTCAAACCTAACCAGCACCCGGCCCATATCCCTCCAAACCCTTCCTATTCATATCCCCATCTGGATGCCTTTTAAATGTTGCAATTGTACCAGCTTCCATCACTTCCTCTGGCAGCTCATTCCATTCAATTACCACCCTCTGTGTGAAAAAGGTCCCCCTCAGACCCTTTTAAATCTTTCCCCTCTCACCCTAAACCTATGCCTTCTAGTTTTATACTCTCCCACCCCAGAGAAAAGACCTTTTCTATTTACCCCCCCATGATTTTATACACCTCTATAAGATCATCCCTCAGCCTCCAACATTCCAGAGAAAACAGACCCAGCCTATTCAGCCTCTCCCTATAGCTCAAACCCTCCTACCCAGTACTTGGCAATCGCTGGCTAACAGGTATGGTTGCCATAGAGTCATAGAGATGTACAGCATGGAAACAGACCCGTCAGTACAACCTGTCCATGCCGACCAGATATCTCAACCCAATCTAGTCCCACCTGCCAGCACCCGGCCTATATCCTGCCAAACCCTTCCTATTCATATACCCAACAGGATGCCTTTTTAATATTGCAATTGTACTAGCTTCCACCTCTGGCAATCATTCCACACACGTACCACCCTCTGTGTGAACAAGTTGCCTCTTAGGTCTCTTTTATATCTTTCCCCTCTCACCCTAGACCTATGCTCACTAGTTCTGAACTCCCCACCTCAGGGAAAAAAAGCCTTGTCTATTTACCCTATCCATGCCCCTCATAATTTTAAAATCTCTATGAGGTCATCCCTCAGGTTCCGGCTCTCCAGGGAAAACAGTCCTAGCCTATTCAACCTCTCCCTATAGCTCAAATCCTCAACCCTGGCAAAATCTTTGTAAACCTTTTCTGAACCCTTTCTCGTTTCACAACATCCTTCCGATAGGAAAGAGACCAGATTTGCACGCAATATTCCAAAAGTGGCCTATCCAATGTCCTGTACAGTTACAACATGACCTCACAACTCCTGTACTCAATACTCTGACCAATAAACAAAAGCATACCAAATGCTAGCTTCACTATCCTAGCTACCTGTGACTCCACTTTCAAGGAGCTATGAATCTGCACTCCAAGGTCTCTTTGTTCAGCAACACTCCCTAGGACCTTAAGTGTATAAATCCTGCTAAGATTTCCTTTCCCAAAATGCAGCACCTCACATTTTTCTAAATTAAACTCCATCTACCACTTCTCAGTCCATTGGCCCATCAGATCCATATCCCATAGTGGTACTGTTGCTGGACTGTTAACCCACAGACCCAGGTAATATCCAGGGGACCTGTGTTCAAATCCTGCCGTGGCAGTTAGTGGAATTTGACCTAATTTTTATTTTTAATCTAAGAATCTAATGATGACCACGAATCCATTATCAATTGTTGGAAAAACCCTTCTGGTTGACTAATATCCTTTAGGGAATTCTTACCTGGCCTACACGTGACTCCAGACCCACAGCAAAGCTAAGATTTGCTTTCCCAAAATGCAGCACCTCGCATTTATCTGAGGAAATTCTGTATCGCTGGTCATGGGTTTCAGTGGATCCTTGTGTGGCTGCGTCTCCAACCACACATTTGTCAGGTGCTCCTCGGAGAGGAATTGTTCCTTGGCCTGGAAATCATTGGCATCCCTTTCTCTTGCTCCTTTTCCAAGCTTACTCTTGCTGTTGGACATTCTCAAAGAATTGTGTCCCTTCACACAACAGGTTCCTCCACGTCAGTCTCTGCTGAAAAATGGGTCTCCCATGCTTTGACATCTGCGTTGCATTTCTTGAGGGAAGCTTTCATGGAGTCTTTGAAATGCTTCCTTTGTCATCCTCTCATTCGAAAGCCTTTACTGATTTGGGGGAAGAAGATTTGCTTTGGCCGTCTGAACTCTGGCACACCAGCACATGTTCTGCCCAGAGCAACGCGTTACAGATTACCATGGCCTCGATACTGGTGCTATTAGCTGCTTCCAAATACTGATGTTAGTTTGCCTTGTGATTGTGTCTGTTGGAGTTTGAGGACAAGGCTGTTTGACAGTCAAAAGCCATAAGCTGAATCATGAAGACCCTGTTGGCTTTGTAGTTGGCTCAGGAAAGCAACAAGTTATAAGTCACAGAGTCACGTAGCACGAAAACAGACCCTTCGGCCCAACCCGTCCATGCTGACCAGGTTTCCCAAACTAAACTAGTCTCATTTGTCTGTGTTTGGCCCCTGACCCTCTAAACCTTTCCCATTCATGGGCGTGAGGCAGGACAATGTGAAAAATGGGAGATCATGTGGTGCAATCTCCAGGGATGCTTCCAAATAGAGTCAACAATCTTAAACTTAAACCCAGACCCTCAATCATTAAGATAACCTTTTTGTGACTACATTTAAAGGTAACAATGTAAAGAGGTGTTGAGTTTAATGAGTTAATTATTTTGATTAGGAGCCAGTCTTGGTTAAAAAGCCTTTGCTTGTTAATTAGGCAACGAATATATTGTGAAGGAATGCTTAGAGGAACTCATGCTGAATTCTAATTTTGCAACAGTGTTTACACTTCAGAAAGTATGTCACTTTTTGGGACTGTGAAGTATTTTAGGATATCTGTGGATATGAAAGCACTATATAAATGTGGACTTTTTCTTTGTAATTCTGCATTGCAGAGTGCTTACTGTGCAGGCTGGGATTATGATGAAAGAGGAGAGAGACTGTGGATTTTCATGGTGCTAGAATATTCTGAGATGTGGTCTACTAAAGTTTCGGAAAGCAGTCAATGGTATGGGAAAGGTAAAGTGGAAAGCGAAATATCAAGGTCAAAGGCAAGTTGTAAGGTCATAAAATCTTAAGAAATAAGAGTAAGAATAACTTATTTGACACTTCGAGCCTACTCCACCATTCAATAAAATCATGATGGCTGTGTGAAGGCTTTAGGACCCTGGAATAAACTTGTGATGATGACATAGAGGTGCTTTCCATTGGGCTTAAATAGGACATTGTGGGCAGAGTTAGATAGAAAATGGAAGAAAGGTAGAGTACAGGAAATAGTCTCTTAACAATGTAACAGATTAAAGACTGATATATCTCATATTACCATATGTATTTAATATTTATTTATTCACATATATTTAGTGTTAATACATATCAAAGTTCCAAAGAGCTTAAATTTGGTGTCAGCTTACCTTCTCTGTGATCAGTTTGTCTTGACCAAAGCTCTCGCAAGTTGGCATAAAGCCACATGATAAAAGAATGGCTGATCTGAATCTGACCAAAACTCCATTGCCCCCCGACCCACCATAAGTCTTGACTCCCTTGTCAGTCAAAGATCTGTTGGATATGTAGAACGACCCAGTCATTTAGAAGAGAAATCCAATGACGCTTTGAAGGAAAAAAAGTCCCTTATCATCTCTCTCTTAAATGGCTGACCCCTTATTTTCAAAGTGTCACCCTCAGAGCTAGATTTTTCCACGAGATGAAACGTTCCATTACAATCTACCATGGAGAATCCCAACCTCCTCAGAACAATATATTTCAATAAGATCATAATACCACAGGATGGTACAGACAGGCTGGTCAGATGGGCTGAACAGTGGCAAATGGGATTTAATCCTGAAAAGTGTGAGGGGATGCATTTTGGGAGAATAACACAGCAGGGGAGGTTCGGAAGGACCTTATTGTGTACATCCTTGTGGATCCTTGAAGCAGCAGGATATGTAGGTACAGTGCTTAGGAAGGTATTTAGGATATTTGCCTTTATTAGTTGAGATATTGAATACAAGATCAAGGAGACTATGACGGAGCTGTATATAAGGTTAACTAAACTGCAGCAGGAGTACTGTGTGCAATTCTGATTGCCAAACTATATGGAGGATGTGATTACGCTGGAGAAAGTGCAAAGGAGATTCACCAGGATGCAGTTTGGGCTGAAGACTCTGAGCTAGGAAGAGGATTGTTTTCCTTCGAGGAGAGGGGCTGAGAGGCAATCCGATTGAGATGTGCAAAGTTACACAATGCATAGACAGGGAGAAACCTTTCCCATTAGTAGAGGGGTCAACGATCAGTTTTTAGGTAAGGAGCAGAAAACTTAGAGGGCATTTGAGAAAAAAAACATTTTCACTCAGTAGAACTCACTACCTGGAGGGACTGTAGAGGTAAGAACCATCAAAACATTTAAGAACTGATTAGATGAACAGTGTTGAAGGCTACAGGCCAAGTGCTGGAAAATGTTTATTGTTCATTGACTCGCACAGCCAGAATGGACCAAAGGACCTTTTTTTCCACACTGTGAGACCTCTATAACTTTATGATCTCCCATTCTTCTAGATTCCAATGAATACAGGCTCAACCTTTCCTGAATAGCAATTCCCTTCATCCTGGGAATTAGCCTCGTCAACTTCCTCTGAACTGCCTCCAAAGCACGAATAAGTAAGGAAGCTAAAAATGTATTGAGTACTTCAGATGCAGTCTCATTAACACCAGCCACTCAAACGAGTTACAGTCAGGTTTAGAATCAATGTCAGGAAGTTCTTAACATTTAGAGTGATTGATGAGTAGAATGCACTCAACATGGGGAGGAGAACAAAAGTAAAAATAAAGTCTGGATTGTTGAAGTCAAAGTTTGGATGCACGATCGAAAGTAAGTTAAAGATGTGCTCTGATGAGTGGAATGATTTGTATTTGTTTATTAAATGGAAGTAGCACAGGTTAGAGGAGGCATTTGCAGAGATGTTTCTGTGGAAACAGGTGAGTGTTGGATCTACATGGTCTAGTGTGCTTGTACTGGGCATGTATATATAAACAGTGGTCGGTTGGTCCAACGTACCCTTTCCATGGAAATGTCTCCGGTCTAAAGCAAGAATATAATTTACAAAACACTGAATCTGGAGTTTACACAAAACAAACCTCCTGGAAAAATAAAGAAAGATTTACACTTGCATATTATCATTGACGACGTTTCTATGTCCCAAAGTGCCTTGTAGAAAATATCTAATTTTTGAAGTGTTGTCACCTGTTATAATGTAGTTAAAGCAGTAAACAGTTTGTACATTGCAAGATCTCATAAGCAGCAATGAGACTATTGTCAATTTATCAAACCTTGTTCAATAGTGTCTTCCAAAGCTTTTATCTCGACCAACTATAAGGACAAGGGCAGCAGAAACTGGAACACCACCACCCTTGCAATTTCCCCTCCAAAATGCTCGCCATCCTTGCTTGGAAATATATTACTGTCACTGGGTCAACATCCTGGAACTCCCTCCTTAATGGCACTTTGCGTGTTCCCATGTCATGTGGACTGCAGCAGTTCAAGAAATCAGCTCGTCATTACACTCTTCAGGGCAATTAAGGATGGACATCCTTACACCACCACAGCCATCTTGAGAGAGAGAGACTGGGAGTCCATGAATGATGTGACAGGAAGTGCCCTTTCTACCAACAGCCAAGCTACAAATTTGTGCTTGTTTGAACATTCTGGAGAGAAGGCTTTCCACCAAATGGCTTTGTCATGCTGTCCAGGTAACCATCCGGCAGGATTGGCCTCCTCCTGTCCATCAGGAGAAAGTGAGGACTGATGCTGGAAAATGAGAATGATGCTGGAAAAGCACAGCAGGTCAAGCAGCATCTGAGGAGGAGGGGAATCGACGTTTCCGGCATAAGCCCTTCATCAGGAATGGGACAAGGGCAATTATAATGCGATTAAGCAAGAATTAGGATGCATAGAATGGGATAGCAAAATATAGGGGATGCAGACAATCGAAATGTGGAGCTGGTTTAAAGAACAGATATTGCGTGTCCTTGATAGGTATGTCCCTGTCAGGTAGGGAGGAAGTGATAAGGTAAGGGAATCATGGTTTACTACAGAAATTGCATCTCTTGTTAAGCAGAAGAAAGAGGCTTATGTGTTGATGAGGCAAGATGGTTAAGATGAGGAGATGGAGAGTTACAGATCAGCTAGGAAGGATTTAAAGAGAAAGTTAAGATCAAAGAGAGGACACGAGCAGTCTTTAGCAAATAGAATAAAGGAGAGCCCTAAACCTTTCTATAGATATGTGAGGAATAAAAGGATGATTAGGGTAGGAATAGGGCCAGTAAAAGACAGAAGTGGGAAGTTGAGTGTGGACCCTGTACAGATCGGTGAGGTGTTAAATAAACATTTCTCATCGGTGTTCACTCAGGAAAAGGAGAATATTGTAGAGGAGAAGAACGAGGTACGAGATATTAGACTAGAAAGGATCGAGGGTAGTTACCCACAGGTGTTATCAATTCTAGAAGGACTGAAAGTAGACAAGTCCCCTGGGCCAGATGGGATTTATCTGAGGATTCCCTGGGAAACTAGGGAGCAGATAGCAGAGCCTTTGGCTTTGATATTTGAGCCGTCATTGCTTACAGGTTTAGTACCAGAGGACTGGAGGATTGCATATGTTGTGCCCTTGTTCAAGAAGGGCAGCAGAGATGACCCAGGTAATTATAGACCATTGAACCTTACTTCTGTTGTAGGAAAGGCTTTGGAAAGGATTATAAGAGATCGGATTTATAATCATCTAGCAAATAACAATTTGATTTCAGATAGTCAATATGGTTTCGTCAAGGGCAGGTTGTGTCTCGCAAACCTCATTGAGTTTTTTGAGACGGTGACCAAGCATGTAGATGAGGGTAGGGCAGTTGACGTGGTATACATGGACTTCAGTAAAGCCTTTGGTAAGGTTCCACATGGTAGACTGATGGAGAAAATGCAGAGGCATGGAATTGAGAGTGATTTAGCAGTTTGGATTGGAAACTGGCTTTCTGGAAGAAGGCAGCGAGTAGTGGTTGATGGAAAATAATCAGTCTGGAGTCCGGTTACTAGTGGTGTGCCACAAGGATCTGTTTTGGGACCACTGCTGTTTGTCATTTTTATAAATGACTTAGACGCAGGCATAGGTGGATAGATTAGTAAATTTGCAGATGCCACTAAAGTCGGTGGAGTAGTGGATGGTTTGAAAGAATGTTACAGGTGCAGGAGGACTTGGATAAACTGCAGAATTGGGCTGAGAGGTGGCAAATGGAGTTCAATGCAGCTAAATGCGAGGTCATGCACTTTGGGAAGAATAACAGGAAGATAGAGTACTGGATCAATGGAAAGATTCTTGGTAGTGTGGATGTGCAGAGGGATCTTGGAGTCCATGTGCATAGATCCCTGAAAGTTACCACCCAGGTGGATAGTGCTGTGAAGAAGGCATACAGTGTGTTAGATTTCATTGGTAGAGGGATTGAGTTCTAAAACCGCAATATCATGCTGCAACTATACAAAACACTGGTGCGGCCACACTTGGAATATTGTGTATAGTTCTGGTCGCCCCATTACATGAAGCATGTGGAAGCATTTGAAAAGGTGCAGAGGAGATTTACCAGAATGTTGCCTGGTCTGGCGGGAAGGTCTTATGAGGAAAGGCTGAGAGACTTTGGTCTGTTCTCATTGGAAAGAAGAAGGCTAAGGGGGGATTTGATAGAGAAATGCAACATGATCAGAGGATTAGATAGGGGAGACAGGATGAACTACAAATTGAGGGGTGATAGATTTTAGACAGATTCAGAGGAAAGTTCTTTACGCAGAGAGTGGTAAGGGTGTGGAATGCCCTGCCTGCTAATGTCGTCAACTCAGCCGCATTAGGGAGATTTAAACAATCCTTAGATAAGCACATGGATGATTTTGGGATGGTGTCAGGGGATGAGCTGAGAATAGTTCACAGGTTGGTGCAACATCAAGGGCTGAAGGGCCTGTTCTGCGCTGTATTGTTCTATGTTCTAAGAAGGGTTTATACCTGAAATGTCGATTTTCCTGCTCCTCGGATGCTGCCTGACCTGCTGTGGTTTTTTTTTAGATGAGACTACTTACAGTGTGGAAACAGGCCCTTCAGCCCAACAAGTCCACACCGACCCTCTGAAGAGCAACCAACCCAGACCCATTCCCCTACATCTAACATTACGGGCAATTTAGCATGGCCAATTCACCTAACCTGCACATTTTTGGACTGTGGGAGGCAACTGGAACATCTGGAGGAAACCCACACAGACACAGGGAGACTGTGCAAACTCCACACAGACAGTTGCCTGAGGTGGGAATTGAAACCGTGTCTCTGGCACTGTGAGGCAGCAGTGCTAACCACTGTGCCACCCTTAATAGACGGCTTTAGAATCCCCACAGTATGACAAGTCCGCACCAACCCTCCAAAGACTATCACACC
This sequence comes from Hemiscyllium ocellatum, assembly GCF_020745735.1. Classification (NCBI taxonomy): domain Eukaryota; kingdom Metazoa; phylum Chordata; class Chondrichthyes; order Orectolobiformes; family Hemiscylliidae; genus Hemiscyllium; species Hemiscyllium ocellatum. Next base: position 27,990,122 of record NC_083443.1, read on the forward strand.
TGGACCATTACCCAACCTATTACTCTACATTTCCCATGACTAATGCACCTAACCTACACATCCCTGAACACTATGGGCAATTTAGAATGGCCAATTCAACTAACTTGCACAGTGGGAGGAAACTGGAGCACTCTGAGTAAACCCACACAAGCACATTGAGAATGTGCAAACTCCACGCAGACATTTGCCCAAGGCTGGAATCGAACCCAGGTCCCTGGTGCTGTGAGGCAGTAGTACTAATCACTGAGCCACCATGCTGCTCCCGTATCATACTCTTTTACACCTCCTGTCCATGCAGGGGCTCAAGCACATTAGGTGCTGATCACTGCCTGATGACTTTGTGGGGGAAACAGCTATTTTTCTGTTCAAACCTTTTCACAAGGCACGACTGAGACTATTTAGCCAATTTCTCAACAAGGTGGCCTGGCCCACCATTCATGGTGTGATGACCACTGTCATTAAGACCATCCTAGTTCATGGGTCATAGATTGCAGCAAACAGGCCAGTCACATCCTCACTCTCAGGTGAGGTGCCACTTTATACCTGCCACAGCCCTGGCACCATGTTGAAGCTATTGGCACAGTTCTGGCCAATCAGGAAGCATGTTGCTGTGGGTTGTATTTCCAGCAGTTTCGTTGGAAAGCTGCAGCAAATAGCAATCTCTCTCTCTCTCACTCTCTCACTCTCTCTCTCTCACTCTCTCTCTCTCACTCTCTCTCTCTCACCCTCTCACTCTCTCTCTCTCTCACTCTCTCACTCTCTCTCTCTCACTCTCTCACTCTCTCACGCTCTCTCTCTCTCTCACCCTCTCACTCTCTCTCTCTCTCACTCTCTCACTCTCTCTCTCACTCTCTCTCTCTCTCACTCTCTCACTCTCTCTCTCTCTCTCTCTCTCTCTCTCACACTCTCTCACTTTCTCCTCTGCAGGTTTCCCATCAATTGATTTCCAGTTTTGCACGGAGAGCCAGTGCAGACATGATGGGCCGAACAGCCAGCTTCTATTGCCTATGGGTTTTTCGAATCCCATGTACACCTTGGAATCACTGGCCTGTGGGGGAGGAGCGTCTGGGAAGGCGTCGAGACCCTCGAGATTTGCTGTTGGGTAGAAACAGGGAAAGGGGGTGCTGCCACAGATATGCGCCACCCACCCCTTTCCCACGACCACCTCCTGCCCCTAGTGTAACATCGGTCTGTACTGCCACCTATAGACTCACTCTGAGAGTGGGAGAGAGTCATCTTCATCTGTGAGGGACCATCAATGAATGACTCCTGCCAAGGACCCCTGTTCTGTGGCAGTGCAGACTCTCTGTTGCTTATACCTTTCAGACTTTTTTGGCTTTGGTTTGATGGCGAGCTGGCTGGGATGGTGAGAGCAAGGTTTGGTCTTCTCCTGAGATTAACACAACAGTGGAACACCCTTCAACCTCCCCTATCCCTGCTGTGCTATGAGAGAGATAGGAATAGAGGGTCTGATCACAGCGTAATATGATGTAAACAGTGCAGGAGGACATAACAATTATTCATAGAATCATAGAACCCCTACAGTGTGGAAGCAGGCCATTCAGCCCATCAAGCCTACATTGACACTGCAAAGAACGTCCTCCCCAGACCCATATCCAGACCCTCACCCTTTAACCCTGCATTTCCCATGGCTAATCCACTTACCCTGGACACTATGGGTAATTTAGCATGGCCAATCCACCTAACCTGCACATCTATAGACAACTGTGTCAAATAGCTGAAAAATTCTGAATGTTGAAAAATTCTACCTGGCTGTAAAATTTTAAATGTCTTGTCCTTGTTTTCCAGTCCCTCTGTCTAATACCCTTGGCTCTGCAATCCTCAACTCTCTTCCCTCCTCCAATTCTGGCCTCTCGCATGGTCCTCATTTTAATTGCTCCGCCATTGAAGCAGTACCCTCAAGTGCCTGGACCCTAACCTCTCTAATTCCCTTGACCTTACACCTTTCCACTTCTGCACCTCTTTACAATGTTCTTTAAAACCTACCTCTTAGACCAAGCCTTTAGTCGTCTATTCCTATACCACCTGTGACTCAGTGTCAAATCTGGGTTGTTAATGCACATGTGAATTTCACGGTGCTATATAATTGCAAGCTGTTGTTGTTGTCATAGTCACATTAGTTGCCATTTATTTAAGCAACGTATGGGCAGTTATTCAGCCTATCATAGGCTTCACCTGCTGATCTCTGCCAGGTAGAACACTGCAATTGAACTGTGTAAAAATACAATCAAAGAATCTGATCCCCCAACTTTAATAACATGACGCACCCAGAAAGTAACAACACATTTTAGATTTTGAGGGAGAGTTTGCAAATGGCTGCATCAAGGATCACTTCACATGTTTCTGTATCCTGTTATCACTCAGTCTATGGTTCTTCAGCTCTCTGGTCTGTATTTTGTCAGCTGTGTTTTTGGCTGCTCCACTCTGACATTTTATTTTGATAAACCAACAGTTAAAACCTCTCTTTATTTCTCATTCCAGAATATGATTATTTTGATCTTTTTGACATTACTTTCATAGTTGGTTGAAGAGAACACTGCTTGGTATTGATTCGCACTGTATATTCAATCTACCTCAGTGGAACACAGGCAGCAATAATTGCCTCTTGCAAATTTACAATCGCCCTGGTGAATGGGGACTTGCTGAATCATTTCACAACACTTCCATCTTTAAAAAAAACCTACAGGAGTTATTAAGAGGTTCTAATTCAAAGCCATTTCCTTTCTCCTCCGTATTATGATGTGTTGGGGAGAGGCTTGTGGTAGTTAAAAATCCTAAGGCTATTACTGTGGCTGAAACCCCCACGATTAATATCCTGGGAGCTACCATTGACCAGCAACTGACCTGGACTGTCATCTCAATACAGTGATTACAAAAGCAGGTCAGAGGCTAGGATTCCTGCTGTAATTCCCCAAAGCCATCTATAAGTCAGGAGTGTGATGCAATATTCCCCACTTGCCTGGATGAGTGTGGCTCCAACAACATTCAAGAAGCTTAACACGAACCAGGATAATGCTCTGTTGATTGGCACCACATCCACAAATATTCATCCCCTCCACTCAGTTGCAGCTGTGTTTACCATCTACAAGGTGCACTGTAGAAATTCACCTATGCTCCTTTAACCAGCACCTTAAAAAATGATGACCACTCCCATCTAGAAGGACAAAGACAGCAGATAATTGGGTCTGCGGCCTGCAGTAGCCCCTCCAAACCATTCATCATCCTGATTTGGAACTGTATTGCCATTCCTTCTGTGTTGCTGGGTCAACCTTTAGGAACTCTCTCCCTAACAGCATTGTGAATCTACCTACCCCAAAATGGACTGCAGCGGTTCAAGAAGGCAGCTCAACACTGCCTTCTCAAGGCACCCAGGAATGTGCAGTAAATGCAGGCCCAGCCAACAACTACATCCTCTGAATGAATAAAAGAGACCTTGGCCAACCATGTGCCCAGTGAGTGTCTCTATTGCTCTATGTTGTGTGAGGGCTTCAGGTTCCCAGAGTTACCTTGTAGTGATGCCATGGAGCTGCACACCACTGAGTTTAAGTAGCACAGTATGGGAGGAGTTAGAATACACCGCATACCCCAGACTGCAATGCGTAAAATTGGAAGACTCACAAAAACACATGGATATGAACACATCAAGAAGATAATTAGCCCTTACTTATTGTAACTATTAAATCAGAGCCTGGTATCTCTATGATATACAGCAGTATTTAATGTTAAGTATAATCAATGGTGTTACTTCGAAGTATAAGCCTAAAGACAGGTCTTACTTTTGCTTTAGTCATGGAGGTTTACAGCAGGGAAACAGGCCCTTTGGCCTAACTTGTCCATGCAGCCCAGTTTTCACAATTAATCTAATCCATTTGCCTGCATTTTGTCCATACCCCTCCATACCTATCCCATCCGTGTACCTGTACAAATGTTTCTTAAATGACACAATTGTACTCACCTCCACCACTACCTCTGGCAGCCATTCCAGACACTTACCACCCTCTATGTGAAAAAACTATCCCTCTCGACTCAATCTGTGGCATTAATCCGCATGATAAAAGCTTTTATAAATTTAAATACGAAATATAGAGATGCCAATTATATGATAAAATAGAAGGAAGAAAAATTAGTTAATTTAAAAATGGCTAGTCCTCCAAAACACAATCATCTTAGTTTGTTTATATCTACTCCTCCATAAACAACTCATTCATCTATCATTAATCCTTTCAAATACAAATGGCTATGAATATTAGTCATTCATTAGAACAGCAGTAAGAAGTATTTGAAAGGCATTTATGGAGCAATAGTAGGGTTCCTACTTCTGGAACAGGAGGCCTGGATTTAAGTCCAATCTACTCCAGAGGTGTGTAATGATATTTCTGAATAGGGTTTTTTTAAAGATTCCCTACAGTGTGGAAACAGGCCCTTCGGCCCAACCAGTCCACATCGATCCTCTGAAGAGTAACCCACCCAGACCCATTTCCTCTCTGACTAATGCACCTGACACTATAGGCAACTTAGCATGGCCAATTCACCTGACTTGCACATCTTTGGACTGTAGGAGGAAACCCATGCAGACACGGGCGAATGTACAACTTCCACACAGACAGTCGTCTGAGGCTGGAATCAAACCCGGGACCCTGGTGCTGTGAGGCAGTAGTGCTAACCACTGAGCCATCATGCCATCCACAAATAGGAGAATACAGCGAGAACTATTTGTTAAGGAAAATCGTGTAACTTCTATCAGTGGATCCATGGGAATCTGATCCTTGGAATTTAACAGTAAATTCTGACAATATTATGGAGTTGATATTTATGGAAATACGATCATGTGATCAGCCTCAGCCATTTTATGAATGCAGCAAGATTGTCCATTTTAGAAAGAAAGACAATTTAACCATGAAAATGGGGAAAATAATAGATTTTCTATGGGATTTCTCTTCATGCTTTCTCCCTGAGCCAAGCAACTGCAGGTTTTTGTTTGTTTTGTTGCTGCATTATAAGCATGAAAAGATTAGAAAAACATGTGAGGTGCTTGCCTTAATATTATACAGATTATACAGCACAGAAATAAGCTAACCAGTTTAAGCTGTTATTTACACCAGAGGCTGCCCACTCAATTTACTTCACCTCAACATTTCGGGATATCTTACTGTCAAATTTTACTCTCATCTCGACTCATTTCACTTCCCTTTGAAGGCCTTGAGCTGTTTGTCTCAATCACTTTCCGTCATAGCACGTTCTAACCACTCACTGCGGTAAGGGAGGGAACGAGGAAAGCCAAAAGCGTTAAAATAAACCTTTAGAAATAACAGGTTCTGTCAGACATTGTTCACAGATTTGGTGACACATTTCAGGAAGCATCTCAACAGCTTGAAGATGTTGCGCGGGAGATTTATCAGGATGAACGAGGGACTTTATTCTTCTGTGGAATGTGGGCACTGCTGACAAGGTCTAGCTGCCCTTGAACTGAATGGCTTCCCAGACACTTTCAGAGGGCCAGTGAGAATTAAGTTTATCATTGTGTATACTCAACTACAGGGATACAGGAGTATGGTGAAAGGCTTGCAATATAGCCATTCACTGTGGCTTCTTAGATACAAAGGGTATCTCAGCACAAAATCTTAGGTAAAATGTAGAAAAATAAAGAAATAAATTAAAAGTTTAACATTACAGTTCTTCCCAGTGTGACTACTCAGGTAGTTCTGCCATAACGAGGGTTTCGTCAATGCCAGTTGGCTGTAACATGATTGACAATAAGGGATGCTGTTTCTAAAGCATGAACTTTGAAATGTGCTGGCTATAACGCGATTGCATCACCAACACTTTGGTGCTATTTTTAACGTGCGATATTTATATAGCGCTATTTCTATCTAACACAAGAGCACAACTATCCCGCACAGCATAACTACCTGGTAGTAAATAAGAAATGAAGTGAAAAGTTCCAAATTACAGCCTTTTGTAGCCCATGGGCCTGCAGTCGTTCCACCTTGGGTTTCCCCATGACGGCTTGTTCTCTCTCCTGCGCTGGACTTGACTTCTTGACTAGGTAGTAACAGTCTCGCTGCTGACCGCCATCTAGACTCATCAGCTGCCCCGCCACAGACCGCCAGAGTCCTGCTCTGGTGCCGCTCCAGTCCCCCAGCTGCTTCCACGTTGCTGCTGACCACTAGAGTTCTGCCCAGGCTCACCAATCACCTAGTGGCTGATTGCCAAAGCTGCTGCTGTTGCCTTCACCCCCTTCAGACGGTAATAAGAACAAACTTTAAGAAAGAAAGAAAAAAGTGAGCAAAGCAGAAAGAAGAGTGGTTGGTATGGAACAGCTCAAGAAACCTAGTCTGCCGCCATCTTGGATCAGGGGCTAACCACATGTAGACCAGACCAGGTAAGGACAACAGATTTCCTTTGTTTGAGAACAGATTTTTTTTTCTTAAACAACATGCGATTTCACGGTTAACATTACTGAAACTAGCAGAATTTTTAAAAAAAATTAATTGAATCTAAATTCCGCAGGTTGACATGGAGGATGTTTGGACGTTTGACCAGATTACTAGTCCAGTGACATTACCCCTTCACTCACTCTCTCCCACATCACCAGGATCGTGGTTATGAGTGCAGTTATCTGTATAGCCTTATGGAACTTCAGTTAGGCCACATTTGGAATATTACACACAATTCTGGTCTCCACACAATCAGAAGGATGTAGAGGCTTTGGAGAGGGTACAGAAATGGGTTTATCAGGATGTTGTCTGGCTGGAGGGTATTAGCTATGAGGAGAGATTGGACAAATTCAGTTTACTTTTACTCGAACATCGAATGATGAGGGACAACCTGATGGAAATGTACAAAATTACGAGAGGCGTGGATAGAATGGACAGTCAGAGTCTTTTTCCCAAGGTAGAAATGTTAATTACTAGGGGACATAGGTTTAAGGTAAAAAGGGGAATGTTTAAAGGAAATGTGAGAGGCAGGTTTTTTTTTACACGGAGGGCGGTAAGTGCCTGGAATGTGCTGCCCGAGGAAGTGGTGGAGTCAGAAGTAATAGCAATATGTAAGAGGCATCTCGACAGATATACAAATAGGCAGGGAAGACACAGATACACACAGCATAGAGGCAAAAGGTGTTTAGTTTAGAAAGGCATTATCTGTCAGGGCAGGCTTGGTGGGCTGAAGGTCGTGCCCCTGTGCTGTATTTTGTTTTGTTCTCTGTGTGGTGAGATTGGGAAAGCTGAGCTGATTCTCCTCAGAGCAGAGAAAGGTAAGAGACGACTTAATCTGGCATTACGGGTGGGGAAGTGAGGGTAAGTTGTTTCCTCTGGCAAATGATGAGGAACCAACACCTGCAGATTTAAAATAATTGGTAGAGGAATTAGAACCGGAATGAGGTAGATGATTTTCACACAGAAGGTTCTGAAAATTGCATTACCTGCAAGGGTGGTGAAAGTGGATTAAATAGTTCTCAAAAGCAATTACATGTGTAATTTAAGAGGCTTTTACAAGGTTTTAGTGTGAAAAGCTAATATGTAAGACTTAATGAGGGAGCCCTGTGAAAGAGATGGTGTAGGCACTATTTTGGTACTGTAAAATTCTTTGAATCTATCTTGACATTACAGTATAAATCACATCAATTGTGCACTGGTGGAGTTACTGACGGAATTGAATTAAGACGTTCACTATCCAAATTGTTTCAGCTTTAAGCATGTTATGTTCAATTAGCTCAATGGAAAGACAGAAATTATTAAAATGATATTAACTTTAATAGCTACGGTTTAATATTGGTCTTTAACAGAAACTGGTACTGACAGCAGCTTTTAACACAATAATGTTACAAGTTCTACCTTGCTATAATCTATCTCCAGGTGAGGGTCCCCATATTTGTTAAAATTCTGCATAGGGAATGACCCCTCCAGTGTTTGAGCTCTTGGTTGAGGAAGGATGAACTGACCCTCCTTCATAATTCAACCTTTCTCTCTCTGATGACTTAATTTAAAAATAAGTCCTTCCCTTGGAAATAACTTTTCTCAATACAAATGCATTCATATTTGCAAAGGAGCCAAGTTGACTAGTATTTCTTTAGTTATAAAAAAAATCATAGAACACCTACAATGCAGAAAGAGGGCACTCAGCCCATTGAGTCCCACACCAACGGGCATCCCACCCAAACCCAGTTTCTTCCATCATCCAATCCCTGTAACTGCACATTTCCCATGGCTAACCCACCTGGCTTGCAAATCCCTAGACACTATGGCCAAAGCACCTAACCTGCATATTCTTGAATTATGGGAGGAATCCCACACAGACATGGGGAGAAGATGCAAATTCCACACAGTCACCTGAGGGTGGGATTGAACCCAGGTCCCTGGCACTGTGAGGCAGGCATGCTAGCCACCATGCTACCCTAAAAGGGTGAGTTCTTTCGCTACTTAGGTTAATAAAACACGACACACATACAGGTGTCTCCCCATATCCATGCGAGATATGTTCCAAGATCAACTCTGGACGCCCGAAACTGTGAATAGTAGCCAACCCTATCATTTAAATGGGAAATTTACCTCCCTGGCAGCCCCCTGGAATGTTCCATGGAATATTTTCGGGCAGTGGTAAACCGCGGATAACTGAAACCGTGGAAACCAAGATACAGGGTTCTACTGTACAGAGATTAGAAATATGAGTTCATTTAAAAGGATGTACAATTTCCAGGTTCTGTGAAAAATAGATGGTGGCTGTTAAATTGGACAATACTGGTAACACTGATTTTGAGATTCTTGGCTTTGTAAATTGGTCAATAGGATTTTGCCCTGGTTCCTCTTCAATAATCACTTCACTGGCTCACCTGGCTTCCAGCATTCACAGTGAGAGAAAATCTTTCTTTCCATGCAATGTAGGAGTATCTAATGTTTGCCTTTACAGTAAACTACTCCACTCCAGAACACTCTCAATCAGTAATACACTGAGAGTAGGGCTGCAGAGAATTTTAATCTGTGTGCATGTGCATTCCTGAGAAAGTACAATGTAAACATGCCTTTCCAGTTGTTCACAGTCTTGAATATAAACCATAAGTGTTCCTACTGAAAGGGGCAATCAGTTTTTGCCTTGTATCATCTCTTCCATTAAAGTTTCTCTTTTTGATGTTTCCCAGGCACACAGGTCCACACAGATCCCAGTCAGCAAATTCTATTCGAGGATTTACACATTTGTTTAAAAGTTCAACATGTAACTCAGGGATATGACCCACTGTTATGGCACTCCCTTCCCTTGTGATGAATGAAATGATATTACAACAGGAGAAAACAATTAAATAGGAGGTGATGGTATGACAGTATTGTCAATGCATTGATAATCCAGGTAATGCCTTGGGGACCCAGGGTTGCATCCACCCGGGCAGATGGTGGAATTCAAATTCTACAAAAATCTGGAATTAAATCTAGTGATGATTGTGAAACCATTTGTCAGTTTTCAAAAGAATTCCATTTCTGGTTCACTAATGCCTTCAGGAAATGAAAACTGCTATCCTCACACTGTCTGGTCATACAAGACTCCAGACACATAACAAAACAGTAACCACTCTCTGAAATAGCAGAACAAGCCAGTCAGCTGTGTCAACTGCTAAAAAAAAAACCCAAAACAAGTTATAAAACCAAATATCCCCCGGCACTGGAAGTAAAAATGGCAAACTCAGCACATTGACCCTACAAAGGCCTGTCTTCCCATAACCTGGTAATAATCTAGACTAGTCAAGCAACAGTCTGACATTGTATGATTCAGTGAGTATGACAATGTCCTAGACAATGCTACAGCTGGGTCAGACCCTAGGGTGAGGTGGTAGTACAATGGCATATAGTCAGGAGGGACCTGGAAATCCTCAACATTGATTCTGGACCCCATGAAATTTCATGGCATCAGGTCAAACATGTGCAATGAAACCTCCTGTTGATTACCATGTACCGTGACACCTCTGCCTGTTGGCTGATGAATCAGTAATCTTCCATTTTGAACACCACTTGGAGGAAGCACTGAAGTGGTGAGAGTACTTCAATGTCCACCACTGGCTCGGCTGCACCAGTACTGACTGAGATGGTCAAGTCTGAAAGAACATCCCTGCTAGACTAGGTCTGCACCTGGTGCTTAGGAAAACACATTTAATTCTGTCCTCACTAATCTAGCTATCACGGATGCATCTATCCATGAGAGTATAGGTAAGAGTGCACAGTCCTTGTGGAGACAAAGTTCCATCTTAACATGTAGGATACTCTCTAGTGTGTTGTGTGGCACCATCACTGTGCAAAATGGAACAGACTTTAAACAAATCTAGCAACAATGCTCACCATATAAATACAGTAATTCCAAAAATAGTTTAGAAACTAGGAATCATGTTGTGAGTGACTCAACTCCTAACTCACCAAAGACAATCCACAGAGGACAAGTCAGGAGTGTGCTGGATTATTCCCCAGTTGCCTGGATGGGTGTAGCCCCAACGAAACTCAACCATCCAAGACAAAGCAGCCAACTTTATTGGTAGCTAGTCCACAAAGGTTCACTCTGTCCTGCACTGACACTCAGTGTGTACAAGCTACAAGATGCACTGCAGAAATTCACCAAAGCTTCTTCCAAAGCACCTTCCAAACTCGTGTCCTCTACAATCTACAAGAGCAAGGGCAGCAGGTGGATGTGAACACACTATGTACAAGTTCCTCACTGAGCCACATGTCATCCGGATTTGGAAATATATGACGGTTCTTTCGGTGTCACTGATACAAAATCCAGGATCTCCTTCCCTAACAGCGCAATATGGAATGCAACACAAGATGGATTCAAAAAAGTAACTCATCACCACCTTCCCAAGGAGGAGAAAGTGCAGACTGCAGAGGCTGGAGCTGAGAGGCGAGAGTGTGGTGCTGGAAAAGCACAGCAGGTCAGGCATCATCCGAGGAGCAGGTAAATCGACGCTTTAGGCATGAGCCCTTTATCAGGAATGAGGCTTGTGGGTCGGGGCTGAGAGATAAATGGGGCAGGGTGAGGTTGGGGGGAAGGTAGCTGAGAAAGCAAGAGGTGGATGAAGGTGAGGGAGAAGGTGATAGGTCAGAGGGGGGAGTGATGGATGGATCTGGAAGGTCCAGTCCAAAGCCTCCAACTCGGCACAGCATTCACCCCTCTGAACAATCACTTTCTCCCTCACCTTCATCCATGGCATGGGGCGGCGTGGTGGCTCAGTGGTTAGCACTGCTGCCTCACAGCACCAGGGTCCCCGGTTCGATGTCAGCCTAGGGCAACTGTCTGTGTGGAGTTTGTACATTCTCCCTGTGTCTGGGTGGGTTTCCGCTGGGTGCTCCCACAGTCTGAAGATGTGCAGATTAGGTGAATCCGCCATGCTAAATTACTCATAATGTTAGGTGCATTAGTCAGAGGGGAAATCCCTCTGGGTGGGTTACTCGTCGGTGTGGACTTGTTGGGCCAAAGGGCCTGTTTCCACATTGTGGGGAATCTAATCTAACCGAAACCTCCCCCCCACTACCCCAACCCATCCCATTTATCTTTCAGCCCGAACCATAAGCCTCATTCCTAAGGAGGGGCTTATGCTTGAAATGCCTCAATTTTCCTGCTCCTCGAATGCTGCCTGACCTGCTGTGCTTTTCCAGCACCACACTCTCGACCCAACTTCTCAAAGAGCAGTAAGGATGGAGCAATAATTTCTGGGATTGCCATCATGGGCGTAGATTTTTTAAAAAATACATATATTCTCTAAATCCCTATATCCTTTGCACTTCAAAACTGACAAGAATAAATCTTTATCATAAAATGTTCAACGGTCTCTCAGCATCTGTAATATTTTAGGAGATAGAGTTCTCCTATACAATACTGTATAAAACAGCTACCACATTACCAAGAACGAGTAGGAAGAGAGATGAAACTTCAAATAAAAATGTCTTTGCACATGAAAAAACACTGCACACTCATCTATATTTTCCCGGCTTTTCCTGTTGCTTGCTGCACGCAAGAAATATCTTTTGCAACTAAAGTTGACTGTGGCCAAGTGGAAAACGTTTGACCTGTATTGACCTTACCATGTGAACTCCACTTGCTAACACTGGTACTTTTCAGGCGAAAATCTTTTGCAACATGTTCTCCTGGGCTGCACTTAAAATCCATGCAAAAATAAAGGCTTTCATTTCTTCGATTCTATTCATTGATGTGAGATTTATGTATTTGCTCAAGGGTCACTCTCAATTGATTCAGTAACATAATGCTCCAGTTTGTCAAAATAAATTATATTCAGTTTCTGAATTTAGTCCCTTTTGTAACTGCAAGGCAATTCAGTTGCACTGAATCAATGCAATGTCATGGCTTTGACAGCAAATTACTCTGACTAACATCAAAGCTGCTAGGCCAATCCATTTGGAAATTGGTAACAAAAGGGAAGTATTACAGATGCTGAAAGTCAGAAACAAAATTGGAAAAGGCTCTGAATCCTCATTAGGTCAGGCAGCACGTACAGTGAGTCAAAAGTGTGGTGCTGGAAAAGCACAGTCGGTCAGGCAGCATCTGAGGAGCAGGAGAGTCGACGTTTCAAGCATAAGCCCTTCATCAGGGCATTATCCTTGGCTGTGTTTTTGCAGCACCACACGTTTTGACTCTGATCTCCAGCATCTGCAGTCCTCACTTTCTCCCCGCACATTCGTTGAGTTATCAGGCCACAAATTGGATCGCTCCCTTATTTGGGGTGCAAGTCTGCTGATTTGCAATTTGTCTGCATGAGTTCTGTCGAGGATGTTGAGTAAATAACCTTAGTTGTCACCCAGTAGTTTAGTGGCTGAACGTATCAATGTTTTTCAATTATTTGAAGAGAAGCATGACAACAGTTCTGTGTCCCTAATTTCCCCCAAGAAGATGGGGGGTGAGACTCTGCGCTGAGCAACGAGTGGGGAATCAACGGCACATAGTACAGTCAAACCTTCTGCTGTTAGAGCCAGTCCATCCCTCTGGAAATGAAGTTGAGCAGATTGATAGCAGGCTACTGCCGAATGCTATTGCTGCAATTCTAAGTAAAAGAATTATGAAAGGCAGTGCAGAGTAAGGACTCAAGAGTTACAAATGTGGTAATGGGATTCTTAGTCTTCGAGGTGAAGAGGTAGAGAGATGTCCTAGTTGCACAGTAATGGGATGGGAGGAGGAGTTGGGGTCAGGGTGGAGATTGGTGGAATCAGGCAGGAGGTTCTCAGCCACCATTAGACAGGGAAGTTCGGAGTAGGTGTTCAAGACGGTCAATTCCCTAAGTCTGAGCCAATGGTCCTCTGCTATAAAAATCCTAATGTCTTCACACAGCTGGGTAAGGGCAGTGAATGCATGTTCACTGTGACCAGCAAACCATCTCATGCAGCCCAACACCATCAGCACTCCCTGTCACTCACATATTTTTCACAGTGGGATTTGAACCCAGGTCCCAGGATGTTAGTTGGCCTCTGGATTAGAGGTCCATGCAATAATGATACTAGGCTATCACCTCCCCATAGTGTTGTTCTGGATGCAATCACACCAGCTGATCATGTGCCTGTTCAATTACTTTTGTGGAACTGGAGCATCTTGAGTGATGCTTGGTGGATTGAGGACAGCTGCAGCTCCTGATGTGTGCAATTTTACAGCAACGATTCTTGTCCATTGATTCGACTGCCAGCTACAATTATCGAAGACAGTGACAGCAGCACTCACTCTGCAATCCTAAATATGTGTGTGTGTCTATGTGTGTGTGACAGAGGGTATGTGTGTTTGTGTGAGAGAATGTATGAGAATGTGGAAGTGTCCAAGTGTGAGAGTGTGAGAGTGTGTGTGTGTGTGTGTATGAGAGTGTGTTTGTATATGAGAGAGAGTATGTGTGTATGAGAGAGTGTGTGTGTATGAGAAAGAGTGTGCATGTGTGTGTGAGTGTGAGAGAATGTATGAGAGTGAGTGTGAGAGAATGTGTGTGTGTATGTGTAAGAGTTGTGCGTGTGTGAGTATGTTATGTGTGAATGTGTGTGAGAAAGTGTGTGTGTGTGTGAGAGAGTGAGTGAGCATGTGTGGGTGTGAGAAGGAGTATGCATACGTGTGTGTGTGAGAGTGAGCATGTTGTGTATGTGTGTGCGTGTGAGTGTGAGTGGGCTGTCGTGATCCCACTAACTGCCAGCACGAGGCCCTTAACCCAAGTCCACTGAATACACTTCAGTTCCCACAGCAGCTGAGTTCCCATTCATAAACATATGATGATGAAGTGTGGCTATGGCAACAAGTTTGCCTGGATTTTGCTGAGGTACCAATGGGGTTTATTTACAACATAGCTCCTGAGGGTTTCCTCATTTACCTTTCCTCATTATCATTGCAACCAGAATAATTCTTTCAGCTGCAGTATGCATGACAAAGCTCATTTTTGACCACCTTTCCCCTCTGACCCTTGTCCCCTCCACAAACATTTGCTCTGTATTGTCTGCGCTAGTAGCGGCTCTGAAGAACTCGCTGGTTTTATTCTAGGGCGAATGTCAACACCTCTATTTATGTCACAGCTTTATCATGGAATGGTCTAAATTTCTGAATATTGCCGAGGATGTAAAGAAAATGCAGAACTGTCCAAAGTGCTTGTCAAATGAATTGTTTAGCTTTGGAGAATCGCTGAAGCAGCACAATCAGCTAATTACTAACACCAGTGTTGCGATGCCTTATCATCATTCTGCAAGCAAAAGAGGCAGCTATTTTGTGAGCAGTAAGATTACACAGATGGCAATAAGGTAAATGGCCATAAAATCACTTTCTGGTTCCAATGATTAAGACAAGCATGGACAGTGGCAAACTCCCTCCAAATGGTGTCATTTTATTGTATTGGCTTTATTGGCCAGGAAACTGAGACCACATCTACATGTCCCACCTTCAGCAATGAATTGGAATGACCCCTATTCATTTTGTGCTAACATCATTGCACATGTACCTGAATAACTGGCTTCATGACACTCCAGGACAGAAATTGCACCTGGTAGTGTGGCCGAGTGGTCTAAGGTGCTGGATTTAGACTCAAGCCTCGGCGAGCTGTGGGTTCGACTCCCACCGTTGCTATTTTTATGATTGGCAGGTCGCACTGCAATGAGTTAAAGTTTGTGTTAAGCGTTGCTGCATTTAACCTCAACGCAACATGCTGGGTTGGCTTCTTGGAAACTTATCTTAGATACGGGAGAGCGCAGACTCTCCACCAGATCAGCGTCTGTGCTGTCGTGCCCACATTCGCCTCCCACACGGAAAATGCCAGGCAGCTCCAATGCTGGGCAAGTTGTGTGGCTCCCTGTTTGGGGTGGCACGATGGTTCAGTGGTTAGCACTGCTGCCTCACAGCGCCAGGGACCTGCCTTGGGCAACTGTCTGTGTGGAGTTCGCACATTCTCCCCGTGTCTGCATGGGTTTCCTCCTACAATCCAAAGGTGTGCAGGTCAGGTGAATTGGCCATGCTAAATTGCCCGTAGTGTTAGGTGTCTTAGCCAGGGGTAAATGTAGGGGAATGGGTCTGGGTGGGTTACTCTTTGGAGGGTTTGTTGGGCCGAAGGGCCTGTTTCCACACTGTAGGGAATCTAAAAAAAAACCCTATTGAGTATGGGCTGATAGAAAAGTTCAGAGGACAAGCTACAAGACCACATAAAAGAAACAAAAGAGAGAGTCTGAGAAGAATAGAAATTGTTGGAGAAACTCAGCAGGTCTGGCAGCATTTGTGGAGAGAAAGCAGAGTTAATGTTTCAGGTCCAGTTCTGGACCCACAACATTATTGATAAATAAGGTGGAGAAAGGAGGAGGGACCAAGGTTGGCAAGACTAGGATGAGTGGACACAGGTTAAAGATAAGGGTCTCCTATTTACGGTGGACTCAAGCTGAATTCTGTTTCCAAAGATATTGTGGGTCTACCTACACATGAAGGCATTTCACCATCACCGTCTTAAGGGCAATTATGGCTGGGCCAGCAATTACTGTCCAGCCAGCGATGACCATGCCCTACACGGGTGTTTAAAAAAAAGAGTTCTCCCAGCAGGTTATAAGGCCTCAGAATTCTCTTCCCTAGAGAATGATAGAAGCAGGTGGTTAAATGTCTTTAAGACAGAGGTAGATAAATTCTTGATCAGCAAAGTTTATTGGGAACAGGTAGGAAAGTGGAGTTAAGGTACAGTCAGATCAGTCATGATCTTTACCGTATTGTGGAGCAGTCTCAATGAACTGAGAGGCCTACTCCTGCCTCTATTACATACATTCAATAATTCGCATCAAACAGGAAATTTGCTCATGGAGATAGGGGACATAGTTGCAGTCAAAAATTGAAACTTTTCATCTGTCTTTACCAAGGAAGACAATGCTATCCAGGCCATGTGAAAGAGGAGGTAATTGATAAAAGTGATACAAGACTCAGGATCAGGTGAAGGAATTAACCCCTCGATTTTACTTACCCTTTGCCAGCATCTCAGGTAGTAATCGCAAGATTATTGCCTTCATGATTCTGCTTTCTAATTTAGCTCCAAAATTGCTCAAAATATTTCAGCAGAAATATTTTCCTCATCCTATCAGTGTCATTGGTACCAACGTGGATGACAATAATTGGATCCCTTCCCTCCCAATCTAAGATTCCTCCTGCACCACAGAAATGCTCTTAACCCTAGCATGAGGCAAGCAAAACTGCCTTCAGGATTCTTACTCCCAGCTGCCAAGAACATTATCTATTCCCCTAATACAGTTCCCTCACCACTACCATATATGGTATGTCCTCCCTGATTTGAATGGCTCCCTGTAGATTTCTTGCCATTTTCAGTTTGCTCATTCTCAGTAGTGCCCATTTATAATGTGCAAGAACCTCATAATGGCAGGGACAATGGACAATGGCAGGGACCGTGCACCTTCAGGACTACCTCTTGGGTCCCATACCTGCCTCACTTGCAGACACACATCCTGTCCTTGAGGACAGACCAGGTCTGAATGATCTAATCTAGGCAATGTGACTACTTCCTGGAATAAAGTGTCCAGGTAACATTCCCCCTCTAAGGTGTTACAATGTCTGCAGCTCAGATTCTAGCTCCTCATCTGGGAGCTGGTGTAGCTGCATATACTTGCTACAGTTGTGTTTGCCCAGATCATCACTTGCTGCAGCTACAACATGTTGCATGACTTGCCACCTCCATGACATTTCAGTTGTTATTAATTAATCACTTGAACTCAGCACCGCCCTCCTAACCTGCAATCTTCTTCCTGACCTCTCCGCCCCCACCCCACTCCGGCCTATCACCCTCACCTTGACCTCCTTCCACCTATCACATCTCCAATGCCCCTCCCCCAAGTCCCTCTTCCCTACCTTTTATCTTAGCCTGCTGGACACACTTTCCTCATTCCTGAAGAAGGGCTTATGCCCGAAATGTCGAATCTCCTGCTCCTTGGATGCTGCTTGACCTGCTGCGCTTTTCCAGCAACACATTTTCAGCCCTAATCACTCCAATATCCCTACTCTTTACACTTGACCATTCCCTACCTTTTGCACATTATTATAACCTTTCATGCACCAATCTCAATCTATAGTTTGTGTTTAGGTCTGTAGTCTTCTTTCATTTTTCTTTAAAAAATAGTTTCTTCAGTATAGACCGGCAAAGTGCTTACTTTCACTTTAAAAGTGTATGCACCTCACGTTGCAGTACCATGAGCTACAGTCATGTAACAGGTGAAACATACTCCAATACAATGTGCTGTTGATCATCTTAAAGGACGTTTTTACCCTCATTAAAATCAGTAGAAGGTAATTGATTTTTCGATAAATTGATAAACGTACTCAACTTGCAGCCGCACTCTACAAGATTTCAACAGAAAGTTGTGTATTGAGTATTGGGTTTGCGTTGAACTGTCAAATGGCTGATCTGTATTTAGTGCTATGAATTATTGCAGACATTAAGCATTGCGCCCAAGTAGAAAATCAGCAATTAACCAAATGATTCAGGGCTAGGATTGACTAAATTAAGCCCAGTAATGATTTTTTTTCCAGTTATTTTCTGGACAGTGAACACAATATTAAAAACATCTGTCAGAGAGATGGGTAGTCACAAATCTGCCACCATTGTTAGTACAGTCATTTTAAAGACCTCCACACACTAATGGCTTTCTTGAGAAGTTGTGGACAAGTATTGGTTTATCGTGGAACCACAATGATTAATGTACCTTGCAAGGTACTTACAGTAAATGTGAGACCGTTACACTTTATCTACCTCCCTCTGTAAATGTTGACACTTTCCTGGGGACTCCCTGAAAATTACAACACTGGTATCTATCTGACATGTGGAAAATTGCAGAGGTATGTCCTCTAACTCAAGAAGCATGGCAAACCCAACCGGGTCAATTACCGCCCCCATCAACCTACTCTCGATCATCAGTGAAGTGATGGGAGGTGTCAGGAACAGGGCTATCAAGCAGCAACTGGTCAGCAAGAATCTGCTCAGCGACACCCAGTTTGATTCTGCCAGGACCACTCAGCTCTGACCTCATTTTACAGGCTTGGTTCAAACATGGACAAAAGAAAGCGAAATTCCAGAGGTGGGAGTGACAGCTCTTTTCCCTAGGGTGGGGGAATTCAAAAGTTGGGGACATATTTTTAAGGTGACGGGGGGGATGGTTTAAAAAGGACGTGAGGGGAAACTTTTTTTTCTACACAGAGGGTGGTTTGTATGTGGAATGAACTGTCAGAGAAAGTGGCCTATGGTTGCAACACTTGGAAGACGTTTGGATAAGTTCATGAAGGTTTGGAAGGAAATGGATCAAGTGCACTCAGGTGGGACTATTTTGACTTGGGAACATGGTGGGCCTAGATTGGTTGGACCGAAGGGTCTATTTCTATGCTGTACAACTCTGTAATTCCCTGTAGCTACAGTCCTGGAGATCAGCTGTTGTTGTACAAGGCAGCATGTACTTGAGTGGGTTAAATGGAATCACCAGACATTGCATATAAAGGGCTATTTTCAGGAGGAGCTAATCCACTCTACGCTTGCTAGCAGTTCTGCGAGAATGTCTCAGTAACATAATAGTGCATTTAGTCTTAAACATAACCTGAGATCTTATTATCAACATTCATGTAACTCAGGTATAACATAAACTGGTATGATGTTGGATTAGTGGTGCTGGAAGAGCACAGCAGTTCAGGCAGCATCCGAGGAGCAGTAAAAATCGACGTTTCGGGCAAAAGTCCTTCATCAGGAATTAAGGCAGAGGGCCATATGGTTGAAGAGCTTCAGGGCAGAGGAAATGAGATTCTTGTAGAGAGAGGAGCCTGGGAGTTGCAGTGGGACAGGGACAAGAATCTCAGGGAGTCCCTCTCCCACTGCAACTCCCAGGTCACTTCCTCTGCCCTGAAGCTCTTCAACCATGTGGCTCTCTGCCTTTATTCCTGATGAAGGACTTTTGCCCGAAACGTCGATTTTACTGCTCCTCGGATGCTGCCTGAACTGCTGTGCTTTTCCAGCACCACTAATCCAGATATCTAGTTCCCAGCATCTGCAGTCATTGTTTTTACCTGGTTATGAAGTCGTACATAATAAACTTTTACTGCGTATCAAGAGTGAGCCTCTCTTCTGTTGAAGGTGTTGTGTATGCATCTTTTCCCACTTGGTATCAGACTAATACTATTAGGAAACATTGGCAGCAGTGAAAGCATTGCAGATGGACCCAGCCATAAAATGAAGATAGAAGATGGTGCACAGCAATGCAGTGAAATAATTCCACAAGAGACCACAATCCCATCACCACATCACCCTTTAGTTTAGATGTGAAAAGTCCTTGACACTGACCCAGTTCCCTCAGAATCAGGTGTAAGTGAATAGAACCTCTGACACTCCTGTTTATTGTCGTTAATTCTTTTTTCACTTTTTGTTTTATTAAACAGAACAGTTTACAAGCAATTAACACTAACAACCGTGCACAGAGGCACAGCAATTTAAAGGGGAGAGGGTTGGCAAAGCCAGACCCCAAACCCCACCGTTCAGCCAGTTTTCAGGGAAATGAGGACAAAGCTCAAATCCCACTGTCGCACATCACAGACATAGCAGTAACAAACACATACAAGACAGTCCATTTAGATAGGAAACAGTGCATAGAGTATAGACCCTCCCCAGTAAACCTTCCGTCCCTCCCACCTTCCGGCCACTCTAAGGCAGCCTACCCCATGCCCGTTCCGGCTCTCGGCCCACCCCTACACCCCTTCCAACGACCTCTAGGACAGCCAATCATGCTTCCCCAAAACTTCCCACCCCTCCCCCCCACCCCACTCCCACCCCCACCACCACCCACCCCAGGATGACAGTGATCAGGACAGCCTACCCACCTTCCCTAGCGGCCCATTGCACCTTCCGGCCACCTCTAGGACAGCCCACCCCGTTACCTATCTGCACTGTAGGGAATTTAATCTAATCAGTGACAAGCAGTGTCGTTCGCATCAAACGACAATGCTACGTGATTAAACAGGGAAGGGGAGGGCAGGGATTACATTGAAATAAAGTTGAAGGGGGAAACTAAACACTCCACTCCCTGCGGTGTTCATCTCTCCCTGAAAACCTCAAGGGTGTTGGTGGAGACCGCGTGCTCCTTCTCCAGGGGCACCCGGACTCAAACATAATCACGGAAGAGGGCAGGCAATCAATCCTAACGACCCCCTCCATGACCCATTGCCTGGACCTGTTTATGGCCAGGAGAAAGTGAGGACTGCAGATGCTGGAGATCAGAGCTGAAAATGTGTTGCTGGAAAAGCTCAGCAGGTCAGGCAGCATCCAAGGAGCAAGAGAATCGACGTTTCGGGCATGATTCCTGAGGAAAGCAACACATTTTCAGCTCTGTTTATGGCCAGGGCCCAGGAGCAGACCCACGAAGAGGTCCTCCGACATTCCTGTTTTTTTATTTCTTTTTTTTCCTCTAGTGTGTAAGTCTTTATTTATGTCCCACCACCAGGAAGAAAGGAAACACCCAAGTGGCCAGTGACAAGCAGTGCCCTTGCCAGACAGCAATGCTGTGTGATCAAACAGTGAAGGGGAGGGCAGGGATTAAATAAAAATAGAATTGGAGGTGGAAATAATACACTCCACTCCCTGCGGTGCCCACCTCTCCTTGAACAACTCCAGGGTGTCAGTGGATACCACGTGCTCCCTCTCCAAGGACACTCGGGCTCTGACATAACCGGGGAAGAGAGTCTGGCAATTGGCCCTAACGACACCCTCTAACAAACCTGTTTATTATTTTTCTCTTCTTAAATCTTTTTTTCTTTTTTATCAGAACCTCTGACACACCTTTTTTTTAGCAAACAGATCATTTGACACTCCTGTTTACTTTTTTTCATTTTCCCCCACACTACCCCCACTGCAGTAGTTCTTATTTTTCCCCCAGCACCCATGTTGTGTGTGTGCAGGTGTGAGAGGCGGTCCTCCAACATTCCTGTTTTTTTCTTTCTTTTCTCCCTTTCTCCCCATGTTGTGTGTATGCAGGTGTGTTTGACACAGTGAAAGACATTCCTGTTGTCTTTTCTCTTTTTTTTTTGCATTGGAGGCCAGACTGGGTAAGGATGGCAGATTTCCTTCTTTGAAGGACGTTAGTCAGACAGCTGGGATTATTTTACAATAATTGACAACAGTAATTGAAATAACTCCGCAAAGGCTGGTATCCCGTCACCAAGTCACCCTTTATTCACACTTGCATAATACTTGTCATTGCTCAGGCTCCCTCAGAGTGAGCAGAATCTCTGACCCTCCTGTTTATTTTATTTCTTTTTTCTACCCCAGACTATCACCTAACTGCAGTAGTGCTTATTTTCCCCAGCACTCATGTTGTGTGTGTGCAGGTGTGTGAGACACATTGAAAGACATTCCTGTTTATTTTATTTTTTTTAAAAACCCCCACACTACCACCTAACTGCGGTAGTGCTTATTTTTTCCCCAGCACCCATGGTGTGTGTGTGTGCAGGTGTGAGACACAGTGAGAGACACAAGGTGTGTGAATCTTTATTCAGTTTCCACCATCAGGAAGAAAGGAAACACCCAAATGGCCAGTGACAAGCAGTGCCCTTCACATCAAAGGGCAATGCTGTGTGATCAAACAGTGAAGGAGAGGGCAGGGACTAAATCAAAATAAAGTTGGAGGGGGAACTAATGCACTCCACTCCCTGCGGCGCCCACCTCTCCCTGAACAACTCCAGGGTGTTAGTGGACACCGCGTGCTCCTTCTCCAAGGACACCCAGGCTCTAACGTAACCGCGGAAGAGGGGCAGGCAGTCAGCTCTAACGACACCCTCTACGGCCCGCTGCCTGGACCTGTTTATGGCCAGTTTGGCCGGGCCCAGGAGCAGACCCACAAGGAGGTCTGACTCCTGTTATTTTTCTTTCTGTGAAAAGGAGGTCTGACATTCCTGCTTTTTTCCCTTTTTTTCTTTTTTTTTAACCAGCTTTTTATTCCCCCAGCATCCATGTTGTGTGTGTGTGCAGGTGTGTGAGACACAGTGAAAGACATTCCTGTTTATATCTATCAGCCAGGGCCAGATTTACAGCCCCAGTCAGGGCATTCGTATTCTGTATGGTTCACCTGGCTGACCTCGTTCCAATCACTACCTGCAGATTTTGAGTAGTCAGCATTTACCTCAAGAGATTTTCAGGTCTACAAAAGCTACAGCCAGCCAAGAAGAGTAAATGAAAAGGTAGAAGCCAGAAAATGGTGACTAAATCTTTAAATGTCCAACAGCTCGGAAGCTGTAAATGCAGGAGACAACGGTGGAAAATTCAGTAGCATTAATTGCATTAGTCTCTAAAAGCATAAAACAGAAATAGTGCAAAAGAGTGAAAGAAAACATGCATGCACCACAAGGAATCTCACCAAAACTGCAAGGGGAATTTCTGAATCATAAACCTAAATATCATGGTCAATGTTGGATACTGGAAGTTAGTTAAGTCCCTACAAGGAATTGTGAAAATTTTGCATTTAAAGAAAGATTCCAGGTTCAGGAACTAAAACAAGATTCAAATATACAGCAAATGAGTAATGTTAAAATCAATTAACAGTATCAGGAAAAAACAATGGAAAACATTCTCATCAAAGAAAACACATATTAAGAAAAGCATTCCAGTGACAATATAATTCAATACTACCATAATGTCTTTAGTGTCCCAATGAACACTGACAGGTGAACTCTCAGTTCAATATTGCATCCAAAAAGGACAGCACACTATTGAGTATGGGGTTGAAAGGATTAATACTGAGGTGAGAAAAGGCAGTATACTCTGTGCTTCTATCATACTGGGTGGAACAGTGGTTAGCACTGCTGCCTCATAGCACTGGGCACTGGGGTTTAATTCCAGCTTAGGCAACTCTCTGTGTGGAGTTTGCACATTCTCCCTGTGTCTTTGTGGGTTTCCTTGTACAGGTAAGGTGGATTGGATGTGCTAAATTCCCCATAGACAGTCGTGTGCATGCTCCATAGTGTCTTGGGATGCACAGGCTGTGTGGATCATCCACGGAAGATGTAGAGCTACAGGGATAGGGTGAGTCTGGGTGGGGTGCTCTTCAGAGGGTTGGTGTGGACTCAATGGTTTGCTTCCTCATTGTAGGGATTCTATGATTATGGATTTAAGGGCAGAATAGGTGAGACCCTCAGTGAGAACCTAACCTCTAGGTCCTTCTCATAGACTCTTAACAATATCTACCTGTTACTTATTGCTAGTAACGATAACAGATTTGTCTAGTTTAGACCAAGAAGTGTTTTTTGTCTACTGCACTAGAGAAGGCAAGTGTTGTAGTTTCCTAATTCAAAGCGTATGGTGGCAGTAACCTTCCTCATGAGCAGAAGCTCTACTGTGTTGTGATCTAGTATGCCCAGCCAGTAGCCCACTGACAGTGCAGGATTTCCTCAGTACGGCATGGGAGGATTATCCTAGATTACATAGCAAGATAGAATGGGGCTTTAACCCATTGGTCTTAACCACTCACTGAGCCAACTTACCAACAGTAATAATCTTCCTTTTGCTTTCTTGCCTCTAGGAAGAACAGATTTTGACACATCCCCATGCATCGCTGATTACCTATTCGAAAGCTCGTTCATTTGTACGATTATTGGTTAATTCAATTCAACATCTGAACTCAATGGGGTAATTAATCAAGAAGTAGAAAAAAGTGGGTAATGTGCCTAATGAAAACTTAAGGTGGCACTGATACCTTCAGATAATTACAGCTTTCTAGTTTCCCACTATCACTGCATCGCAGACTCACCCAGGTAATGAAGCATCCCTGCTGTACAGAGCCACAAACATACAGAGATACCACTAGTACACAGTGCTTAACCATTGGCATGGAATTAAACTATGTCAGAGCTACTGTACAAATGATTGCAGACTAATATGCTATTAAAAATTACTCTGTGAGAGCTGTGTGTAAGTGATTTTTCAGTGATTTATTTTAGGTGATATTTCACTGAGCATGTTAACAATCACCATCCTTACCATTGTTGTACTAAATTTGAACTAAATTAAATTAGATTGTTTAAATTGTAACAACAGCTCACAGATTCTGAGTTAAATAATGAGTTCAGCATGGCATATTGTCCTCTACAGTTATTTCGCCTCTTTTGAAGTGCTCTGCTTAGAGCATTGGATCACATTCGTCGGTTTAAAGGATATTTTTATGTTGTGCCATTTTTCTTACTTCCACCATCATCCTATAGATTTGTGATTCCTCACTTTACCCCTCTCAACTCATCGTCCTCTGGGAGTTTGTTTTCTTTCAAGTTCAGAGTGGTGAGAGCATCGTACTTTAGGAGTTACTTGATGCCTGTCTGCTGCCCCATCAGCCTACACTTGGTGTGCCTGTCCTGAATAGTTTACGCTGTTCCTCACACAACAGGCTTTGAACTGACAAAGAGGAGTTAGGAGGACTGAGCTAAGGTATGACTGAATGAGTAGGGGCTTTGAGCTGGGACAGCAAAGGTGATAATTCCAGGCAGAAGGAGTGTGTGACAGAAAGCCGTGCAGCTGGTAATGGGGCACATAGTCAGAGCAAGGAGGAAGAAAAACATTTAAGAATTGCTTGAGAGGTTTGCATGTGGGAACATTGAACAGGAAACTTGTTCTTTAGTTTTGTAAACACCAATTGTTAATACCTCAGGAAATGGTTCTAAATGGCTTTATGAAAAGGACAGGGTTTTATTTATTTAGATAAACAGAGTCAGGAAGGTGACGCTATGAGCTACTACTCATGTTGAAGTGACCCAATCCATTTTGGCTACCAAATGTTAATTTCTGGGTTTGCCCATGGATCTAATCTCTCAGAGAACGAGGCTTTCAAAAACTCTGAATGAATAACAACTGAAGCATTGTATCTAGTTCTGGTCACCACACTTTCAGAATGATATGAAGTTCTCCGAGGTGGTACAGAGGAGAATTACAGAATGTGGGATTTTAGCTATAGGGTTGGGTTGAACTGGAGTTGGAACACAATTTGTTCTCCTTTGAGTAAAGGAGGCAGAGTTTCATAGAATCCCCAAAGGCTATTCAGTCCATCAAGTCCACACTGACCTCCAAAGAGCGTCCACCCAGGCCTTGTAACCCTGCATTTCCCATGGCTAATCTGCCTAAACTTGCATAACTTTGAACTAGGGAGGACACCAGAGTACCAAGAGGGAACCCACACAGACATGAGGATAATGTTCAAACTCCACACAGAAAGTCACCTAAGGGTGGAAGTGAACCTGTACCCCTAGTGCTGTAAGGCAGCAGTGCTAACCAGCAAGCCACCATGCTGCCCTGACGTTAAGGCAAATGAGGAAAAGCAATTCCTGTTAACTGATGGTAGAAGAACTAAAGGAAACAGGAACATGCGTTTGGGCAAGACATACACGAGGAAGTGAGAGGAACAACTTTCTTAAGCAGCCATCAGTTTTAACTAGTAACTTCTCACCAATGAAGGTAGCGAGAATGAAAATGGTAATGATTTCAGAAGAAAATTGGAAGTACTCTTGAGGGAAGTAAACTTGCAAAGCTACTGGAGAATGGGGGAATGGGAGTGATTGATTGGCCTGATGGGCTGAATACTCTCCTTTTGTACCATAATGATTATGACTCTCTGACTGGCGGCCACGCTCACGCTCTGGTTCATGGTGACTGGTCTCTGCAGTGAGAAAGTGGCTTGATAATGGTGTTATGGAGCATTCTGTCTGCGCTTTTGATTTCTTCTTTAATCAGCCCAGACCATGTACTCAGCGCTCCTCTATCAGGCTGGACGACATACACTAGTGTTTACATTTGAATTGGATTCTTTCCAAAAATATTAATCATTCATTTGGAATGAATGGCTGTAAATATGTGTTCCGTGTTAGTTATCTGAATAAAACATTATTGCTGTCTAGAAAATAAATAATGATTAGCAAGCTTTTCAGAAAATATAACCGTGTTTGGACAGATTTTCTTTAAAGGTTTGTTTACAAATCTCTAACCAGCAGTTAACACAATCTAAAACACTGTAAGCACTAAAACAGGATGTGAAATGCAGTTGGAAATATTTGTATATACTACAATATCCACTTGTATTCCATTGCGTAAAGCAATGATGGTTACGCGATGCTGATTGAACAGTAGATGGTAAGCTACTGAGTTTCAAACGATCCCCTGGACAGCATGGTGGCTCACAGTGTGAGGGATCTGGGACCGATTCCAGCCTCAGGTGACTGTCAGTGTGGAGTTCATACGTTCTCCCTCAGTCTGTGTTTGGGTTTCCTCCCACAGTGCAAAGATGTGCAGATTAGGTGAATCGGCCATAGTAAATTGCCTCATGGTGTCCAGGGATGTGCAGGCGAGGTAGATTAGCCATGGGAAATGCAGGGTCACAGTGATGGGGTAGGTCTGGGTGAGATGTGCTTTGGAGTATCAGTGTGGACTCAATGGGCTGAATGGCCTGCTTCCACACTGTAGGATCCTATGAAAAGAAGTTCCATAAGAAGATTGTAGAGTGAATCCATAAGTTTAATCTGGTGAAATGTACAATGATTTTGTACCTTTCATAAGCTCAAATATGAAATAGTTCAATTTGAAATTAACAATTTGGAGGGCCAATTCAATCAAAATTATACTATTCTGAAGGGTGTGAAAGGGTAGAATTGCTAAATCTTTGAAGGTGATAGGACAATGTGAGAGGGTAGTTCAGAAAGCATTTGAGATTCATGGCTGTGTGAATGTTGATGTTGATACTGAAAAAATAAGAAAGGCGCACTCAACCTTGACAAATCATCGGTTAATTCTCAATTAATTATTGTTCCACTTCTGCGCACCACAACTTGGAAAGGATGGCAGTCATTGGAGGTTTACTGGGATCGACCCAGCTATGAGGGACTACAGCCATGTAGGCAAACCAGAGAAACTTGAGATTGTTCCCCACAAAGCAAAGAGTGGATTTAATTTTTTAAAATTAAGACGGGTTTCAGGTCAGGGGCAACTGACTGTCACCTGGGTTGGTGGTCTGCAGTTGTAGATTTAAAATTAGCAGAAGACTCAGAGGGGAAATAACAGAAACAATGTTTCACATCAAATGTTTGTTCATGTTCAGAACGCACATCACGAAGGGGTGGTAAGATCAGACTACACAGTCATATGCACAACTGAACATGTAATTAAAGAGGAATATTTTTCAGCTTCATTGCTTTGTGGATTGCTTCAGCTAAACAATGTCTGACAATAAATTGATAGTAAAGTAGTAACAGATTTCCACAGCGCTTTGCAATGACGACATCAACTCGCCTGTTCACATCCTCCATGTCAGACTCAATCACAAAGTGAGCTTGCAGTCCCATTTACTTTCCGGGTCAAAGGTGGTCTTTGTAAATCCATCCACCTTCACCTTTGGTGCAGCCCATCATCTGCTGCAACTCTGACCCATCTCTTTGTAACTTCCGCACAGGATCATCCCAATGGCCGATCTCGTTTCTTCCATCCTCCACCATCTTCAGCACATCCCACAGCCTGGGATCTTTTCTGGCTCCTGTCTCACTCCTCATCCTAGCTGACTGAGTCCTGATTTCACAGCACCACCTTCCCTCCCCCCACGTCAAATTCTCATCCTCAAGAGTTTTTCCCTCTCCCACCTCCATAACCTCCTTCCATGAGAGCAAAGTGAAAATGTTCATTTGACTATAACCCCTGGAGCATCCCCACTGTCTGAACTCCTACTGTTCCATGACTTCCACTGCCTAGATCCAATGGCTGGGAATTCTCTTCCTGAACCTCACTCGTGCATTGCCTCTCTCCTGAATCAAGCTTTTAATCACCTCTCTTAGAAATTTCCTGCTTTGGCTTGCTGTCAATGGCTCCATGAAATGCTTTGCGATTTGTTTTAATGTTAAAGGTGCTAAGGAACTGGAAGCTGTTGCTGGGATGCAGTAGTCAGTCAATCTTGTGCTCATGTAATTGCACGTTGGTTAATAATAGAACCAATTAGCCATCTGGAAGAACCCATACATCACTGCAGCTGTTTCGTTCTGAAATCAACAACACCAATTTGTTCCTCTCATCAGATTTAACAAACATGGAATTGGAGAATGATACAAACACGGGAGGAGGTCCATAGAGAGTATTAGAGTTCTAACTCTACAAAACTATCCAATTCATTCTGCATCCCTCCTCTTTCCTCTATATATTTATCCTTTACCTGTATGTCCAATTCCCCTTTGGAATCTCCTTCCATCAGTGTCTGAGGGAGCTCATTCTTGATCATGACATCTTGTTGCATTAAGGGATCTTAACTCACCTACCTCTGGCTCCTTCATCATTCAGTTTACATCTGAACTCTGGTTAGTCACTGAAAACAACAAATGCTGGAGATTACAGCAGAGCTCTGATAACAAGTGGTCTAGAATCAAAACAGTTTCTTCCTTTCTCTGCATGGCTATTGCCTGGCCCATGGGATCTCCAGCACTTTTATGCTTTCAATACAGATTGCAGCATCTGCAGTGATTTGCTCTTACATCTGTTCAGTCGTTGTTTTGCTGGTGAGTTTCTCTTTATTTACCAAAACCTTTCATGATCTTGATCGTTGCGAACAAATCATCCTCTTTACCTTCTCTGCCTTAAGGAGAACAAGTGTCTCTAGTCCCCCAACAAATCACAACTCTCTAGTAACAATACTCCTAAAGCTCCTCCGTACTCTGCCCAAAGCCGTGACCTCCTTTAAAGTCTGATGCTATGTTTTTAAAAAATCTTCATCCACCTTCAAGTTTTAGGTAAATTCTGGGATATTACTGGACCCTGGTTGGGAGCCCCTGTTGAAGTGATGGGTGGGGGTTGGCAGGGGAGCTGTGATTTGGGTTTGAGAGGCTAGGGAGGAAAGGGGATCCTAAGAAAGGATGCTCAGTAGCCATGAACAACCACGTCTGGTGAATTTCTCACTTGGCATGGTCCTCCCCTGACCATGGTGAAGCACCAGCAATGGAAGAGAAGAGGCCTTTAGTCAGCTAATTGCTGTTTTTAAAGGCTGCAATCTTCCCAAGGAGTGAACAATAGCCTGACATATGGCCCATAAACCCTAAGATTAGATAGTCCAGTGACATTACCACTACATCACCTTGAGGGGGAGCGTTAACCCCTTCCCATCTTTCCACAGATGCTGAAGACCCTACTGTTTGCCTGGAAATGTTCCATTCAGAATTCTTCTTTCTAGATATTTCTGAGCGTTTGTTGGAAAGTTGCTTCCTGGATTTGAATGAGAAGGTTTGCCAGTTGAACTCAACAGCCAGCTAGGATTGTCAATGTTGTGGAACTGGATGACTGGTCTATCAGGAACCTCTGCCCCGAGCAGCAACAACAGGATAAAAGTCCAATTGAGGCATCATAAAGAATGACTTTCGAACAGTTTCTTTGAACTCTTTTTACTAGGTTAAAAAAAATTGAATGTAAGGGTAAAAGGACTGTGTGGGGTGAATAAAAGCAAGAGATCATGTGATAAAACCTCCAGGAATACATCAAATTGGATTTGGCAATTCAGCCCAATGGGGAATAGAAACATTTAACATTGGCTGGCTCTTTCTTGGGAAGCATTTGGGGAGGCAATGTGCCAGATCAGAGTCTGAATTGTAGAGTCCAATTTTTGTCAAGGGCAGTTTAATTTGAAGGAAGTTGGGAACTTCAATAAAATACGTTTTTTTAAAATATGCAGGATACTTTATAACTAGTTGGTTATTTTACATGACACTAGCATGTATTTGAATAGATGGGTTTACTGGAGTTCTGGTTGTCACTGGACTAAAGGGGGCAGACCCTTCTGAAGTCAAGATGACTCCAGGAATTTTTAAAAAATGGCAGATGGTACATAATTTTCGCCTGACAAAGAGCTGAGGAAGGGACAAGGATTGTACAGCAGGGAAACACAAATCTACTGGGTCATTTGAAACTTGTACTGAGTCAGAAGTCACTTGACACCAAGTTATAGTCCAACAGGTTTATTTGAAATCGCAAGTTTTCAAAGCACGGCACCTGACGAAGGGTAGCGTTCTGAAAGCTTGCGATTTCAAATAAACCTGTTGAACTATAACCTGGTGGTGTGTGATTTCTGACTTTGTCCACCCCAGTTCAACACCGGGAACCTCCACAAAATAGTACTGAGTTTAAATAGACCCCACTTTTATTGTTACAAATGGCCACAGCGAGGGATTCCTGATTTTATGCAGAAAATGTAAAGGAATATGATTCTAACCTTAAACCTTTGCCTAAGTTTGATGAGTTGAAATTATTTACATTCCCAGCACTGTAAAAAGAGAAAATACTCTCAGTTGCTCCAGTTAGTTAGAGGAACAATAAGACACCCTACTGGAGTACACTGTTTAACAGGCCACTTAGACTGGTTTAGATAAAAATAGTTAATAATAGAGCTCATCTTCTCAGTGCTGCTATTAGAATTAGAAGTACAATCCCTACAGTGTGAAAACAGGCCCTCCAGCCCAATACATCCTCCGAAATGTAACCCACCCAGACCCAGTCCCCTACCCTATATTTGCCCCTGAGTACTTCATCTAACCTCCACATCTCTGAACAATTTAGCATGGCCAATTCACCTAAACTGCACTTCTTTGGATTGTGGGAGGAAACTCTGGTACCCAGACTAAACCCACACAGACACAGGGAGAATGTGTAAACTCCACACAGACAGTCGCCTGAGGCTGGGATCAAACCCAGGTCCCTGGCACTGAGAGGCAGCAGTGTTAACCACTGGACCATCGTGCCACCCTGTTATAGCTGAGTTCATAACAAATGCTTGGCTGAGTTCCAAGACTCAAAACCACCTAGGAGGGGGAGGGGCCTGACTTCACATTTTGTTTGATGGTTTTAAGAGATAAGTTTAAGGATTATCCATCTTTGATGTGCTTACTGAATAGATGTTTGTCTGACTTTGTAAACAATCAACTACACAAAGGGACTGAAAATCTTTAAACGGGTTTCATTTTTTTCTCTGTATCATCCGTGCATGAATGAGAAGTCTATTGCATTGTTAGAAATATATTTTCATAGCTACCGGCATAGTGGCTCAGTGGTTAGGTCTGCTACTTCACAGCACAAGTGGCTTAGATTCATTTCCACCCTCGGGTGACTATCTGTGTGGAGTTTACAAATTCTCCCCATGTCTGCATGGGTTTCCTCTGGGTGTC
This sequence comes from Hemiscyllium ocellatum, assembly GCF_020745735.1. Taxonomy (NCBI): domain Eukaryota; kingdom Metazoa; phylum Chordata; class Chondrichthyes; order Orectolobiformes; family Hemiscylliidae; genus Hemiscyllium; species Hemiscyllium ocellatum. The sequence goes on from NC_083443.1 coordinate 28,021,808, forward strand.
CCTGATTCCTCCCACAGTCCAAAGATGTGCAGGTTAGGAGAATTTGCCATGTTAAATTACTCAGCTTTTTCATGGATGTGCATGATAGGTGCGTTAGCCATGGGGAATGCAGGGATGGGTCTGGGTGGGATGATCTTTGGAAGGTCAGTGTGGACTTGTTGGGCCTAATGGCCTCATTCCAGGGATTCAATAGATTCTGACATCTGAAGTTTGTCCATTGTGGGTAATGGAGGAGCATGGGGAGGGGGTGAGTTGTAGAGGGCCTGATAGTCAGAGATCCGAGATGACCTTATTAACCACACTCATCCACCCAATAGCTGTCTCCAGTGGAGATGACACTCGCACCTCCCTAGACTGAAAGCTCCCCTCTATATTACCTTGGTATGTGCTGCGATTGCAAACATGATGCCTTTGAACAGAAGGCCAAGGTCCATGACGTTGCAAATACAAGCTCAAATCTTACCTTGAGAACTTGGAAATCATTTTTGAAAAATAAAATATGAACCTATACCATTAAAAGTAACTGTTTTGTTGGAGACTTAACACCATCAGTCCATTCTGACACTTATGGTCTACTCCCACTTCATCATCAAACTCTATCATCATCATCTTCTATTTCCCTGTCCATGATGTACAGTTGATTCTGATATAACGTGATAGTTCCATTCTCATACGAACTTGTGTTAGAAGAAAATCACGGAATAGCAACGCCATTAAAATTAATAGAGCTGGAATCAAGTTATAGCCAATACAGATAAGGGAGGTTTGTGTTCTACAAATAATGGTCTAAATTCTTCAACTACATCAAAGCCAATTTGCATTGAAGAAGCACACATTATAGCAGAACTGACTATATCTACCTAGCCTTCCCTTAAGTGCATCTATCCTATTCACTTCAACCACTCCCTGTGGTAGTCCTGCATTCTCACCATTCCCTGGATCAAGACATTTATTAGATTTCTTGGTGACTATCTTATTCTGATGGCCTCTGGTTTTGCTCGTCTCAATTTCCTTCTCTGTCCACCCTTTCTACATCTTTCATAAGAGTGAATACAGAAGCATGTGGGATCTTTAACTTATGCAAAAGCTGCAGGTTACGATGACAGAGTATTGTGTCCATTTGGTCACCGCATCTTGAGAAGGAAGTGAGGAGCCTTGTGAGGTACAGAGGAAATTTACTGGGATGAGTGCAAGATTAATGGTCTTGAGAAACTGGGGTGGTATCCTTGGAGCAAAGATGATTGAGAGGAGTTTTGAGAGAGGGCTACAAGATTTATGACAGGTTGAGTATGATAGGCAAGGAACAAAAGTGCCCACTTGCAGACTGGGACTAAAACAGCTTGGATATAAAGGCTTGGGTAAGGTGTACAGGCAGGATGTTAGGGAGCACTCAAGGCTATGGGCTTAGGACTAGAACGTGACATTAGAGTAGTCTCATTGGAGCTTTGGCAGGACAGACTCAATGGACCAAAGGTTCTCTTCTGTACTGAAAGATTCTCTGAAGGTTTTTGGAACTTGCTGTCCATGAGATAGTCAAAGTTTTCAAAGGGCAACTGGGTGAGCACGGGAAGGAAATAAAATTAGGAATGGAACAGTGGAATGGAATTGGTTGGATTAATCCATGAGGAACCATCCTCATCTTGATGGGCTGAATGGACTCCTTCTGTGCTGTAAATGACTCTATGATTCAAACTTTAACAACCACAATGAGGTCAATCCCTTTAGAAAAAATAAATCCCATTAATCTTTTTCTGATTCCGCTCTATCTCATGTTTCTGCTTTCAATCTCTGAAGTTTCACTGGCGAAACTGTGCTGAAGAATTCACCTACTTCTCCAATTGTCCTGGATTTCTTTGTTTACTGCTATTTTGGACCGCACGACACAGCAGAACTTCTGGAATAACCCAGGGACTTTTGAAAGTAGGGAATGGTGGACACAATGGTGGTGTAATGGTAACATCACTGGCACAGGTTCAAAGTTTCTGGTTAATACTTTTGAGTTCACAGATTCAAACTCTACATTGGAGCTGGTAAAGCTGGAGTTAAAAGCCAGTCTCCTCAGTATTGGTGACTATGAAGCTATCACTGATTGTTGTTAAAAGAAAAACACAATTCATTGATGCCCTTTTAGGGAAACAAATTATCCTTAGCTGTGAGTCCACACCTATAGCAATGTGGTTGACACAGTTGACATGGTATGGTTAGCACTGCTGCCTCACAGTGTCAGGGACCCGCTTTCAATTCCACCCTCAGGTGACTGTCTATGTGGAGTTTGCATGTTCTCACTGTGTCTGCCCAGGTTTCCCTCATAGTCCAAAGCTGTGCAGGTTAGGTGGATTGGTCATGGGACATTGCCCATAGTGTGCAGGGTAGGTGGATTGATCATGGACATTGCCCACAGTGTGCAGGGTAGGTGGATTGGTCATGGACATTGCCCACAGTGTGCAGGGTAGGTGGATTGGTCATGGACATTGCCCACAGTGTGCAGGTAGGTGGTTTGATCATGGAGAATTGCCCAAAGTGTGCAGGGTAGGTGATTTGGTCACGGGGAATTGCCCATAGTGTGCAGGGTAGGTGATTTGGTCACGGGGAATTGCCCACAGTGTGCAGGGTAGGTGATTTGGTCATGGGAAATTGCCCATAGTGTGCAGGGTAGTTGGATTGGTCATGGGAAATTGACCACAGTGTGCAGGGTAGGTGGATTGGCATGGGAAATTGCCCACAGTGTTCAGGGTAGTTGGATTGGTCATGGGAAATTGCCCATAGTGTGCAGTCGGTCTGGCTAGAATGGTCTTTGGAGGGTTGGTGTGGACTTGATGGGATGAATGGTCTGTTTCCACAATGTAGGGGTTCTGTGATTTTTCAAACTGCTCTCTGGAATGGCCCTAGCAAGGGCAAGGTTATTTAGAGTCGAGAGTGTGGTGCTGGAAAAGCACAGCAGGTCAGGCAGCATCAGAGGACGAGGAGAATTGACGTTTCGTGGAAAAGCCCTTCATCAGGAATGAGGCTGTGAGCCGAGGGGCTGAGAGATAAATGGGAGGCGGTGTGGGGCTAGGGGGAAGATAGCTGAGAGTGCAATGGAGGTGGGGTTCGGAAGGGAGGGTGGAGCGGATAGGTTGGAAGGAAGATGGACAGGTAGGATAGGTCATGATGGTGGTGCCGAGCTGGAAGGTTGGAATTGGGATAAGGTGGGGGGAGGGGAAATGAGGAAACTGGTATAATCCACATTGATGCCCTGGGATTGGAGGGTCCCAAAACGGAAGATGGGGCGTTCTTCCTCCAGGCGTCAGGTGGTAAGGGGTTGGCAATGGAGGAAGACCAGGACCTGCAAGTCCTTGGTGGAGTGGGAAGGGGAGTTGAAATGTTCAGCCATGGGACGGTGGGTTTGGTTGATGTGGGTGTCCCGGAAATGTTCTCTGAAGCACTCAGCGAGTAGACCACATCGGGAGAAACGGATGCAGTAAATGACGTGCGGGAGTGCAAGTAAAACTCTGATGGATGTGAAATGCTCCTTTGGGGTCTTGGACACAGTCCTCAGTTTTGCCAAGGTTATTTCGTGATGTCCAACAAATGATGCCCTTGTCAGCGGCACACACATCCCATTAAAGAAATGGCTACAGTCCTGGGTCTTTACTTAAACAAATATTTACATAAAAATACTGTGCAAACATTGGGCATTCCAAAACACTGGATAGCCACAGTAATGCTTTTTGTAGGACAATCACTGGTACAATGTAGGAAACACAGCAGACAATGTCTGTACAGCAAGCTCCCAAAGCACCAGTGGGAAAGCGTGCCCATTTGATGGGCAAACCAGGGGTACAGGTTCCTTGAAAGTAGACCTACAGTGTGGAGAAGAAGCCTTTCAGCATGCTTGCTTTCATCAGTCAGAGCTTTGAGTACACGAGTTGGTACGTCTTGTTGCAGCTGTACAAGATGTTGGTGAGGTCACATTTGGAGTACTGCGTGCAGTTCTGGTTGCCCTACTATCGACATTAGAAAGAGTGCAGAAAATATATACTAGACTTGCCAAACTTTTCATTGTTGGGATTATAAGTACACGAGGCTTCATTTAAACACTGGATCACAGCTAGCAGTACCACAATACACCTCACATTATCAAATTGAAATGAAATGATCGAAAATGTGTTGTTTATTCAGTTAGACAGTTTTCCTTTAACAGAATCAGTATCTATGACCACCCTCTCTTGAGACCCCCAACGTCTTCCCATTCTTCCCAGGACAGCGGATGAAATCCATTCATTTTGCCTTTATGATTCATTTCTAGAAAGTTCTAATTTGCACATTGCTGGTTATTGGCCTATTTTTTTGGAATTGCTTTCTTCCCTCCAGACAGGTTTAGTTGGTAACTTTTATTTGGTGGTATTGAACCTGAAGATTTCTGAAAGTAATACACATTTTTGTCTTACACTCATCAGGGCAACTTGCAAGAATACCAATCTTGGGGGACAGCCAATATTTATACTCTATGGGAGGGAAGTGCGAGCAAAAATGTTGTTTTTCTCCTTAATTTGACATTCTTGTAAATTGTCCCAATGGTGTAAGATTAAAAGCTTTGACAAGAAATTGTCAATTTTTTCAGCAGTACTCAAGTTTATTAAGATTGATGTTGTTGCTGTTCACACAGCATTAATCTTCTTCGTAAGCATAACTCCCAAAGTGCTGAAATCCCTTTGATTATCACTGTCCTTGCTTTCACTCAATGGATTTCCCAATTATTGCCCTCTGAAAGGCTGACACAGTCAAATAATAAGGATTAGCTAGTTACTTAAAGTGACAGTGATATCATTTTCCTGCTTTTGCAAACTACGTTATGATTTCATCCACTGTTTCACTCCCACCACACAGGCTAAGCACCATGTCACTCTCACATGTACACGTACTCACATGCACATGCATTTATACACATAAATACATGCATGCATGCAAGCATACACATGCATACATGTGTGCACACACAGATGCATACATACACACATGCACATATACATGCACACTAACCATGTACACGTTCACAGATGCAAGCATATACACATGCATGCATAAACATATGCATGCATACATGTACATGCTGCTATGAAGATGAAGAGGTACTGTACCTTTAAGAGAGTTGAAGGACTTAGACAGACACATTGAGTACTGGATAATTTACAATGTAACAGTTAGTCCAGCAGCTAGCAGTACCTGCGTTGCTCTGAGACAAAAACAAATTCAAATCCAGGCAATCAGTTTAAATTATGCCCCAAGATACTAAACTCCAATCAAGGTTGAATTTGGCATTTTCACAGTTTTAAAGCCAATGAAACAATCCGATGATTTGGGGTATACGACCGGGAAAAATTGAACAGTTGGAGGAAAACTGTCAAGACACCAACATATACTGACTGCCAATCCACAAACCTGACTGCCCCGGCCGACCCATTGTCTCAGCCTGCTCCTGCCCCACCCGACTCATCTCCGCATACCTCGACACGGTTCTGTCCCCCTTAGTCCAAGAACTCCCCACCTACGTTCGGGACACCACCCACGCCCTCCACCTCCTCCTTTCGCTTCCCCGGTCCCCAACGCCTTATCTTCACGATGGACATCCAGTCCCGTACACCTCCATCCCCCATCATGAAGGACTCAAAACCCTCCGCTTCTTCCTTTCCCGCCGAACCAACCAGTACCCTTCCACCGACACCCTCCTTCGACTGACTGAACTGGTCCTCACCCTGAACTACTTCTCTTTCCAATCCTCCCACTTCCTCCAAACTAAAGGAGTTGCTATGGGCACCCGCATGGGCCCCAGTTATGCCTGCCTCTTCGTAGGATATGTGGAACAGCCCAGCGTCCGCAACTACACTGGCACCACCCCCTACCTTTTCCTCCGCTACATCGATGACTGTATCGGCGCTACCTCGTGCTCCCACAAGGAGGTTGAACAGTTCATCCACTTTACTAACACCTTCCATCCCGACCTCAAATTCACCTGGACTGTCTCAGACTCCTCCCTCCCCTTCCTAGACCTTTCCATTTCTATCTCGGGCGACCGAATCAACAGACATCTACTATAAACCGACTGACTCCCACAGCTACCTAGACTACACCTCCTCCCACCCTGCCCCCTGTAAAAACGCCATCCCATATTGCCAATTCCTTTGTCTCCGCTGCATCTGCTCCCAGGAGGACCAGTTCCAATACCGTACAGCCCAGATGGCCTCCTTCTTCAAAGACCGCAGATTCCCCCTAGACGTGATCGACGATGCCCTCCACTGCATCTCCTCCACTTCCCACTCCTCCGCCCTTGAGCCCCGCCCCTCCAACCGCCACCAGGACAGAACCCCGCTGGTTCTCACCTACCACACCACCAACCTCCGTATACAGCGTATCATCCGCCACCTCCAAATAGACTCCACCACCAGGGATATATTTCGCTCCCCTCCCCTATCAGCGTTCCGAAAAGACCACTCCCTCCGTGACTCCCTCGTCAGGTCCACACCCCCCACCAACCCAACCTCCCCTCCCGGCACCTTCCCCTGCAACCGCAGGAAATGCAAAACTTGCGCCCACGCCTCCTCCCTTACCTCTCTCCAAGGCCCCAAGCGATCCATCCATATCCACCACAAATTCACCTGCACCTCCACACACATCATCTATTGCATCCGATGCACCTGATGTGGCCTCCTCTATATTGGGGAGACGGGCCGCCTACTTGTGGAATGCTTCAGGGAACACCTCTGGGCCACCCGGACCAACCAACCCAACCACCCCGTGGCTCAACACTTTAACTCCCCCTCCCACTCCACCAAGGACATGCAGGTCCTTGGACTCCTCCATCGCCAGAACATAACAACACGACATTTGGAGGAAGAGCGCCTCATCTTCCGCCCAGGAACCCTCCAACCACAAGGGATGAACTCAGATTTCTCCAGTTTCCTCATTTCCCCTCCCCCCACCTTGTCTCAGTCGATTCCCTCGAACTCAGCACCGCCCTCCTAACCTGCAATCTTCTTCCTGACCTCTCCGCCCCCACCCACTCCGGTCTATCACCCTCACCTTGACCTCCTTCCACCTATACATCTCCATCGCCCCTCCCCCAAGTCCCTCCTCCCTACCTTTTATCTTAGCCTGCTGGACACACTTTCTTCATTCCTGATGAAGGGCTTATGCCCGAAACGTCAAATTTCCTGTTCCTTGGATGCTGCCTGACCTGCTGCGCTTTAACCAGCAACACATTTTCACTGCCTGTACAATAGTTCTCTTAAAGGTACCTTTATCTATTAACGACCTACAAACTTGATACTCTGAGAAGAAGAAATGAAGACAGAGGAAGATACAAAGAGAAGACGCTGGCTGGTTTTGAAATTTGAATTTTTTGGTAAATCTTAATTGGGGGTTTTATTGGACCAGTATTATAGAAGGGAAAGTAAAGGATAGGTTAGAGAAAGGAGTTGTAAATAGTTGTTGGTTAAATATACTCTATTATATGTTAAAACAAATAAAATTGTTAATTTTTACTTTAAATGGTGACCTTTGGGATAGTTCTTGGTCTCTCACATTTTCATAGATTACCACACGGTGTAAATCTTTCTGTGTTGCTGGTTTAAGTTAGCAGGGAGGGGGTTATCCCGTGTTGTAACAATGTGTACACTTAGGCACACATCATCACACGCATGCATACATACACACCAATGCAAACACACATGCACATACACACACACAAACACATGCGCACATAGACGGATGCATGCATACACGTGCACACATTCACATATACGTGCAAAGCCATGAACACACATATGCACACAGATGTACATACACACATACATGCAAACATACACATATACACACACGTACACACATGCATTCACATATACGCACACACGCACACACATGTACATGTACACACTGAGCGATCACAACTTAAAGCCCCTCCCTTAACCCATGCAGCGTTCTGTCTTCAGCCTCACCTCCCTAGAATTCCTCCCTATCTACAATTCTGAATTCTGTTTTAAGACCTACAGTAAGTGTTGCAAGCAGTGCTTGACGACAATACTGTGCATTTAAATCATGTGTTTTGCACAGCCAAGATTTGACCCGTGAGCCATTTATGAAGATCAATACAGTTGACCAAACTCTTCAGTCAGAGGTGTGCTGCCAATGGCTATCTGCAGATCGCTAAATAGAGAATTTAGTATCTAGTAATTTTTGAACAGGAGTGTGAAGCCTTTTATGTCTCAATAGTTGAAGCACAATTTATTTAAGGCCTGAATCTGATAATCACACAGGGCAGATGTAAGGATTATTAGTTGTAAAATGATGGATCATCTGCCCAGTGTATCAAAAGTGAAATGTTGTGGATACTAGAGATCAGAGATCTACTGCTCTTGTTGTATCCCAGAAACATCCCATAATTCTGCCTTCCAGTTCATTACATCAAAGTGATAGTTATTCTGCAGTTCAATGGCCCTAGTCTAAGATTCTCACAAATAGCGATATGAGGTGATTAGCCTTGATAATAACTTGTTGTTTCTTTACTGTGTTAGTTTAGCGAGCAATTCTGACCAGAACTCTGGGAAAGCTTCCCGCTTGACTGCAATTCATTTCATGGGAGTTTTAAAACTTGCCTCAGCTCTTGGTTTGGCTAAGTTTCAGCCAAAGCTTTAAACCTCCAGGGGCTAAAGTTCACCTTTGAGCAACGCCTTGCCTTGTCCAATGGAGGAAGCGAGGGGAGAGGGATGGTAGGTGGGTCATCTAAAGTGAGGAAAGAAAAATGGGCAGATGAAGGCGTTAACCATGAGAAGCAAAGTGTTAAGTGAGCGCAGCACAAGAAACCTGCCAGGATTCTGTACAGCAGCAACACACCCAGCTGGGACCAGTGATTGGTACAGTGTGAACAGGAAAACCAAGGCTTCCGACACTCTTCCTGAGCGGAAGAGGCCCAGGGGAGTTCCTCCAGCCAACGGCATAAATCTCAGCCTCGACCCTGTGTGTGGGAAGCGAGTCATTAGCTTTTTTCTCAGCCTCGATTCCTGATTTGTGTAGGGAGAGGCCTCTTTTCATGGAGTCACTGTGACACACAAAACCCACCCCGTGAGATGTTGCAGACACAGAGCAGGCAAAGAGAAACCCAGGCATCTCTGCACAAGGGGCAGAGATTTCTTTTAACTCTTTCATGGCCGCAGGAATGACAATGCATGAACAGGATGCTTCCCTTGTGGAGATACTCCAAGGTGCCTGGTGCACTCTAATACTTGAGGCAGCACAGTCCTTAGCACTGCTGCCTCACACAGCACCAGGGACCCGGGTTTGATTCCACCCTCGGGCAACTGTCTGTGTAGAGTTTGCACATTCTTTCCATATCTGCTTGGGTTTCCTCCGGGTGTTCCAGTTTCCTCTGTTATGAAGTTGAAGGTGTGTACTGTACCTTTAAGAGAGCATGAAAGCTGCTTTGCACTGAGAGTTTGCAGGCACCTGTCACGTGACTGACTAGCACTCTCAGAGTGTATTGGAAAATTGAAGGTATGTTACATTAGGCTGTAAAACAAATACCTTAGCTTTGGTTGCAATGTTTTCACAACAGTTCAAATTTAACCAATCAGTTTAAATTATGCCCCAAGATACTAAAACCCAATCAAATTTGAAGTTATTGTCTTTGACAAACTCGAACCAATGAGATGATCCAATGTTTGAGGTATAAAGAAGCAGACATTTTAAGAGTTAGCCAGGGAGAGCCTTCATCAGAGTAACTGCCAGCAAAACACTCTCTATCAAAGGTACCGTTTTCATATGAAGCATCTTTGAAGCAAAAGACCAAAGACAACCCAGGGAGATCTACAGCCAGAGGAAGGAAGACACCAGAGACCACTGTGAAAGCTTCCCACTTGACTGCAATTCATTTCATTGGAATTCTAAAACTTACCTCAGTTCTTGGCTTGGCTGAATTTCAGTCAAAGCCTTAAATCTCCAGGGGTTAAAGTTTACCTTTGCATTCTGCCTTGCCTTGTCCAATGGAGGAAGCGAGGGGAGAGGGATGATGGGTGGGTCATCTAAAGTGAGGAAAGAAAAATGGGCAGATGAAGGTGTTAACCGTGAGAAGCAAAGTGTTAAGTGGGTGCAGCACAAGAAACCTGCCAGGATTCTGTACAGCAGCAACACACCTAGCTGTCTGGTTTTGAAAATTAAGTTGATGTAATTTTACTAGGACCATTTTTTAGAACAGTATATTGTTATAGAGTTGAAGCAGATAACAAGCAGTTAGGAGAAAGGAGGCTTAGAGTTGTAAATACCTGTTCTTTAATGTTCACCGTTAGAGTTAAAGAAAAGATTAATATTTTTTCTTTAAATAGTGGAATTTGGGAGTTCTCTGTCAGTCATACTTTAACAGATTACAAGGCAAGGTGAGCTTCTCTGGGTGTTTGGTTTAATTAGCAGAACTGTTTACCACTGTGTCCTAACAGTTTGGGGGCTGGTCAGGGATCATATTTTCCAGTACACCCTGAGACTGCTCGTCAATCACATGACATGTGCCTGTGAGCTCTCAGTGCAAAACAGCTTCCAGTCTCTCTTAAAGTTACACACCTTCAACTTCATAATAGCTCCCACAGTCCAAAGATGTGCAGGTTAGGGTGGATTGTCCATGCTAAATTGCCCATAGTGTCTAGGTGGGCTAGCCAGGAAAATGCAAGGTTACAGGGATAAGGGAGGGGGTGTGTCTGAGTGGAATGCTCTTCAGAAAATTGGTGAGTACTCGAAGGGCCTGCTTCCACCCTGTAGGGTTTCTATGTGCAGGTCATGTGGATTAGCCATGGTAAATTGCTCTGTAGGGTCCAGGATGTACAGGTTAGGTGGGTTAGCCACAGTTAATGCAGAGTTACAGGAATAGGTTAGGTGGCTGTGTCTGGGTGGATGGGATGCTCTTGGGAGGGTCAAGCAGACTAGATGGGCCAAATGGCCTCTTTCTGCACTGAAGGGATTCTATGAATTGCTAATCAGTGCAGACGTGATGGGCTGAATGGCCTCCATCTACACTAGAACAATTCTCTGATTCTGTAATCCATTTGCTACAAATTGGGATACATTTGCTATTGAATGTTGCTTCATTTCCCCTGTAATTTAACTGTGAAACAATAGCATCACTGTAAACACCACAGGAAACTACATCTCACGTGAAAGTGTTGCAGCCACAAAAGCACAATAAATATTATTGAAGTGATTATTTCCTGACTTTTAGTGTGTTGTAGAGTTGCCTTTGAGTTATAGATACAGGCTAGGACCTATTTTTTCAGTGGAGCACAGGAGGTTGCATGGTGACCTTATAAAGTTTTATAAGATCATGAAAGGTGAATAGCAAAGGTTTTTTGCCTACGGTGGGTGAGTTCAAAACGAGGGGGCATATTTTTGAGGTGAGAGGAGAAAGGTGTAAAAGGGACCTGAGGGGCTACTTTTTCACACAGATGGTGGTTTGTGTGTGGAATGAACATCCAGAGGATTAATAAAAACAGATTCCCCCTTGTCTTCACCTACCACCCCACTGGTCTTCGCATCCAACTCATCATCCTTAAACACTTCTGCCAACTCCAAATAGACCGCACAGCCAAGAATATCTTCCCTTCCCCACCCTCTCCACCTACCGCAAGAACCGTTCCCTTTGCCAATCCTTGGTTCGTGCCACTCTTTTCACTCACACCCCCCTCTCCCCCCACACCATCCCCCGGTACGCTCCCCTGCAATCGGAAAAGATGCAAAACCTGATGATACACCAACCCCCTCACCTCCATCCAGGGCCCCAAACAGTCCTTCCAGGTGAGACAGAGATTCACCTGCCTCTCCTCCAACCTATTTTACTGTATCCAGTGATCCTGATGTCATCTCCACTCCATCTGGGAGAACAAACGTAAACTAAGGGAACAGTTTGCTGAGTATCTCAGCTGGCCCTGCAGGGGCCGACCAGACCTCCCAGTCACCGCCCATTTTAATTCCCCTTCCCACTCCCTTTCCAACATGACCATCCTTGGCCTCCTCCATTGCCACAACGGAACAAACCGCAAATTGGAGGAACAACATGTCATCTTCCATCTGGTCAGCCTACAGTCCAGATGAAGGGCTTTTGGCCGAAACGTTAATTTTCCTGCTCCTTGGATGCTGCCTGACCTGCTGCGCTTTTCCAGCACCACTTTAATCTTGACTATAGCCCGGAGGACTCAACATTGAGTTCTCCAATTTCAATAGCATCCTTTCCCATCCCCCAACTCCCTTCCCATCCCCTCTCCCTCCTTTCCATTCCTCTTATTCACCCTTCCTTCTAGCCACCATCCAGATTCATTCCTCCCAACGACCAACCAGGTTGTACCCTTTACCTGTGTTCACCTATCCTCACCTCATTACCCTGCCCCCCAACCCCTTTACCTGCAGCTCCTCTGACACTAACCCCCAGTCCTGAAGACGAGTTACACCCGAAATGTTGACTTCTCCACCTCCTGATGCTGTCTAGCTTGCTTTGTTCTTCCAGCCTCCTGCCTGTCTACCACTTCCTCTGGTGGCTCATTCCACACATGCACCACCCTCTGCATGAAAAAGATGCTCCTTAGGTCCCTTATAAATCTTTCCCCTCTCATCTTCAAACTCTAGTTTTGGACTCCCTTACCTTGGGGCAAAGACATCTCTGGCACAGCCATCAAAGTCCTCATGTCCTTGCTGGAGAGTGATGTCCAGAATTGGGCAGAGTGGCCTGCTTACACACTGTATGGTTCTGGGATTCTATACACATAGAGGGGTTAGAGGGTTGGATCTCTCTTCCCCAAATGGCAGTGGATACTGGATCAGCTGTTATTTTAAATCTGAGATAGACAAATTTTAATTGAACGAAGGCAATACAGGTGTATGGAGTAAGGCCACAGATCAGCCATGGTATCAGTGAACAGTGGAACAGACTCGAAGGGCTGAATGGCCTATTCTCTTCTTATGTTCCTGTGAACAGTTCCATGCCAGTGGGGATGCATTTGGTGAGCTACAGAATCGTGAGGCCTCAAATTACCACATTTTGATGACGAATCTGTTGAGTAGGAACTGGTGCTCTGGGCAAAAAAATCTCACCCCTCCTCCTCAGTTCGCCCCTGCCCCTTTAGCTTTGTCACCATCTAATGGCATGGTCATCACTCTGGATCGTCCCCTTGCCCCATTTCATCAAATCACCCAGGAGACCACGGCTCTGTTTGAACTCAGGAGAAGGGCCGATTGGGAAGTGTGGGTGGGCAAGAGTGGGGGCGGGGGGAGGGGAAGGGAAACAAGAAGAACCAATACTAAAGCAGCAAAGAGGGAAACTATTTAATTAGGAGAGAGGTTCATGCTGGGGTCAGCAATGACTATTGTCCTCCTGTCAGAGAAAGGCTGAACTCCCATCAGTCACTCGTTGGTAAACCACAGTCTGAAAGAGAAATGCATTGCAGGCTAAATGAGTCTGAGTGCTGTTGTAGCATTTCAATGATGGCTATTACCTCGTTCTGTTCACACGCAAGAGCCAGAATTATGGTGATATTTAGCTCCTCTCTCCCATCTCCAGATCATCTCCATCTACACCCTTACTTCAGAAGATAGGGCATATATACTAATGATTTTGAGTGGCCAATCTGTGTCCATTACTGGGTCGGTTATGTTATATTAACTCTCATCTCCGCTGTACAAATTGGTGAGGAAATTGCAAAGAATTTAAGGGACGAATTAGAATGACTGACGTTTGAAATGTCAAGGATTTGGGGACTAGAATTATCAGCCATTGGTAATAAAGTTGTACGTTCTCATGTGAGGTGTCTCCAACTGTGTTTTAAGACAGCTGGGGTAGCAGCTGTGGTAAAATAACAAACAAACTCGGGCAGTTAATGACAGGGATATTTGTCAGGTGCCTGTCTTTATAATCAGCTCTATCTACTGGGGAAGGACTGCCGTGCATTCACAATAGGAAAGGGAGACAGTCCATTTCCTTCAATATGCTTTTTGGCATAACATCCGACATCCGCCCGTGTGGGCGGCACGGTGGCACAGTGGTTAGCACTGCTGCCTCACAGCGCCTGAGACCCGGGTTCAATTCCCGACTCAGGCGACTGACTGTGTGGAGTTTGCACGTTCTCCCCGTGTCTGCGTGGGTTTCTTCCGGGTGCTCCGGTTTCCTCCCACAGTCACAAAGATGTGCGGGTCAGGTGAATTGGCCATGCTAAAATTGCCCGTAGTGTTAGGTAAGGGGTAAATGTAGGGGAGTGGAGTGTATTATTTCCCCCTCCAACTCAATTTTGATTTAATCCCTGCCCTCCCCTTCACTGTTTGATCACACAGCATTGCCCTTTGATGTGAAGGGCACTGCTTGTCACTGGCTACCTGGGTGTTCCCCTTCTTCCTGGTAGTGGAATATAAATAAAGATTTATACACTTGATGTTTTTTCCACTATGTCTGACACCTGCACACTCATGACAAAAAAAAACAGGAGTGTCAGAGGTTCTGTTCACTCTGAGAGCTGGCTCTGAGGGTGCTGGATCAGTGTTAAGAGCTCTCCATGTGTAAATAAAGGGTGACTTGGTGATGGGATACCAGCCTGTATGGCAGTTGCACCCATGTTTACCCCAGCTCAGTTCCTAATTCTTTCTGTCCTGTCTGCTTATTTTACTATGAGTCCACATCAGGGTCAACCAGTCAAGCACAGGGAGAACAGATTAGCTACCAGACTCAAATAATCAAACCGGAACAATTGAACATAATGGCATCACGTTGGGAATTAAGTTGCAAATCTGATACTCAGAATCAAAGACACCTTTTTCTGCTTTCTGCTTGAAATTATTTTTCAAGTTAACTAAAGCGATGTCAAGCTAGCTTGTCAAGATTGAAGAGGTTTTTAAATTCTTTCATTCAATGTGTGTGTTGCTGTGTGTATCGTTCATCCTAATTGGAGAAGGTGTTTGGGGTCTGTCTTCTTAAAGTGGGCTGTACGGTGGCACAGTGGTTAGCACTGTTGTCTCACAGTGCCTGAGACCCGGGTTCAATTCCCGACTCAGGTGACTGACTATGTGGAGTTTGCACGTTCTCCCCGTGTCTGCGTGGGTTTCCTCCGGGTGCTCCGGTTTCCTCCCACAGTCCAAACATGTGCGGGTCAGGTGAATTGGCCATGCTAAATTGCCCGTAGTGTTAGGTAAGGGGTAAATGTAGGGGTATGGGTGGGTTGCGCTTCGGCGGGTCGGTGTGGACTTGTTGGGCCAAAGGGCCTGTTTCCACACTGTAAGTAATCTAAACTGCTGCAGTCCCCCTGGATTATGCACACAGTCACAGTGCTGATAAGGAAGGAGCCCCAGCATTTTGTGCCAGATACAGAGAAAAGAGAGTGATCTAGTTCCAAGTCAGGATGATGTCTTCAAGGTCAGAAGTCACACAACACCAGGTTATAGTCCAACAGGGTTATCTGAAATCACAGGCTTTTGGAGCGCTGCCTCTTCTTCCCGATGAAGGGAAAGCACTCTGAAAGCTTGCAATTTCAGATAAACCTTTTGGACTATAACCTGGTGTCATGTGATGTCTGACCTTTCCCACCTCAGTCCAACACCAGCACCTCCACATCAGGATGATGTGTGATTGGAAAGGAAATTGTAGATGGTAATGTTCCCATCTATCTGTGGCCCTGCCCTTTCAGATGGTAGAATCATGGATTTGGTCGGTGCTGTTGAAGGAGCCTTGTTGCAATGCATCTTTTTTTTTTAGATTACTTACAGTGTGGAAACAGGCCCTTCGGCCCAACAAGTCCACACTGACCCGCCGAAGCACAACCCACCCATACCCCTACATTTACCCCTTACCTAACACTATGGGCAATTTAGCATGGCCAATTCACCTGACCCGCACATGTTTGGACTGTGGGAGGAAACCGGAGCACCCGGAGGAAACCCACGCAGACACGGGGAGAACGTGCAAACTCCACACAGTCAATCTTGTAAACAGTACAAACTTTTCTCAGTGATAGAGGGAGTGGATATTAAAAGTAGTGGATGGGTGTTTTGTCCTGGATAATGTCAAGTTTCATGATTGTTGTTACAGCTGCACTCATCCAGGCAAGTGGAGAGTGTTCCATAGAACTCCTGACTTGAAGGAGTTGCAGTAATCTGACGTGATCAATCCGAACACGTGGGTTGCTAGGATGTTGAATTGATTAGAGGGCTTTTGTCCAAAACGTTGATTTTCCTGCTCCTCGGATGTTGCCTGCCCTGCTGTGCTTTTCCAGCACCACTCTAATCTTGACTCTAATCTCCAGCATCTGCACACCCACTGCACCTATCCCTGAAAATTTATGAATGTTGCTTTGATATCTCCAGCCTTTTCACTTGGAGACTGTTGGAAGGATTTGCAGACAGCAGACACTCCCTCTGTTGCCTTAACAACTTTTACACCAACCCAATACAATGGTGAATCAGATAAAGAGAGAAGGTTTTGTTGGCTTGCACAGTCCATAGAGTCAATAGATGTGAAATTGGGAAAACACAGCAAGCCAGAGAGCATCCAAAGACCTCTACTGACTCTTGTTTCCAGCATCTTCAGTCCTTACTGTCTCACATAGAGCACTGGGCGTAACGGTGGCTCAGTGGTTAGTATTGCTGCCTCACAGCACCTTTTTGGTTGTGAAGTGCTTTGGGAGACGCTATGTAAATGCAATTTTCCTTTCTTTCTTTTATACCCTTGATGTCTTGTTTAAACAGCATCATCAAACCATCCTGAACTTTGAGCTGTGCAGCCTATTTAACACAGGAGTGAATTACTGAAGATGCTGGAATCTGTACTGAATTCAACAAAAGCTGGGGGTCACAGTATGTCAGGCAGCATCCATGGAGAGAGAGAGCAAGCGAACATTTCGAGTCGAGATGACTCTTGATCAGAGCTGGATTTCCAGCAGCCTACTGAAATGTTGACTTCCCTCCTGTGCTGGAGCGTGCCACTGCAGCCTGCAAGTGATCAAACTAAGGGGTTTAGAATCAGAGAGTATGCAACACAACAGGAGGTCAGTTAGTCCAATGGGTTACTGCCAGCACACACAAACAGCAATCCAGTTAGTCCTGCTCAGTCGTTCTTTCCCGACATCTTTGCCATTCTTTTCCCTATCAAATCTTTCTTTGAATCCCTTCTGAAATTCCCTACTATTCCCTTCTGTCCAATGTGTTACTGCCAGCACCCAACCTTCCAGCTCATAATGATTCATTGCTACATTTTCCCTCTTGCCCTGGTTCCTTTCAGACTCATTAAACCTATGCTGTCTGGATATCAATTCTTTGGCCATTGGAATCCCTTTTTATTTACTCTGTTTAAACGCCTGATGACTTCAAACTCTGCTATCAAATGCCCCTCTTTTTATAGATTAGAATACTTTAGATTAGATTACTTACAGTGTGGAAACAGGCCCTTCGGCCCAACAAGTCCACACCGACCCGCCGAAGCGCAACCCACCCATACCCCTACATTTACCCCTTACCTAACACTACGGGCAATTTAGCATGGCCAATTCACCTGACCCGCACATCTTTGGACTGTGGGAGGAAACCGGAGCACCCGGAGGAAACCCACGCAGACACGGGGAGAACGTGCAAACTCCACATAGTCAGTCGCCTGAGTCGGGAATTGAACCCGGGTCTCAGGCACTGTGAGACAACAGTGCTAACCACTGTGCCACCGTACAGCCCACTTTAAGAAGACAGACCCCAAACACCTTCTCCAATTAGGATGAACGATACACACAGCAACACACACATTGAATGAAAGAATTTAAAAACCTCTTCAATCTTGACAAGCTAGCTTGACATCGCTTTAGTTAACTTGAAAAATAATTTCAAGCAGAAAACAGAAAAAGGTGTCTTTGATTCTGAGTATCAGATTTGCAACTTAATTCCCAACGTGATGCCATTATGTTCAATTGTTCCGGTTTGATTATTTGAGTCTGGTAGCTAATCTGTTCTCCCTGTGCTTGACTGGTTGACCCTGATGTGGACTCATAGTAAAATAAGCAGACAGGACAGAAAGAATTAGGAACTGAGCTGGGGTAAACATGGGTGCAACTGCCATACAGGCTGGTATCCCATCACCAAGTCACCCTTTATTTACACATGGAGAGCTCTTAACACTGATCCAGCACCCTCAGAGCCAGCTCTCAGAGTGAACAGAACCTCTGACACTCCTGTTTTTTTTTGTCATGAGTGTGCAGGTGTCAGACATAGTGGAAAAAACATCAAGTGTATAAATCTTTATTTATATTCCACTACCAGGAAGAAGGGGAACACCCAGGTAGCCAGTGACAAGCAGTGCCCTTCACATCAAAGGGCAATGCTGTGTGATCAAACAGTGAAGGGGAGGGCAGGGATTAAATCAAAATTGAGTTGGAGGGGGAAATAATACACTCCACTCCCTGCGGCACCCACCTCTCCCTGAACAACTCCAGGGTGTCGGTGGACACCGCGTGCTCCCTCTCCAAGGAAACCCGGGCTCTAACGTAACCGCGGAAGAGGGGCAGGCAGTCAGCCCTAACGACCCCCTCCACGGCCCGCTGCCTGGACCTGTTTATGGCCAGGCCCAGGAGCAGACTCACAAGGAGGTCTTCAGACCAGCCCTCCCTCCTCCGCACCGGGTGCCCGAAGATCAGGAGCGTGGGACTGAAGTGCAACCAAAAGCAGAGAAAGAGGTTTTTAAGAAAATCAAAAAGGGAGTGCATGCACTCAATATATACACGGACTCCACAGCACCACAGAACAAGCAGTTTGGCTGGGAGTCCGTGAACTACCGCAATCTGCGGTTGCAGGGGACTGCTGCGTGCAGCACCCTCCACCCCAGATCCCCGAGAGAAAGGGGGAGGACTCCCTCGTAGAGAGCCCTCCACTGGGGATCCCCACTGCCCCGTGGACTCGCCTGTTTATAACGCTCAGCCAGGACTCCCTGATTGGACCAGGTTAAAAGCCCCAATCAGGGCACTCATATTCTATGAGATTCCACCTAGCTGACCCCATTACAATCAGTACACTGAGAAGTTTGATTGTGGAATTATTTTAAAATGCTGTATCATTCTGTGGCAAATCAAGCAAAAAACATAACAAACCAGCAAATCCTGACAGATGGTACTGTTCTAAAGGAAGTGGATCACTGCATAAGTGGGACAGGAAGTAAGAGAGAATCAAAATAAAAAAAACTGTTAATAATAACAAATCAAACAGGACTATGTGGCAACAAATTAAACAATATGGCTCCTAAAGAAACTAGAAGGGGTTTCCATTTGGACAAAATGTGAAATTGGAGTTTGCACTCATGATCAACAGCTCTGTACTGTACATCTTCAGGATCAAATGGTCCAGGAATGTAGAACCTGCGGAACAAAATGAATTGTTGAAATTGCTACTCTCACCCCAAGATGGTGGTGGAGTAGATTCCTCAGCAGGAACTTGTCCATTCCGTTCATTTCTTTTCTTTATTTTGTCTGTTTTGTGTACTTTTTCTTTCCTTATTCTTGGCAACGCCCTGAACTCCCAGTCTCAGCACGGACCTAGAGTGGCGATTTCTGTCTGGCGTGATGGTCTCTTAGCCTAGCATGGTGATTTCTCAGCTTGACACGGTGGTCTCTCAGCCTAGGAGAAAGTGAGGTCTGCAGATGCTGGTGATCAGAGCTGAAAATGTGTTGCTGGAAAAGCACAGCAGGTCAGGCAGCATCTAAGGAACAGGAAATTCGACGTTTCGGGCATAAGCTGATGGAGGGCTTATGGCCGAAACGTCGAATTTCCTGTTCCTTGGATGCTGCCTGACCTGCTGCGCTTTTCCAGCAACACATTTTCAGCGGTCTCTCAGCCTAGTGTGGCGGTCTCTCAGCACGGAGTGAAAATCTCTCAGCACAGAGTGATGGCCCCTCAGCACAGAGTGGCGGTCCTTTAGTGACCCATGTGGTTTCTCAGCCCAGTGTGGACTCAGTGTGAATATCCAGCCTTGAGGTGATCAGAGCAGTTTCCTGACCTTTTCCTGAGCTCAATATAGAGTCAAGACTTGGCACAGACTGGAGGCTGGGTTGGGTTGGAAGGACTGGGCATGCACTGGGTTGGAAGGATTTTTATTTTGAATTTTCTATTTCTTTATTTTGCTAACTTCTTACTATGATCTGTAATGCTGGACTTAGTATTTCTTTATTTTTCTCATTTATTTTTCTTTGTACTTAAGAATCTGTATCTTGTAGCTTAGTGGGTGGCACAGTGGCTCAGTGGTTAGCACTGCTGCCTCACAGCGCCTGAGACCCGGGTTCAATTCCTGACTCAGGCGACTGACTGTGTGGAGTTTGCATGTTCTCCCCGTGTCTGCGTGGGTTTCCTCCGGGTGCTCTGGTTTCCTCCCACAGTCCAAAGGTGTGTGGGTCAGGTGAATTGGCCATGCTAAATTGCACCTAGTGTTAGGTAAGGGGTAAATGTATGGGTGGGTTGCGCTTTGGTGGGTCGGTGTGGACTTGTTGGGCCGAAGGGCCTGTTTCCACACTGTAAGTAATCTAATCTATCTAAGGTGGTGACGTGTAAACTTTTCACTGTACTCCTTTGAGTATATGTGACAATAAAGCTAATTCCAAGACTCTAATAAGCTATCACTGTTACCTGTTTCTCTTTTTCTCTCCTTCTGTCCTTGCTACAGTGGAGTGGGAAGATTGAGAGGCTGCGGGAGATGAGATAAACTGAAGTGGTTGGTAAACACTGTCTCTCCCAGCCAGCTGAACCACTCTTGGAAATGAAGTGTTCAATGTGATACCATCTGTGATTAGCCACTGACCGTATTCAATCCCATCCTAAGTGGCATTCCTAATATCGAACATACAATTTTCATTATTGCAGTAGAGGCTCTGTAATGAGGAGCTTTCATTCCGCGCAATATCTGCATGATCTCATATGCTGCTGGTTTTACAAATTGGCTAACATTAATTACCACAATGGTCCGACCCATTTATCATGTCTGTACATTGGCAACACGCACTATTAACTGCAGGCAAAGTCTTTTCCCTGGGGTCGGGGAGTCCAGAACTAGAGGGGCATAGGTTTAGGGTGAGAGGGGAAAGATATAAAAGAGACCTAAGGAACTTTTTCACACAGAAGGTTGTACGTGTATGGAATGAGCTGGCAGAGGAAGTGGTGGAGGCTGGTACAATTGCAACATTTGGATGGGGATATGAATAGGAAGGGTTTGGAGGAATATGGACCAGGTGCTGGCAGGTGGGATTGGAGTGGGTTGAGATATCTGGTCGGCATGGACGCGTTGGACCGAAGGGTCTGTTTCCATGCTGTACATCTCTATGACTCTCTGACATCATTCATGGGATGATAGCATTATTTGCTGGACCATCATCTATTCCCCATTACACAACTGCTTTGGAGAAGGTGATGGTAGGCAATTTTCTTCAGCCACTGCAAGCCTTGGGGTTTAGGAATACAATGCTTGGGGGGAAACTCCAGTCTTTTGACCCAATGACACCGAAGGGTATTCTTTCAAGTCAGGGTGCTGATTGGCTTGCAGGTGACAGTGTCTCCAAGTATCTGCTGTGCTTGTTCTTCTAGATGGTAATGATCATGGGTTTGGAAGATGCTGTCAGGGGAACTATGGTGAGTTACTGTCTTGCATTTTGCAGATCGCATGCACTGCTACGACTGAACGTTGTTGCTGGACGGAGTGAATTTTGAAGGTGGTGGATGGGGTGTCAATCAGGCAGGCTACTTTGTCCCCTTCTCCATGGAGTAAATGGAACTGACTAGTTAAAAATCCCTCTCCATCATGCTCAGAAACTATTGCCAGGATTGGCTTAATGGACATCTTTCATGTTTTAATTATCCTCAACTCGCTATTTAGTTGAAAAGAAATCACAATGCTTTACTCAGGAGAAGTTGCTACAGTTTATAGACTCATTGAGTCATAGAGGCCTACAGCATGGAAACAGGCCCTTCAGTCCAGCCTGTCTATGTTGCCCAGTTTTTACAATTCCATTTACAGTCCCATTTCTCTGTGTTTGGTCCATATCTCTCCATATCTATCCCATCCATATACCTGTCTAAATGTTTCTTAAATGACAGCCATTTCAAGGCACTCACCACCCTCTGTGTGAAAAAAAATGGACCTTTTGTATCTCTCCCCTTAAACCTATGCTCTTTACTTTTAGATTCCCCTCCCATGGGGAAAAGTTGTTCGCCATTTACCTTATCAATGCCTCTCATCGGTGTTGTTTCCTCTACTTTAAAGGGATGCTTTTCAAACAGACGGAAGAATTTTTGCTGCAGTGTGTTAATTAATTAGACTCTGTAGACTGTTGCAGTACCCTGTTTAAATCAACGATAGACACAGTGCACTGTTTAATTAGACTCTTTATTCTATTTGTTGAAGTTAACTATTTAATCAGATGCTCTAAACTGTTTGCTGCAGCTCATGTTTGAATAGACTTGTCAGTTTAGCACTAAGACCTAAACCACCTCAAATCATTTGTTGACACATTGGCATTAATAAGCAATGAAAACAAGAAATGCTGGAGATCATAATGGGTTAGGCAGCATCGGTGGAAAGAGAGCAACCTAATGTTTTGGATCTAAAACGACTCTTCATCAGAGCTTTCTTTCACAAAGCTCGACAAAGCATTTGCCAAAACTCATTTCCACAAAGAGTCATCTTGACTCGAAACATTAGCTTGCTCTCTCTCCACCGATGCAGCCTGACCAGCTGTGATCTCCAGCACTTATAGTTTTCAGTACAGATTCCTGTTTCTGCAGTAATTTGCTCTGGCATCAATACCCACTGGGACAGCTCATGGAAATTTCCCAGAAAAACGTTCATACCTGGGCAGCTGCACACTGTTACCAATAGGTCATGTTTCGAAAGAGCAGAAATCTGGGGCTTTCTGTATCCATATCAGCAGTATCATTGTGGGACATGTAACCAGCTCCGAGTGTTAATGAGGAGTGATGTAGGAGCCCATTGTGTCCAGAATCTCTGAGATTTGGGAAACTCTGCCCAAGCCGAGAATATTGACACCATGTGGAGCAGCTGGTGTTGGATTGGGATGGACAAATATAAAAATCAAGATCAAAACAATGACTGCAAATGCTGGAAACCAGATTCTGGATCAGTGGTGCTGGATTAGCACAGCAGTTCAGGCAGCATCCAACGAGCAGGAAAGGGCTGATGAAGGGCTTTTGCCCGAAACGTCGATTTCGCTGCTCGTTGGATGCTGCCTGAACTGCTGTGCTAATCCAGCACCACTGATCCAGAAACATAAAAATCACACAACACCAGGTCACAGTCCGATTGGTTTATCTGGAAACACTAGCTTTCTGAGCGCTGCTCCTTCACACAACCAACTGATGAAGGAGCAGCGCTCCAAACGCTAGTGCTTCCAAATGAACCTGTTGGACTAATAGCTGACACATTAGAGGGGAAAAGCAGAAACTGTTGCAAGCCCCACTCAGGTCCAGCTCCCTCTGAGAGAAGCCTTCCAGGTCAAGGAATTCTCTTCTCTCCACAGATTCTGTCAGACATGCCGACATTTCCAGCACTTTCCCTGTTTAATTTCACATTTTCAGCTTCTACAGATTCTGTTTTTGATTTAGCCCTGCCCTGTTGTGTTTTTAGTTGGAAAATTCTGTGGAGAGAGAAAACAAGTGTTCGTGGCCAGTTCCAACAAAACAGTAGCATGAATTTTGAGCTCAGGCATTTCGGGCAATTTCTTTTTTTATCTCGCCTTTCCCTTCCCTTCTTTGAGAATCCCTACAGTGTGGAAACATGCCCTTTATCCCAACAAGTCAACACCAACCCTCCAAAGAGTAACCCATCCCCCTATATTTACCCTGGACTAATAACTTACACCGTGGGCAACTTAGCATACCCGATTCACACGAAACCAGAGGAGACCCTCACAGACACTGGGAGTATGTGCAAACTCCACACAGTTGCCCGAGGGTGGAATTGAACCCGGGTCCTTGGCACAGTGAGGCAACAGTGATAACCACTGAGCCACCGTGTCACCCACAGTGTTCGTATTTCAAACATTTTGATCTGTGGTTGAGGGAAGAAGTCAGGAGCATCAGCCAGCATTGCTTGGTGTTGTCACGTAGCTAGTATAGGGTGAAAAATAACCCTGTCTTCACATCTCACTGGACTGTCCTTGACCAAGCAAGTCACTGAGGATGAAGATTCCACGAATTGGAACCAATGACTTTACAGCAGGAAAAATGGTATGAAATTTTATTCTGGATATTCCCTGGCTTCCTTGGAGGAAGAGAGGGACCTTGTTTAGCGCTCATCATTGAATCCCTACAGTGCAGAATGAGGTCATTCGACCCATTGAGTCTGCTACCAACCCTCCGAAGAACATCCCACCAGATCTCATGCTTCCCACAGCTAATCCACCAACCTGCACATCTCTGGACACTATGGGGCAATTTAATATGGCCAAGACACCTACCTGCACATCTCTGGACACTATGGGGCAATTCAGTATGGCCAAGCCACACATCTTTTAACTATGGGAGGAAACAAGGGCCCCCCAGAAGAAATGTACACAGACACATGGAGAATGTGCAAACTCCACACTGACAGTCACCTGGAATTGAACCCGAAACCCTAGCAGTGGGAAGCAGCAGCGCTAACCACTGTGCCACTGTCATTCAACCCCTGCTCACTGCTATGCAATTGGCAACTGTTTCACAGTGAAGGATACATGATTCTGGGAGTGAATTTCTTTGCGAGGGAAATCTCCGGTGAGAGTGCGTGCTTATTAAAACGATTTATCTGGATTTTATTGCTCTTTAAACCCCACTCCTCCAATGCTGTTAAATGCAGTGCCTACAGACCGAGAGGCAGCGAGTGTCATTGTGAAGAGTGTACTGTCGCTGAACTTTAAGCAGTTGTTGGTCGCACTGATGCGAGGCTGTGCTTTGAGATTGCAGTCCGGGGAGTCATACAATGAGAATTAACTGTGATCAATAAAACAAAAATGCCTGGCAGCACTCCTTCATATTAAAGCTACGCCTGTGCTGCACAGTCAGTCAACAAGAACAGCTTGCATTTATTTTAGCCTCTTTAACACAGTAAACCATCCCAAGGTGCTCCACTGAAGTGTTAACAGGTGACCATTGAAAGACTTAGGGGCGTGTGACCCAAACATTCTGTCTAGCATGCAGACTTTAATCAAAATGATTAAAAACAAAGTGGTGGACAGACTAAGAGGTTTAGGGAGGGTATTGCTGAGCTTAAAGATTAACCTGCATTGTTAACTCTGCTTTCTCTCCCCCGCAGAGGCTACCAGACCTGCTGAGCTTCTCCAGTGATATCTGGCTTTCAGAGAATCCGTACGGTGTGGAAGCAGACCATACCAACCCATTGAAGAGCATCCCACCCAGATCCATCCCCCCTAAACAAATCAACCCAATCCTCACTTCCTTGGACTCTGCAGGGCAATTTAGTATGGCCAATCCATCCTAACCTACACATCTTTGGAGTGTAGGGGGAAATCTATGCAGACCAGGGAAGAACATGCAAACGCCACACAGACCAAGGCTGGAATCAAACCCAGGTCTCTGGCGCTGTGAGGCAGCAGTGTTAACCACTGAGCCACCATACTACCCTTTTGGCTATGTTGTAACTGTAACAAGATCAACCAAGTGGAACTCATAGAATATGAGTTCCCTGACTGGGACTGTTAATCTGGTTCAATCAGGGAGCCCTGGCTGACAGAAACAAACATGATGTGTCAGAGGCTTTGTTCACTCTGGGAGCTTGCTCTGAGGGAGCTGGGTCAGTGTCAGGGATTCTCCACATGTAAATAAAGGGGAACTTGGCGATGGAATACCAGCCTCTGTGGAGTTATTTCAGGTTAAAGCCTAAAAGTGCTGTCAGCAAATGTTGGGGAAGGGATGGTGGAAAATGGGGTTGGGGAAAGCAGGATGGAGTGCTTGAGGTAACAGAGACAAATGAGACCCTGAATGTGAAGGATGAGAATTCTCAAATCAAGGGGTAGATTTCTCTTGGTGAGCAGCTGGACAATGCATGAATGGGACTTGTTGCCAATTTGCAATACAGCACCGGGGAATTGGAGGGCTGAGGTTTTTTGGGGGAGGACTAAAGGTTAGAATTGTTGAGAAAAAAGCTTTGAAAATCTGCTTTCGGTGACATTGATCAGGGAGTGAACATTAAAAAGGAGACGAGAGAGAATTTCACGAAAGAAGCAAAATATTGCAGATGTTGGAAATCTCAAAGCCAATGCAGAGAATGCTGGAGAAACTCAAAGGGTCTGGCAGCGTCTGTGATAGAGCAAAATAAAACAAACAAACAATGCTTTGAGTCAGTAACCCTTCCTCAGAAACATGCTCTGTCCACAGATGCTGCCAGAGCTGTAGAGTTTCTCCAGCATTCTTTGATTGTTTGTGAAAATTCCTCTGT
Source organism: Hemiscyllium ocellatum (assembly GCF_020745735.1). Classification (NCBI taxonomy): domain Eukaryota; kingdom Metazoa; phylum Chordata; class Chondrichthyes; order Orectolobiformes; family Hemiscylliidae; genus Hemiscyllium; species Hemiscyllium ocellatum. The sequence goes on from NC_083443.1 coordinate 28,048,257, forward strand.
TTCTTTAAATTATCATAGAATCCTTGCAGAGCAGGAAGAGGCCACTCAGCCGATTGAGTCGACACTGATCCTCTGAAGAGCACCTCACCTAGACCCACCCTATCCCCACGTTCACCATGGCTAATCCACCTAGCCTGCACATCCCTGGACACTACGGACAATGTGGCCATTGGTTTAACACCTCCTTCAGGCTGTGCAGCACTCCCTCAGTACTGCACCAGAGTGTCTCTGTCTGGATTTAAACCCACAGCCATCTGGCTCAGTATCAAAGGAACCACTTCAGTCAACACTGAGTTGGGAAGCTGACCTGGGGCTTTTGCCCGAACGTCGATTTCGCTGCTCGTTGGATGCTGCCTGAACTGCTGTGCTTTTCCAGCACCACTGATCCAGAATCTGGTTTCCAGCATCTGCAGTCATTGTTCTTACCTGGGGTACTCCAGTCAGTATCACAAATAAATGGCTGTTCCATGGCTATTGCTTCACAAATTGTTGCCACCCCTGCCTACGTAACAGATTCCTGCCTTTGGAGTTTCTGACTGACAGCCTGTCACACCTCACTGAGTTAATGCACTGGACATCAAGCCCCATTACTCCCAGTGTCATTACAAATGTTAAAGTCTCTTGTAAAACTATGCAAAATCCTCAAACTGGAGGAGAAAGTGAGGTCTGCAGATGCTGGAGATCAGAGCTGAAAATGTGTTGCTGGAAAAGCGCAGCAGGTCAGGCAGCTTCCAAGGAACAGGAAATTCGATGTTTCGGGCATAAGCCCTTCATCAGGAAGGGCTTATGCCCGAAACGTTGAATTTCCTGTTCCTTGGATGCTGCCTGACCTGCTGCGAAAATCCTCAAACTACCCAATTCTCAGGTGTTGATAGAAAGCATGGACCATATTTCTGTTCTTACCAAGAATCACTATTTATTGCAGGTCAGTGTAAATTACTGCAGATGCTGGAATCTGTCCTAAAAACAACAAATGTTGGAGATCACAGCGGGTGAGGCAGCATCCATGGAGAGAGAGCAAGCTAATGTTTTGAGTCTAGATGACTCTTCATGATGTGAAGTGTGGAGGGGACAGCATTTATGCTGTAGTGGAGGGACTAGAGTGCTGAGGGAGAAAGGCTGCTGATAGTGAAAAGTAGGTCTTTGGAATGTGGGAATGGCAGAACAATGGTTTATCTAACTGGGAAGAATAGACAGCACCACTGGGGTGGGAGGGAAGGGAGAGAGAACACGGGGCAGAGAACAGTAACACTAGAAGTAAGGCAATGGTAGTGGGTTTACAATCTGAAAATGTTGAACTCAATATTAAGTCCAGAAGGCTATAAAGTGCCTAGTTTGAGGTTGAGATTTTGTTCCTTCAGTTTGTGCTGTGCTTCACTGGAATACTGCGGTATGTTCAGGTCCGACAGTGAGAATATGAGCAGGATGCGGTGTTAAAATTACCATCTATGGGAAGGTTGGGATCATGATGGGATCATTAGTGGGCAGCACGGTGGCACAGTGGTTAGCACTGCTGCCTCATAGCGCCTGAGACCCGGGTTGAATTCCCGACTCAGGCGACTGACTGTGTGGAGTTTGCACATTCTCTCCGTGTCTGCGTGGGTTTCCTCCGGGTGCTCCGGTTTCCTCCCACAGTCCAAAGATGTGCGGGTCAGGTGAATTGGCCATGCTAAATTGCCCGTAGTGTTAGGTAAGGGATAAATGTAGGGGTATGGGTGGGTTGCGCTTTGGCGGGTCGGTGTGGACTTGTTGGGCCGAAGGGCCTGTTTCCACACTGTAAGTAAGTAATCTAATCTAATGATTGCACATGGGCTAGAGGTGTTATGACAGGAGTTAGAGACTAGCTACAGGTAAACAATTAAATTAAGCAAAATCCATACATTAAACACAGATAAGTTTCTCCTTGACCCTCCTTTCTCTGAATGCTTCCACTGGTATGTAAGAGGCACAGGGTGGCTGAGACACTAATGAAAAGTCTCTGACTTATCCCATTCAAAGTCGCAACCTGTGGCATCTGCTGTAGGGACGATAAATTGGCTTTCCTGTTTAAAGTGGCTTTCTGCAGAGAACTGAGAGAGATTGTTTCGGCTGCTGTAGACCTGCTGGTTTCTCTTAATCTCTGACAAAGCTTGCTCACAACATAACTGCTAAGGTCCTTGATAACCAATCACATAGTGATTGTTCTAAGGAAAGGTCACCGGACCCAAAACCTTAACTCTGATTTCTCTGCACAGATACTTCCAGACCTGCTGAGCTTTACCAGTGACACCTGCAGTAATTATTTTTGTCATTGATAATTGGTTCCTAGTCCACAAACCAATCAGCTTCACCAGGGTGGCACGGCGGCTCAGTAGTTAGCCCTGCTGCCTCAGAGCGCCAGGGATCCGGGTTTGATTCCAGCCTCGGGTGACTGTCTGCGTGGAGTTTGCACATTCTCCCCGTGTCTGTGTGGGTTTGCTCCCGTTTCCTCCCTCAGTCCAAAGATGTGCAGGTTAGGTGAATTGGTTATGCTAAATTGCCCATAGAGTTAGGTTCATTAGTTGGGGGAATGGGTCTGGGTGGGTTACTCTTTGGAGGATTGGTGTGGTCTAGTTGGGTCGGTGGGCCAGTTTCCACACTGTAGGGAAGCTAATTTAAAAATTTGTAAACAACCCCTTTGGCTCCAGTTCGTCTGCACGTTGCTGGAGCTGGCTGCTCCATCTAGTGTTCACAATAGGTATCACATTCCTTGCTTTCTGAACATTCAGCTATTCTTGTAAATCCATGCGCAACAAAACGCTTCTCTCTCATTTCGGTCCACTGTTTTAAATAGCACAAAAAGCAAAAAGAATGGTCTGAGAAGTTAAACTGGCCTTCTGTCCTCCACACTGATGCTGATGGTTTCCAACCCAGCGAGTGGTGGCTGTATGGAATGCTCTGCCCCAGAGGGCAGTGGAGGCCCAGTCTCTGGATTCATTTAAGAAAGAGTTGGATAGAGCTCTCAAGGATAGTGGAATCAAGGGTTATGGAGATAAGGCAGGAACAGGATACTGATTAAGGATGATCAGCCATGATCATATTGAATGGTGGTGCAGGCTCGAAGGGCAGAACGGCCTACCCCTGCAACAAATCTAAGGGATGTCCAAATACAGAATCTGAGGCATTAGAGGGACAAAAGAAAAATGCAGTGAAATTGCAATGTGTGTGTGTCTGTGTGTGTGTGTGTGTGTGTGAAATGTCGAGTGTTTTGAAGAAGTCAAAGGCAGCAAAGTGTTAATTACATCCCTTTTGATGTCAGACATGGTTTCCACATGGTTACCTGGGCTGTGAACATGGTGAAGAATCTCATCTGCCCTATTTTTTTTTGGTTGCCTCATGTTGCTATGTTGTTCAATTTTCTCCTCCAGTAGAGCAAAAGAACCTGAGATCCTTTTGATGCTATTATTTCATTGTCGCTATGACAACAATCCTGAATTATACAGTCCAATATTTTTAAACATTGCCGAGTTCCATATACACACACGTACACACATAAAATACACACCGCATTCCTAGATAGGACTGGATTTGAGATAACGTTCAGACTTTCACTTAGGAAAAACTAAACAGCAGCAATCAGCCTGGGAAACCAATTATCGCAAAGGCCCCTCGAGTGGAAATAATGAGCTTGAAAGGAATATCTGATCAGGAAAACATTAAATAATCAAGTGGCAAAGTTGCATCCAGAGTGAAATGATTCAGCGTTGATAGGGATTGCCAACTCTGATTGGATATATTTTGGAAGATTTATCACATGATCTCCCCCCCCCCCTCAAACTGACTGCTTAGTGCTCTCCACCAACATATACACACAGACACACCTATATACAGAGAGACATACAGAGGCACACGTATACAGTGCAATACACTCACAGCCACACACACCTATACACAGTGTGACATATACACAGACACACATACACACAGTGACACACAGACACACACATGCTCACACACATATGCTCACGCACACACAGACATAAAGATATATACAGACAAACAAATACATATACATACAGACCGACACACACGCACGCGCGCACACACACACACACACACACACACACACATAGTGGAGAAGTGATAAGTAATGCTTATGCTACAGAAGTGTCAGGCAATGACCATCTCCAACAAAAGTAAAGCTTACCATCTCCCCCTGACAACCAATGACATCAAAATCACTGAATCCCTTACAATGAACATCCTATGGATTACCAGTGACCAGAAACTGAACTGGACTCACATGTTAATGCTGGGCTACAAGAACAAGTCAGCGGCTTAGAATCCTGCAGTGAATAACTCACCCCCTGAATCCCCAAAGCCTGTAAACTATCTATAGGCACAAGTCAGGAGTGAAGGGAATATTCTCTACTTGCCTGCATGGGTACAGCTTCAACAACACTCAAGACACATCAGACTATCCAGGTTAAAGCACGGTTAGGAGATGTCACTGATGGACTGGGGTGTACATAGTTAAAAATCACAGGCTATAGTCCAACAGGTTTAACTGGAAGCACTAGCTTTCGGAGCGCTGCTCCTTCATCAGGTGGTTATGGAGTCCACAGTTAATTAAACCAGTTGGACTATAACAGGATAAAGCAGTCCCCTTGGTTGGTACCAAATCCACAAACATTCATCCCGTCAACCATCAATGTTCAGTAGCAGCACTGTGTGCCATCTCCAAGATGTACTGCAGAAATTCACCAAGGCTCAATAGACAGCACTTTCTAAACCCCTGATCTTTGCCATCCAAACGGACAAGGGCAGCAGATACATAGAATAACCCAACACCTCCAAATTCCCTTTCAAATCGCTCACTATCCTCACATCACCATTCCTTCAGCAACCCTTCCTTCAGTGTGACTGAGTCAAATGCCTGGAACGTCTCACCTCCCCCCCCAACAGAATTGTGGGTCAACCTACAACACATGAATTGCAGTGGTTAAAGAAGCAGCTCACCACCAAGGGGCAACTAGGGACAGTAATAAATGCTGGCTCAGCCAACAATGCCCATATCCCATTCACGCCCAAAAATAATGGTCTCTGCATCACATTGCCCAGCCTAGTTTCTCAGCTCTTTGTAAGTACTCTAAGTACTTAATTAAACAATACACATTGTCATTGCCTACACAAGTACCATCACTTACTTTAGAAAATTAATCCATTAACTGTGAAATGCTTTGAGACTTTCCTGAGTGACAGAAAGTAACTTGCCCCTTCCAATTTGCCATTCTGTTGTAGAGTCAGCACTTTCCCACACTTGAGGGGGTTAATGAACCGTTAGGTATTGGTGCTGTTCTTTCTGATCATTGTTGTTCTCTGTCCTGGATTACACTCCAGCCTAATCAAGGAGAGACTGCAGGAACATCAATATTTTCACAAGAATAAAAGAGAACAGAATTGGTCTGATATACCCCCATCAACAGTTTCAGCTGTCTCCTGATGACGCACTCTATCTGTTGAAAAGACAAATAATATTTTGACCGAAACTTAACCCAAACAGAAGCAATGATTCACCTGACCAGAATAGTTAAACAGAAGGACAGATTGTTTGATTATAGTCTTCTTCAAAGTTACTGTAAAACCCTATAGATATTTTCTTCTCTTGATTCACCTTCTATCTTTCGCCTTCATGCCTCTCCTGCCCTTTATCCCTCCACCCTTTTCTTTCTCTCTCCTTTCCCCTTTATCTTTCTCCCACTGTTCCTCACTATCTCTTCTCGCCATCTTTTTCTTCCCTTACTTTCTCCTCCCTTTCACCCCCTTTCCCTCCCTGCACTTCTCTCTCTCTCTCTCTCTCTCTCCCCACATGACCCTTTGCCTGCTTCTCTTTTCTCTTCCTTTATCTGACCTCCACCTCCCTTAGTCCTCCAGCTGGCTTTCACTTGTCCCCTTGTCTCTTTCTGCCCCTCACCTGGTCTCCTAGCCTTGTCTCTCATCCACCATACCTCCAGGTCTCTCCCTATATCCTAATATAGATCCAGGTTACTACACTGAGGTCTACAGACAGTTTGCTGTTTTGCTGTAATATTTTGGAGTATCTTTGTTGGTAGCTGTTTGGGAAATTAGCCAGAAAACATGAATTTGTGTAACCTGTTATAACATTGAAAGACAATGTAGTTAAATTAGAGACAGATTGTCATTGAAATATATTCACTATTTTTAGACTAACTGCTCACCGTAACTTTAATGAATAAGCCATATTTACATTTTACATTTTACAGCTGGTTAAAAACAATAGCTTGGGATGCAACAGTTGGATCAACGCAGCATGGGATCTGAAACACGACTCCTCTGCGATTGATTTCTTTTATTCATTTGTGGGACTTGGGTGTCCCAGGCTCAGCCAGCATTTATTACCAGTCCCTAGAGAAGGTGGGGGTGAGCTGCCTTCTTGAACCGCTGCAGTTCATCTGCTGGGGGCTGACCCACAATGCCCTGAGGGATGGAATTCCAGGATTTCTACCCAAAGACAGTGAAGGAATGACACTATATTTCCAAGTCAGAGGCTCCGAGGCGAGCTAGAAGGTGGTGGTGTTCCCATGTATCTACTACCCTTGTCCTTCTAGATGGAAGTGGTCATGGAAGGTGCTGTCTGAGGAATTTTGGTGAATTCCCACCATCCACAAAGCACAAATAAACAGTGTGAGGGAGTACTCCCCACTCATATGGATGAGAATAGCTCCAATAACACTCAAAACGTTTGTTACCATCCAGGACAAAGCAGCTCGCTTGACTGGCACCACATCCACAAGCATCCATTCCCTCTACCACCAACACGCAACAGCAGCAGCATGTAACTTCATTGCAGAATTCACCAAGGCTCCTTAGACAGCACCTTCCAAACCCATGACCAGTCCCATCTAGAAGAAGAAGGGCATCAGATAAATGGGGAAAACCACCACATACAAGTTCCCCTCCAAGTCACTCACCATCCTTGGAAATATATCGCCGTTCCCTCAGGGTCATTGGGTCGAAATCCTCCTTCAAGCTTTGGGGTCAACCTAAATTATACAGGCAGAAATGGCTACTGCAGATGCTGGAGATTAGAGTCAAGATTAGAGTGATGCTGGAAAAGCACAGCAGGTCGGGCAGTATCAGAGGAGCAGGAAAATTGACTTTCCGGGCAAAACTCAATCAGACTTCAGCAGTTCAACATGGCATCTCACCACCAGGGCAACTAGGGATGGGCAATAAGTGCTGGTCCACCCAGCAACGACCACATCTAATGAATGAATAAAACAAAAAACAGGCACTGGCAGTGTCCAAACCAATATGGTGTCAGAAACAGTTCCAGCTGGATAAGTTTGGGGATGTTTTTCAACTTGCTTACTGCTGAGAAAATTATCTTCTCTTGGCACATGTATGTCCTGGCCCACATCGAAGTGGTTCGGAAGTGTGCTGGAAGGAGAGTTGATACGACGAGAGTTCTAACCGATCATGAATGAGAAACAGAGGGTTGGATTCAGCCTGTCGATGAGGTGGGAATGGGCCCTTACAGCAATTCAGGTCACCACTTGCCCAACGATTGTCCTGCCACTGTCAAAGGTAACTTTCAACCTGAAACACTCTTAAAAACTTGAACACAGTCAACAGCTTCTGTCCATGTCAAGTCCATTCAAGTCCTGACCAATTCACTCCAACCGCCCCCTCCAACCAACTTGTGTTTGATTTCACAATTCCCATTCTCATCTTCAGTTGTTCCCTCTTGGCCTCATCTCCGCTTGTACCCTGTAAATTCTGCCAGCCCTAATGACGCAGAGAAGTAGAAACAGGAGTAGGCCATTCAGCCCCTCCAGCCTGTTCCACCATTCAATGAGATGATGGCTGATCTATGGCCTAACTCCATACACCTGCCTTTGTCCCTTAATATCATTGCTCAAAGAAAAACCCATGTCAGCTTTAAAATGAACAGTTACTCGACCCTTTGAGATCTCTGCACAGCTCCAATTCAAAATCTATGCTGATTTCCAATTTTAGTTGCTCTTCCATTTCAGACCTTGGGCCCAAACTCAGGAATTCCTCCCTGAACGTTTATATCCATCTATTAGACTTTGCCAAAAGTCTACCTTTTTGATTGAACGACTGACTTAAGCCTTACTAATGCCTTAACTTGGTCAGTGTTGAACTCCGTTTGAGAGTTACTCCATGTCAAATGTTTCATGCATCAGTGCGTGGGATTAGGCAACAAATGATACGCAAAGAGGATTTTATTGTAAGTCCAAAGTATAAGACAAACATCAGTTTCCACCTCTGGATCATTTCTCTGTCAGAAGCCAAGTTGCCAGAGAGGAAAAACCCAGTTCTTTATGTTTGAAAACCCCACGGCCAAGTGAACCAGTTAAGACAACTAAACAGTAACAATTAACAAGCACTGCCCAACCAGGGGCCCTGCAGCAATGAAAAGTTAAAGGAGAATAAGGAAAGCGGGAGGGAGCGATCAAAATGGGTCAGTGGAGGGAGGGATGAAGATAATGTCCTCCAACGCCAAACTCCCTATAAATAGTTCAGAGCACAGATGCTTCATAAAAAAAAAGTGTAAACTCCAATATGTTATAAGACACAAAATAGAAATTGCTGGAAAAGCTTGGCATCTGTGGAGAGAAATCAGAGTTAATATTTCAGCTTGAGTGACACTTCCTCAGAACTGTTGGTCAAACTCAGAACCCTCAACTCGGAATGTTAACTCTGTTTTCTCCCTGCAGATGCTGAGCTTTTCCAGTGCTGATTTACACCTGCAGCTCTTTCAGTTTTTATGTTATAAGACGTCACTGGAGCAGGTTGGATGTGAACACCGGCCACCTAGCTCACAGGTGTGGACACTATCAAAGCACCACAAGAAGCTGTATATAGAATTCAGCTCTTAAATACAAAGTCAAATGCTCATCACCTTCTCTCAGCTAACTCTGGAGCTGATCTATTTGAACCTTAAAGAGACCCACATTTCTAACTCTGACATTTAAAGTGCCTTGAGGTATTTGGCTGTGTCAAAGGTATTATATAAAAGCCAGTCATTGTTACAGTGTATACCCTAGTGCTGTGCTCCATGACACCAAGAGCTTAACTTACATGGCGAGCCTTGTTTGAACTAATTACATCTCATGTCTCTATTTCCCTTGTTAGCCGTATCCGAGATGACATGCCAATCGAATTAGGTGCTCTGGCCTTTGGGTCCTCAGAGAGTGTAATTTAATAACTTTGTAATAATGCGACCTTTCCGAGCCTAAAAAGGATAAGATGCTGCTTTTCATTCCTGCCCAGATGTGTTAACGGTTCAAATTAAAACCCATGATGGTGAGTCATTTATCTTGTTTGCGCCTGTTGGAGATGCTGTGAATTTTGCAGTGTCTAATGTATTCAGTGCCAGCGTTAACCCTTGCGCCCATTACTTACGTCTCTCAGTCCTGTCATGCAGGAAGACAGGGACTGAATGGTAATGATTGCAGAGACTGGTCACTTCTATTGAGCAGCTACCTCTGCTCCTGCTCAGCAATTGTTTTCACATCAGTAATCAGGGAGCGCGGAATGTGTTCAGCATCAAGAGAGGTCATAATGTGCATTTATCTCGCCAGCAGTGACATAAAGGTAATGATCGGCTCACTGAAGTGACACTGAACAACAGAAGGTGTTGCAATGAAAGCGAAGGAAATGCTTGCATTTATGTAGCGCCACTCACGAACTCAGGGCACTTCAAAGTGCTTTAAGGTCAGTGGAATGTTCAAAATCAAGAACCAGAGGAAATCGATCTGAGGGGAAAAGAAACAACAGCATTGTAAGGAAAATTACATGAGAGCAGTGACTGTTCAGGATTTAAAGTTCAGTGGAATTAAGTGTTCTTGCAAAGACCTGGCATGGGCACAGTGGGCCGAGTGGCCTCCTTCTGTGCTGTACCCATTCCCTGATTCTAAGTACTAATCACAGTGACAATGCAGGGAGCACTGCAGCCAATTTATACACAGCGCGCTCCAACATGGCCAGATAAACAGAAACAAAAACTTAAGTTGCTGGAAAAACTCGGCAGGTTTGGCAGCATCTGTGGAGAGAAATCAAAGTTAACGTTTGGGGTCCGGTGACCCTTCCTCAGAACCGAAATGTTAACTCCAATTTCTCTTCACATATGCTGCCAGAGCTTTTCCAGCTGCTTCTGTTTCCGCTTCCGATTTACAGTTCTTGTGGTTTTTATTACGGCCAGATAATCATTTTTTGTTTGAGGGATAGACATTGGCTGTGACACCTCGATTAAATTGTCCATGCTTCCTTAAAATTGTACCAATGTGATTTTCTCCATCCCCCTAAAAGACAGGCAGATGCCATTCCTGACAGAGCAACATTTCGCAAGTTTTGAGAAGAGTTGAAGCTGTGGTTGAGGTTCTGGATGTAGGTTTGCTCGCTGAGCTGGAAGGTTCATTTTCAGACGTTTCGTTACCATACTAGGTAACATCATCAGTGAGCCTCTGGACAAAGCACTGCTGGTGTTTCCTGCTTTCTATTTATATGTTTGGGTTTCCTTGGGTTGGTGATGATATTTCCTGTTCTTTTTCTCAGGGGGTGGTAAAGAGCAGCATTTCCTCAGGACCAGCTTTAGGAGAAATGGCCTCGGCACTTATATCCCAGTGGGATTTGAACCCATGGCTCTCTGGTAGGTATAGTGGCTGTTGAGCCTTGCCTAACATCATAGTTTATGAGCAAATTGAAGGATTGGTCTCCTAACTGCCAAATCATTTATGAGAAAGTGAAGACGCAGATGCTGGAGATCAGAGTTGAGAGCGTGGTGCTGGAAAAGCACAGCAGGTCAGGCAGCATCCGAAGAGCAGGTAAATCGACATTTCAGACAAAGCCCTTCATTGTGACATTAGGCAAGGCTCAACAGCCAGTACTTCCACCAGAGAGTCATGGGGTCAAACCCCACTGGGATATAAGTGCCAAGGCCATTTCTCCTGAAGCTGTCAGGCAGCATCTGAGGAGCAGGAGAATCGACATATCGGAAAGAGCCCTTCATCAGGAATGTCACTTGACCTGCTGTGCTTTTCCAGCACCCGACTAACAGCCAAATCATCTGACTCAGCATCAGGTGAGCACACTTGGAGTCTTACATGCAGTTTTGGTCTTCGTATCTGAGGAAGGACATAGTGGCAATGGAGAGAGTGCCACATAGATTTACCTGGGATGGCAGGACTGACATATGAAGAGAAATTGTAACATTCAGGACTGTATTCTCTGGAGTTCAGAAAAAAATTGAGGGGAGATCTCAGAGAAATCAACACAACTCTAACAGGATGAGATAGGGCAAAAGCAGAATGTTCCCAATGACTGGGGAGTCCAGAACCAGGGGTCACAGTCAAAGCATACCCTATGCGGCTTTCTTTCTCCATCTTGGGGGTCCAGCCTGGGATTCCAACCGTGGCGGTTGGAGGGGGTGGAGACCTGCTATGAAATGGACTATGCTGGACTTTGTCTGAAATTCTCTTTCTTTTTAATTTCTTTCTTTTCATTCTGTTACCATGAGAGGACTGTTATTCTGAACTTTTTATTTCTTTATTTTTCTAATTTGTTCTTATGATTTTGAAAGTCTATACTGCCAAACCTTTTATTTTTTCATATATCTCCTAAGAATTTGCACTCAAGAATCTGTACTCAGGTACCTAAGACGGCACCAGCAATGACAATTGTAAACGTTTCACTGTGACAATAAAGCTAAATCTAAAACTCTTGACAGTACCCTAGCTGTGCTTGATCGTGATGGTGGGGCCCTGAAACCACCCATAATAAATCCTGTCCCAATAGTTTTAGATTCAAGTGAAAATCACCTGGATGCTGGGAAACTGTTTTCAAATGTATATGGGAAATAGGAAAGGTTACCAGTGTTGGAGTTAAACACAGTAAGCGCAGCAGGTCAGGCAGCATCCAAGGAACAGGAGAATCGACACTTCAGGCAAGCCCGAAATGTCGACTCTCCTGCTCCTTGGATGCTGCCTGACCTGCTGCGCTTTTCCAGCAACACATTTTCAGCTCTGATCTCCAGCATCTGCAGTCCTCACTTTCTCCTTAAACACAGTAAGGACAAGATCATAGTAACCTTCTCTGGAAAGAGTACAATCCAGACCTCTGATCTTCGTTATCATGTTAAATTTCAAGTGACAGTTTCTGGGATTTTGTTTTACATTGTCCTTCTCAATGAGTGACAACATTCCTCCCATCCATCCTCTCATTGTACTATTCCCGAACAAAGACAAGGAGACTTTGATAGTCTTGCACTTTTATATTTTTAACTGTTTTATTGCTCTTAAGTAGCTTCCGTTGTAACCCTGACAGGGGATGGAAAATGATTCTGCTTCTCTAAATATACACTGGGGAAAAATAAAAAAAGCAATTAAATATTGGAAGTGCCAGATTGAAACATGTCCACCTCTATAACCTTTGATCCTAATCCCATGGTGATATTTATATAGTCCCCATTTTGCTTTTTGAAGAATAATCCAATTTCTTCTAAGCAATAAATCTGCACCAAATGAAATATTTTGTAGGGGTGGGTAATTCCTTTTAATCTCTGTTCTCACAGTTTGAATGCTGTGTCACCTGGTCTTGATCTAGCCAACTGAGACAAATAGCCTTAGTTCTGAGGAAGGGTCACTGGACCCAAACTTTGATTTCTCTCCACAGATGTTGCCAGACCTGCTGAGCTTTTCCAGCAATTTCTGTTTTTATCTCTGATTTCCAGCATCCGCAGTTCTTTCAGTTTTTATTTATGATGGATCGTCTGCTTCGGTCTGCAACCGTTGGACTCAAAGCTATGATTTGAGAGACAGCATGAAGACCTGGTGGGGTGCTGCATTGTCAGAGGTGCTTTCTGTAGATGAGACATTCAATGAGGCCCAGGTGAAAGTGAGCACCGCAGATGCTGGAGATCAGAGTCAAGATTAGAGTGGTGCTGGAAAAGCACGACAGGTCAGGCAGCATCCGAGGAGCAGGAAAATCAACGTTTCGGGCAGGAGCCATTCATCAGGAATGTGGCCCAGTCTACCCTCTCAGACCGATGCAAAAGATCCACCACCACTACCCTGAAGGATCCTTAATGAGCTGGACATTGTTTATGCCCTAATTAACATTGCTAAAACAGGTTATCTGGTGGCCATTGCCTTGTTGTTTGTGGGATCTTGCTGTGTGTATATTGTCTGTCGTGACTACTAAAAGGAGATTGGAAATTGAAGATTTTCATCTTGCACTTTATCAGGACTGGGAGGGAAGAAATAAATCATGTTCTAGTCCTGATGAGCTCAAAACAAAAAGTTTCAACTTCTGGTCTCCTTTGAGTCATGTTTAAGTGGGGGTTGATTTAGCTCTGTTGGCTGGATCGGTGGTTTGTGAAGCTAACAGTGTGGGCTCAATCCCCACGAGCAGAGGCTACTGTGCAGGACTCTCCTTCTTAACCCCTCTGCCTTTGCCTGAGGCATGATTACTCTCATGTCAAATCATTATCAGCTGCCTCAGTGATGTGGAGGCATGGGCTTGGGGGGGGCGTGGACAGATTCAGGAGCCTGACAAAGGAGCAGTGCTCCGACAGCTTGTGATTTCAAATAAACCTTTTGGGTTATAATCTAGTGTCATCTGACTTAGCCACCTCTACCTAATGAGGGAGAGCACAGCAGTTCAGGCAGCATCCAACGAGCAGCGAAACCGACGTTTCGGGCAAAAGCCCTTCATCAGGAATGCCCCTTCCTGATGAAGGGCTTTTGCCCGAAATGTCGGTTTCGCTGCTCGTTGGATGCTGCCTGAACTGCTGTGCTCTTCCAGCACCACTGACCCAGAATCTGATTTCCAGCATCTGCAGTCATTGTTTTTACCCCATTGTTTTTACCTCTGGGTAATGAGGGAGCAGCCCAAGGTCTGCTAAGATTATGGCAACTGGACTTGTCCATAGAAAGTTTAAGTTCTGTATTACCAAGTGCTTATTCATACTTGACTGTTATGGAACATGCTGGGACACCACGAAATGATGAAAAGTGCTATGTAAATGCAAGTTTTCCTTTTATATTGGGGATGGGATAAAGGGAAGATATAGCCATGAGACACAGCATGCTTAAATATTGACAGGGTGATGCTGCAGTGATGCCATGGAAAATAGCAAAACAGATCAAGTCAAAGGATATATGCCATAAAGTGGAGCAGACATCATTTCGAAACACAGTGACAAGAAGAACAAGGATTATGCTGAGGGGAATTTGTACATTAGCATTCCTGGTCTCTAGAGTACATTGAGAAAGAGAGAAACGTTGTGGAAGGAATCCAGAGGGATAGTAAGCTCAGGTGCTCAGTGGTTTATAGATGAGCATCTTCATCTGCGGTTTTTACTCTCAAAAGGGAATTGAAATTGAGACAATGACAGGAAATGGGAAACAGACATCGAACAATCTGGTCTTTAATGTTCGCATAAAGATCACACACACACACACACACACACACACACACACACACACACACACACACACACACACACACACACACACACACACACACACACACACACCCCTGTACCGTTTCTCCCCCTTGTCTCTTTCACCCCGCCCTTGCCTCACTCCCTCTCCCTATCCCTCCGGAATATCCTCTATTTGCTTCCCTGTGATGGAATTTCTACATCTGAGGAAGGATTGAAAATCTGACTATGAACAGCCTGGATGAATAAGCTGCCATGAATGAAACAGATGGTACCAGGCACTTAAAACCAAGGCACATGTTTGATGGCAATGTGCACCTAGATTTGATTAATTACACGCTATACATTTATGCTTTAACTTGACATTGATGGCAACATTACTGCCAATTTGACATCTCAACAATCCATACAGAATAAATTCCAGGTAACCATGTGCCTCTTTATCTTCAGTGGGAAGCACGGAGACCAAAGATGCAAGTCCCACTTCAAGACAGCGAGTATCATCTGGGTTGACACTTCAATCAGACAAAGATGATAATATTCAAATAGCATCACTCACAAAGCTGAAATGACAGACAGGTCGTCAGAACCTTTCTTCCTGTAGTTTTCTCCAATAGCCTGAAGCATCCTTTGAAATTTGGCATTCTTGCATTTATCCTGATGAGTGCCAGATGAAAAGAGTCAGCAACAAGATTCTCTCTTCAACGAGATTCAGGTTTTGTATGACCAAGTAAAATGTATTTAGAGGCATTAGCAAGTGTAATATTACACATACTTTAAGACAGATAGCAAAAAGCTCAAAGTCATTGGTTTCGAAGAAATCTTTTCAAGGAGGAAGTCGAGTGATGGAATTCCAGAGTTTAGGACTTTAGTAGCAAAGGACACAGCCAACAATTGTGGAATCATTAAACCACTTGGGACTCTCGAAAACCCAGACTTAAAGGTACTACGGATCTCCTTCATTGGATCATAGATACCTTACAGTGTGGAAACAGGACATTCGGCCAATCGAGTCCACTTCAATTCTCTGAGGATTTTCCCATACAGACCCACCCTGCTACCATATCCCTGTAAGCCCACATTTCTCATGGTTAACCCACCCAGCCTACACATCTCTGGACAATAGGGACAATTTCCCATGGCCAATCCATCCTAATATGCACATCTTTGGACTGTGGAAAAAAACTGGAGTCATAGAGTCATACAGCATGGAAACTCGTCCATGCCAACTGGACAGATCTAGCCCCATTTGCCAGCATTTGGCCCATATCCCTCCAAACTATTCCTATTCATACACCTATCAGCAACACTTAGAGAAAAGCCATGCAGACGCAAGGAGAACAGACATTCCTGATGAAGGGCTTATGCCCGAAATGTCGAATTTCCTATTCCTTGGATGCTGCCTGACCTGCTGTGCTTTAACCAGCAACACATTTTCAACTATCTCCAGCATCTGCAGACCTCATTTTTTACCACAAGGAGAACAAACTCCACACAGACAGCTGGAATTGAACCTGGGTCCCTGGCACTGTGAGGCAGCAGTGCTAACCATCTCAGGGGTCATAGGAGTGGAGGAGGTTATTGACACTGGGAGGAGCCACACCATGGTTGTAAGCCCCCCACCACCCCCACCTCCCACAAAAGGCCCCGTGCCACCATTTCAAAGGAATGGTCATGATTCGTTCTAAAAGCAAAGGAATCACTGGCTGGAATTCTGCACCAAGAAGGCACAGCCAAAGCAAGATGCTGACAGACTTCTGCATATCTCCAGCATTTTGTGAGATTATTCCAAATGCATATCTCACTTCTGAGTAAAAGGAATGACTTATCTCCACAGCACCCCTTGCTCATTTTAATTCACTGCAATGCAAACATTATTACAACTGCTCAGCCACCGCGGACCCTGTTCAGACAAGTTTTGACAACACTGAGATCACAGCTCCTTGACGCATGCACTAAATGATTGAGCCATTGATTTGTTATTTAATCCGATCATTAGTAAAGAGGACAGAGAAGTGGGTTGTGATTTAATTACAGGATGCCTGAATGAGGAAATGGTAATTAAATTATATTGGTATTGAGGAAGGTAGATTTCCCATTAACAGGCGCCTAAGAATTAGTGTTACAGGAATGGAGTCTTTCAAGATGTTCCTATGACACACGTGGCCTCTCCCCCACTGTGTGGACGTTAACAGGAAATCAAAACCACTTCCTTTCATCCCCCTCTGTCCCCTTAAATGGTTATTGTATCCAAAATGGGTGGGGTTGCCTGATTGGGAGTTTCCAGATATTGACAAATAGACTCCATCACAACTAGGAGCAGAGGAGCCAGAAAACAAATCATAAGGATGTTAAAAAAAAAGTTTTCCTCATTTCCATTAAATCGTTGCATTTACTGGTTGTAAGTGGGAAGACAGTAGGCTGCTGAATTACTTACAGCACTAAAACTGGCCATTCGACCCAACTAGTCGATGCCAGTGTGTATCCCTCACCTTCAACCATCTTCCACTCTCCTTCATTTCACACTGTCCATCTAACGTTCTGTTTCTTTCTCCCTCATATGTTTATCTAGCTTCCCCCTTGGCAGACAGCCAGGAATCAGCCAATAGGGTAATTACTATCCGATTAGCCATGACAAAGTGGGAGCACTGAGAAAGTTCGAGCCAGGTGACCAATGGGAGGGAAGGGTTGGGCGTTAGTGTTGGCATTGCTGGAGGTAAGTGATGGGACCAGCAGCAACAAGTTTAATTGGGACTCTAGGGGAGGC
Organism: Hemiscyllium ocellatum; assembly: GCF_020745735.1. Lineage (NCBI taxonomy): Eukaryota > Metazoa > Chordata > Chondrichthyes > Orectolobiformes > Hemiscylliidae > Hemiscyllium > Hemiscyllium ocellatum. The sequence goes on from NC_083443.1 coordinate 28,065,473, forward strand.
GATGGCCTAGTGGTATTATTGCTGGACTGTTAATCCAGAGACCCAGGTAATGGTCTGGGGTTCCGTGGCGGATAGCGGAATTTGAATTCAATAAAAATCTGGATTTAGGAGTCTCATGGGGACCATGAAACCATTGTTGATTGATTAGATTAGACTTAGACTTACAGTGTGGAAACAGGCCCTTCAGCCCAACAAGTCCACACCGACCCGCAACCCACCCATACCCCTACATTTACCCTTACCTAACACTACGGGCAATTTAGCATGGCCAATTCACCTGACCCGCACATCTTTGGACTGTGGGAGGAAACCGGAGCACCCGGAGGAAACCCACGCAGACACGGGGAGAATGTGCAAACTCCACACAGTCAGTCGCCTGAGTCGGGAATTGAACCCGGATCTCAGGCGCTGTGAGGCAGCAGTGCTAACCACTGTGCCACCGTGCCGCCCACTAGAAAAAAAACCCATCTGGTTTACTAATGTCCTTTAGGGAACAAAAGTGCTATCCTTGCCTGGTCTGTCCTACATGTGACTCCAGACCAACAGCAAGATAGTTGACTCTTAATTGCCCTCTAGGGTGGGCAATAAAAGCTGGGTCTGGCCAAAGATGCCTAAAAAAAAATTGGTTTTGATTGAGTTCCTGTGAAGAAGGTGCAACCAAAATCTTTGAATAATATTAAAAGTAATTATGTGGTATAATAATTAAACCATATGACAATGATGATGAATTGTCTTCATTGTGCAATAAATGCTGACCTGGCTAATGGCATCTACATTCGGCAAATATTAAAAAATCAACCATAATATGGAGTAAATAAACAGGAGAGAACAAAGTTGAAGTCTGTGTCCCTATCCACAGCAATATAATTACTTCTCTATGTCCTCAGAAACAATCTAGCTTAAGGGCAACTAGGGACGGGCAGCAACTGCTGATCTTGCCAATGACACCCATCAGCCATGATTAAATGGCGGAGTGGACTCCATGGGCCGAATGGCCTTGCTTCCACTCCTATGTCTTATGGTCTTATGGACACCTGCACTCCATGAATGCATTAAAAAAGAAGCAAGAAAGACATGTGTTTGTGTTGTGCCCATTAACTTTAAGATGTTCAAAAGCTGTTTACAAATCAATATTGTCCTTTTTGAAGAGTCATTGCTGCTGTAATAACGTAGGGCGGCCTGATTTTGTGCAGCAAGCAATGTGGTATCAAAACATTTCCCATTTCTATTGGAATGGGTGTGTGCGACCTTAACAGGTCAAACACCAGCTGCAATTCTGCACCCAAGAGACCTGAAGCCTTGGCTTTTGCCAACCCATGCCTAAGCACTGTGTCCTTGAGTAAGAGGGTGTGTTCCAACAGGAAAAGGTTGTGAGCTCTGTGTCAGCCAACTCGTTATCGAGCAGGTTCACTCTTGCTGGTTTCTGCTCTTCTCTGAAGCGACAATCTTCCAAATAGAGGGCAAACAATCACAAGCTGTCAACGATGAGTGACGTCGTTCCTTGATGCATTATCTGGCAGAGTCGTGGTTCCTCAGGCTGTTTCCTGCACTCCCGCGGGCTTCCTTGAACTGGGAAACGTGGTGTTACATGAGGATGTGGCATTTCAAAACAGCTGAGGGATGCATGTTATAACCAGGTCAGTTTCCACTGGGCTGTGGCTTTGTTGTCATTTCATTGTGCAATTTCCAGGGAGCAGGCAAGGTGCAGTGATGCTGCCAAGGACAGCCCCTCGCTTTGGCAGAGTACACACATCCTTATGTGTTAAACCCATAACCAGGACTATGCAAATAAAGAGCTCTAGATAACACCCTCTCTGTTAACAGGGCATTTCCACAGCATAGACTCATACGGAGTCGTACAGTCACACAGCACGGAAACAGAAGACTTTGTAACCACCCAGTTACGGGTGCTCTCTGCTTCCGTGTTGGGAAATGTTCACAGCAAGATTCCAACAGTGGTAATTCTGAAATTGTAACGCCCCCTCTCCCCCCCCCCACTTTCCTCCATTTAAGTATTGGCCAGGCGGTTTGGAAATTTGGATTGTTCCCCTTCAGGTGAAGCCACAAGTCCTTGCACGAACCAAATGGGCAGTCCAGTCCCTGTTATGGAATCTCACCTGAAAGATGGCACCTCAGCAGTGCAGCACACCCCCCCACACCTCCTCCCCCCGCCAGTCTGGAAAACATATAACAACAACTTGCATTCAGAAAGCACCTTTAAAATACCTCAAGACACTTCACGGGATTGCTGTCAAGCTAAACCTGGTGCCCAGTCACTTAAGAAAGTGTTAGGACAGGTGACAAAATAGTTGTCAAGCAGTCAGACCTTAAGGAGCAGTGCAAGTAGGGAGAGGGAGGTACAGAGGCGAAAGAATTTATGAGGGTAATTCCAGAACTTAAGGACAAGGCAGTTGAAGGCATAGCTGGAAAGAGAAAAGGGTTTAGAATCCAGGATGTGCAAGGGGCCTAAATGGGAGGAGCACAGAGATCTCCAAGAGTTTTGGGCTAGGGGAGTCAAATAACTGCACAGAGGCTGGTATTCCATCACCGAGTCACCCTTTAGTTACACATGGACTCTGACCAGCTAGCTTAGAGTTAGTCCCTAGAGTGAGGAGACTCTCTGAGAATCCTGCTTAATATCTGTCAGCCAGGGCTCCCTGACTGGACCGGGTTAACGGCTCCAATTAGGGATCTCATACTCAACGATATCCATCTGGCCAATAAATATTGTAACCGTACCCACATTCACCACTTCCTGTGGACATCACTCCACACAAACCACTTTCTGTGTGGAAATGTTGCCCCTCATGTTCTTTGTAAATCTTTCTCCTCTCACCTTAAAAAGGTGCCCCATAGTCTTGAAATCCCCCATCCTAGGGGGGAAAGAAAACACCTGCCATTCAACTTATCTATACTCCTTACACTTGGATACGTGAATAGGAAAGTTTTGGAGGGATATGGGTTAGGAGCAGGCAGGTGGGACCATTTTAGTTTAGGGTTATGGTCAGTATGGACTGGTTGGACCGAACAGTCTGCTTCCATTCTATAACTCTATGTTCTGGTCAAATCTTTGGTGTAGGACTTGAAGCCACACCAATCAGCTCAGAGCAAAAGCACTAACCCATTGTTCTATGGCTGACACTGGAACCAAGCAGCTGGCTAATGATGAGGAGAGCAAGGATCAAGTGTGCTTCTGTTTCAGTCAGAGGCACATCAATCAAGATGTGGCTGCCTCATCGTGTCACTAACTGAGGGAGTCCTACAAGTGGCAAGTCAATGGTCTGATTGCAACATAACGTGCTGTGACTTTAAAACTTGCCAGGTAAATGATACAAGCCTTCTGGATCTAGTGTCCATGTTGGATTTGAAGTGATAATATGATGGCAGTTTATCTATACCAGCCCATGTTATACATAAGTTGAAGACATACTCCCTTATCTGCTTTCACTCAAGGTTGCAAAGCTTAAACTTTTAGCTATTCTTGGAGCTCACATCATTTACACCTGGGATTTTTTGAGGAGTGTTAAATCATTCCAAATGTGGTATTTCTTTTCCTTCCTGGGACAAAGCTATGCTGAGCTCTTTGCAAGGCGCTCATGAGAACAGTTAACGCCAGTGGCAGGCAATAGTGAGGGGACAGAGACCTTGTTCGGTACATAACTCTACCCAACATTAAGGCAAGGCAACAGTGCCAGGAGAGATTTAGAAATCCTAACCCTACCGAGGTACTCAACGTAATGAATATTAATGTGAAACTGACAACGCAGTTTGAACTAAAGTTGAGGTTTCAAATATATCTCTCCCTAAATTAAATCCTAATTGTAGCAAACATCACCATTGAGAGTAAGCCCACTCATCAATCTCTGCAAATTGTTAATTGATGATTGACCATTACTCAGAGGTCAGCTCTGATTTTGGAAGATGTATTTAGGTGCATTTGTCTTCCTTTTTCTGTTGTGGTCATGTATCCTGTCACATAGAATCTGGGTTAGATGTAGAGGTAGATTTATTTCCCACCAGTGTTTGTTTCTGTCTTGCAATCATCAGGACAGACACAAGAATTCCAAACGTTAAAGAGAGCAGAAATCGTCTTGTATCTGCACTCTTGTCTCATGGAGTATACATCGCTGCTTCCATTAAAAATGGCATTCTCACGTGAATGCAAGATGAGAACCTCACTGGGTTTTTTTTTAATCAAATATTTTTCATTTGCATTAGTCCATGTTTTACCTAGATTCTTCTAAGCAGCTGAGGCTACTTTAAATGTATATTCAGCTCAAGTTTTGACCATCTCTCCTGTTTTAGCTCAGAGAGCCTTGACTTGCTCCTCACACTCCATGGGTGTTGCTACTGAGTTGGTTGCTAGGCCAGATGTCTCTGCCTAACCCCAAGGTGCAGGAGAAAGGTGTCTGTTTTGCAAATGCTGGCACTCTTTCACAAAGACATGCCAAAATGGGCCATAGTGTGATAGTCTTTGGGCATGGACACATTGGGCCAAATGGCCTCTTTTGATGCTGTGTTGACAGAAATTCAGAGATAGAAAAAGAATATCCAATCCTCAAGCTGAACTCTCCCTGTGAATTGCATTCCGCCATTAAATCCCATCTCTTAGTATACCAACTTCGCCATCACATCACGCAGTGAATAACCTGATTGTTGTTGCTTTGACACTTCCTGGACAGTATGAAAAACATTTCTCACGTTCTGAGTAAAGAAGCTTTCACCGATACCAGTTTTAAACGCATTGTTTGCTACTTTCCATTCAAGTCCTCTGGGCCTAGTTGCCGTGCTGAATTTGAAGTGATAATACGACAACAGTTTATCTGTATCATTTCACGTTGTACATAAGTTGATGACACGCTCCTTTAACTGCTTTCACTCAAGGTTGCAAAGCTTAAACTTTTAGCTATTCATGTGTTTTACATTTGGGATTTGTTTGAGGAGCATTAAATCATTGCAAATGTGATATTTCTTTTCCTCTCCAGGATGAAGGTACGTTGAGCTATTTGCAAGGTTCTCATGACAACACAACTGTGTTCAACTGTTAGTTCCTCTTCCCTTGGTTGAATAATCCACCGTCATTCATTAATTCACACATGAACATTGACCATTTATATGATGCACACACAAAACATAGAAAATAATGTCTCTTCCTCTACCCTAACAAATCTTTTATTTACCTTTTTTGCCTCCGTTCTGTCTCTCCAGAGTCTTCTACACTCAAGAGGAACATAATCTTCATCATGCACAGGGCTGGCCCTACCTCTGGGCTAGAAGGTCTGTGTTCAAGTCACACCAGAGGTGGGTCATAACATGATTGAATGGATTGTCTAAAATATATGCCACCTTCACTCTGAAACTGGAGTTACGTCTCGTCACTGGAAAAAAAATTGGGAAAAATTATTTGAAGGGATCACTGGGAGGGAAGGGGAAATTAAGGGAAGTATGAATTATTTTTCCTCTTCATAAGTTCTCCCTTGAATAAATTGGTTTTCCATTGACTTCTCTGGCTACAGCCATCCTCTAACTCTGTAGGTACTGCTCATGTACATGTGCCCTCAGTGCGTGTAGGATGTTCCCCATTGGATGGACATCACATGCCCAGCTGTCCTCCCAGCATAGCAGTGAGCAGCTCCAGGAATCCTGAGTGATCAGTGGGCTTTCGATCAGACATTTGCTTATAACTGATCGAATGCAAATAATTCATTTGTAGCTTCAGATCTTGGGGCAGTCCTTCAGGGATCATGCCGTGCTGATAGATTTCAGACAGTTGCCTCAAGACCTACACTGATTGAAGCAACGATTTGAGCTGTTCTGGTTCATTTGTCATTATGATCATTCTAGTGCCCTGCATTTCTCATTCATGATGGTGCTGGGGGAAACAAGGTCAGAAGTAACATGACACCGATTATAGTCCACCAAGCTTTCTCCAAAAGCTTGCAATTTCAAATAAACCTGTTGGACTATAACCTGGTGTTGTCTGACTTCTGACCTTTTTTATATTCATTTACTGACACCACTGGCTAGACCAGCATTGATTGCCTATCCCCAGTTGCCCAGAGTGTAGTCACGAGTCATTGCTGTGGGTCTGGAGTCACATGTAGGCCAGACCAGGTGAGGGTGGCAGTTTCCTTCCCTAAAGGGCATTGGCGGATCAGATGGGGTTTTTCCCAAAAATCAACAATGGATCATATTAGATTCTTAATTCCAAATTTTTTTACTATTATTGAATTCAAATTTCACCATCTGCTGTGGCAGAGATTTGAACGGAATCCCCTGAACATTACCAGAGTGTCTGGATTAACAATCCAGCAATAACACCACTAGGCTATCACCTCCCCCATGTAACACAGGGATAAGTAAACCACATGAATGAAGAAGATACGGCTGAGAAGAGAGCATGTGCTTTGTCAGGCAAATGTTTGTATTTGCACATGTATGTTGGTGTGCACATTTGTGTATGTACATTTGGCTGGGGGGTGGGGGGGAGCGTGTGTGTGTCAGAGAGGAATGGTTTTCTCCAAAGTGTAATAATAGACTTAATGATTCACATTTAAATACTACAGAGTGCACATCATCCCTTAATTACAGATCAAAGCGAGTGTGGGAGACAGGAACTGGCACTTGCTTTGAAAGCAGATGTTTCATGGCCTGATATTCTGCACCCTAGTGGCATCTGTGTTCTTTCCAAGCCCATTACATCACCCCTATTGCATTAGATTAACCTGCTCATGAACCTAACCCTACGAAGCTTCTGAGAAATGTGTTTGAGTTCCATCAGTCTCGCTGTTAGCGGAGGGGCCTTGCAAACATGTCAACTTAAAAATCAAGTAGCATTGTGAAATTTATCCCTGTTTGTAATTGTACCCAACAGGCCTGAAGTAATCATGAGAAGGACAGGTGCAGCAGATGCATGGGAACACCATAATCCACAAGTCCCCTTCCAAACCACACAACATCCTAACTTGAAACTGGACTTGGAACTAGGTCACAGTCTAAGATTACAGGGAGTAGGCCATTGAGGACGAAGAGAAGGAGAACTTTTTCACCTGGAGGGGAGTGATCTAGTGAGTTTATGTAGTGAGACTGCAGATTCTCTGCCACAGAAAGTGGTTGATGCCAAAACATTGAATGTTTTCAGGAAGCAGGCAGACATAGTTCTCAAGGCTAGAGGGATCAAAGGGTGTGAGGCAAAAGCTGGAAGAGAGGACTGAGTTGGATGATCATGTTGAATGCTGGAGCAGGTTTAACAGGCCCTTATAACACTGTTTCTTCAGTGCAGCTAGAATCCACCCCCCTCTAACAGTACTGTGGATATCCCTATCCTGGAAGTGGCAGTGACTTCAAAACTCAGCCCACTTCCGGTTCTCATGAACGCTTAGAGATGAGCAACAACTCTAATCTTGCCAGTCCATAAGAGGTTAAAAAAACTACCTGTCCCAAAAGGGGAACTGGTCAAAATGGGAAATGGTTGACATGGCAGAGACCCCTATCATGATGTGGAGGTGCTGGTGTTGGACTGGGGTGGACAAAGCAGAAGTCACATGACACCAGGTTTTAGTCCAACAGGTTTATTTGAAATCACAAGCTTTCGGAATGCTACCCCTTCGTCAGTTACAGGCCACTTCATCTGATGAAGGAGTAACGCTCCGAAAGCTTGTGATTTCAAATGACCCTATTGGATTATAACCTGGTGTCGTGTGAATTCTGACTTTGTCCATCCCAGTCCAACACCAGCACCTCCATATCATGATAGGGGTCTCTGCCATGTGAAGACTTCTGTGATCTTGGAATGTCTTTTGATTAGATGGAGGTGGATAGGGAATTTGAAAGGCCTAAATGGCTATGATCCATTCCAGGCTTTGTGCATTTTTATTACTTCAGTAAAACATCAAACATGTCTTGCAATATAATATGCGACTTACACATACATATTAGGTTGCTCTAACTAACTAGCCACGTAATCTCCCAGGGATAGCTAAAAACAAGATAATATAGTATTGGGGGGAAAGAAATTGCAATTTTCTGTCCCGCAAGCAATGCATTAGAATCCAGCATAATGCAACAGCTAGAAGAAATGTCTTCAAAGACTATAATTAAATCAAAAAATGCTTGAAAAACTCAGCAGGTCTGATAGCATCTGTGGAGAGAGATGCAGAGTTTCTGGTCTGTGACCTTTCAACAAAACAGATGCTGAAGTCCTCTGATGAGAGCTCATCAAACTCCAAGACTCTGTTTCTCTCTCAAACCATGCCACACCTGCATTACAGGATAATTCCAGCATTTCCTGTTCTTATTTCGGACTCTCAGCATCCATAGCAATTTCCTTTTGCCATGCAATGCCTTCGATATGTCGAAGTAGCTCTCTGCTGATTTTTTTGTCATTATCCGCATGGCCATAGTGGAATCTTGCTATGCACAAATTGGCTGCAGCAGCATTTCTTACAACTGTGCCTGGCATTTCAAAAGCACTCCAACGGTCGTGGCCCGCTCCTGAGGTGTCATGCAAGGCGCTATGTAAATGCAAGTTTTTCTTTTTGGCACACATGAGAAGTTAGAGTCGAGTCAGATGTTAAACAGAGTGAGGCTGCCACCCAGAAATATTTGCAGTTGTCTTGCCCACCCGCCTGCCAACACAGAGTCCGCCAGCTGTTAGGAATGACAGTCACTACTCACCAGGGCATCATCCTCTGTGACTTTCACTGATGTGAAGAGACAGGCATTGCCACAGGCTGTAACTCATCACTGTGTGGATTTCACGATGTCACCTTCCCACACTGAGCCTAGCTGACAGGCAGCCTGACGCTGCAGCTTGGTCAGCAGCTCCTGACGATTTTAGCCCAGTGTTGGTCAGAGCTCACTCCTTTCCTCTTTCCCTGTGACAGGAAAATGGAATCAACGCTAAAAAGGAGCCCAGTAAAAATAAATGACACCAAATAAGGTCATGTGCTCAAACTGAGGGGGGAGGGAAATAAACAGGCGGCACGGTGGCTCAGTGGTTAGCTCTGCTGCCTCACAGCACCAGGGACCTGGGTTCAATTCCACCCTCTGGGTTTCCTCTGGTTTTCCCCCCACAGTCCAAAGATGTGCAGGTTCAGGTGAATGGCCATGTTAAATTACCCCGTAGTATCCATCATGTACAGATGGGTCAGCCATGAGGAATGCAGGGGAACAGGGATGGGGTGAGTCTGGGTGGGATGCTCTTCAGAGGATAGATGTAGACTTGATGGGCCAAATGGCCTGTTTCCACACTGTAGGTGTCCTACGATAATAGGCAGAGCAGCAGTGGTGGAAGGGGATTGAGAATAATTGGAAGACATATGGATGCCAGGGATGATAGATTATATTGTTTTGGGTAGATGAGAATGTGGGTCTCAAAACACAAACAAAATCGCTGTGATCTAATTGAATGGTGAAACAGGCTTGAGGGAACTGAATAGTCAACTACTGCTCCTAATTTGTGCTCCTCAACTAGGATGTGAATTAAGGCTTGATGAGATTCCAGCTCATAGAAACAATGAGTTCAAGATTCAGTCAGGTGCCTCAGAGCATCTTTTGAGGGTTTACTGAATTATCCACACACTGACGATCACAATCTCTTCTGATTATTATTGAGGGGAGGAGCGTACACACACACACACACACACACACACACCTGGAAACCAAAGTGATGCGTTTGCTATCAGTGTTCTATCCGGAAGATAAATAAATCTGTTTGTCCCTCTTATACTCAAGAGGCTCTCTTGACAAGAGCTCTATATTGACATACCATCGGGATCAATCTATGTTTCTGCTTGCTCTGTTACTCTGCCTTTTCTTGCCCTGTACTGCTCCTCCAGATTTCCTTTTTTGGAAGTTTTACTTTTAAGCACCTTCTTCAGATCCCTCTTTCTAAACACATGTTTGCTGCCCCTTCTCTAACATTTGAAAGTAGAGGCAAATGAGCTGCATTGGTTAGCTGTGTTGCAAGAAAATATTTCATTAGCTGTGAAGGAGAGTGCACCATAGCCTGTGAAATGCTTTGAACCAACTCAAGAGCATGATAGGGGCTATGTAATTGCAAATTCTTTCCTACCCCCTGCTTCTCAGTTCATTTCATCAAATCACCGTGAAGTGCCTTGGGAAGTTGTGCTATTTCCAGGGCACACAATAAATACAAGTTGTTATTATTGTGTACTACACACAACTTGCATTTGTAAATCATCATTAATCTCCCAACACAAACTCTCCAGCCCAGGTTACATCCCTGTCAATCTCCTCTGCATCCTCTCCAACACCTTCATATTCCTCCTATAATGTGGATTCCAGAACTGTTCACAATACTGCAGGTTTGGTCTAATCAACACCTTACACGGTTCCAACACATCCTCCCCGCTCTTAACCTCTATGCTTCAACTAATAAAGGTGAGTATCCATATGCCTTCTGAAGCCTAAACTTATCTGTCTGTCCCACTATGTTGACGGATTGGTGGACATGTGCTCCAGTTTGAAAAGTGCTTCATTACTAAATTAGATTCCTGTTTTACAGCCAATTTCAAATTCACCTCAGCAAATCTTATTGTAGGAATGAGATGCATATTTTACATAAGGAACAAAAAAATTCTATTGCAGACAACTTTTATTTAAAACCAAAAACACACATTGTTGGAGAAACTCAGCAGATCCGGCAGCCTCCTGGCATCAAATTCCATCAGAAATTCATTCCACTCTCTTTGCATTTCCACTCTCTGACTCCATTTTGACCCTTACTCTTCAGTCTGTGTTTAGTTGTTTCTTACTATTTGCACTAACAATCTTTCATCCTATTTTCAGTTACCATATGCAAGCTTGTTTGAAAAGTTTTATCACCTTATTTAAATAACCTAAGCTGTTAGAAACTAGCATAGAGTATGGAGTGCGAGTCTGGGTAGGAGACTCTCCAGAGAGTCAGTGTGGACTTTTTGGGCCGAATGGCCTGTTTCCACACTAGGGATTCGATGGCTCCTTATAACCCTGTGATTAATGTGGAAGAATGCCAAGGTTTTTGACAGGAGAGTTAACATACAAATTCTGACACTGAGCCGCACAAGGAGATATTGTGACAGGAGCATGGACAAGCGTTGGCTTCAAGGAGATTGAGAGGCTTAGGGATGGAATTCCAGAGGCTAGGGCTGAGGAAAGCAAACGCGTTACTGGCAATTGTGAAGCGATAGAGATCAGGAATGTGAAGTGGCCGGATTTGGAAGAGCATAGAATTATCGCAGGAAAAGGCTCACTCTGCTGACCATGATGCCAATTTAAACTGGTGCCTGCATATGGTCGGAATCCTTTCATTCCCTGCTTGTTCATGACTTTGCCTGAATGCTGCTTAAACATTGCTACCTCATCTGCTTCTACCACCTCCCCTGGCAATGTATTCCAGGCAACTAACACCCTCTGTGTAACAACCTTGCCTCACACAACTCCTTTAAACTTTCCCCCCCTCACCTTAAGCTATGCCCCCATCTGACACTCCTACCCTGGGTAAAAGACTGACTATCCACCATATCTATGCCTCTCACAATTTTATATACTTTTGATGGTCTAGGAAAACAATCCAAGTTTGTCCAACCTCTCCTTATAGCTCGTACACTCCAATCCAGGTGACATTCTGGTAATCCTCCTCTGCACCCTCTCTAAAGCCTTCACATCCTTCTTATAGAGTGACTAGAACTGCACAAAGTACTCCAAATATGGATTAACTAAAGTTCTATCCAGCTCCGACATGACTCGCCAACGTTGATACTCATTGATTGCCCTGATCAATGAATGTCGTTCAACATCTTTACCACCTTACCTACTTGACTCGCCTCTTTCTGGGAGCTATGGACTTGCACTCCATATCAATTCTAATAGAATTGCAGCCGGTTACAGGAATTTCTTGCTGTAGCAGTCCCTTGAGAAACAAAGAGGAAAGTTGTCACAGAACTTGCACGTGAAATCTTCTGCACCCTATAGTTACCACATGATTCTGGCTCACCAGTGGAGATTCCCAGTCACCCACCATTCAGATGAATTAACAATGAACCTGCTTGGACCCATCATGGATATGCCACCAAGTCCTTGGGTGGGACTCAAACCCATGTTCAGAGGCAGGTATAGTACCCCATACTCTACAAGACTGACATGTTACAGAGATAGGAAGGAATGAGGCCATGAATTGATTTAAGGCCATGAGGAGAATTGCACAATTGAAGGGAATAGGTGGACAGGAAATCAATGTCAGCCAATGAAGGGACCTATAGGCAGCAGAGTTTAAGATGGGTTCACATTCACAGATCTCAGGGTCAATTGGAGTCATAGAGACATATGGCACAGGAGCAGACCCTTTGGTACTTCCAGATTCATTTACTTTTCGCTGTCTCTTAGCCAGTCCTCTGATGTTTGAGATCAATAATGTGGCTTTTCTCTGCTCCTGACTTGGCCGACTCACGTAGCTCTTGATGAGCAGAAATGGACATGGTACTCAAAGTGGAGCCGGACCCAAGCCTGATGCAGTATCGCCATGAACTGACCATTCCACTCCTCCACAAACATACCACATTGATAACTGTGAAGTTGACAATTTGCAATAGCACTTGTCTGAAAACAGCACCGAGAGGCAGTGGATATGAGGCAGAGGTGCCTTGGAGGTTGTACTCAGTGAGCCAAAGCTGGAATGAGAAGAACAATTGCAATGAACCATCCAAATCCCCCGGTGACCCTCCGTGGTGTTCAGTAATTATTCTTAAAGCCTGCAAACTGCTCAATTTGGCTGTCGTCTCTTAATGGCTCCCAGGATTCGATTATCCTGGGTAAACCTAATATATAAAATTAGTGGGAATTCCAACTCCAAAGACCTAAGGGACAAATTTGTCTAGATTGATCATTTTTTTTGTCTCATACCTACAATCTGAAATCTGCAAATAATATTGCTGCCTAAGGCTGTCTCAATTAGACGGGGGAATCGTGATTTTGTGCCATAGCGTAACTCAGACTATATTATAGATGTAGCCAATGTGGCATTTCTGCCACTGAGGTCAATGGAACTGATGTGAAAGGTGCTGCCAGTTCACCAACACCCAATTTAAACTGTCACACGGATTCAAAACCTGCTGCATCAGAATTAGGAGCATTTTCTTTCTTGAATGAAACTCATTTGCCTAATTTATTCAGGCTTCTGGGCTGGAGTTAATCTCCTATATTCCAATGCATTCCCAAGATGCCTGAATGAATACTCCACAAATTGTTTAACCACTTCATAGCACACCTCTTCAAACCTCCTTGGCTCATTAACCTTGTAAAGATGATTGCAATTGTGCGTGTTTATTTGCACAAATGCGTTAGCACTGCTGCCTCACAGCACCGGAGACCCGGGTTCAATTCTCGACTCAGGCAACTGACTGTGTGGAGTTTGCACATTCTCCCCGTGTCAGCGTGGGTTTCCTCCGGGTGCTCCGGTTTCCTCCCACAGTCCAAAGATGTGCAGGTTAGGTGAATTGGCCAGGATAAATTGCCCGTAGTGTTAGGCAAAGGGGTAAATGTAGGGGTATGAGTGGGTTGCGCTTCGGCGGGTCGGTGTGGATTTGTTGGGCCGAAGGGCCTGTTTCCACACTGTAAGTAATCTAACCTATTTTTCCTTCGATATTTTTGTGCATTCCCATCTCAGAAATTGCAAAGTCCCAAACTTGTCTCACATATCCTTGGTTCAATTTCTATCATATTGGTGCAAGGTTTTTGCGTTCAAGCTTGTTTTTGAGACTACTTATAAATCAAGATTAAAAGGTAGCAGCCCTTGGTTAATTGTGGTTAAAACAGTTCTAAATGTGTCAGCTTGGAGAAGCCAGTTTACAGAATGGGTTGGTCTAGTTTGGATTGGGTGAGTTGGGTTAGAATCGTTAAGGGATGGTCTATAAATTGTAATCGTCAAACTGAGATCAAACGTACTGGAGAAAGGGGCTCTGTCATACAAATAAAGGATTGTGAGGAAACTGACTAAAGTCCTACCTTTGTTGCTTGCAGGTAGAGAGAAACCTTCCCAAATCAGAAAGGCCACAAGCTACTCAAAGGGATATCCAAATATTATTTGAAGTGGACCCAAATCTCAAGACATCAGCAAGTGAAGTATGAAGGTAGACATAGACAGCTGTCCGGCAGTCACTGATGGCCCAAGACTTCCAGAGACTGACCTTCTGGAGGAGGATTAAAAGAGGTCAGGAGAGATGAGAAGCTCAGCTCACCAAGATGAAGGACCAGATAAACAGGAATCATAGAGTCAATGATCACAGAAACAGACCCTTCAGTCCAACCAGTCCATGCTGACCATAATCCCAAACTAAACTAGTCCCACCTGCCTACACTTGGCCCATATTCCACGTCCTATTCAAGTTTCTTTTAAACATTCTAACCGCATCCATCACTTCCTCTGGAAGTTCATTCCACACACGAGCCACTCTCTGTGTTAAAAAGTTGCCCTTCGTGTCTTTTTAAAATGCTTCTCCTCTCACCTTAACAATATGCCCTCCCCCAGTCTTGAAATTCCCTACCAGAGGGAAAAGACGCCTACCAGTCATTTTATCTGTGCCCCTCATGACTTTATAAACCTCTTTAAGGTCACCCCTCAACCATCCACACTCTAGTGAAAAAGGTCCCAATTGGCCGTGCTAAATTGCCCATAGTATTCAGGGATGTGTTGATTAGGGGTAAATGCAGAGTAATAGATCAGGAGGATGGGTCTGGGTGGGTTACTCTTGCGGGGTTTGGTATGGATTTGTTGGGCCAAATGGCCTGTTTCCTCATGGTAGGGATTCTACGATTTTGTGATTCTATCCAGCCTCTCCTTGTAACTCAAGCTCTCCATTTCCAGCAACGCTCTAGTAAATCTTTTCTGAACCTTCTCCCTCTTGATAGTATCTTTCCTCTAACAGGACAACCAGAACTGGACATAGTGCTCCAGAAATGGCTTGGTGGCTCAGTGGTTAGCACTGCTGCTTCACACTGCCAGGGACCTGGGTTCAATTCCACCCTTGGGCAATGGCCGGTGTGGAGTTTGCACATTCTCCTCGTGTCTATGTGGGTTTCTTCTAGGTGCTCCAATTTCCTCCCACAGTCCAAACACATGCAGGTTAGGTGAATTGACCATGCTAAATTGCCTATAGTGTCACAGGGAAGTGTGGGTTAGGTGAATTAGTCGGGGTAAATATAGGGTAGTGGGAGTGGGTTACTCTTCAGAGGGTCAGTGTGGACTTGTTGGGCCAAATGGCCAGTTTTCACACGGTAGGGATTCTGTGATTCTTAAGAGGCCTTCCCAACAACCTCAACATGATATCTCAATTCCCATACTCAAAGGTCTGAGCAATTAAAGTCAGCATGCTAAACGCACCTTCTTAACCACCCAGTCAACAGGTGACACATTTTCAGTTACTCGGTTCCCTAGATCCCTCTGTTCTACAGCACTACCCAAGACCCTACTTTTTTTAATTGAATAAGTCATTGGATGCTAATGCCTCCTCTCTTCCTGTTGTCCTTCCCTGAGGAAAATGCACCAGAAGCTGTCATTCCAGATCTGTAGCTGCCAATGTTTAACACATTGTTGACCACCAAGGCACTAACTATTGTTTCAAGAAATGGAAGGCATATTAAACCAGCTTGAGACGTGCAATGTCAGCCCACAGAAGATAACTATCTCAAAGGAATTGTTTGGTAACTGCTTGAAAATTGCTCTGATGAGCTTATAGACAATAATAGACAATAGGTGCAGGAATAGGCCATTCTGCCCTTCCAGCCTGCACCACCATTCATTATGATCATGGCTGATCATCCTCAATCAGTATCCTGTTCCTGCCTTATCTCCATAACCCTTGATTCCACTATCCTTGAGAGCTCTATCCAACTCTTTCTTAAACGAATCCAGAGACTGGGCCTCCACTACCTTCTGGAGCAGAGCATTCCACACACCCACGACTCTCTGGGTGAAGAAGTTTCTCCTCATCTCTGTCCTAAATGACCTACCCCTTATTGTTAAGTTGTGTGCTCTGGTTTGGAACTCACCCATCAGCGGAGACATGTTTCCTGCCTCCAGAGTGTCCAATCCTTTAATAATCTTATACGTCTCAATTAGATCCCCTCTCAGTCTTCTAAACTCAAGGGTATACAAGCCCAGTTGCTCCAATCTTTCAACATACGATAGTCCTGCCATTCCAGGAATTGCCCTCGTGAACCTATGCTGCACTCCCTCAATAGCCAAAATGTCTTTCCTCAAATTTGGAGACCAGAACGGCACAAAATATTCCAGGTGCGGTCTCACCAGGGCCCTGTACAGCTGCAGAAGAACCTCTTTGCTTCTATACTCAATTCCTCTTGTTATGAAGGCCAGCATGCTATTAGCCTTCTTCACTGCCTGCTGTACCTGCATGCTTGCCTTTATTGACTGGTGTACAAGAACACCCAGATCTCTTTGTACTGCCCCTTTACCTAAATTGATTCCATTGAGGTAGTAATCTGCCTTCCTGTTCTTGCCACCAAAGTGGATAACCACACATTTATCCATATTAAACTGCATCTGCCATGCATCTGTCCACTCACCAAACCTGTCCAGATCACCTTGTAATCTCCTAACATCCTCCTCACACTATGGACAATTTAGCACAGCCAACCCACCCAACCTGCACATCTTTGGATTGTGAGAGGAAACCGGAGCACCTGGAGGAAACCTACACAGACACAGGGAGAATGTGCAAACTCCACAAAGACAGTAACTCGAGCGCGAATTCGAATTCGGGTCCCTGGCGCTGTAAGGCAGCAGTGCCTGTCAGGAATGTTTTAGCTCTTTGGGAAGACACAAACTCAACGCTACACATAGAATGTAGAAGCTGGCCATTCGGCCCATCGAGTCCCTACTGACCCTCTGAAGAGCATCCCACTCAATCTTGGTACCCTGTCCACTGCTGTTCCACTCTGTCTTGCAATTGGAACGTGGAGAAGGCATTATGTTGCGAGGGAGAAGGAGGATGCAAGTGGAGGGGAAGGGAGAAAAGAAAAAAAGCTACATTAATCTTCTGCCTTTTGTAATATTCTGGAGCACTTTAGAGCCAATTAAATAATTTTAGACTGTCGTTGTTATCGCAGTGTAACAACCAGAGCAGTCAGATGTGCATAGCAAGATCCCACATACACCAGATAATCCGCTTTGTGATGTAAGCAACAGCCAGTACCCATGCTCCTTCCTCCAAACAGTGCCACAAGAACTTTTTACACCCACCTGGTGTGCCCTCAGTTTAACATCACCTTTGAAAAGCAGCGACTCCGGGAAGGCAGTATTCCCACTAGGAAGTATCTGCCCGAAATTCTGTGTTCCAGTCCCTGGCATGTGTACGCATACCTGGAAAACTGAATTACAGGTAATTTTACACAGGATGTAAAATTCACTTACATCAACCCCTTTCAGGATAAGCGCTCAGGCTCCATTATGTGACCCATAACGTTAGTGGGCAGCACGATGGCACAGTGGTTAGTACTGCTGCCTCACAGCGCCAGAGACCCGGGTTCAATTCCCGACTCAGGCGACAGACTGTGTGGAGTTTGCACATTCTCCCCGTGTCTGCGTGGGTTTCCTCTGGGTGCTCCGGTTTCCTCCCATAGTCCAAAAATGTGCAGGTTAGGTGAATTGGCCATGCTAATGTGCCCGTAGTGTTGGGTAAAGGTGTGGGTGGTGGGTCGGTGTGGTCTTGTTGGGCCGAAGGGCCTGTTTCCACACTGTAAGTAACTTAATCTAAAAAATTCACTGGCTTTCTTATTTTCTCTCAGATTGGGAACAAATTCAGAGACTGAAATTTAAACTGCTAGTATCACAGTTTATTAAAACCGATGTACTGATGCTGCGCCTGCCCATCTATTGTGACTTTAATTCCAGCTAACAGAATCCTCATGATTGCACACAAAATACACTTCAAAGGTGAACCGCACTTCACAAGCAGTCGCGTTTGATATTGTGGAGCCCTTCATGTTTATCACGAATCAGTCACATTTGCTGTAAATTAATTACACTTCTTGTTTTATCTAATTACATCGCACCTGTGGTGCAAACAGAATATGTACAGTCATAAAGTCGCACTGTTATATAGCACAGAAAAAGATCCTTCAGCCCATTCATCCATGCTGACCAGATATCCTAAACTGATCTGAACCTGTTTGCCTGCGTTTGGCCCATATCCCTCCCAACCTTCCTATTCATGTACCCATCCTTTTAAATGTTGCAATTATTCCCACCTCCACCATTTCCTCTGGCAACTCAAGTTTCCCAAGCCAGTCCCACTTGCCTGTATTTGGCCCACATCCCTCTAAACCTTTCCTATTCATGTGCTTATCCAAATATCTCTTATACGTACCTGCATCTACCACTTCCTCTGGATGTTCATTCCACATCTGAACTACTCTCTGTGCGACAAAGTTGCCTCTCAGGTCCCTTTTAAATCTTTCTCCTCTCACCTTAAACAAAAATGCCCTCTAGAGTTCAAAACTCGCTACCCTATTGAAAAGACCTTTGTTATTCACCTTGCCTATACCACCTGTGATTTTATAAACCTCTATAAGGTCATTCGTCAGCCTCCTAAGCTGCAATGAGTAATGTCCTAGCCTATCCAGTCTCTCCTTATAACTCATTTTCCCAGCAACATCCTGGCAAATGTCTTCTGAACTGCCTCCAGCTTAGTAACCTCCCTATAACAGGGCGATCACAACTGGACACAGTACTCCAGAAGCGGCCTCACCAATACTTTGTACAATCTCAACATAATACTCAACATAATGTCCTACACTCAAAGGTCTGAACATTGAAGGCAGTGAGCTGAAAGCCTCATTTCTTTCTTTGCTATCTTGACCATCCAGGCTTGGCCATTCCTAGATTTTTCCCATCAACCTCTGACCATGATACGTCCATAATCTGGAGCTATCAAAACACAAAATTCGGCTGCTCCTGTCCTACCTTGCTACAAGTCCCAACACCCACCAGCCTTGTGCTCGCTGAACTGCATTAACTTCCAGTCTAGCGAAGCCTAGGTTTCAAATTCTTCTGTAGTTCCCACACCATCCCCCACAACACGTGCCCTCTCCCTCAATAAACCCTTCCCCTTTTTTTGTGACTTCCTCCAGTCTACAGCCTTCCAAGATATATGGCCTTTCTGGGTTACTGTGCATTCTTGATTTTTGATGTTCCCATCACTGAAGGCCTCAAGCTCCCTCAGCCCTGGTGCTCCTTCACTAAACGTCTCTCAGTTCTCTTCCAGGTGCATCACAAAACCAACCTCTTTGAACAAAGTTGTCTCCTTTTGTGACTCACTGCCCATGTTGATTCCATAATGGCCTTTCAACATGCCTTGAAGCATTTTGCAGTGTTAAAAGACCACAAAAACAGAGATTATTGCTTGTTCTTCTTCAGAGGGGTGACCTGGGGCCCTTTAATCTGAATAACTAGCACTGGTTTAACATCTCAGCTAAAGGATAGCACCTTTGGCTATTGCCCCATTGCAGTGGAGAGTTAGCCTGGATGTGGTTTGAACCCACAACAGGCTAATCAATTGAACCAAGCTATATCTATAAAACAGCAATGAAGGTACTTCTGTAAAACTGTCAAGTCAGTTAAATGTATGGTCAATGAAACCTTTTATTCCCATCACAGCACAGTAATCTGCTATCAACGGTATCCTGACACTTTGTCCAAACCTTTCCACCTAATTAATGGTAACCATTACTGACTAAAACACATGATAATGTCTGCCTATCACCATTATCTCAAAGGCTAATTTGCTGCATTTGTGGGAATCATCACTGATGCTAACCTGTAGTTCCTGGCTTATCTTGCAAAAGTGCTTTAATTGTGAATTCGTTGAAGTGACCGAGGGAAAGATATTTGCTCTCTCATCTGTTTGAAATGAACGATTCAGCTGTAAAACTGACATAAAACACCACTTTGTACAGTTTCTAAGGACTGTGTTGTGCTACCACAATGACTTCTGTGGGTCCTTGCTGAAAGATTTGAAATGGCACAAAGATGAACACCGAAAGAATATTCGGATTGCGTGGTGATATTCTCAGTGGTTTCATCATGACTGCCTGCTTCCAACCTCAGTCAAACAGCCTTTTCTCCATCTGTAGTATTTTTATGATTGATGGAGAAATTTTGTTAATGCCACCTATAATTTTCTCCTTCGCATTGCCTGCAGTTATGTTCAGGAGATTTACTGTTCAATTTCTGGAGATTCTGGGTCAATTCTTTAGTATGGCAATCCTCTGAGAACAATAGAATCTCCTCTAAAAAGGTCCAATTGGAAAAGTGCTATTTATTTTGCATTCGGTTGTTATATAATATTCAGTTGTACGTTTGTAATGCAGAGATAATATTTTCTTCTAAGTGTGTAAAATGTTTACTTACGATCCTGTTAAAGTATCTCTGCAATTACAAATGTCAATAGGCATGTTTATCCCAGCTCAGATTCTAATCCTTTCAATGTTTCTTTCCACTTGAGAGTCCAATAAACAGATTTACCCAATCAAGTGCAGTGAGCAAAGATCTGTTACCAGACTCTGATAATCTAACTCAGAAGAATGAGACAAATGAATCAATCATAGAATCTCCACAGGGCAGAAAGAGGCCATTTGGCCCATCAAGCCTGCACTGACCCTCCAAAGAGGTTCCTAGTCCCTCATCCTATGTTTTACCATAGCTAATCTGCACACTACAGGGTAATTTAGGTCGATCCACCTAAACTGTAAATCTTTGGACTATGAGAGGAAACTGAAGCATTCAAAGGAAACCCACACAGGCACAAGGAGAATGTGTAACTTCACACAGACAGTCACCCAAGGCTGGAGTTGAACTCAGATCCTTGGTGCTGTGAGGCAGCAGTGCTAACCACTAAGTCATCATGTCACCCTCTGAGCATGGTATTAAATTATGTTACAGAATACCAAAGACAGTTGCATGTAAATTAGATTTGTCAACAGAACTGGAGCTAAAAACTAAACTAGACTGATTTGCATTCCTGCTATTCTCCCAGGTCTAACTCTGTTTCCAGCCTTCATTGGTAAAAACCAATGAGAACCAATCACTCTTTTAAATCAAGTAATATTCTCTTATCTTACTTAAACCAAAATATTTTCATCATCAGCTCTTGGTTTCTTATTCTGCTGGGTTTGTACCAAAATGCGAAGGCAGGACGTTGAGCTCTGATCATTATAAGCTTGAAACTTTTTAACACTTCTGAAGACGGATCACTGAAACATTAATTCTGCTTTCTCTCCATGGATGTTGGCAGGCCTGAGTTTTTCCAGCAATTTTTGTCATTGATTTAAACCCCTCTTCAGTTTTACTTCTCTACTGGGGCTGAGGGGTGGGGGTGGGGAAGTGGGGAGGGGGGTGTCCCTTGAGTCAATCCTTGTGTGTGTTTTATTCTCAAAGCCTCTTATCAGGCCTTTACCTTTTTCAACCAGGTCATTCCTTTTCTGCAGTGGGTTCTCAAAACTATCATAGTACTCCAGCTGAGACCAGCCAATTAGTCATTCCCTTTGATACATACTCCACTCCCCTAACATTCCAATAGCTTTATTGTTATGAAAGCAGTCAGACATTGATTTAATATCTTGAGGGATTGCTTTTGAGTGACTCCAGATCCAGTTCTGATTGTCCAGCTTAGCTTTATTTGAGTAATTCTGAATTTTTGCCAGTAAACATAGCATTCAACTTGATCTACATTAAACCTCTTGCTAATCTTCCCATACAATGTCACTTGGCCTTTATTGTTTATCGTGGAATCATCCACAAACATAGAATAGGTATTTGGGCCTCTAGGTCATTTCACCGATCAAAACTCCAACCAGGAATATTTCTTGGTTGAATAACCCTTTAAAGATAATTATTGGGTAGCACACAACTCAATTATCATTGAAAAGGACATACATTTTCTTAAAGCTTTTCATCTTGTGTTCATCAGGACAATTCGCAAGAATACCAAATTAAGGGAAAAAGTTAATGTTGAATGAGAGCAGAATGGATTCTGATTGTTAGAGGCACTGCTATGGAGAACATACCTATTAATGCAGATTGACAGTTAATGGCCAAGACATTGTTTAAATTTTAAACCAGACATCATTAGATTAGATTCCTTACAGTGTGGAAACAGGCCAACAAGTACACACTGACCCTCTAAAGAGTAACCCACCTGACACTATAGCCAATTCATCTGACCTGGACATCTTTGGACTGTGGGAGGAAACCCACACAGACACAGGGAGAATGTGCAAACTCCACACAGACAATTGCCCAAGGCTGGAATTGAACCTGGTGCTGTGAGGCAGCAGTAGCTAACCACTGTGCCACCCCGACATGTTCAGTCGCATTATGAACCAGCAAATGTCAGTCACCTATTTTGTTGAAATTTTCAAAGAAATCGCAGATACCTATGTCCAATCTGAAATTATAACAATACCCTCTTAGTTTGAGTGCTCTTGTGAAGTGGCAGCATCATTACCTCTGAGCCAGGAGGCCCAGGTTCAAAGCCCCACTTGCTCGTGTGGCATGTAATAACGTCTCTGAGCAGGTTGATTCGACAATATATACTCCGAATACAAAAATGGTGCAAGTGAGGACATTAATGTTTCAATAATGTTTTTATAAAACCTTGAGACACCAGTGGGATGGGTGTGTTCATATCTCATGGCAGAGTATGCCTTCTGTCTGCTCTCCTTTTGTACAAGGGACAGCCTGTCCACCCTGCACTGAGCATGTCAAGGATACATTCAGCTCCTGCTTCTTGTCTCACAGTTACACATTATTATGCAGATTTTTTAGAAAGTCTGTAAGAATCCTTTGGGATCCGTGGAGGTCAGCTTGAGAATCACTGTTCCATGTGGTAACTTATCAAAAGTATTGGTTAAAATCCGAGTAAATTGCATCAAATACTTTCCTGTATCTGTATCTCCCTATCAGAAAATTCCATTAAACTGCTCTACCGTGACTTGCCCTATATAAATCCAATTATTTTATATCTAAATTCTCCACTTCCTTATCCCTGACAATTGATCCCAGGATTTGATGCAGTACTGATGTGAAACTGAAATATTTCCATGCTTGAAATATTTTTTATTATACTGAGCTAAATACCAATTTGTTACGTCTAGGAGTAATTTAGATAGTTAGGTTGCATTCCTGGTTTCCTCTCCACGCATCCAGACTGCAGCTCAAATGAGCAGATCAGGTCTCTTATGAGCTGAAACCTGTGTTTTTATTCTCCGCAGGGTACAGCTAAGCACCTCCCAAGGCTAACTATTAACCCCGAACCACTGGAAAATTACTTACTGGAGATTACATGTGACTTTCAATCTGTTCTCTAGTTACCTCAGATGGCAGACAAATACCACACTGTGTGCAACAATGAGGCACAGCACGATACTGAGCTCTACAACAAGCAATCTAACACAATATCCAAAACTGTCTGACTGCCAAGCAAAGAAAAAAACACGACAGGAGCCAGAGACAGCCTGTAACCTGCTTGGAGAGCCTACTATAAGGGATCGTCATCTCAGGAGAAGGAGTCGATCATTTAGAAGTTGAGGAGAAATTTCTGCACTCAAAGGTCTATGAATCTTCTTCACTCCAGACATCTGTGGATGCTCAGTCATTGGTGGGATGCAGTGAAACTTGAAAGGGTTCAGTAAAGATTTACAAGGATGTTGCCAGGCTTGGAGGATTTGAGCTATAGGGAGAGGCTAAATAGGCTGGGGCTGTTTTCCCTGGAGCGTCGGAGGCTGAGGGGTGACCTTATAGAGGTTTATAAAATCATGAGGGGGCATGAATGTGATAAATAGACAAAGTCTTTTCCCTGGGTTAGAGGAGTCCAGAGCTAGAGGGCATAAGTTTAGGGTGAGAGGGGAAAGATTTAAAAGGGACCTAAGGGGCAACTTTTTCACACAGAGGGTGGTACGTGTATGGAATGAACTGCCAGAGGAAGTGGTAGAGGCTGGTACAATTGCAACATTTAAAAGGCATCTGGATGGGTATATGAATAGGAAGGGTTTAGAGGGATATTCTTTTCCCTGTAACCTTATACATTACTCCTCCTTAACCACCCAATGCCCTCTTGAATGCATCAATTGAACCTGTTCTGAGGACGGATCGCTTGACCTAAAACATTAACTCTGATTCCTCTCCACAGATGCTGCCTTACCTCCTGAGCTTTTCCAGCAATTTCTACTTTTTTTCTCAGTTGAACACTTCTCAGGGAGTGCATTCCAGACCCTAACCTTTCACGATGTGAAATAAAATTCTTACCTCACCTTTGACCCTTTCACAAAACAATTTAAACTGTGCCCTCTGGTAAGATATGAGTGGAAACAGTTTGTCTCTGTCTACTCTTTCCAGACCATTCCTTAGCTTGAAAATTTTTATCAAATCTTCTCTTGCCTTCTTTTCTCCTGGAAAATGGTCTCAACCTCTTTGCGTCATAATGGAAAGCTCTCATCTCTGGAACAATTCTTGTAAGTGCCTTCTGTGCTCTTTCTAATACATTCACATCCTTCCTATCATACAAACTCCAACTGAGATCTAACCCCTGTCCGATACATGTTCATCAGAAACTCC
Source organism: Hemiscyllium ocellatum (assembly GCF_020745735.1). NCBI lineage: Eukaryota > Metazoa > Chordata > Chondrichthyes > Orectolobiformes > Hemiscylliidae > Hemiscyllium > Hemiscyllium ocellatum. Next base: position 28,090,101 of record NC_083443.1, read on the forward strand.
CAGCTCTTGTAGTTTATGCCTCAATTAGCGAAACCTGAATTCTGTATGCTTTATTAATAATTCTCTCCCTAAAGATGTCAGCCCTGCCACCTTTAATGACATAACACATAAACATCTTGGTTTCTCTACTTTGGCATCTCTTTTAACATATTACCCTTTCTGTTCTATTGTCTTCCCACGTTCTTTTTACCAAAGTATAAAACCTCATACTTCTCCACTGTGAACTTCATCTGCTCCATACTTCCCCACTCCATCAACTTGCCAATATCCTGTTGAAGTTCTACGCTGTCCTGGTCCCATGTTTACGATTCTCCCAAGTTTTGTATTATCTGCAAATGTTGAAGTTGTTCCCTGTACTAGGCAGAGGTCTGAGGATCGACCCAGGGGACTTTGCTGATCCACCAGCCCAAAAAACAGCCATTAAACACCACTCATTTTCCTATCGCTCAGCCAATTCTGCCTCCACGATGTTAAGGTCCCTTTTACATCTGAAGTCTAACTTTCTTCATGCCACTACTGCGTGGCAAACACCTTCTCAAAGTCCACATGCACCATGTCAACACCCTTTCTTTCTGTTACCTTCTCAACAACTTCAGAAAGTTAGTTGGAGATGTTATTCCTTTAATAAATCCAAACTGACTCTTCACGTCAATACACATCCTTCTATGTGACACTTCATTCTATTCTGAATAAACAGGGTGGCGCAGTGGCTGAGTGCTGGGACTTAGGTTCAATCCCAGCCTTGGAGATGTATGGATGTGGAATTTGCACGTTCTCCTGTTGTCTATGCAGCTTTCTTCTGGTTTTCTTCATAGCCCAAGGAGGTGCAGGTTAGGTGGGTTGGCCATGAGAAATGTGGAGTTACAGGGTTAGGGTGAGTCTGGGTGGGCTGCTTTTCAGAATGTGAACTGAATGGCCTGCTTCCACCCAATAGAGATCCTATGAATTGCTTCTTTTATATGTTCATGGGATGTGGATGTTGCTGGCTGGGCCAGCATTCATTGCCCATCCCTGGTTCTAGAAGATTCCCCACTGCTGACGTTAAACTGACCGGGTCGGTAATTTCTGACCTTGCCTTCACAGCCTTTTTGACCAAGGTGTAATGCCTGCAATTGTCCAGCCCTAAATCTGGGCAGATTGAAGGGTAACTCCGAACAAGATTAGTGCCAGTGCCTTAGTAATTTCCAATCTCACTTCCTTCAAAACCCTTAGATGTATCTCATCTGGCCTCAGAGAAATCTTTGAACGTTTTAGGAATTCAAGAGGTATGAAGTTTGGGCAGGAAAGTGGAGTTGGCAAGAAAATTGGTCACGATCTTATTGAATATCAGAGTAGGCTCAAAGAATCAGAGTGACCACTTTTCTAATTTCTTACTGTACTTATCATCCTTGTGGCATTACTTGAGACTGGTAACTCAATCTCGTGATGAATTCTCTGAGAGTATTTCACAGATCCCGCTATTTTGCAATCTGAATAAATGTCAGATGTAATACAAGACAAAATTTGTATGAAAGCCCTTGAACTGCACTGGAGTGTTTTAAAAATTCTATATATTTTTCTACAATGAAACAAATCAATGACAATTTTTAAAATTTTGCAAGATGACAACAATTACTTGGGATTGTTAGATTCCTTCATATAATCCTCAAGAGTCATTAAGTCTCTGATACATCATCGAGGGAATCAAAAGCCCTATAATGTGATTGAGCTTCAAGATTAAACAGAACTGGAAGCTACAAATCGGTTTGGGTGGTTGATCATGTAATCAGGGATAAAATGCATCATTTCTCTGAAAACCTGCCATCTGATTAATCCCGGACCAAGCCTACTGCAGGTCCCAAAGCACATTGCATACATTTTCCTCTCCTTCAATTCTAAGCATAAAGGCAGGTCTGACCCGTAATGCCATGATTCCCACGTGGAGAGGGCCCAGAGGCAAGTCCCAGATCTACCCCAGCCAGATCGAACCCTGTGCTCCAGACTCCAATCTGATCCCTGACCAGCCATTCAGCTCCCTAAGGAGTTGCTGTGGTAACACAGACTTCTACATGTTGTAGCCTGGAGCTTAACTTAACTCAATTTCTTTCCAACACACACAGCTCACGAGAAATCTCTTCCACTGGCCTTTCGTGGGCGTTGGAAAGGTTTACTGGAACGTTGGGCTGGTTATAAACACACTTTTCCTGACCGTCAAGTCCTGGATTTGACTCAAACCCATAACACCTGGTAATAAAGCAGAGGCACGTGACATTGCGCTTGGAAAACATCTTTGGCCAGAAAAGTTGAAAATGATGGGCTTGAGTCTCAGATAAAAACAATACATTTGTTACACTTATGTGAGTTTAGTAAGTTTGGAAGCACTGCTCTCCTTGAGGAAGAATATTGTGTATTCCAGTTTTGTTTCCTGACTCTGGGCTAGAATTGAAGTAAGGCTACGTGGAAGTAATGTGGGAATGCTGCATGGCCAATCACTCCCAGGCATGAAGAATCAAGATCATTGACTTTTTTTCAAGCATGTTTTAAAATGCTTTGGTGTTATTCCAGGAGCAGCAAGTTGTCATGATCAACATCTGTCTCTCAAGCAAAACCCCAGAAAGCTACAGTAGAAACCCTACAACGTGAATGGAATCCACACCAACCCATCAAACAGCATCCCACCAAGACTCAGCCCTACCCTAGCCCTGCATTTCCCATGGCTAATCCACTTAACCTGCACCTCCTTAGACACTATGGGCAATTTAGCACAGCCATTCTGCCTAACTTGCGCATTTTTGGACTGTGGGAGGAAATTCCCAGACAAGGGGTAAATATGCAAACTCTACACAAACAGTGACCTGAGGTTGGAATCAAACCCATGTCCCTGGTGCTGTGAGGTAGCAGTGCTAACCACTGAGCCACTAATCTCATTGGTAGCTGAGCGTTCTGACTGCAGATACGTCAATAGTTACTGTTCTTAGAATTATCTAAGTATGGAATCCATCCTGTTCCAAGTTATCTCCCCACATGAACTATCCAAAGTAATTTCTGCTTACTTCTCAAATCATTTGAAAAGCAATGCTTGCTTCATATCAATTTAAAGGGAAGCTATTCAAGCAGATGAAGGGCGTATGAAGCCTATGGAGTTGCAATGATTGGTTATATGAGGAAAAATTGAAAGAGAATTGGGCAGAGCATAAACATGATATGGACTGGATGGGCCAAATGGCCTGTTTCACTGCTGTTCACAATGCTCCATATTAAACCCCTCTTATAGTCACATTACATCCAGGAAATGAAGTACTTCTGAAGTGCGGAATATAGGGAACACAGAAGCCAACTTGTACACAGCAAACTCCCTCAAATAGCAATGAGACAATGATTAGGCAGTCCATCGCTAGGTCGGTGGTTTGAGTGATAAAGATTTGTCAGGGCAGCCCACCAGCATCCTGGAGGTTTACCATTGAACAGAAGCTGGACTGGAGTAACCATATACATACAGTGGCTGCAAGAGCAGATCAGAGATTACTGCAGAGAGTAACTTACCTTCCGACTTTCCAAAGCCTGTCCATCATCTACAAGGCACAAGTCAGGGGTGGGATGGAATACTCCCCGTTTGACTGGATGGGTACAGCTCCAACAAAACCCAGGTTTGGCACCATCCAAGACAAAACTGCCAACTTGGTTGGCACCACATCCTGAAACATTTGCTCTCTCCGTCACTGACACTCGGTGTGCCATTTGTAAGATGCACTGCAGAAATTCACCAAGACTCTGCCGGCAGCACTTTCAAAATCTATGACCACTACCATCTAGAAGGACCAGGGCAGCAGATATTTGGGAACACAACCACCTGCACATTTCCCTCCAAGTCACTCGTCATGGAAAATATTGCCATTCCTTCAGTGCGCTGGATCAAAATCTTCAGACTCCCTCCATAAAGGCATTTTGGATATACCTCACCCAAATGGACTGCATTGGGCAAGAACTCAGCTCTCCCACTACCTTCTCAAGGGCAACGAGGGATGAGCAATAAATACTGACCCAGCCAGTGACATTCACAACCCATAAATGATTTTAAAAAAAGACTCTAAAGCAAACTCCCTACTCTTCTTCAAAATGTGGAATCTTTCATATCCACCTGACAGGTCAGACAGGACCACAGTTTAGTAACTGAGACAACAGCGCATCTGACAGAGCAGCAACGGTCATCATACTACACTGCTGAGTCAGCCAAAAGCTCCTGTTCAAGTTTCTAGGGCAGGACTTGAACACATAACCTTTTGAGTCAGCAACAAGTGCACGACTCACTGAGCCACAACAAACAGCTGGCAATGCACTGATGCGTTTCTACATATGCTAGGCATGCAGCAGACCATGAAGAAATACTTCAAAAATAAACTTCCCTGTCTGAGCCATCACAACCATCTCAGCTGATTATGCTGTGACCACTTATTGTTCTTTAAGCCTCATCTTTTGTAACACTGTCTTGAGGCGATTCAGTTTTAACAAAAGGTGAATAATTGAACTTCACATCAAAAGTTGTCATTTTTGGTAAAACGTCTACAAAAGTTCATTAGATATAGGAACAGAATCAGGCCATTTGGCCCATTGAGACTGCCCCACCGATCATGGCTGATATGCTCCTGAGCCCCATTTTCCTGCCTTCTCCCCAAATCCCTACAACTTACCAATTAAAAACCTGTCTCACTCCTCCTTAAATGTACTCACTGTCCCAGCATCCACCCCATTTTGGGGGAGTGAATTCCACAGATTCGCAACCCTTTAGGAGAAATAGTTTCTCCTCAACTCTGTTTTAAATTTGCTACCCCTGATAAGAGGAAGCATCCACTCCACGTCTATTTTATCCACACCCTTTACCATCTTGATCTCCCCTCACTCTCCTAAATCCCAGAGAGTATAGGCCTAAACTGTTCAATCTCTACATACGACGTACGCCTCATCTCTGCATCAATCCTCTGAACATGCTATCAATGCCACTGCATCTTTCCTCAAATAAAGGGACCAAAACTGTGCACAATACCTCAGGACTGGTCTCACCAATACCTTGCATAGTTGCAACAGTACTTCCTTACTTTTATATTCTATCCCTTTAGCTAGAAAAGGCAACATTCAATACACTTATAGTCATAGAGTCATAGAGATGTAGAGCATGGAAACAGACCCTTCGGCCCAACCTGTCCACGCCGACCAGATATCCCAACCCAATCTAGTCCCACCTGCCAGCACCCGGCCCACATACCTCCAAACCCTTCCTACTCATATACCCATCCAAATGCCTCTTAAATGTTGCAATTATACCAGCCTCCACTACTTCCTCTGGCTGCTCATTCCATACACGTATCACCCTCTGTGTGAAAAAGTTGCCCCTTAGGTCTCTTTTATATCTTTCCCCATGCCAGTTTGTTGTGACTCATAAATGAGTACACCTAGACCTCTCTGTACCAGAGCACCTGGAAGTCTCTCCCAATTAAGATAATAGATCACCTGTCCATTTTCCAACCCAAACGCACAACCTTGCACTTATCCACAATAAACTCCATTGACCACAGTTAAGCCCACTCTCCCAACCTACCTTTATCCATTATCTTAGTCTGGGGGGGGGGGGGGGGTGGAAATGTCGCCCATACTCAAAATAGAGTTTCTAATTCTTAAACCAGTGGGCATGGTCTAAGAATTAGAGCTAGTATTACAAAGCCATTCTAACAAAGAGTGGGGGAGGGTTGAGACTATCTTTCTCAAACAGCAGTTGATGCTAACTCAATTATTAAATTTAAATCTGAGATGGAGAAGTTTTTATTAAAGGAAAGATATGAAGGGATACAGGCCCAAGGCAGGCACATGGAGTTGGGCCAGAGGTCAGCCACGATCTTTTGCATGGTGGAACAGCTCAAGGGGCTGAGTGGACTCCTCTCTTCCTATATTCCTAAGTGAAAAGTTGCATTCTACGCAAATGGAACATCTGAGGATTGTTGGAAAATTTTCAAAATACAGCATTGGTTTTGTGACTGCTATAATGGGATTATCTCGCTACAGTCATTGTGGCACTAACCTGGGTCTTAGAGCTGCTACTGTCAAACATACAGTCACTAGCTAGGCTCTGAGCTAATTAGAACAGCTACTGGCCCTGGAGGAATCTTTCGGTAATGTAAATACAACTTCTATTAGCTAGTCCTGCACATTTCATGCAGACCTCATGCAGTGATTGTAACAAGGCAAGTCAGGTGGATCTCAGAGAATGCGAGTTCCCTGATTGGGGCTGTTAATCTGCTCCAATCAGGGAGCTCCAGCTGACAGATATAAACCGGAGCGTCAGGATGGCACGGTGGCTCAGTGGTTAGCACTGCTGCCTCATAGAACCAGGGTCCCAGGTTCGATTCCAGCCTCAGGCGACTGTCTGTATGGAGTTTGCACATTCTCCCTGTATCTGCGTGGGTTTCCTCTGGGTGCTCCAGTTTCCTCCCACAGTCACAAAGATGTGCAGGTTAGGTGAATTGGCCATGCTAAATTGCGCATACTGTTAGGTGCATTAGTCAGAGGGGAATGGATCTGGGTGGGTTACTCTTTGGAGGGTCGGTGTGGACTGGTTGGGCCGAAGGGCCTGTTTCCACACTGTAGGGAATCTAATCTAATCTATAAATAACAGAGTAAATTCTTCAATAGCATTATAGCCCATTCACGTTGAAGAAAGGCATGTTATAGCAGAACTGACTGTATATGAATTCCAATGGCTCTCTTACAGAAACAAATGACATGGTAAATCAGAATACCAATAACTTTAAAGAAAAATAACAGGAATGTCAGAGGTTCTGTTGGCTCTGAGGGAGCTATAGCAGTGTCAAGGGCTCTCCACATGTAAATAAAGGATGACTTGGTGATGGGATACTGGCCTCTGTAAAGTTATTTCATCTCCTTCAGATGATACTAATTAGAATGGAATTTTAAAAATATTGAGCTAACTATTGAGCCAATTCGGTCAAGACGGGTATTGTAAAAAGGCCCATACTTTAATACGATGGATTGCTGGGGCATTGATCGGGTCGAACTGTAGAAAAAGTTCCTGAAATAGATTAACTTTGTTATGTCTTTTTACTTTTAATGCTAGGTACAAGTCATCTCAACACTTGATAAATAACGCAGGAAATAATTGCACTTTCCAGTAATCTCAAAATGACGGTCATTAAGAGAATCCACCTCAATATTCACACTTCTTGATGTTTGATGCAGGTTCAATGATGGCAGTGATATACTTGCCTCTATTCTCGTCCAAAACAATAAAGCAACTTTCAATAGTACACTGGTTCCATCTTGCTGAATTACTAGGAGATCGGGTGATTTGGTGACAAGGCCAAAGGTTGAACCTGTCCACCTTTGAGCTTCCTTTAATTAACTAAGGCAGCATACACACACTGTCCTTTATTGTTAATCCATCAAGCCTTGTACACCCATTGTCAGTTATTGTCACTTTTTACAATTCACACTTAGTAAAGAAATAGACTATTTATCACCACTCAATAGCATTTCAGAAATGGGAAAATCACTCTGGTTACTGTGTAGAAGCCTTTAACTTTATCTTAATTGTCATTAGCAATATCAGCAACCTCATGAGCACATTTTCAATGTCAGAAGAGAAATCTTCCCACATTCCGTGACACATTACATTAGTGTCCACATTTACGGAGTGATCATGTCCATCTACATCAGTATCTATTGGTTGACTATTAGTGTCAACCACAATTTTTTAAGCAGAAGACTGTGGATTAAACATTAAAGGAAAGTTCTAAGTGCAGAAATCCTGAGTGCATCACTGAGGGAGAGCTACATTGTTGGGGGTGATGTATTAGGAATGACATGTTAAACCCGTTAGTGTGAGTCTAAAAATCCTATAACCTTATTCTAATCCAGAGAAGAGCAAGAGAAACGTCGATTTTTCCTGCTCCTGAGATGCTGCCTGACCTGCTGTGCTTTTCCAGCACCACTCTAATCTTAAGTTATCACCAATATCTATCCCTCAAGTAACATGAGATAAAAAAAAATCATTTAGGCATAATTACATTGCTATTCATAGGAGTTTACTGTGTACAGATTGGCTGTTGTGTTTCCTAGTACATTCCAACAGTGAATATACTTTGCTCCTCAACCTCTTCTCTCACCTGAGGGGTGGTGACATTTAGGTTAAACTGCCCACGAGACATTTCTCACAAGACAGCAGCACCATGGTCCTCTGGGACTACAGTTAACCTTTACCTTTAACTTCAAAAGTACTCCATCACTCCAAAGTACTTTGAGAAGTCATGAAAAGATTTAGATTTAGATTTACACGTCATTGTCATGTGCACTCAAACACAAAGGTACAGGGGTACAGTGAAAAGTTTTTAATATCGCCACACGTGGCACCATCTTAGGTGCAAGTACAAAAAACTAGGTACAAGAACAAAGCAGAAAGAAATCAGGAACAAGGTTAAACATTACAGTCTTTCTGGTATTAAGTTGAAAACCAAAGAAATAAAGCTAAAAGTTCAACCATTGCAATCTTTCTTAAGTGCTTAGCCATTTGGGGACAGTACTTCCTACAATAGCTTGATCTCCTCTGCTTTGGCACGCTCTCCCAGTGTTGGCTCAATCTTCCCCGCTCTCACCATCACTGCAGATGTTGGGGGAGCTTCCATCCCTGCATTGGGCTTGCTTCTGGGATCTCAGACCGCCAAAATCCCAATCCAAGTGCCATCTTGCCAGGCTGTGGCTTCACCTTCGGCCTACGCACTGATCCTCAGTCTCGCTTTCATTCTGCACGCTGAGAACTCACTGAGAATTCTGGGTGTAATGCTCATTCCATTTCAGGCATTGGGAAAGCAGTAAGACAAATGCTAATGCCTGTGTTGCCTTCTGCCAAGTCAATGTTTCTGCTTGTCTATTGCGTAAGAATGTTGAAGTGACCTCAGTCTTACCAGCCCACAGGGCTGCTCTTCCAATTAGAGAGAGAGAGAGAGAGAAAGAGAGAGAGCTGACTGGTGGTGGTTTAGCCTGAGGGTCATTTCAGGCTCATGGAGAGATTGAGAAGGAGAGTCCTTCATGGTTACTTCAGCCAGTGGTGGAATTGAACCCACTCTGTTGGTGTCACTGTGCATCGCAAACATTGCAGACTCCACCACCAGGGATAGATTTCCCTCCTCACCCCTATCCGCATTCCGTAAAGACCAGTTCCTTCCACGACTCCTTTGTTAGGTCCACGCTATCCCACCACCCAACTTCTCCTCCTGGCACCTCCCCTTACCACTGTAAGAATTGCAAAACCTGCGCCCACACCTGCCCCTTTCAGCTCCGTCCTAGTCCCCAAAGGAGCCTTCCACATCTATCAGAATTTTGCCTGCACTTACACACATGCCATCTAGTGTATCTGTTGCTCCCAATGTGATCTCCTCACATTGGGGAGACAGGATCCTATTTGTGGATCGTTTCAGAGAACATCTCGGGGATACACACACGAAACAATCCCAATGCCCAATGGCCAAATATTTTAAATCCTCCTCCCACTCTGCCGAAGACATGCAAGTCCTGGGCCTCCTCCATCGCCAAATCCTTACCACCCGGCACCTGGAGGAAGAATGCCTCATCTGCCGCCTTGGGACTCCCCAACCACACGGATCAATGTGGATTTCACCAGTTTCCTCATTTCCCCTTCCCCCACCTTATCCCTGATCCAACCATACAACTTGGCACTGCCCTCTTGAACTGTCCTACCTGTCCATCTTCCTTCCCATCTATCCGCTCCACCCTCCTCTCTGACCTTTCAGCCCCTAATCCATCTATCTATTGCATTCTCAGCTATCTTGCACCCAGCCCCACCCCCCTTTCCCATTTATCTCTCAGCCCCCTTGGCCACCCCCTCATTCCTGCTGAAGGGTTTATGCTTGAAACGTCGACTCTCCTGCTCTTTGGATGCTGCCTTACCGGCTGTGCTTTTCCAGCACCACGCTCTTTGACACCAATTGCAAGCGAGATGTCCAGTCAAATGAGCTAACCGACCCCCCCCAGTCTGGCAGGACTGCATGAATACATATTAACAATGCTCAACTCTGTGGCATCAGCACAGGTGCAGTATACCGGCACACCACTCACCATTCCTCCCCTGGCCCTCCCCACTCACTCACCCTCACCCTCTCATACATCCTACAGAGAGATAGGAGGACTGCTCAAGGTCATTCCACCACACCAGCTCTTGGTATTAATTATTGAGCAAAGGGAGTCATTCTGGCCATCACGGTTATCTCACATCAGATGACAGAGATGAAATTGAACATTATTTTCAGATGCACACTTTGGCCTCAGTATTCTATGAATACTTTTAAACATTAAACAGTGAAATCAAACTAGCTGACCATGCATTCTATCACATCTGGCACTTCTCTTCACAAGGAGAAAGTGAGGACTGCAGATGCTGGAGATCAGAGTTGAAAATGTGTTGCTGGAAAAGCGCAGCAGGTCAGGCAGCATCCAAGGAGCAGGAGAATCGACGTTTCGGGCATAAGCCCTTCTTCAGGAATGAATCGACGTTTCGGGCATAAGCCATTCCTGAAGAAGAGCTTATGTCCCAAAACGTCGATTCTCCTGCTCCTTGGATGCTGCCTGACCTGCTGCGCTTTTCTAGCAACTCATTTTCAGCTCACTTCTCTTCACAATTCTGAAAGCCACAGATGGGAAACACAACTGTACCTGACGGTCACACCCTCTGGAGAATTTGCCCAGGAGTAAGGAGAGTTTCACCCTGGAGGAGGATTTCCCAGAATGTCGGTCACAAGATGATATTGCAGGGTCACGAGGCGGTTGGCAGCAAGTAATGGCCCATGGTCCAACTAGCAGAGGTTGGTGACCCAACTCCTACCTGCTCTGCGACTGACTCCACCCAACTTACTCAACAGATCAAACACTGCGCCACCCCCCTGCCCAGAAACGTTTCCGCACTTGGCATGCAAACAATGGGTACATGCTGAAAAAGAAAGTGAAACACTAGGCTGACAGATCCTTGCAACTATCATCTGTAAAAGGCAAAGCCCCCATTGCCTTACCAGATCATTGGGCTGCTTTCTCAGGGGGTCACCATGTCTCGGCTGAGGGGAGAGTTTGAGAAGGTAACCTCATCTAGTGCGGGAACTGAACCCATGCTGTTGGTATCACTCCCCATCCAGTCAACTGACCCTCAAATTCCATACCACGTGCACACTGACCTCCTTTGACTGTTCATGAGTTCAGCGTAACATTGCATCAGGTTTTTCAAAGCTAGGTACACAATGTTGCCTCATTCTGAATAACAAGACTGTTTCTGTTAGAGTACTGCTCTTGCTGATAAAATTAACAACTCATGCTCACTGCCCTACCAATCTACACTGTGTAACCCCAAACAACAATCCAAGTTTCACAAACACTTCTCAGGATTGGGGCCAATGTATGACACTGTTATAGTGGAACAGCATGAACAAACAGGTTGTCCATGCAGGAAGTGGACCTCCAGATTTCACCAGCTGTACTTCAAAAAATTCTGAACGACACCAGAGCTAATTTTATCGCATCAATTGAGTAACTATCTCATTTAGAACATGGAATGCAAACGCAGGACAGATGACTCACCTCTGGCCAATAATTCCCAGTGATGAGACTTTTAGGATGAAGAGCTTTGAAAGTAAATTTGCATTTAACAGGATATGACAAAACATTTTATGATGCAGAGGAACCGGTGTTGGACTGGGGTGGACAAAGTTAAAAATCACACACCACCAAGTTATAGTCCAACAGGTTTATTTGGAAGCACTAGCTTTCGGAGCGTTGCTCCTTCGTCAGGTGGTTGGGGAGTATAGATCATAACACACAGAATCTCCACAACCACCTGATGAAGGAGCGGCGCTCCGAAAGCTAGCTGCTTCCAAATACACCTGTTGGACTATAACCTGGTGTTGTGTGATTTTTAAGCAAAACATTTCAGGAAGTGTAGTAGCCAATTTGCACAAAGCAAGTTCCCACAAATAGCAATGTGATAATGACTGATCTTTTCAAGATTGGTTCAGCTCTGAAAGAGGACACAGAACAGAACACCCCTGCTGCTGGTTGAATGTTGATTGTTCACAGGGAGGTAGTGTGTGCCGTGGGAATGTTCAGGGAGCTAAAGGTTCCAAACCCACCATGGGAACTGGTAGAGTTTATATTCAGTGAATTAATCCTGCAATTGAGAGGCTGACTTACCAATGGAGGCCATGAAACAATTATCAATTGTTGACAAAACCCTTCTGACTCACTCACGTCCTTTAGTTGGCCATTATTAAATTGGGGAGAAAGTGAGGTCTGCAGATGCTGGAGATCAGAGCTGAAAATGTGTTGCTGGAAAAGCGCAGCAGGTCAGGCAGCATCCAAGGAACAGGAGATTCGACGTTTCGGACATAAGCCTGAAGAAGGGCTTATGCCCGAAACGTCGAATCTCCTGTTCCTTGGATGTTGCCTGACCTGCTGCGCTTTTCCAGCAACACATTTTCAGCATTGTTAAATTGGGAGTAGGTAATCAGAAAGCTAGAAGAGCACAGCAAGCCAGGCAGCAGGTGGAGAAGTTGACATTTTGGGTCCAGGAAGGGATCTTATAAATAAATAGAGGGAGGGACTGGGGCTGGGGGCAGGGAAGGTTGAGTGAGATAATGATTGGTGGATGCAGGTTGGGGGGGGGTTATTGTGATAGGTCAGTGGGAAGAGGGGAACTGATAGGTGTCAAGGAAGATGGACAGGCAAGGTCAGGTTAAGGAGGCAAGGAGGAGATTAAGGGGTGGACATAGGATGAGGTTGGGATGGGGAGATAGTGAAGCTCGTGAGGCGGGAGGTGGAATGGAAGGGGGTGGGAGGCGGGACTGGAAAGGGAGCTGGGGATGGCTGGAAAGATTATTTGAAATTGGAGAAGGCAATTATTAAATAGCTGTTTGTGGAAGCTTACTGTGCATAATTGTAATAGATACCTCACCGGCTGTAAAGACATCCAGATGGTATGGAAGGTGCTACATAAATGCAGGTCATTCCCTCTTCTACCATGCCCCCTCTTTTTGTCTCACTCCCTCTCACCTGCAAACAGTGATTGAGTGTGAGACTCTAAGGGGATTGGGAAAGTGCACTTTAGTAACTGCTAATGTGGCAAGCGGGCGCAGACTGATGAATTGTGAGTCCTGCACACGAACCAGAAAGCCTCTCTCTAAGCTGTGTCTCAGATGAGCGGTGAGCCAGCCACACTGGAGTAAACAGATTGTAAATGATGAAAGCCACAGCTCAGGCCACATCAGATAGAAAGTTAATTTCCTGTTCGTCGCTCCCTGCTCTGTTTCCATTTCTGTAACCCTGAACTCTCCAACCGTCTCGTCCTGCACAGTCTTGATATATTTCATGCCATTTGGGAGGGTGGGGGGAGGGAGAGGGTTGGTTGCAGTGGTCGGGTGGGCCAGTGTACTAAAATGATTTGGGAAACTTGATGGATCATCTCAGCTTGCACCTTTGATGCATCAGGCAACAATTCTGGTCCCAAAGACAGGTTTTCACAAATGTGCATTGTTGTCAAGTGCAGCATCAAAGGCTGTAATGAAATATTAACGCGGGGGCGCTGTGAAAATCACCTATCCTTGCCCCTCAATCATAATTCATGTGGCTGTGGATAGTTACATTATCTTGGCTGCTGAAGAGAATTACGTAAATTGCGCTGAGGTTCCCCCGATATTACTGCAAGTCTATCTTACTTTACGCTGTCATTACTTACTCCATACCCAGGTACGATAAAAATGACCAGTGACAAATAATTGCTAAACTAGAATATCAAACGCCTTCGAATTGAAATACCTTTCAGCATGAAAATAAACCGCACACATACACAGACCAATTCACACATACAGTCACAGTCACATACGCAGGACTATGCATGCACATATTTTCCATCCACATACATGTAAATGTGCACACACTCTGCTCACCCACATGCCTGTACATACCAAAACATACGTGCACACATGCTCCACACTCGCAGATACATGTGCACACATGCTCCAACATCCACACACACGTACATGCTCCAGCTACATACGTGCACACATGTACACACATGCTCCACACGCCCCCACTCATGTGCACACATGCTCCACACATCCACACAATGTACAAGCCCCAGCTACACACACAGTTGCATACATGCTACACAAATGTGCACACATGCTCTGCACACATGCTCCACATGCCCACACACGTGCATATATGCTCCACACACCCACAAACTCACACAACACACAAATGTACACACAATTTTCAACGAAGCATATTGCAGCATTTTTTCATTGGACATTTCAAAATGCCTAATTGTGCACTTCCCTGTAAGTGTAGTCACTGTTATAATTAAGGAAAGGCAACTGCTAATGCAGCAAGGTCTCACAGAGAACAGCAAACAAAAAATGACCAGGTAATCTGTTTGTGGAGCTGATGGTCCATAGGTAATGTCCACCAGGCTGTAAGAACCAGGGCAGCAGTTGGGCCATTCACCCCTTCATGTCTCCACTCTGCCACTCAGTACAATCATGGCTGATCTCCTCCTAGGAGTATGTCCAATGAAGTTATTTGTGTGGAACTCAAAAATAAGAAAATCACGATCACCCTATTGGGATTGTACTATAGGCTCTCAATAGTCAATGGGAACTTTAGAAGCACATTTGTCAGGAGGTTTCAGATATCTGTAAGAATGATAGAGTTGTAAGGGGGATTTTAACTTTCCAGACATCCACTAAGACTACCAAAGTATTAAAAGTTTGAATGGAGAGGAATTTGTTAAGCATGTATAATAAAATGTTCTTATTAATTATTAAGTATTTGGATGTACCTACTAGAGAAGGAGTAAAACTTAATCTTCTATTGGGAAATAAGGCAGGGCAAGTGATTGAGGTGTCAGTGGGGGAGCACTTTGGGGCCAGTGATCATAATTCGATTAGTTTTTAAAATGGTTACGGAAAAGGATAGAACTAATCTAAAAGTTAAAGTTCTAAATTGGATAAAGGCCAACTTTGATGGCATGAGGCAAGAACTTTCAAAAGGTAATTGGGAGAGGCTGTTCACAGGTAAAGGGATGGTTGGAATGTGGGAGGCCAAAAAGATGAGATAATGAGAGTCCAGAGGCAGTTTGTTCCCTTGACTTTGAAGGGCAAGGCTGGTAGATATAGGGAATGCTGGATGAATCGAGAAATTGAAGCTCTGGTTGAGATAAAGAAGGAGACATACATCAGGTATAGACAGCTGAGATCGAGTGAATCCATCGAGGAGTTGAGGGCAGTAGGAGGATGGAGGGAAATCAGGAAGGTAAAAAGAGGACATGAGATAGCTTTGGCAAATAGGGTTAGGCCGACTCTAAAGAGATTCTACAAATGCATTAAGGACAGAAGGGTAACTAGGGAGAGAATAGTGCCCTTTAAAGATCAACAAGGCCATCTGTGTGTGATACCACAGGAGATGGTGGAGATACTAAACAAGCATTTTGCATCATTATTTACTGTGGAGAAGGGAATGGAAGCAAGAGAACTTGGAGAAATAAATGGTGATAACTTGAAAAGTGTCCATTTTACAGAGGAGGAGATGCTAGATGCATTAACACTCATAAAGGTGGATAAATCCCTGATTATGTGTACCCTAGAGCTCTGTGGGAAGCCAGGAAAGTGATTGCTGGGTCTCTTGCTGAGATATTTGTATCATCGATAGGCCACAGGTGTTGTGCCAAATGACAAGAGGTCAGTGAATGTGGTGTGTTGAGAGTGTGTCGCTGGGAAAGCGCAGCAGGTCAGGCAGCATCCGAGGAGCAGGAGAATCGATGTTTTGAGCATAAGCCGTGCATCAATTTCTCCTAGCTAAAATGGTACCAGTATTTAAAAAAGGTGGCAAGGACAAGCCAGGGAACCATAGACCGGTAAGCCTGACGTCGGTGGTGGGCAAGTTTGTTGGAGGGAATCCTGGGGGACAGGATTTACATTCATTTGAAAAGGCAAAGACTGATTAGGGATAGCCAACATGGCTTTGTGCGTGGGAAATCATGTCTCACAAACTTGATTGAGTTTTCTGAAAATGATAAAGAAGATTGATGAGGACAGAGTAGTGGATGTTGTCTATGTGGACTTCAGTAAGGCACTTGACAAGGTTCTGAATGGTAGACTGGTTAGCAAGGTTAGATCACACGAAATCCGGGGAGACCTAACTATTTGGATACAAATTTGGCTTGAAGGTAGGAGGCCGAGGGTGGTGGTGCTGGGTTGCTTTTCAGACTGGAGGCCTGTGACCAGTGGAGTGCCACAAGGATCGGTGCTGAGTCCACTGCTTTTTCTCATTTATATGAATGATTTGGATGTGAATGTGGGAGAAATGATTACCAAATTTGCAGATGACACCACTGTAGTGAACAGCGAAGAAGGTTATCTTAGAGTACTTAAGGACTTTAATCAATTGGGTCAAAGGGTTGAGGAGTGGCAGATGGAGTTTAATTAGACGAATGTGAGGTGTTACATTTTGTTAAGGCAAATCAGGGCAGGACATATACAATTAATGGTAGAGTCCAGGTGAGTGTTACAGAACAGAGAGATCTTGGAGTGAAGGTTCATAATTCCTTGAAGGTGAAGAAGCAGGTAGACGGGGTGGTGAAATAGGTGGGTGGTTTGGTGTGTTTGCCTTTATTAGCCAGTGCAATACGTATAGGAGTTGGGAGGTCATGTTGTGGCTGTACAGGATATTGGTTCGGGTACATTGGAATACTGCATTCAACTCTGGTCTCTCTGCTATAGGAAAGATGCTGATGTACCTGAAAAGATGCAGAAAAAAATTATAGGGATGTTACTGATTTGGTGAGTTAGAGCTATTGGGAGAGACTGGATAAGCTGGGGCTATTTTCCCTGAAGCGTTGGAGGCCAAGGGGTGACCTTAAAGAGGGTTATAAAATTATGAGCATGGACAAGGTAAAAGCCAAGATTCTTTTGTGAGGGTGGGGTGTCCAAAACTAGAGGGCACGGTTTTAAGATCCGAGCAAAAGATTTCAAAGAGACCTAAGGGGTAACATTTTCACACAGAGGGGTGTGTGTACGTGCGTGTGTGTGTGCGTGTGTGTGTGTGAGATGAGCTGCCAGAGGAAGTGGTGATGGCTGGTACAAATCCAACATTAAAAAGGCATCTGGGTGGGTATATGAATGGGAAGGATTTATAGGGAAATGGGCCAAATGCTGGTGGGTGGGACTAGATCGGAGATCTGGTCAGCATGGATGAGTTGGACCAAAGGGTCTATAAGACCATAAGACATAGGAGTGGAAGTAAGGCCATTCGGCCCATCGAGTCCACTCCGCCATTCAATCATGGCTGATGGGCATTTCAACTCCACTTACCAGCGTTCTCCCCGTAGCCCTTAATTCCTTGTTTCCATGTTGTACATTTTTATGACTCTGTGACACCAGGTTTCCCACTGCCATCCTTTTCCAAACTAGTACCACTGATTTCTTTACATTCACCTGATAGTGTAGATAGTAACGTGTTTTCTGATGGAGGAGAGAGCTGCTGACAGTGCAGCACATGCTCAATCCTGTACTGAACTGTCAGCCTGAATTATACGCTCAAAATCTCTGGATTGGATCATGAACTCTTGATCTGCTGACTCAGAGGTGAAAATGGGAACACTGAACTCAGGCTTCTATCCAATGTAGAGAAATAAAAATGCTGTCAGGGTATATTAGAGTGAGGCATGGAGTACACGGTATAAAACACAAGCTCTCCTTCACCTTGAAGTGTTTGACACTGTCGTGGGGAATGAAATGGAAAATGGCGCTTTCCTTCAATTTGACATGAAATGATGTTCATAAAATAAATCAAATTGCTTTATTACAAACGGAGAACATAAACAGCTTTATATATATAAAAACAGCTTGTCTCTCTGTGGAAATTTTGAGAGGCTGCTTGTTGTGAATCAGTTCCCAGGCATTGGGACAAAGGAGCTGGGTGCAGAAGTGCACGACTGTAATGTGAATGCACATTGGAAATCCAAGTTGGCAGCAGAAAATCAGGAAATGCAACATTTTATTTTGCCAGTGAGAAATGTTTGAAGTCACATATTTCTCACTGTAAAGGTGTGGGTGCTAGAACTGACACACAAGAACATCAAACAATACAACACAGGAACAGGCCCTTCAGCCTACCATTACTGTGCTAACCATGATGCGATTCGAAACTAATCCCATCTCCTTACACATCGTCCATATCCCCCTATTCCCTGCCTGTTCATGTGTCTGTCTAAACGAATCTTAAACAATGCTGTAAGAGCAAAATAAACATTTGACTTTGAGACTGAGCCTCTCCAGAACTGGAACAGTGGATCAGTATTGAATTGTCTTTCCTTTTCTATCCTTTGCGTCAAATGTATCCTGGGGCATTGCTATGTTTAATGGCAGAAGCAAGAAACTTTCAAAGATTGTGACCCCAGGAAGTCATTTGATTTCTCCTACCTGAGTCAAGTCAGACATATCTTATTCAGGAAGTGCGTCCCTCCTGCGATAATGCTGCACTCTCAGAGGTGCTTTCTTTCAGATGAATCCTCAAACCAAGGCTCCACTGGGGAAGTAACGAATATTTACCCAGACTCCACTGGGGAAGTAACGAATATTTACCCAAACAGAGATGTTAATGCTGAAGTAACAACGCAAAGAACTGTGGATGCTGGAAATTTGAAACACATACAGAAATTGCTGGAGAAGCTCAGCTGGTCTGGCAGCATCTGTTGAGAGAAATCAGAGTTAAGGTTTTGAGTTGCAATCATTCTGGTCTGAAGAAGGGTCACTGGACTCGGAGCTAACATTGACACAGTATTCCCCTTCACTCTAGATGATTTCACATCAAAATAGAGACCTGAATTTTTCATTCTGTGTTTACTGTTCGAACAGCTGAACAAATGATTAAATAGTTGATGGTGCAAAGATTTCCAAGACACCATTAAACTGCAATTCAGAAGAGCTTTGTAAAGTTTTTTTTGATAAGTGCACATTCTGTCAATCATTGGATCAGCAATCATGCTTCTTGGTAAAAGTAACAATCCATTTCTCACAAATTAACTGGAACTCCTGAGGTAATGATGGAGATTGATGGTAGTCTCAGATTAAACATAGCCAGGTAGGAGGAGAAAGTGAGGTCTGCAGATGCTGGAGATCAGAGCTGAAAATGTGTCGCTGGGAAAGCGCAGCAGGTCAGGCAGCATCCAGGGAACAGGAGTTTCGGGCATAAGCCCTTCATCAGGAATGAGGAAAGTGTGTCAGATAAAAGGTAGGGAGG
This sequence comes from Hemiscyllium ocellatum, assembly GCF_020745735.1. Lineage (NCBI taxonomy): Eukaryota > Metazoa > Chordata > Chondrichthyes > Orectolobiformes > Hemiscylliidae > Hemiscyllium > Hemiscyllium ocellatum. Next base: position 28,109,436 of record NC_083443.1, read on the forward strand.
ATGGACTTGGGGGAGGAGCGATGGAGATGTGATAGGTGGAAGGAGGTCAAGGTGAGGGTGATAGGCCGGAGTGGGGTGGGGGCGGTGAGGTCAGGAAGAAGATTGCAGGTTAGGAAGGCGGTGCTGAGTTCGAGGGATTTGACTGAGACAAGGTGGGGGGGAGGGGAAATGAGGAAACTGGAAAAATCTGAGTTCAATCTGAGAAATCTCCTACATAGCCAGGTAGGAGACTTCTTTCCCCATCTAAAGCTGTTTTACTGAATCCATTAAGCCACCATTTTCACTTGTCAGTTGAGATTTGGAATTGTGACGATTGGTTTAATCCCTTCTTCATGGTAGCACAGTGGTTAGCACTGCTGCCTCACAGTGCCAGAGACTCGGGTTCAATTCCTGCCTCAGGCAACTTTCTGTGTGGAGTTTGCACATTTTCCCTGTATCTGTGTGGGTTTCCTCCCACAGTCCAAAAATGTGCAGGTTAGGGTGGATTGGCCATGCTAAATTGCCTGTAGTGTTAGGTGAAGGGATAAACGTAGGGGAATGGGTCTGGGTGGGTTGCTCTTCGGAAGGTCGGTGTGGACTTGTTGGGCTGAAGGGCCTGTTTCCACACTGTTAGCAATCTAATCTTCTTCTTTCTGCTCTTTTACCAAAGGTGTTAGAATGAAGTAAATTCAGTGAGTTCTCTCCCTGCTAAAATAGCACACGGATAAATGTTGTACCAAACATCAATCCTTGAATGGTGGTTGGCCCTTGAGAGTCAATTCCAGCTTTGGTTACATGTTGTGTCTGCATGTTCTCCACAATCTTACCATCAAAGGCACAACTAGTGCTTCCCTCTCAGTCACACACTGGAAGAGACAGTGTGTGCACTGCTCATTGCTGACAGCAGTGTATTTGAATTGTAACGTCCCTGCAAGGCTATGAGAGCAGAGGATTGGGGGGATTCTGTGCTGATGAGTGTCTCACGTTGTCAGAGAACACCATTTCTCAGTACCCAGTGCCAAGCGTTGTGAAAATGTGGCGGAGAGATGCCACTTGCTGTTTCTCGTTCACCAACTGACTGGATATAGAACATAGAACATAGAACATAGAACAGTACAACACAGAACAGGCCCTTCACCCCACGATGTTTTGCCAACCATTGATCCTCATTTATGCACCCTCAAATTTCTGTGACCATATGCATGTCCAGGAGTCTCTTAAATGTCCCCAGTGAACTTGCTTCCACAACTGCTACTGGCAACGCATTCCATGCTCTCACAACTCTCTGTGTAAAGAATCCACCTCTGATATCCCCTCCATGCTTCCCTCCAATCAGCTTAAAACTATGACCCCTCATTTTAGCCATTTCTGCCCTGGGAAATAATCTCTGGCTATCGACTCTATCTATGCCTCTCATTATCTTGTATACCTCAATATGTTGAGAACTGACTTAGAGTCATAGAGCTATGGAGATGTACAGCACGGAAATGAATCCTTTGGTCCAACTTGTCCATGCCGACCAGATATCCTAACCTAATCTAGTCCCATTTGCCAGCACTTGGCCCATATCCCTCCAAACCCTTCCTATTCATGTACCCATCCAGATGCCTTTTAAATGCTGTAATTGTACCAGCCTTCACCACTTCCTCTGGCAGCTCATTCCATACACGCACCAGCCTTCACGTGTAAAAGTTGCCCCTTAAGTCTTTTTCATATCTTTCCCCTCCCACCCTAAACCTATGCTGTCTAGTTCTGGACTCCCCCACCCCAGAGAAATGACTTTGTCTATTTATCCTATCCATGCCCCTCATGATTTTATAAACGTCCATAGCATCACCCCTCAGCCTCAGACCTTCCAGGGAAAACAGTCCCCGCCTTTTCAGCCTCTCCTGATAGCTCAAACCCTCCAACCCTGGCAACATCCTAGTTAATCGTTTCTGAACCCTTTCAAGTTTCACAACATCCTTCCCATAAGAAGGAAATCAGAACTGCACGCAATATTCTAAAAGTGGCCTAACTAACATAGTGTACAATCGCAATGTGACCTCCCAACTCCTATACTCAATACTTTGACCAATAAAGGAAAGCATGCCAGACACCTTCTTCACTATCCTATCTACCTTCAACTCTACTTTCAGGGCGCTATGAACCTACACTCCAAGGTCTCTTTGTTAAGCAACACTCCCTAGGAACATAACCATTAGGTGTATAAGTCCTGCTAAGTTTTGCTTCTCCAAAATGCAGCACCTCACATTAAACTCCATCTGCCATTCCTCAGCCCATTGGCCCATTTAATCAAGATCCCATTGTAAGCTGAGGTAAACTTCTTCACTGTCCATTTCACCTTCAATTTTGATGTCATCTGCAAACTTATCCAAATCATTTATATAAATGATGAAAAGTAGTGGACCCAGCACCGATCCTTGTGGCACTCCACTGGTCACAGGCCTCCAGTCTGAAAACTAACCCTCCACCACCACCCTCTGTCTTCTACCTTTGAGCCAGTTCTGTATCCAAATGGCTGGTTCTCCCTGTATTCCGTGAGATCGAACCTTGCTAATCAGTCTCCCATGGGGAACCTTGTCGAACACCTTACTGAAGTCCAAAAAGAACACGTCCACCACTCTGCCCTCAACAATTCTCTTTATTACTTCTTCAAAAAACTCAATCAAGTTTGTGAGACAAATATCTCAGCTTGAGGCCCAGCAATCACTTCCCTAGCTTCCCATAGAGTTCTAAGGTACTCTATTTCCCAACATTCTGTATCTTCATAGATATCTTCCAGATGTCCATATTACAGAGGAGGAAGTGCTGGATGTCTTGAAATGCACAAAGGTGGATAAACCCCCAGGACCTGATTAGATTTCCTACAGTGTGAAAACAGGCCCTTCGGCCCAACAAGTCCACACCACCCCTCCGAAGAGTAACCCACTCAAACTCATTTCCCTCTTGAGTAAGCACCGAACACTATGTGCAATTTAGCATGGTCAATCCACTTAACCTGCACATCTTTGGACTGTGGGAGGAAACCGGAGCAAACCCACGCAGACACAGGGAGAATGTGCAAACTCCACACAGACAGTTGCCCAAGGCTGGAATCGAATCCAGGCCCCTGGAGCTGTGAGGCAGCAGTTCTAACCACTCATCTCTGTCTTAAATGGGTTATCCCTTACTCTGAGATTATGCCCTTTGGTTCTAGACTCTCTCTCAAGGGGAAACTATCACTCCAGGTCTATCCTGTCAAGCTCGCAAATAATCTTGAGTGTTTCAGTAAGATTTATAGAAGCACAAAAGTGCCCATCCACCTGTGGTGGGAGATTAAGACACATTCTCAATGCAACCAGAGTTTACTCAGTTGTTAACTGGGGCACCTAGCACAGACCCATGAGAGCTAGAATTGTTCTTATGAAATCTAAAGTCAAAGAAGACTCAGTCAGAAATTGTTGTTAACTTGCCTGTTGTCCTCTGATAGCTTCCTTCAATTCCTCTGTCCTTAGCTCCACTTTCCCTCACTTCTTGCTACACCTGCTCCCTTTATTCCCTGTCTCTTCTTGAGGCAATAACATACATTTCTTTAATAACGCATCTGAGTGACCACTCTGTGAACCTAAGTAGACACTGTGTGCAGAATGGTTGACTAGTGAGTCATCATAGGTAAGACCAAATCTGCCCATCACATCCAAGAATTATGCTCATCTCTCAATGTGGCCTCTTCTGTGTAGCATACTTCCCTTCCTCCAGCATTGGCACTAGGTTTTCAGCCTCGTCCCGGCCCTGAGCTTTGGAATTCTCCCATTAATCCTCTCAGCTTCTCAATCCTGCTTAAAGATTTTCACGCCCCAATCTTTTGAACAAGCTTTTGGTCACTTTCTTGATCTCTCCTGTTTGGTTTTTTTCCCTGCCCATTTATATCCCTGTGAAGCACCTTCTCACATTTGGCTGTGTTGGCGGTGCTACATAAATTCAAATTGTAGTTGTGTGCATCATCAGGACATCAGACAGTGATAAGGTGCAGAATCTATCAAGCCCACAATAACTGTCAAATGATCAATTAATTACTTAGTTAACTCTATGGGTTAGTTTCTTTAAGTTAGCAAAACACCCTGTAAGTTATGAAGCACACCACGGCAATCAAACTGACTTCTGGGTGTGTAACAATCTGTCAAACAGAGTTATAATATTGCATACACACAGATCTTTAAATGTGAACAATTTTAAAACTCAAGTACTCACACAACAGGATTCTGGCTGATTCCTTGGCAGTATAGTGACAGCAATCCCAATAGTACTCTCCCTTCTACTGTCCTTTCTGATATGTTTACTGAACATCAAACCTATCTCCTACTCAGTGAATCGCTTGCCAATGTTATTCCATCACTAATTATTCATGAATGTACAGATGTCACTCTGATAAGGTCAGGTCAAAATGGTCTCTGACCCCTCTCATTTACCACTCCATAAAACACTATGAATTCCTTAGCACACTGCCCCATTAACTCTCAGGGTGACTCCAGACATTTTGCTACCAGTTCCATGGGCAGAACCTGATCGAGGTATTGAACGCTCAGTGGCGAGCTCACTAATCCACAGACTGAAGTTGCCTCCATCTACTGCCAAGTTTCCCTTTCCATCCTTATTAGCTCTGAAGGCGTACCTCCACACCATGGACTGCAGGAGTTCAAGAAAACAGATCATGAATACTTTCTCAAAGGGTATTTAAACATGGGTAATAAATGCTGGCCCAGCCAATGATGTATGCATGCTTATATATATATTAAATTTAGAGTGAGTTTCTTCAAGTTCATCAATTCAATTAGAAAATACTCTAAGGAAAGTGACCCCTTTTAAGAGGAAAACTATATCACGAAAAGCAAAGGAACTGTATCAAAGTAAATCAGATTATGTCTATATGACTTAATCTCTGTGGTGTCATGATAGGCCTTCAGCTTATCAACAGGCTGTCTGTGCCCTTCTTAAGGGCTCTGACAGGCAGGCAAGGTCATGAAGAGAGCCTACAAGGCAGCTAGAATTGAACATTCCCACCACCTGACTCAGGGAGAGATCTATAGATGGTCATACGTACAAACAAGTCGGTAACAATTGCCATTCAGCCCCTCAAACCTGCTCCATTATTCAACAACAGCACGGCTCACTCAATTGCGTCTCAACCCCACCTTCTCACCTACTCTTGATAAAAACCTTTTGATTCCCTTGTTAGTCAAGAATCTAACCATCTCAGCCTTAAAAATATGCAATGGCTCTACTTCCATGGTAGAGAATTCCAAAACCTTGTAGCCCTCAGAGAAAAATAATGCTCATTTCCGTCTTAAATAAGGCACTTTTTGTTTTTAAAAGTTCTATTCTCCTCCACAAGGGGAAACATTCTGTGAGCACCCTCCCCATCAAGTCCCCTTAGAGAATGTTTCAATAATGTCACTTAACTCAAAACTCCAATGGATACAAACCTGGTCCATCAATGACTTCCCTATCACAGGCGTTAGTCGAACTTTTGCTAACCTGTTTCTAATGCATTTATAGATATTGTTAATCAACCAAGTCAGATGTAAAATGACGATAATAATTATTCAGTAAGCAAGGCTCTGGACCAAGAGCTGGAAAATGGGATTTGAATAGATAATTGTTTGGTTTTGCCTGGTCAGACATGATGGGGTTAGACGTCTATGTTTTGATGTGTTAAAACATATCACTGGGGTAGATAGGACTTGAACCTGTGCCTTCTGGTACAGAGGTAGGGACACTACTACTGCATCTGTCTGATGGATATATGCCAGTCCTTAAATAAGGAGATTGAAACTGCATACAAGACCAGTAGACCATATTCGGCCTTTTCCACTTCATTGCCAAGTCAAAGTTTAAGAACAGTCAGGTGCAGCCATAGGTGAGTTTATGAGCTGATCACAAACCTTAATGCGAAGACAGCAACTTGAAAATTAAACTCCGTGCCTCTCTCAGAAGCGGTCTGACCTGCTGAACATTGCTTTTTGCCATTTATATCAGTGATTTGGATGTGAACGTAGGAAGGATGGTTAAGAATTTTGCTGATGACACCAAAATTGGAGGTAGACTGGACAGTGAAGAGGGTTACCTCAGAGTACAATGGGATCTTGATCAGGTGGGCCAATGGGCCGAGGAGTGGCAGATGGAGTTTATTTAAGATAAATGATTGAGAAATGCACAGACCTGTATATAACAATGATAAATTCTGATCTGTGTATGTAAATGTTGACATATGTATGGCATGACCAAATGTACAGACCATCAAATTATTTTATGAATAAAGTATATTTTTGAAATAAAAAAAGTGAGGTGCTTCATTTTGGAAAGGCAAATCGGGGCAGAACTTATACACTTAATGGTAAGATCTTGAGGAGTGTTACTGAACAAAGAGGCCTTAGAGTTCAGGTTCATAGCTCCTCGAAAGTGGAGTCACAGGTAGATAGGATAGTGAAGAAAGCTTTTGGTATGCTTTCCTTTACTGGTCAGAGCATTGAGTATGGGCGTTGGGAGGTCATGTTGCGGCTGTACAGGACATTAGTTAGGACACTTTTGGAATACTGCACAGAATTCTGGTCTCCCTCCTATAGGAAGGATGTTGTGAAAATTGAAAGGGTTCAGAAAAGATTCACAAGGATATTGCTGAGTTTGGAGAGTTTGAGCTATAGGGGGAGGCTGAACAGGCTGGGGCTGTTTTCCCTGGAGACTCAGAGGCTGGGGGTGACCTTACAGAGGTTTATAAGATCATGAGGGGCATGGATAGAGTACATCGACATATATTTAAGGTGAGGGGGGATAGATTTGAAAGGGACCTAGCAGAAAACTCTTTCACACAGAGGGTGGTGTGTATATAGAATATATACACGCCAGAGGAAGTGGTGGAGGCTGGTACAATTTCAACATGTAAAAGGCATCTGGATGGGTATATGAATAGGAAGGGCTTATAGGGACAAGGGCCAAATGCTGGAAAATGGGACTAAATTTATTTAAGATATCTGGTCAGCATGGACGAGTTGAACTGAAAGGTCTGTTTCAATGTTGTACAGCTCTGTGGCTCTAAAGTTGTGGTCTTATTTCAGATATTTTAAAAATCAGTCTTTTCAAGGATGTTATGTCAGAACTCTGGAGCAAGCAGGACTTGAACCTAGCCCTTCTAGCTTAGAGGTAGGGACATTACTCCTCACCAGAAAAGCCTTAAGACTCTGAGTTCACCAGACCTCAGTTAAATCAAAGTCTGGTTTGGCAGTCCAGTCTAAACAATCTGTATCCCTTTGATTAGAATGATACACCCCTATGATTGTCTCCAGATGTTCATTGTACTACACTATGAATTGACAGCTTGAGGGCTCTTATGGTGCAGTGATAGTGTGCCTACTTCTGAACTGGGGGCTAGGGTTGAGGTCCCACCTGCTCCAGAGGTATGTAATACCATCGTTGAACAGGTTAATTAGAAAATATCATGCCAGTCACCCGTTCTTGAGGTCGTTTGTGGTACAATGGTAATGTTCCTACCTCTGGGTCAGGAGGCTGGGTTCAAATCCCACTTGTTTCCCTCTCATATCACTGCTGGTACAGGAGGAAGGCTTAATGGACGGGCACTTGCAATCAACTGTAATCAACTGCTTGAAGTTCAGAAAAGATTTCCAAGCATGTTGCCAGGGTTGGAGGATTTGAGCTACATGGAGAGGCTGAATAGGCTGAGGTTGTTTTCCCTGGAACGTTGGATGCTGAGGGGTGACCTAATGGAGGTTTATAAAATCATGAGGGGCATGGATAGGGTAAATAGACAAGGTCTTTTCCTTAGGGTGGGGGAGTCCAGAACTAGAGAGGCATAGGTTCAGGGTGAGAGGGGAAAGATATAAAACTTTCTCACGCTGAGGATGTACATGTGTGGAATGAGCTGCCAGAGAAAGTGGTGAAGACCGGTACAATTACAACATTGAAAAGGCACCTGGATGGATACATGAGTAGGAAGGGTTTAGAGGGATATGGGACAAGTGCTGGGTTATGGGACAAGGTTAATTTAGGATATCTGGTCGGCATGGATGGGTTGGATCAAAGGGTCTGTTTCTGTGCTATACGTCTCTATGACTCCATGACTCTCTAAGGCTCTTGTGTTGCTGTGGTAATGTCCCTGTCTCTGAGCCAGGGTGCCAGGATTCACCTGCTCCAGAGGTCTTGTTAGAACATCGCTGAACATGTTGATAGGGAAATATCTCAACCAAATGCTTTGTTACTATCAGTACACCTTGTGGTTATTTCTCTGTGTCCCCTGTTCCCCCCCTGAACACACTTGCACTGAATTCTATATTTAGCTTTTTCTAATGTTTAGCAATAACTGCTGTAGGCTAGTTAACAATTCTCGCATCATCGTGCTGCTTGAAAAATAGTCCCCAGTAGCTGCTGGAATAAGCAGTAATTTGACTGAAATGTTGTTTCTGCTTCTTTTGAGTGGTGTGCGGTGCTCTTTTGTAAAGACAGCCTTGTGTCAGAGAGAGAGAGCTTCTCAGATGGTACAGTCCTTACTCCAGCTTCACCCTCCCATGTCTGTTTAAGTCGAGCCCTCCTCCTCTTGAACCAGCGACCCCTTCTCTCTCTATCTCTCTCTCAGTGCGTAGAGCCCTCTTAAGAGAGAGTAGGGTCTCGGTCCCCGGAATGGATCACCGGATCCCTCCGGTGTCAGCTAAGGGATCTCTCGGTGCCTAGCAACAGCTGCGGCAGACAGGTAAATGAGCTTAGCTTCTGTATTTCTGTTCCATCCAGAGCTAGTGACAGCATTCAGACACTGTGATAATGTGGCTTAAAGTACAGAGAGTGAGTGAGAGAGTGTGAGTGGTCCCAGCGCAGGGATTCCATTAGCACTCAGCTTCCAAAATAGATACTGAAGGCTACTCATCGAGATGCGCTGGGGGCTAGACACAATCATTTCTATGCTCATTCAGAAATTCGCCCGAGTAATGCATCGGGATAATGTCCCTCCCAGTTCTTCCTCTTCACTGGTTCACGTTTTAGTGTTTTGGTAGTGCTTTCTCTGAATTACAGACAGGTAGAATTCTGCAGTTGTTCTTTAAATATCTTAGTGGGAGTTGTCGCCCCCACTAAAAGGAACCAACCGTTTACAATTCTGCTATTCTCCATACAACATCATCCCCACCCACAAAAGAGACTTTTCTTGCACAGTCCTACCACCTCTCCAGCCCCATAAAGGACAAGACAAACGTGCATTCATGTAGCACCTCTCAACACTGCAGGATGTGTCCTCAAGTGCATCCCAGTCAAATTAAATACCGTTAAAGTGTGGCCACAGTTGTGGGAAGGCACAGCATTTATAATAGGCATTGTTGACCAGTCATAAACAACAAAGTCTTTTGGAAAGGATGCATATATTTGGATGATTAGATTCGCTACAATGCGGAAACAGGCCCTTCAGCCCAACAAGTCCACACCGACCCTCCGAAGAGCAACCACCCAGATCCATTCCCCTACATTTACCCCTGTCTAATGCAATTTAGCACGGTCAATTCACCTACTCCACACATCTCTGGACTGTGGGAGGAAACTGTAGCACCCAGAGGAAATCCACACAGATATGGGGAGAATGTGCAAACTCCACATAGACCGTCACCCCAGGCTAGAATTGAACCCGGGTCCCTGGCACTGTGAGGCAGCAGTGCTCACCACTGAGTCACCCTGCCACCCATGGGTTTTCAGCACTTTCCTCCCATTCTCTCTTTCTCTCTCTCTCCTTCCCCCTACCCATGTTACTAGCCAAGTACGTGATGTGATTGGGAAGTAGACAGAGCAGTTTGCATCTTTCTAAAACACACTCTTTTGCAGTCACCTTGCCACCCTCAGTGTCACTCAACATTGAATAAGCCTCAGTGTTTTTAGATGAATATATTGAATGGTGGGGAAATGTCATCCAGGTGTTTTCTCCTATCATTGTGACCCTGAGTGTTGGGAGTTGTTCAACAGATTGTGATGAGATGGACAAAGTTGCTGGTAAATGGATAATGGGGACACAGATTTAGGATTTGGGGTAAGAGATGTAAAGAGGGATGTCAAGAAGGACATGTTTTTAACCACATGAGGGCTTATGACCTGGAGTATCTCCTTTATGAGGATACTGGCGGTGGAGAATATCCAGGGACCGATGTGAGCGGTCAATGGTTCAGAAGCTCATTCAGATCACATGTGATGTAATGTTTATCTATAATCTGTTTATCTGACTGTAATGTTTCTCCTCTTAACCTTATTTCCTACTTTCTAACTTATACCTTGAAGCACTGTGAAGTGATGTAACTTTTTTTAACTTCTCTATTTAATATCTAAGATTTGTACCTAGGTACTTTGTATCCAAGATGGTGTCGTAATGGGCGACATTGTAAACTTTTCACTGTACTTCTGCAATTGAGGAGACGTGACAATAAACCTAACTCTAAATATCAAAAGGAAATTGGGTGGGCAATTGTGGGAGCTCCACTTGCAGGGAAGGAGGGGGAATGAGACTGATTGAATTGCTCCACAGAGAGATGGTATGGCCTCAATGGCTCCAAATGCCTTCTGTACTGTAAATGCTTCCATATCCTTGGAAGCATCTTTTTAGCCCTGGCATTTGATGCTGCCAAAAGAGTGAAGTCAACTTTCAAATTCAACATGCCACTGTTGCCAACTGGCACTGGTTTTTAGTGCTATCATGGACTACACTCTACCCATGCCTGTCCGTAAGGAGTCAGGGTTCAACGGGGTTAGGTTTCGAGGCAGGTCCAAAGTGGGAGGGGAGATCAAATTGAAAGATGTAAAAAGTAAAGTCACCATGGTGCAGGGAGCTGCTGTGTTAGTGAGAGATGACTGGAATTGGTTTAACCTGACGGCCACCATTCCTCAGGCGAAGGGAGAGGTTGAGAAGGAGAGTCCTTCATAATAACCTCAGCCAGGGTGGAAATCAAACTCCTACTTGTTGCATCACCCTGCTTCACAATTTAGCCATCCAACCAATGGAGCTAACTGCACTGTCTCTGAGACATGAGCTCTTGTTGGGTCAGAAGTTTGGTTCTGCTTGCTGATTGCGCGAGGCAATTGGTCTCCTTTCTAGAGGATAAGCTACATTTGCATAGTGCCTTATAAATGAATAAAACACCCCAAGGTGCTTTGTCAGAGCGCAATCCAACAGAATTGAATCTCAGGGTTACAAAAGGATATATCTTTCATAAGGATATATGAAAGGGGCAAGTGAGTAAAAGCTTAATCAAAGAGGTAGCTTTTGAGCAATTAGTTTAAAGAAAAGCAGAGGGGTTTAGGGAAGGATTTGCAAAGAGAGAGAGAGAGAGAGAGAAAGAGATCATTCAGTTCTGTAAGAAAACACAGGTCCGTTTAGTTCCTAAATGCTGTATTTGTTTTTCCTTTGTTCATGGATGTGGGCAGCACTGGCCAGACCAGCATTTATTGCCCATCCTTAATTACCCAGGGGGCAGTTGAGTGTCAAACTCATTGCTGTGGGTCTGGAGTCACAAGTAGGCCAGACCAGGTAAGAATGACAGTTTCCTCCCCTCAAGGATATTAATGAGTCAGATAGGGTTTCCCAACAATTGATTCACAGTCATCATTAGACTCATAATTCCAGATTTTAATGAGGTCAAATTGCACTATCTGGTGTGGTGGGATCTGAACTCTAGATCACTACTTGGATCTCTGCATTAACAGTCTAGCGATAACACCACTAGGCCATTGCCTCTGCCTCTGCCTCTGCCTCTGCTTGGTTCCACTGGTAATGTAGGTTATTCAGGAACACTCACTTTGGTTCTGGGGTACAGGAAATGAAGGGAAGGGAGAAGCTGATTGTCAGATCTCTTCAGTTGTTGAATGTACGGTAGCTGTCAATGAGACATCAGGAACGAAATTTTCATTCTGCAAATAGTTAAAATCTGGATCTGGGCCAGAAGGATACCTCAGCGTTCAATAACCAGGGCCTGGGCACTAGGGTGGGGTTGCTGAGCTCATTTTGGGGTCTCAGGTCAGGAGCAACATGACAGCCTATGACTTATTCTGCTCCCAATTAACATCAGGAATGCACTGCCTGAGAGTGTGGTGGTGGCAGGTTTGATTGAGGCTTTCAGGAGGTAATTGGATTGTTACCTGTAAAGGAAGGATGTGCATGTTTATGGAGAGACATGGGGCAATAGCAATGGATGTAATACTCAGTTGGAATGCTGAATGGCCACCTCCTGTGCTATAACCAGACCATGATTCTGTCATGCACTTACATCTCCAGGAATCATTTGACATCATCCCACACAAAACACTAATTAAAGTAAAAATCCTTGGGTCCTTGAAGAGTGATAGCAATCTTGTTTGTTTCCAGGAAATGTAATTAAAACACAAATTAACCATTGGCCTGTATAGCCAGTACACTGTGCTTTGAGTGGGTGGACTGCAGTGGAGAACTCGAAGAACTGGAAATGCGGTTATGAAGGTTTAATGAATGGTTTAATGAACAGCTTAAATTCAGAATCTGGAAGATGAAGATTCAGTCACCTTTAGTTTTGATTATGGAGAATTGCATCAGGTTGATTAGCATGTTTCTGTACAATTCAGACAAGGTATTTCAGGTCTGTTGGACCAGGACCTGGCATGTATAATTTAAAAAAAAAGCTTACAGTTCTACAGTGTCTGCTGGGGACCAGTTAGTTCAGTTAGCTGGATGCTGAAGGAGCAACACTCCAAAAGCTAGTACTTCCAAATAAACCTGTTGGACTACAACCTGGTGTTGCGTGACTTTTAACTTTGTCCACCCGAGTCCAACACTGGCATAGAAAAACAAATAGAAAATAGAAAAATACAGCGCAGTACAGGCCCTTTGGCCTCGATGTTGCGCCGATCCAAGCCCACCTAACCTACACTAGCCCACTATCCTCCAGATGCCTATCCAATGCCCGTTTAAATGCCCAAATGTGCATCTCCACATCTGTTTAATCGGACAGCAGTCGTAAAAATGTCAGAAAAGATTTACAAGGATGTCACCAGGGTTGGAGGTTTTGAACTATAGGGAGAGGCTGAATAGGCTGGGACTATTTTCTCTGGAGCATCGGAGGCTGAGGGGTGACCTTATAGAGGTTTATAAAATCACGAAGGGGCATGGATAGGATAAATAGACAAGGTATTTTCTTCAGTGTAGCGGAGTCCAGAACTGGAGGACATAAGTTTAAGGTGAGCGGAGAAAGATTTAAAAGGGACCTAAGGGGCAACTTTTTCACACAGAGAATGGTGCATGTATGGAAATGGTGGAGGCTGGTACAATTACAACATTTAAAAAGCATCTGGATAGGTATATGAATAGGAAGGGGTTAAAGAGGGGTATGAGCTAGGTGCTGGCAAATGGGATTAGATTAATCTAGGATATCTGGTCAGCTTGAATGATTTGGACTGAAGGGTCTGTATCTGTGCTGTATGACGATGGCGATTTTATCTTTACATAGTGCGTTTCACAACTCTGGGCACCCCAGAACATTTTCACAGCCAATGAGGCACTTCTGAAATGTAGTCACTGTTGTGAGTGCAAGATGACTGCTCTGCTCTCCCTCATTAGAACACTTCAGCCTGAGTTTATGTAAGGCGTTACACAAATGCAAGTTCATCCTTTGTTACCTTCATTCTGGATGGTGTCGTAGACAGTACGCCAAAAGGTATCTCGCAGTGCAGAACAAAAATGTTACTTCAACCTCAAAACTCCCAGCTTTCAAACCCGCTAAGAACTGAATGGGCATGTTTTTAAAGGGAGCGCAGTACCCCGTGTAATCTGGGTGAGATGTAGAAATTATGGGTCATTCGCATCGGACTGCCATGGGCAACTAAGTTGTAAATGCTGCAGAGCAAAGTGGCTCAGGGAAAACTCCTCACAGTGAGGGCTCTCAGGTGTTCGCTTTCACTGAGGGGCACCTGTAGTAAGCTGTGACCACAGCTGCTGCCTCCACCTGACACAGCAGATTGGGGGGGAGGTCGCGTGGAATAATGAGATTATCCCCAAATCGGCTCAGATTGTGTCTCCGCCCACCCCCACACCTTTCAAAGTAGATTCTGCCCCTTGTCCCCCTGTGTTTTAGCCTGCAGAACACGTTCAATGCACACAAGTGCTTTCTGAACTCTACTGAGCTGCTTTTAAAGTCCCTTTTTATCGTTAACAGTGTGGGTGGCATTGACAAAGAAGACAGAAAGTGATGTAACCCAAGGTGCAGTCTGAAGCTGACATTATTATCAAGTACAGTGGCCTTTAAAGAAAGAGTTGGGAGGTGGGGGTGGCTTTTGCAAAGTAGTAATCATCACTGGATTCCTTCTTCCTATTTAATTAGAGCCTCGCTCTTTTGAAGAAGCCTTGTGAACACTGATTGCACAGTACATTATCGTTTCCACTCGTCAGGTGGTTCAAATCAACAGCAAATGGTTTTTGAGTTGATGGTCTTTTTTTAAGGGAAATATTCACTTGGAATACTCAGGGTAGGAAGCTCCCCTAACACTGGGTCCCCATAAACGCTGCCCGACATTTTTCACCATCGCATGAGTCATTTTCGCCATCGTTACTCTCCATCACCAATCAGTAAAACCTCACGGCTCTTGTAACATTTATTGCTGGCAGTGTATTGTGGTAATTTCACTGCATTTGTAATCCTTGAACGCCAGGCTAATGTACTAGGGGCACGGGTTCAAATGGTAGATGGTTAAAAAATTGAATTCTATATGAATCTAGCCTAGGGATGATCATGTAACTAGTGTCAATTGTAAAACCCTGTCTGGTTCCATCATGTCCTTTGAGTGAAGGAAATCTGCCCTGAACTCTATGTGACTCCAACCCATTGCAATGTCTTTGACTCTTAACTGCCCTCTGGGAAGCCAGGGATTGCCAATAAATATTGGCCCAATTGGTGACACCCAGCGTGAGAGAATAAAGAAGTTTTTGTTTGAAAAACTTCTTTTAAAATTCATTTATGGGATACGGATATTCCTTGCCCTTGAGTAGGTGATGGTGAGCTGTATTCTTGAGATGCTGAAGTATATACAGTGAAGGTTATTATCTTATGTCATGCTGTGGTAAATTGTGTATCTGAATTAATGCCTCATATTGTAAAGCATTGCACTCTGGCTAAGTTATATTGCATGGTCTACATTGATCTAGAGTCTGTTAATCATTGAGCATTTGACACTTGCAATGATGAGGACAAATCTCTGGGTGTCTTGACTCAAAGCAATTCTTGTTCTCTCATAAATCTAAAAAGCTGTTGGGTTGTGGAATGCTACAATAAATATGGTATTGCGTTGGAGAGCACTGTGAGGATCTCAGTCTCGGCTGATGCTATGACCAAATTATTTCCAGCATATTAAACAAGTCCATGTTTGTTTCTCTGCTGCTGATGTGCTTTCACCCCACCCCATTTCATCTCACTCTGTCACACCATGGAGAAGTAACAGCCTCATGGTATTATCACTGGACTGTTAATCTGTGACCCAGGTAATGGTCTGGGACCTGGGTTTGAACCCTGCCATGGCAGATGATGGAATTTGAATTCAATAAAAATCTGGAAAGAATCCAATGATGATTATGAAACCATTGATTATTGGGGGAAGCCCATTTGGTTCACTTATGTCCTATAAGGAAGGAAATCTGCCATCCTTACCTGGTCTGGCTGACATGTGACTCCAGACCCACAACAACATGGTTGACTTGTAACTGCCCTCTAGTAATTCAGGATAGGCAATAAATGCTGACCTGGCCATTGATTCCTTTTTTTTGTGTGAATGAGTGCTGTCCATCTTTCACCCTGATGTGAACACAAGAGCATAAGAAATTGGCTAGGAGTGAACCCTCACACCTGCTGTTTGAACTGATCATGGGTTCAGCTGCTCTTTTCTACCTGACCCATAACCCTTGACCTCCCTGCAGATCAAAACAAGATAAATTAAAGGTTGTTTAAAGAATGTAAGTGCCATTCACCTTCCTCTCATATACATTTATGTATAGAATCATACAGCATGGAAACAGACCCTTTGGTCCAACTAGTCCATGCTGGCCATAACCCCAACTTAAACTAATCTCACCAGCCTGTGCTTGGCCCACATCCCTCCAAACATTTCTCGTTCATGGACTTATTTAAATGTCTTTTAAACATTGTGACTATACCCGCACCCACCACTTCTTCTGGCAGTTCATTCCACACACAATCCACTCTCGGTGTAAGAAAAATTTGGCCCTCTTGGCTTTTTAAAATCTTTCTCCTCTCACCTTAAAAATATGCCTCCAAGTCATGAAATC
Source organism: Hemiscyllium ocellatum (assembly GCF_020745735.1). Taxonomy (NCBI): domain Eukaryota; kingdom Metazoa; phylum Chordata; class Chondrichthyes; order Orectolobiformes; family Hemiscylliidae; genus Hemiscyllium; species Hemiscyllium ocellatum. The sequence continues at coordinate 28,125,730 of NC_083443.1, forward strand.
CGCCATCCTAGGGAAAAAATATCTGCCCAATTTATGTTCGTTTTGTGGGAAGTCAGCATTTCTGGAGGAGCTGGCATTTATTGCCCATCAGCAGATGCCCAGGAGAAGGTGGTCATGAGCCACTCTCTTGAAACGCTGCCGTTGTTTGCTTGCAAGGACACCCACAGAGCCGTGAGGAAAGGTATTCCAAGATTTTGAAACAGTGACAGTGAAGGAATGGTGAGATGGTGTATGACCTGGGGTGGGGGGGAAGTTAAAAGGAAGTGGTGTTTACATATATTTGCGCCCCTTGGACACTCTACCATCTAGAAGAACGAATTGCAAAGGAGCTATAGAAGGGGTTTGATAAGTTGCTGCAGTTGTGCATTCTGTGGGATCAAGTTCCACGTTCTAATGAACTTGAGTAAAGAAGTTTCTCCTGGATTCAGGTGTGACTGTCTTAAACGTCTGATTCCTGAAAATGCTACACACTGTCACATTGGTGTACAACTGTGTGAGTTGTGTAGTGCTTCCCTGATCTAGAGCTACGTTAGGCATTACGATCAATTTCTTTATTAAATCAATTCCTCGTGGACATTGTTTGTGTTCTTTGTAACATCCAAATAATGTTTGAACAATCATGTTTTCAGTCACACAGATTTGCTTGATGTTTTTATTTCAACAATATATTTTATTCATGAAAATACCCTTACATACATACATAGTCACTAAAACATTTCGGTTCTGTACAGTAGCGCATGAGGAAACAAGCAAACAGTGGAGTTTGACTTTATCCAGCAAACAAACTGTAGGCATTTCTTATGTGTACAAGACAGTATTTACACATATTTGAGGCATCAGGAGTTCCGATAACTGAATACACCTCCGTTTAATTTTGGCAGAAAGACCTTAGTCAGTGGTCTTTCCCCCCTGTGCCTTGGCAGCAGCTGCCCCAAGCTTCAGCGCGTCCCTCAACACAAAGTCCTGGAGCTTGGAATGTGCAAGTCTGTGACACTCAGGCTGGGTCAACTCCTTGTATTTTTTATTTCAAAAATATACTTTATTCATAAAATATTTTGATGGTCTGTACAGTTGGTCATGCCATACATATGTAAACATTCAAATTCTTTGCATATAGAGATAAGAATTTGTCATTGGTATATACAAGTCTGTACATTTATCAATCATATATCCATATATTTAGTTGAGGCGCCAGCAGAGCCCAAATGACTACATCGGCCCCCTGTTCTTTAGGCAGGCAGATGTTACACGGTGGTCTTTCCCCACCGCACCTTGGTGGCAACTGCCCCAAGCTTCAGCGCGTCCCTCAACACATAGTCCTGGACCTTGGAAAGTGCCAGTCTGCAACACTCAGTCGGACTCAACTCCTTCAGCTGGAAGATCAACAGGTTTTGGACCGCCCAGAGAGCATCCTTCACCGAGTTGATGATCCTCCAGGCACAGTTGATGTTCGTCTCGGTGTGCGTCCTGGGGAACAGACTGTAGAGCATGGAGTCCTGCGTCACAGCGCTGCTCGGGATGAGACTTGACAAATACCACTGCATTCCTCTCCAGACTATTTCTGCATAGGCACATTCCAGAAGGAGGTGTGTGACAGTCTCATCCCCCCCGCAGCCGCTTCGAGAGCAGTGTGTGGTGCGGGAGAGAGTCTGGGCATGCATAAAGGATCTTACAGGCAGAGCCCTTCTCACCACCAGCCAAGCCATGTCTTGGTGCTTGTTGGAAAGTTCTGGTCAGCTCCTTGTTGTACAGTAAAAAGATTGGAACAACTTAACTTTGGGAAGAGAAGCAGAGGTTCATGTCCTGTGCCTGAGTTGCCCCCAGCTTTTGAGGTATGCTGATGACTTTAAATTCATTTCACCATAGGCTTCGTTGTCTCACAGTTAGGTGCAATCAACATTTGTCCTTTGGCTAGAAATCGCTTGTGGAGCTAGTTTGTTCCATTATGCAATCTCCAGATTGCTGCAATGATAGCAGCAGGCATTAACATATTAATATTCCATTTAATTGCTAACCAATTATCATTGATCGCAACAGAAGTGCTTCCAGTAGAATCTGTCAGGCTGTCAGTTTTTCGCCTTGTTTACTCAGAGACAGCTTGTGAGAGGAGCCCTGAGAGAAATGACAGAAGTCCTGGTGTAAAACACCTTTTTTGATGCACTTTTGTCTCGATCCAATCTTTTAAAAGATTTTTAAGGAAAAGGCTGGGAGGCTTGGGGACGGTTCCAAAGTGAAGCAGCATTGAAGGTTTTTGATGACAACCTGAGCTGTTTAACGGATTGCCAAGCTCATCGGATGTAATCCTGGAAATTTCATCCTGTGACTTCCAATCTGTCCCAGTCAAACAGCCTTTGTTTCCCATCTCTAGTACTTTTTAAAACTAAAAAAATGGAAATGTTCAAACAAGCTGGAATAAACTACAGAATTTTTAAAAATCTTATTGTCTCTATAATCACCCAAATTGTGGGCAAATAGATTCAAGGGCATTGCTGTTTCATCCCTGGGCCAGTGAAGGAGAGATCGCCACACTAGACTTTCAGCTAACCTTTCAAAATGTGAAGTGACTTCATCGCCTTGTCTTTCTGATCTCAGATAACCAGGCCAATCTTTTTAATTGCAAGGCTCTTGTTTGTGAGATTCCTCTGGGAATGGAGGGCCTTGATTTTGCAGTGTACTAGCCTGGTGAGTGGTGAGAAGGCCAACCTGTCCCTGTCACAGATGCTCATCATGAGGCAATTGTTCACCCAGTGATAGCCTTGGGATTGTTTCCCTCTGTTTAAGGTAGCATATGAATGAAAGTTGTTGTTGAGTCCCTGGGTAACCGCCAGATCTTCAACCATTGGCCACAAACAAGTGGAAAATCGAGTCCTGCTTCAACATTGTTTCTGCAGCCTCCACTGTTCACTGGGCTGTCCTCTCGAAGCCCATTCTCAACACGTGGCTGGAACATACATCAGCTCCCATCTAATCTGTTCATGTTACATGTAACCAGATAACATGATGAGCCAATTAGCTCCTTCCATTACCTGACCCCCATCTGGCTGAGATAAGGTTACAGCTTGCAAGAGCTTCACAATCCCCCTGGGCGAGGAAATGATCCATCTGTGGTAAACTCCTCCACACGCTGTCAGGAATAGTTCTGTGTCTGCTTCAAGATGTTTATCGGCAGCACTGTGCAAGGCATGCACCTTCCCTCGATTGGTGTCACTTCACTTTTCCAGAAAAAACGATTACTACGTGTTGTCTTTGGGCTCCATTTAATCTGCAGGGAGTCAGTCACCGTATAAAATTGAACTCATAAATAATAATCACAGCCTAGTCCTTGGGAGCACTGTGTCAGTGCAGGGGGGGTGGGGGGGGACTGTGGATTAGGTGACAGGAAGTTTGAATATATTGTTAACAGTGCTCTGACATTCTAGGTCCCGTGACTGAAGCACTGTTCTCTCAATGAGCTGTTAAACTGAGGCAGTCTCCAAGTAACTTCCATTGCTTGTCTCTTCTATTGATCGAAATCGGAAATACTTCAATTCATCCACAAGCTTAAACATACAATGCAGTCACACTCTTCTTTAAGGTTTATGTATATAAGAATGCATTTCCATGTAAGAGTTGGCTGGATGTTAGACACTCCATAAAATTCCCCAGACTGTGGTGAAGTCTTGTAGCTTGTGTTCATTTTTCCTTTATGTATCTTCAGGGCTGAGCCTATTTTTGATCAGGGCACAGAGCATGACTTTTAAAAGCATTTGATCACCTGAATTGCTTCGAATTGTCTGGTGGGGACTTGGGGGAGCTGAGAGAGGAATGTTCCATGTTGTTTCCCTCCCCGGTCTGACCCTGATTTCCACTACTTCTTGCCTGCCCTTGGAGATTAACATTTGGATCCAAAGGGAAGGGGGTTCTCAGAGGTTGTTGAGGTTGGTGGTGTGAGATGGAGGCAAAGTGCTGATTTTTACTCCATGTCATTTGCATTGGATGTTTTCTCAAAGATTAAGTCTTTCCAGATTAATCACAAATGAACATTTGAAATCAAATGAGTCCTTGTTCTAGACAAAGAACAGTCAAATGGTGCATTGCATATTGGAGTTGGGATGTCATATTGTGGATGTACAGGACTTAGGTGAGGCCACTTTTGGAATATTACATTCAATTCTGGTCTCCCTGCTACAGGAAAGATGTTGTTAAACTTGAAAGGGTTCAGGAAAGATTTTCGAGGAGAAAGTGAGGACTGCAGATGCTGGAGATCAGAGCTGAAACTGTATTGCTGGAAAGCGCAACAGGTCAGGCAGCATCCAAGGAGCAGGAGAATCGATGTTTCGGGCATAAGCCCTTCTTCAGGAATGAGGAAAGTGTGTCCAACTCAGATTTCTCCAGTTTCCTTATTTCCCCTCCCCCCACCTTGTCTCAGTCAAATCCCTCGAACTCAGCACCGCCTTCCTAACCTGCAATCTTCTTCCTGACCTCTCCGCCCCCACCCCACTCTGGCCTATCACCCTCACCTTGACCTCCTTCCACCTATTGCATCTCCAACACCCCTCCCCCAAGTCCCTCCTCCCTACCTTTTATCTTAGCCTGCTGGACACACTTTCCTCATTCCTGAAGTAGGGCTTATGCCCGAAACGTCAATTCTCCTGCTCCTTGGATGCTGCCTGACCTGCTGCGCTTTTCCAGCAACACATTTTCAGTTCAGGAAAGATTTACAAGGATGTTGGACGGATTGAGATATAGGGAGAGGGCTGTTTTCCCTGGAGTGTCAGAAGCTGAGGGGTGACCACATAGATGTTTATAAAATGATGAGGGGCATGGATTAGGGTAAATAACCAAGGCCTTTGCCCCAGGATGGCAGAGTCCAAAATTAGAGGTGATAGGTTTAGGGTGAGGGGGGAAAGATTTGAATGGGATTGAAGGGGCAATCTTTTCAGCAGAGGGTGGTGCGTGTATGGAATGAGCTGCCAGCGGAAGTGGTGGAGGCTGGTACAATTACAGCATTTAAAAGACATCTGGATGGATATGTGAATAGGAAGGGTTTAGAGGGATATGGGCCAAATGCTGGCAAATGGGACTAGATTAATTTAGGATATCTGGTCAGCATGGACGTGTTGAACTGGAGGGTCTGTGTTGTACATCTCCATGATTTCCCCAGATCTAATGGACATTAGGTATTAGATTAGGTATTGTAAATCTGGGGTGGACTTTGAACAAGGAGGTATTTTTCTGTAATCCTTTCGGAAAGACCTGTTTCCTATTATGACATTGATTCCAAATCAGATAGGCCTGTAATCTATCTTGTGACATTCCGTTATATAAATACAGGCCTTGCATTCAGGTACGCCTGCTGTGTCATGAAGTCTGTTCATTCAGTTAGTCACATACATCATGTACAGTGACATCAGTCAGCACAGAACCAATGTTTTGAGTGAAATCATAGCTATGCATTTTTTAAAAACTCATGGGATTGTCAGCGTTGCTTATCCCTAATTGCCCAGAGAGTGGTTAAGAGTCGGCCACGTTGCTGAGGGTCTAGAGCCACATGGAGGCTATACCAGGTGAGGACATTAGTGAACCTAATAAGCTTTTTTTCCCAACAATCAACAATTATTTCATGGATACCATTAGACTCTTAATTCCAAACTTTCTTTGTTGAATTCAAATTCCACCACCTGCCAGGGCAGGACTGAAACCTGAGACCCTGGACAGTACCTGGGCCTATGAGTTAATAGTCTTGCAATGTTGGCACCAGGCCATTACCTCTCAAAAGTGCAATAAATACACGTTTAAAATTTTTGCTTCAAGAAGAACCCAAATCTGCATGATGCTGATTAACGTTTAGAAAAACACAGCACATCACATTCCCCTTCTTTGAAATCTGACTTCATCCCAAAGGTTTCAAAGGAGAGCAACGATTGTTTGGAAGAGATTACGTTTAATTCAGCAAAATTGTCCCGATACATTTTTGGTTGCGGTGTTTTGAAGGGATTGGAGATAGTGACCTGGAAATCAGGAGAATTCTGTCTGCTCCATCTTGTTCCTATCATGGAGCCACTGGAACAGACAGCACATTTGAGACCATAAAAGGCAGCACAATGGCTCAGCAATTAGCCTCATGGCACCAGGGACCCAGGTTCGATCCACCCTCGGCCGACTGTGTGGAGTTTGCACATTCTCCCCGTGTCTGCGTGGGTGTCTCTGGGTGCTCCGGTTTCTTCCCACAATCCAAAAAATGTGCAGCTTAGGGTGGATTGGTCATTCTATATTGTTTATAGTGGTAAAAACAATGACTGCAGATGCTGGAAACCAGATTCTGGATTAGTGGTGCTGGAAGAGCACAGCAGTTCAGGCAGCATCCAAGGTGCAGCGAAATCAACGTTTCGGGCAAAAACCCTTCATTAGGAATAAAGGCAGTGAGCCTGAAGCGTGGAGAGATAAGCTAGAGGAGGGTGGGGGTGGGAAGAAAGTAGCATAGAGTACAGTGGGTGAGTGGGGAGGGGATGAAGATGATAGGTCAGGGAGGAGAGGGTGGAGTGGATAGGTGGAAAAGAAGATAGGCAGGTAGGACAAATCCGGACAAGTCATGGGGACAGTGCTGAGCTGGAAATTTGGAACTAGGGTGAGGTGGGGGAAGGGAAAATGAAGAAACTGTTGAAGTCCTCATTGATCCCCTGGGGTTGAAGTGTTTCCAGGTGGAAGATGAGGCGTTCTTCCTCCAGGCATCTGGTGGTGAGGGAGCGGCGGTGAAGGAGGCCCAGGATCTCCATGTCCTCTGCAGAGTGGGAGGGGGAGTTGAAATGTTGGGCCACGGGGTGGTGTGGTTGATTGGTGCGGGTGTCCCGGAGATGTTCCCTAAAGCGCTCTGCTAGGACGCGTCCAGTGTAGAGGAGACCGCATCGGGAGCAACGGACACAATAAATGACATTAGTGGATGCGCATGTAAAACTTTGATAGATGTGGAAGGCTCCCTTAGGGCCTTGGATGGAGGTGAGGGAGGAGATGTGGGCACAGGTTTTACAGTTCCTGTGGTGGCAGGGGAAAGTGCCAGGATGGGAGGGTGGGTTGTAGGGGGGCGTGGACCTGAGGGAACGGTCTTTGCGGAAGGCGGAAAGGGGTGGGGTGGGAAATATGTCCCTGGTGGTGGGGTCTTTTTGGGGGTGGCGGAAATGTCGGTGGATGATTTGGTATATGCGAAGGTTGGTAGGGTGGAAGGTGAGCACCAGGGGCATTCGGTCCTTGTTACGGTTGGAAGGGCGGGGTCTGAGGGCGGAGGTGCGGGATGTGGGCGAGATGCGTTGGAGGGCATCTTTAACCATGTGGGAAGGGAAATTGCGGTCTCTAAAGAAGGAGGCCAAATGATGTGTTCTGTGGTGGAACTGGTCCTACTGGGAGACGGAGGAATTGGGAATACGGGATGGCATTTTTGCAAGAGGTAGGATGGGAAGAGGTGTAATCCAGGCATCTGTGAGAGTCGATGGGTTTGTAAAAAATGTCAGTGTCAAATTGGTCGTCATTAATATCATTTATTGTATCCGTTGCTCCCGATGCGGTCTCCTCTACATTGGGGAGACTGGGCATCACCTAGCAGAATGCTTTAGGGAACATCTCCGGGACACCCGCACCAGTCAACCACACTGCCCCATGGCCCAACATTTAAACTCCCCCTCCCACTCTGCAGATGACATGGAGGTCCTGGGCCTCCTTCACCGCCGCTCCCTCACCACCAGACGCTTGGAGGAAGAACGCCTTATCTTCCGCCTCGGAACACTTCAACATCAGGGCATCAATGTGGACTTCAACAGTTTCGTCATTTCCCCTTCCCCCACCTCACCCTAGTTCCAAACTTCCAACTCAGCGCTGTCCCCATGACTTGTCCTACCAGCCTATCTCCTTTTCCACCTATTCACTCCACCCTCTCCTCCCTGACCTATCACCTTCATCCCCTTCACTCACCTATTGTACTCTATGCTACTTTCTCCCCACCCCCACCCTCCTCTGGCTTATCTCTCCACGCTTCAGGCTCACTGCCTTTATTCCTGATGAAGGGCTTTTGCCCGAAATGTCGATTTCGCTGCTCCTTGGATGCTGCCTGAACTGCTGTGCTCTTCCAGTACCACTAATCTTGAAATACATTATTTATAGTGTCCAGAGCTGTTGGGGGTGGGGGGGGTGGGGGGGGGGGGGGTGTTGGTCGTAATAGCCATGGGGAATGCTGGGTTATAGAGAAGGGCTTGGGGGTGGGTCCAGGTGGGAAGCTCTTCAGAGGGGCGGTGTGGACTCAATGGGCCAAATGGCTTGCTTCTACATTGTAAGGGTTCTATGATTCAGTGATATCGAATGAGGTCATTCGGTCCATCATGTTTGCACCACCATTTGATTATGGCTAATATATTCCTCCACCCTGTTCTCCTGCCATCACCCTACAACCCTTGATCCTCTTGCTAATCAAGAACCTATCTCACTTTGACTTAAAGACACTCAATAACTTGGTCTCTGCAGCAATGAGTTCCACAGATTCACCATCCTTTGGCTGAAGAAATTTCTCCTCATCTCAGTTCTAAAGGGTCATCCCTTTACTCTGAGGATCTACCCATTGGACCTTGTCTCTCCCACTAATTGAAACATCTTCTCTGCATCCACTCTATCCAGGCCTCTCAGTATTCTGGAAGTCTCAGTGGAATTCCACCTCCCCCGTCATACTTTGAAACCCCTTTGAACACCGACCCAGACAATTCTCATATGGCACATCCTTCAACCCTTCGATCATTCTTACAAACCTCCTCTGGACCCCATCCAACACCAACACATCCTTCCTTAGATACAGGGCCCAAAATTGCTGAGTTGAAGGGCAATGTTTCTGTCAGCAGTGTTTACGCCAACAAACCAAGTGGACAATTTAATCTTTTCATGGAAGAGACTATGCAGGGCGCTTTACAAAAAGAGATGTCCGCGAAAATAGATGCTGAGATAGGATGGAACAGTAAGACAAGAAGGACATAAAATGGGGCCAATGAAATTGGTCTTTGGATGTTTCTTTAAAGGCTAAGGGAAGTATTGGTCTGAAGTAGGTCAAAGCTGTGCCACCGAGGCGGAACAAATTTATGGAGAAGCCTGAAACCAGAGAAAATGAGTATAAGGGAAGGGGTTTGAGGATAGGAAAATTCTGAGGTAACCCAGAGCAAGGTTGAGAGGTGAGGCCAAGAATCTTAAATATGACACATTTGGGAACTGCACCAACCTAGTTTTATTTTATTCAACCGAAGCCATTAATTGGGTTGAAGCCAATTTTGTTCTAACCAGGGGCAACAGTGTGATTGTCCAAATCGCACAATTTTCAATCTCATCTGCTTAACTTTACTCCAACTGAGTTAAAGTTTTGTTGGTTTGCTTCTTCAGATATCCTGAGGGTACAAGAGTTGATTTGTGCGCACAGCTTAGCATTGACTGTGAAATTGAGTTTCTAGTCCTTGACTAGTTATATTGTCGTGATGTCCACTGGGCATATGAGTTTTGCTCCTCCAAGATTACAGACAGAGCAGACAATTATCTGCTCATTAGGTTCATAAACACGGAGCAAATCTGGTAATGGTGGGAGGAATCTGTCACCTTCCTTTTGCTGTTTGCTCTGACTGAAATAAACAGAGGAGCTGAGTGAAATTGTAAAAGATTGTGTGTATCACCTTTTGATTAAAACACTGCAGAGGGCCCAGGAGGAAGCAATCTGACCAATACAGGTAGAATCCCACATGCTGTTTCTGTTTCCTGACCAGGGTTTTATTTTGCAACTCAGACTTAACCAAGAGCTGGTTAAAATGAGGAACCAGACGGACTGGTTCAGGTGAAGGTCAAAGATACATGTAAGGGGAAGCTGGATAAACCCATAAGGGAAAACAGAATAGATTGGGGCTGTTTTGATGGAGCTGAGCGAGAACAGGTTCCTGTGGAGCTGAATAGATAAGTTGAGACAGAATAGCATATTTCTCTATATAATAATGAATCCCAAATGCTAGTGGATCAACAGCATGAATCTTCAGCTGTTCACCATGAGCAATATACTGACCATAGTCAAAAGTCACAGTTTTCTCATCTCCCCTGCTCCCCACCTTATCCCAAATCCAACCCTCAAACTCAGCACCGTCCTCTTGAACTGTCCTGCCTGTCCATCTTCCTTCCTACCTATCAGCTCCACCCATTGCTCTGACCTATCACCATCACAGCATCCCTACATCTACCTATCACATTCCCTGCTACCTTCCCCTTCGCCCCACCCTCCCTTCCATTTGTCCCTTAGCCCCTTTGGCCCACTTGCCTCTCCTCCCTTCATTCCTGATGAAGGGCTTTGCTCGAAACATCGACTCTCCTGTTCCTCAGATGCTGCCTGACCTGTTGTACTTTCCCAACACCACACTCTCGACTCTAATCTCCAGCAATTGCAGTCCCCACCTTCTCTTAGTTGAAAGTACTGACTGTATCCAACCTGCACATTTTGTAAATTCTCTGCTGGGTTGTGGTTGTCACTGACCAGTTTAGCATTAATTGTCCATCCCTAGCTGATAGAGAAGGTCGTACAGTGCTGCTACCTTGAAGTGCTACAGTGTGTGGAGGATAGGGACAGCCACAGTGCTGTTAAGGAAGGATTTCCAAGATTTTCATCCAGCAACATTGAAAGCAGGCAGTATATAGACAAGTCAGAATGGTGTGTGCCTTGGGGGGACTTTACTCATTGTGGTCTTTCCAAGCATTTTTTTGATATATCTTTTTAGGTGATGGAGTTTGTGGGTTTGGGAGATGCAATTGTTGGAGCATTGGAGAATTTCTGCAGTGCATCCTGTAGATGTTTTACACTATTATCGGTGGTGGAAGGAGTGCACTTTTACAGATGTGATTCCAATCACAGAGGGTTCATTTCCTGGACGATGCCAAACTTCTTGAGTGTTGTTGGAACTGCACTCATCCAGGAAATGAACCCTCCTTGATTGGCAAGTAGGGAGCATTCCAGGGAGTGACCCTGGACTCAATGTTAACTTTATTTTCTCTCCACAGATGCTGAGATTTTCCAGCAATCTTAGTTTGCGTTTCTGATTTCCAATATCCACAATTCTTTGATGTTTTTGTATTCTATCATGCTCCTGATTGTGCCTTGTAGATTGGGCAGTCACTAGATGAGTTACTTACTTTCACAGTCTTTGACCTGCTCATAGATTAGATTAGATTACTTACAGTGTGGAAACAGGCCCTTTGGCCCAACAAGTCCACACCGACCCGCCGAAGCGCAACCCACCCATACCCCTACATATACCCCTTACCTAACACTACGGGAAATTTAGCGTGGCCAATTCACCTGACCCGCACATCTTTGGACTGTGGGAGGAAACCGGAGCACCCGGAGGAAACCCACGCAGACACGGGGAGAACGTGCAATCTCCACACAGTCAGTCGCCTGAGGTGGGAATTGAACCCAGGTCCCTGGTGCTGTGAGGCAGCAGTGCTAACCACTGTGCCACCGTGCCACCTCATGTAGCCGCTATATTTATATGGCTGGTCCAGTTTGGTTTCTGATCAATGGTAACACCCAGGCTCTTGCTATAGAGCAATTCAGTGATCATAATACCATTGAATGTCAAGGGTCAATGATTAGATTCTGTCTTGTTGTAGATGGCCATAGCCTGACATTTTTGACATGTAAATGTGCCACTCACCAACCCAAGCCTGAATGTTGTCTGGGTCTTGCTGCATTTGCACATGGATTGCTTCAGTTTATGAGGCATTGCAAAATGGTGTTGAACATTATGCAATCAGCAAACATTCCCTCCATCATTAGGTCAGAATTGGGGAGGTCATTGATGAAGTAACTGAAGATGGCTGTGCCTGTGACAGGACACTACACTGAGAAGCTCCAGCAGAGATATTGTGGGTTTGAGATGATTGATATCAACAACCAAAATCATCCTTGTGCCTGAGATGACTGCAACTAGAGGTTTCCATGTGATTCCCAATGACTCCAGTTTTGTTTGGGCTCTTTTGTCAATATTTTTGTGGCAAGGTTGTAATGCAGTCAGAACACAAATGGGCCTGATGGAACCCAAACTGAGTGTCACTGAGCGGGGTATTCCTTTGCAAGTACAGCTTGACAGCACTGTCAATGACCCCTTCTATCACTTTGCTGATTTTGGAGAGTAGAGAGTCTTGTAAAATGTAGCACAGTGTCCAAAATTTCGATATGACACGATGATTGGAAAGCATTTGATAAATAATCCCAAGTGTGCATTACACTGACAACAAGTTTAGAATTGTTAGGCGGGCTTACAATGTGACCCAGAGTCGAAAGGTGTGGCCCTGGGAAAAGCACAGCAGGTCAGCAAGCATCTGAGGAGTAGGAGGGTCAGGAATGAGGAAGGGCTTATGCCCAAAACGTTATCCCTCCTATTCCTTGGATGCTGCCTGACCTGCTGTGCAATTCCAGTGCCACACTTTTTGACTCTGACTCTCCAACATCTGCAGTCCTCACGTTCTCTTAGTTACAACATGACCCACTTTAAGATCATAAGACATAGGAGTGGAAGTAAGGCCATTCTGCCCATCGAGTCCACTCCGCCATTTAATCTTGGCTGATGGGCATTTCAACTCCACTTACCCGCATTCTCCTCATAGCCCTTAATTCCTTGTGACATAAAGAATTTATCAATCTCTGCCTTGAAGACATTTAGCGTCCCGGCCTCCACTGCACTCTGCGGCAATGAATTCCACAGGCTCGCCACTCTCTGGCTGAAGAAATGTCTCTGCATTTCTGTTTTGAATTGACCCCCTCTAATTCTACGGGTCCTAGTCTCCTCGCCTAACGGAAACAATTTCCTAGCGTCCACCCTTTCCAAGCCATGTACTATCTTGTAAACTTTCCTATGCTAGAATCTATATATATGAATACAGGGGCCCCCAGTTTTTTCTGACACAGGGCACATATGCACACACTGCACTGTCTCACCTCAAGAAAATAAGTGTCAGCTATTCACTGTTTCATTTTTCAGGGCAATTCAGTGTTCTCTCAGAGTCAACCTGGTGTGTGTTAAACTTTAACAAAGTTTAACAGTTAACTGTCAGTCATAAGTAACTGGTGCATCATTTATGGCAACACCTCTACCAATCAAACTCCATTTCCTAGATAGTTAGCACTGTCTTCTCATGCAGCGCAAAGTTTGGTTTTCCCCTCGTTTGGGATTCTTGCGAATTGTCCTGATGAGTGCAGCACACAGTTTTAATAAAATCTTACATTTTTCTGCAAAACTCACAAGTAATAATTGTCTAGCCACTATCAGGGGTCTTATTCCATCCCCAATCCTACCTCTCTGGCTTTGAAAATGACAATTTGAGCAGAAGACAGTTGGGGATGAGTTCCCCTTCTCTCAGTTTTTCTTTCCCAGTAATAAAAGGCGATGCACTCGAAACACATTTAAATTCATTGCATTGAATCTTCTTCAAAGGCTGGCATTTGGAGGGGATGTCAGATTCACGGTGTTGTGATGAATTGAAGTTGGGTGGGAAGGGATGCCTTCAGTAATTCGTACTGACAAATGATTGTGATCATGTTTTTAAATGGAGGCCACCAAGTGTATGACTCTTCACATTATAAACCTGCAACAGACGCCTATCATGTGTCAACTGATGACATAAAGCTAGAGCTTGAAGCTTGTGTAGTTTGCTCTATGGTCAGAAATATCACCTTAGCCCAACTATAGATTACCTCAGAACTGGTAATGCTTCTGTAGGTTTTCCCACTGTCAGCTAGACGCCAGAGCTGTTTAACTCAAGAGGCAACTAGATGTATTCAAGAGGTGGCTAGATACAGCACGTGCGGCAAATGGGATCAAAGGTTATAGGGAGAAAGCAGGATTAGGCTATTGAATTGGATGATCAACCATAATCATGGTGAATGGTGGAGCAGACTTGAAGGGCCGAATGGCCTCCTCCTGCTCCTATCTTCCATATTTCTATGTTAGTGTTAATATTTTCTCGAGAATTAGGGTCTATAGAAAGCTCAGAGTGGTCTCAGACCAGTGACCTGGTTCACAAGTCAGATCAAAAGATCTGAAATACTACAACATGGGGCATGATTGTGAAAACTCCATCATTCAGCAACATCAATGCTTATTTTTTACCTTAACTCCACTCTCCCTCCTGATCCTCCCATCCCATAATACCCCACTGCTATTGACTTCTGTATTTTTTAAATATTCATTCATGGGATGAGGGTGTTGCTGGTTAGGTCAGCATTTATTGCCCTTCCCCAGAGGATGGTTAAGTGTCAACCACACTGCTGTGGGTCTGGAGTTACATGGAGACAGTAAGGGCTGCAAGATGCTGAGTGCCGCAGAGTCAATAGGTGTGGAGCTGGAGAAGCACAGCAGGTCAGACAGCATCAACGGAACAGGATTGTCAATGATTCAGATTTAAACCCTTCGTCCTTTCAGCTAAAAACATTGACTTTCATGTTCCTCTGATGCTGCCTGACCCACTGTGCTTTTCCAGCTCCACATCTATTGGAGTTACATGTAATCTAGCCCAGGTAAGGTTGGCAGTTTTCTTCCTAATGGGTGTCTGTGAACCAGATGGATTTTTCAACAATGGATTCACGGCCATCAGGTATATTCAGATGTTTATTGAATTCAAATTCCACATGGTATGATTTGAACCCAGGTCCCCAGAACATTACCTGGGTCTTAGGATTAACAGACCAGCAATAATACCACAAGACCATTGAGCTTTGAACATACTTACTGAGCATTATTAGCTCTTCAAAAGATTCACTTCCCTTTGAATGAGGAAAATTCTCCTGTCCTCCATGATCAATGCCTTTATTTTATGCATGTCCTTTTTGTTCTGGGTGCCCCGGTAAGAGGAAACATTTTCTTGGCATTTCTCAAAGTGTTAGTCCTGAGGAGTGTCCCAAGCACCTCCCACAATGATGGTGTTACATGGACTTGTGGACAGAAAAGCTCAGGATTAGAAAGAATTGGGACCTAGCATGTGGTCCTACTCAAAGTCTCTGTAACAGTGTTTGGTAAAGTTAACCTAATCTATAACTAGTTGCTATAGCCTGTTTATATGAGATTCTTCTACTTGGAACAGTAAATGGTTTTCCTCTCCTACACCAGACCAAACAGGTTCTGTAGTCCCCTACACTTTGCTGTATAGCTACTACCAAGCTCAGAGTGAGCTAGCATGCCTAAATGACACTACCCTGTTAAAAGAAAACAAATAACTGTGGATATTGGAAATCTGAAACAAAAACAAAAATAGCTGGAGAAACTCAGCAGGCTTGGCCGTATCTGTGAAGAGAAAGCAGAATTTCAAGTCCAGTGACCCTTCTGAAGATGCTGCCAGACCTGCTAAGTTTCTCCAACAATTTCTGTTTTTGTTTCAATACCCGATTAAATCCCTTCTCAGACAAAACAAAAAAACAATTAGATTTCTTCCGGTTGCATGGGCTTTGTCTACTCTCTTCTTAGAATGTAGACATGGAGTGGATTGAGGAGCTTGTTAAAGGACAGCATATTCATTGACATGAGATAAGGATCCATTTTGCTTTTGGCCTTTTGATTGCCTCTCGTGTCAGTCCAGGATCCTGCTGCTAGTGTTGGCCATGCCACTCTCAAGACCTGTTTTTTGACCTCTTCCCTAGGTCTGCATGAATGCCACTGATTCGAGATGCACCAAACGTGCTGTTGGGACAAAAGAGATTACACTTGGTGTTCAAACCCAACTGGCAAAAAAGCCTTGTCCTCTTGCTGGGGGGATTCCTAATCTGTCATCGATTCAAACTTCTACGCTGGAAGATGGTGAACGAGAGAAGAGGAGAGAGGATTGGTCTGTAAAGCTCACTTCCTGTGCTTGAGCAGCCAATCATCATCCAGAAGAGATAGAGAAATCCAGCACCAAGACAATAATCTGGAAACCGCTTCCATAACTCCCTTTCAGGTGGTTGTCGGAAAGATGCTGGATTGACAGAGGGGTCACGGATTACCGAGAACAGACTGATAAGTGCAATAAGGCTACGTCAGGTTGGCCATGAACTCTATAGGAGAAAGTGAGGTCTGCAGATGCTGGAGTATCTGAGCTGAAAATGTGTTACTGGAAAAGCGCAGCAGGTCAGGCAGCATCCAAGGAACAGGAAATTCAACGTTTTGGGCATAAATATTCCTGATGAAGGCTTATGCCCGAAACATCGAGTTTCCTGTTCCTTGGATGCTGCCTGACCTGCTGCGCTTTTCCAGCAACACATTTTCAGCTCATGATCTCTATAGACCTCTTTCTTCTGTTTTGAAATGATTGTGGAGTCATGCCTGAAAATATGTTCAATTTGTTTGGACATGATATGAGACACCTCTATAACTCTTCCACACTGCTTTGGGATTTGAATTCAGATCTTCACATTAGGTGCCATCTGTATGTGGTGATCAGCAAGTGTCCTTGCCTATGCTTGACCTGATACCATTAAACCTTGTGGGGTTCAGACTAAGTGCTGAATTCTGCTCAGGCAATGTTGTCCCAACCCCCACATACCCCTGTACTGCCAACGCCTCTGCTTGGTCTGTCCTCCTGGTGGGTCAGGTGATAGCCAGGGACGGTGGTAGCATTCTCTGGAATATTATCTACAAGGTCTAATTCTATGACTAACTTTTCTAGTCAGCTCTCAGTGGCAGCTCTCCAAGTTTTGGCACTAGCCGCCAGATGTTGGTAATAAAGACTCTGCAGGATTGCCAGGGTTGAGTTTGCTGTTGTCGCTATCAATGCTACGAGTCCATCTGGAAATGGAGGCTTTTCAGTAGCTACATATGCGCTAGGCCATGTCATTGGGCAGTTTAGAGTCAACATGAAGTTTAGATTCCCATGATGGGCAGACCAGGTTGGCATTAGTGAACCAAACGTATTTTTGCGAACACACTTTTTGTGAAACAATAGTTTCACAGTCATCATTAAACAATCCATTCCAGACTTTTCTATTAAAAATTGAATTCAAGTTCCACCTTCTTCTATTGTGGTGGAATTTGCTGGTGTAGTCAATGTTGTTCCAACCCATGGGAGCCTGTCCACTCCTGGCCAATGGCATCGTTTTTCTCTATGTCCTTTTCCTTTCTGCTTCCTTTTCTTCTTCATCTTCGAGGCCAGAGCAGTGGCAGTCTCAGCCACGTGGGCCGAGACTCTGATGGTGGCTGTGACGATGTTGTCACTTTAAGAAGGTTATATTGTCCTTGGTTTTCTGGAAGAGACATCATAACGACAGAGGTGTCAAAGCATCTGCTTTAACAATGGAAGGGGAGTGGCCAGTCTCCCAGTTCAGGATTTTTTTCTAGTTTGTTTTTAGCTGTAGCAGTCACAAGATGCAGGAGTCCAGGGGAGTTGCAATCTTCAGTCAAGAACTCCTCTGATTTTCTTCTGAAATCTCTCTCTGGATGTTCTTCCTACCTGCCTGTAAGAATCTGTGTTTAAATCTACCTTTTTGCCAAGGGGTGTGTTTATGGGATGTTACTGCATTGGAACAGTTAATTAGTTAAGTTCCCGTATCAGATCAGTTAAGTTTCCCAATAGCTAAATTATTCTAAATTCCGCTTTCTTTTGTTCATGTTTCACTGTAGCATTTAAATAAATTCCGTCTTACTTAAAGACAACTTAAAGGCAGGTTTACTTAAAGAACACTCCCTTCACATCTTCCTTTAAAATAAGAAAAAGTTAGGCCACCTTAAAATATTTCGAGGGAGGTCTGGCCTGGTCCATAATAGCGGCAGTAGGCCCAAAGCCTGGACTCCTGGTGGCAATGAGGCAGCAACAGAGTTGGGGAATTGTGGGCCATCAGCGTTGCCATTGAGGCCCACCTTGCAGAAGCCCTGAAGCTGTGCTTGAAACCCCAATTTGAGCAGAAGATGAACTGTTATTTAAGCAATGTCTTTTATCCTTACTGTAAATCAAAATGGGGCTGGATTTTGGTGAGAAAACACCTTCTACTCTGTATTCAAGATAAATATGATGGGCAATAAATTCTGCATTCATTCATTCAAATCTAAATTCCCGAGACATTACGTGGGTCTCCAGGACTGTGAGGAGAAAGTGAGGACTGCAGATGCTGGAGAGTCAGAGTCAAAAAGTGTGGTGCTAGAAAGGTACAACTGGTCAGGCAGTATCCGAGGAGCAGGAGAGTGAAGGGCTAATGCCTGAAACATCGTCTGTCCTGTTCCTCGGATGCTGTCTGACCTGTTGTGCTTATCCAGCGCCACACTTTTCAACTGTCCTGGATCGTTAGTCCAGCAGCAAGAACACTATGTCATCATACTTATTCCCACTGAGATCAAGTTTTTACCAATTAGTCTAGCCAGAGGCTCTGTGTTGCCCGTTCCCAGGGCTCTAGCAGTCCACTGGTGAAGCAATTGGCTTTTTCTCAAGATTAACCACAAGGTGTCAAAGTAGGTGGGATGTCCGTCATTCCAGCAAATGTCAACTCTGGTTCTGTGAGTGGAACCAGAGTTGACATTTGGACCAATGTGTACCTAACACAGGAGAGAGTGCAGATTTTCTGAAGTACAAAGAAGGTGTTTATGCTTCACCAATTAGGACAGCACAACACGGTTGCTATCTTTACGGGTCTCCCTTTTTGCTGCAAGACTTTCTTGTGTGGGATAGACCAGTCTTTGGCAAAATAGGTACTACTGCAAAGCTGCCTTTGGTTAGATTGGGGGAGGAAAATTCTACGCTTCTTTCAACAATAGAAACTTGCATTTGTGTAGTGCCTTTAACATTGCAAAATGCCCAAAAGCTTTTCAGAAAAAAATACGATTGAATAAAATTTGACAGCAAGCCAGTTCAGGAGATGCTAAAACAAGTGAGCAAATGCTTGGGCCAAAGAGGTAGGTCTGAAGAAGCAACTATGAAGGTCGAGAGAGATTTAAGGAGGGAATTCAAGGCCTTGGGCCAGAAATGGCATTGTGATGGGAAGCACAGCTCAATAGGGCTGGGTATTTTGTCTGCTTTACTTCACGGGACCCAGGAGATCACAGGGATCTGGATGAAGTTGGGGTGGGAGGTAGGGGTGGGGTTTGGTGTGGGAAGGCATCTGCTAGAGAGGGTATCATATCTCTATTGGAGATGGAATGACGGCCTTTTCTGGACTCAGTGTTCTTGATCTGAGGTGTACAAACGAGACTCTAACAGTGAATAATGTAGTGTGAATTCAGTCTATTTATAAAGCAAATTATGACAAATCTACATTTATGAAGGCGAGAATAGGCTCATTAATCTCTTGTTTAAGAGCGCAGGGAGAGCCAAGCTGAGCATTTGAACTGAACTTCTAATCATTATGAGGCATTAGTGGCTGCTGGAGTACAGAAGTATTTTCTTAAATTCAGCATTCACTCACTTGTTTGATACATGCCTGACATAAGTGGAACAAGATGCTCATTGTGGTCAAATTGGCACTTCACTCAAATTATACACCCCAGAATAATTGAGTGCTGTTACCACCCTCTCCATTCTAATCACCACAAAATTAACACGGTGTCAATATTTTCTCCTGAAGGTGAAAGCTCTCAACGTCACAGGCACCCATTGTCAGACCCTAGAGATAATGCTTGGAACCCTGCACGGATTAGATTGTTCACCATTCCATGCACGACGCAAAGGAGATTTTCCAATCCACCTGTTCAAGGAGCAGGTGGGATTTGAACCCAGGCCTCCAGTTCTGGAGGTAGGGAAATCCCATTGTAATTGTCTAATCAACCAGTTCAGCGATGTCATGACACATCTTAGGAGCAGGTGGGATTTGATCCAAGGGCCTCCTGGTCCAGAGGTGTGGATGTTACTGCTGTGCCACGAGACCTGGAAGACCCATTGTATTGATCATGCATTAATTAATTGGATCAGAATGGCGGAGCAGGCTTGAGGAGCTGGATGACCTTCTTCTTGTCCTAGGTCTTCTGGTCGAATCATAAGCGTGTCTAAATGATGGTTTAGGTCAGGAAACATCCAGCATGAGTCGGTAACCATGACGATGGCCAAAGCTAGGGGAGGTGGTGCATGGGATGAAGAGAGTGGGGAAGGGGTTGAAATGAGAGGGGTCTGAATTCTTAAGACAAAAACAGTTTTAGGGGGATAAGAGGATGAGGAATGAGTGCGTGGGGCAAGGGAAGGTTCTAGTGGGCCAAGGGCTTGCAGAGGGCAGGAAGGTCATGAGGCAAGGGGGAATAGTAATGGGGTAGAAAGAGTCAGGAAGAGGGAGGGGGAAGAGTTGTCAGGAACCAAACAACAGTGAGATTTCCACAAAGAGAATGGAACTAACAATAGAGATTCAGTAACTGCTGTGCATGTGAGAGTGTGTGTGTGTGTGTGTGTGTGTGTGTGTATTGATCATAGCCTGTTCCTGCTAACAAACACCTCTCCCAAAGTCCCAGTTTGTTCACACTATGTTCATGCACGTGAGCACAGGAATAGCAGCGAAGGTGTTTGACTATATTTAGGATTTTCAGCTCAGCTGATGCTGTGTACCTAGCGGGGAGTTAGTTGTGTTGTACTGTCTGCCGTATGGAATTTAAACTGATCAGAAGCTCATCGATGTGAGAGATGGGAAGAAGGGAACGTTCCACCAAGTTACCTGCACGTAGGAATGTTTAGGACAAACTCCAAGCTGAATAAGCAGGAGCCCCAGGATCCATTATCCCTCCCAAGAAATTCTGAGTTTAGCTGGTTAGAGCCCGAGGATCTCAAGATGATAAGAATAGAAGACTGTTCAGCCCTTAGTCACATCATTCTGATCTGTGAGGTCCATTCTCCATGGGGCGGCACGGTGGTTCAGTGTTTAGCATTGCTACCTCAGAGCACCAGGAACCTGGGTTCAATTCCACCCTCGGGCAACTGTCTGTGTGGAGTTTACACATTCTCACCATGTCTGCATGCATTTCCTCTAAAAATGTGCAGGTTAGGTGGATTAGCCATGTTAACTTGCCCACACTGTCCAACGACGTGCAGGCAAGATGTATTAGCCATGGGAAATGTAGGGTTATGGGGAGGGAGATGGATCCAGGTGGGATGCTGCTTGGAGGTTAAGTGTTGACCTAATGGGCAGAACAGCCTGATTCCACTCTGTATGTTTCTCACCCTCCTTGGGATTGGTGGCTGAGGTGACAGAGTTAGGAAGCACTCAGACAGTACTCCCGTCCTGGTACTCGGTGATTCTGGTTGGAACCAGGCAGAGTCACAACTGCTCTTGGTAACGCATAGCCTCTGCCTGTATGAGGGTCACATGGACAACTTTAGGAAAGTGCCAAAGGGTGAGGGACACAGTTGGAACATGGTGCCCAGTAAAGAACCAATGGCATGAGAAAAGGAAACTAGCGAGAAACTGACAAGAAACCAATTGAAGTTCAGCCGCCCCACAGAATATTACTGATCTCCCTGGTGATCATCCTGACAATACCATTCCCCGCCCACCCCACCCTCAGCAATGGCAGCATCTTGCATTCGAGAGGCCCTTTTTATTGTTTAAAATGGTTCACAAATGTATACAATGACCCCCAAATGTTGAGGTCCCATGCAGCTTCATTCCAGCAACAACAACTTGCATTTATATACCGCCTTTTAGTTGTCGCAAAATGTTCCAATTTGTTTCACAGGAACTTTATGAAACAAAAATTTGACCTTACTGATTCTCGTAAGGCAATGTTAGCACAAATGACTGAAGGTAGTTGCAAGCGTTACTTGTACAAGTCAATGCTCTTTTCCAAATTGAAATTCCAATTCTTACAAAAACACACACAAGATTTCAAATTTTAAGACTTCTACTATAACAAATAAACCAAAACCATTTAGTTAATTTCTTCATAGGCAGCAAATACTCTAAACTGCAGTGAAGATTACCCTTTTAAATATTTTAATGTGATCAATAACCATATGTCATATTCAATACTACAATCTCTCCATGGTCTTTATAGGGAACAGTCCATGGTCACTCCCAGCTTCTGATAGAGTCAAGTTGCCCTATTTCATTGACACATAGTGATTCTGACCATTGGAAAGCACTCCTGTTTGCTTTCAGGGAACTTCGACCCAATGACACCAACAAGATTCACTCTGTTAATTTCTCCTCCTTGCCACTTCAAGGATGACCTTCCTAAGCCTTTAAATTGCCTCAAGATACACTGCTTCAATCAAAAACCATCCTCTGTATAACATTTGAGGGGGAGGGTGCAGTGGCTCAGTGGTTAGCACTGCTGCCTCATAGCACCAGGGTCCCAGGTTTGATTCCAGCCTTGGGTGGAGTTTGCACATTCTTCCCGTGTCTACGTGGGTTTCCTCCAGGTGCTCCAGTTTCCTCCCACAGTCCAAAGATGTGCAGTTCAGGTGAACTGACCATGCTAAATTGCCCATAGTGTTAGGTGCATTAGTCAGAGGGAAATGGGTCTGGGTGGTTGCTCTTCGGAGGGTCAGTGTGGACTGGTTGGGACGAAGGGCCTGTTTCCACACTGTAGGGAATCTCACAGAGAACTTACCACTTTCTCTCTGTTAGACCTTGCTTTTCATGTCAAAAAGCCAAGAGACTGAACCTCTGTCCCCTGTAGTCAGGCCTCTCCTACCTATGCTTTCAGTTGTGAACACATTGCACCAAGTTCCCACTAGTCTCCATGCCAACCAGCCTCTGTTGTCAGGCAGAATTTGAAACAGAATGATCACCTGACACTCTTCATTCCTGCATTTTACGAAGCATTAAAGAGACAATCCCAAAACATCATCATCTTAGAGGACCACGTAAAAAAAAAGAGGTAGGCTTTAAAGGGCATTTGAGAGGAGGATGGAAATGCAGAGAGATATAAAGATGGAAATCCAGAATTTAGACAGCCTAAGGCCCGACCACTAATGGAGGAGCAATGAAAATTGAAGATGTGCATGAAGCCAGAATCAGAGGAGCGTAGAAATCTTGCAGGGTTGTAAGAATACTGAGATTACATTGGACTTTTAGCTTGAAGCATAATTTGAAAATTGAGACACTGCCAAACTGGGAATAAAGACAAGCCAGCCAGTTCAGGGTGGTAGGACTCTGTGTAAGTTAGGATGAAGGGCAGCAGAATTTTGGACAGGCTCAAGTTTCCAGAGGACGGAGTTTGGGATGTCAGTCAGGAGAGTTCTTCAATAGCCGGGTGTAAAGGAAACAACATACATGCATTCTTCAGCAGTAAATGAGTTGTAGTCGAGGCAGTAGAATTAGAAGTAGATAGATTTGATAAAGGAGAGGAGATGGGGCTGAAAGCTAGATTCCCCTGCTTGGATGTGACACCTAATGCAGTTGTCCAACTTGATGATTGTTCTGTTGCAGTCCAAATTCTCTCTAAATCTAGAATGTCAAAGGAAACGAAGAAAAATATTCTCAAGCGGCTTGAACACAACCTCTTCTACAAGAAAGTCAACCTTTGCAAAGGCACAGTATCTATTAATCTCACCATTTGCAGTTTGATATTACTTACGGCAAATACATCCACTATCCCTCAAAACTTGAGGTTTCCAAATGGGGTGTGTGTGTGTGTGTGTGTGTGTGTGTGTGTGTGTGTGTGTGTGTGTGTGTGTGTGTGTGTGTGTGTGTGTGTGTGTGTGTGTGTGTGCGCCGTCAATCCCTAGAGGGTGAACATTATTAATCGAGCCCACCTTCACACAGCGTTCCACAGGAACACTTTCTTTATAAAAACCAAAAGGGGTCACTCAACCTGAAACCTTTTGAGCTTGTCAGCAATTTCAATTTTCATTTCAAATTTCTTTTTGATTCATTCACAGGGTAAGAGCATTGCTAGCAAAGCCAGCATTTATTACTCATCCCTAATTGCCCAGAGGGCAGTTAAGAGTCAACCACATCGCTGTGGGTCTGGAGTTACATGTAGGTCAGACCTAAACAATAATTAGAGAAGCAGGTGGATTTTTCCTGACAAACAATGATGGATTTATGGTCATCATTAGACTTTCTAATTTCAGTTTTTTTTCAACTGAGTTCAAATTCCACCATCTGCCACAGTGGGATTCGAACCTGTGTCACCAGAACATTATGTGGCTTTCTGGATTAATAGTCCAAAAATAATACCATGAGGCTATCTCTCCCTGAATCAAGAGTCTGAGGTCCTGCTTAGTGTCATAGAGTCCTACAACATGGAGACAGGCCCTTTGGCCCTAACTGGTCCATGCTGACCAAATTCCACGCTAACCCCATTTCCCTACAGTTGGATCATGTCCTTCTAATCTTTTCCTATCCAAATGCCTTTTAAATGTTGTAAATGTACCTGCCTCAGCCAGTTCCACTGGCAACTCATTCCACACTCTGTGTAAAAATGTTACCCCTCATGCCCTTTTATTCTTCCCCCTCTCACCTTAAACTGATTGTTCTCTCGTCCTTGATTCACCAACCCTGGGAAAAAGACTGAGTGCATTCACCCTATCCATGCCTCTCATGATCTTATACACTTCTATAAGATTCCCCCTCAGTCTCCTGTGCTCTAAAGAAAAAAATCCTAGCTTGTCCAACCTCTCCCTATAACTTAGACCTTTGAGTCCTGGCAAAACCTTGTAAATTTCTTCTGCACTCCTTCCAGTTTAATAACGTCCTTCCTATAGCACGATGACCAAAACTGAACACAATACTCCAAGTGTGGCCTCCCCTGTATAATGGTGGCATAACTTCTCTGCAATAAATATACTGAACCACTAGCTTCATTTGATGGTAGGCTTTAGTGGAAACAAATTGCTAGCTGATTACTTTGTCTTTTGGCTTGTCAAATCGTTTTGCTTTAGGGCCCAAATGGCTCTGCCTGTGGGAGGTGCATACTGGGTGAGCTCTCCACTGGGGTACTGAGTGTTGCTCCAATAATGGAAGAAGGTTTTTTGGATGTGATCTCAAACCAAGACCTCATGAAAAATGCTATAAAAGTAATTTTGCCTCCAATAGCTGTCCTGGGATTCTCTGGGTTGTATTAAAGAAAACTGCTTCTGAAATGTGGAGAAATGGCAGGATAACATCAGATTCTAGAGCGGTGCTGGAAAAGCACAGCAGGTCAGGCAGCATCTGAGGAGCAGGCGAATCGACGTTTTGGGCAAAAGCCCTTCATCAGGAATGGAGCCTAGGATAACGTCAGAGCAATGTTATGGATTAAGAAACCTGTTGTTCACACAGGCTCACACTGGGGAAAGATCAGAGACAGCACTTCTCAATTTCAAGCTTTAGATTGCATGTTCCTGTCTGGCAGCAAGTCTTGAACTCATGTCTCTCAGGGGATAGATGTACTGTAACATCGTGTAAAGTAACTAGGCACCTTATTGACATGCAATTCATCAAACAAAGCACTGTTGGAGATTTGTTCACCGTGACCTTAATGATTGAACTCTTGTTATTCTTACTCCTTATAAAAATTCTGCTCAACAATCACAGCAGTTGAAGTTCAAACTCTAAACATTTACTCCCACCTGCACCAATGCACAATATCTGCAATGTGTACCTTCTACAAGATGCACTGCACAAATTCACCAGGGCTCCTTAAACAGCTTTACTAGGGGACGAGAAAGCCTAGTGATATTGTCACTGTTCGTCCAGAGACACAGGTAATAGAACATAGAACATAGAACAGTACAGCACAGAACAGGCCCTTCAGCCCACGATGTTGTGCCGACCGCTGATCCTGATGTATGCACCCTCAAATTTCTGTGACCATATGCATGTCCAGGAGTCTCTTAAATGCCCCCAATGACCCTGCCTCCACAACTGCTGCTGGCAACGCATTCCATGCTCTCACAACTCTCTGCGTAAAGAACCCGCCTCTGACATCCCTCTATACTTTCCTCCAACCAGCTTAAAACTATGACCCCCTCATGTTAGTCATTTCTGCCCTGGGAAATAGTCTCTGGCTATCGACTCTATCTATGCCTCTCATTATCTTGTATACCTCAATTAGGTCCCCTCTTCTCCTTTTCTCCAATGAAAAAAGTCCGAGCTCAGTCAACCTCTCCTCATAAGATAAGCCCTCCAGTCCAGGCAGCATCCTGGTAAACCTCCTCTGAACCCTCTCCAAAGCATCCACATCTTTCCTATAATAGGGCGACCAGAACTGGACGCAGTATTCCAAGTGCGGTCTAACCAAAGTTTTATAGAGCTGCAACAAGATCTCACGACTCTTAAACTCAATACCCCTGTTAATGAAAGCCAAAACACCAGATGCTTTCTTAACAACCCTGTCCACTTGGGTTGCCATTTTAAGGGATCTATGTACCTGCACCCCAAGATCCCTCTGTTCCTCCACACTCTGGGGGTCTGGGTTTGAATCCCAAAATGTGGAATTTCAATTTAATAAAATTAAGAATTAAAAGTCTATTCATGACCACGAATCTCTGGAAAACCTCATCTGGTTCACTAATGTCCTTTCGGGAAGGAAACTGCGATCCTTACCTCCATGTGACTCCAGATTCACAGCAATGTGGTTGACTCTTAACTGCCCTCTGGGCAGGATGGACAACAAATATTGGCCTAGCCAATGATGCCAATCTCATAAATGAAAAAGTAAAATCTTCCCAACCCACAATTTATATCCCTGCAAATGATAGATACATGGGAACACCATCTGTAAGGTTACCTCCAAGCCACCTACCATCCTGATTTAGAACTATGGCTCTTGCTTCCCTGTTGCTGAGTGAAAATCTTGGAACTCCCCTTTGTAACAGCCCTGTGGATGTATCTAGACCACATGGTTTGCAGCAGTTCATGAAGGATGGTCTCCATCACCTTCTCTGGGACATCTAGGGATGGCAATAAATACTGGCCCAGTCAGTGGTGCCCACATCCCATGGATAAATAACCATCTTAGGGGAACAATAAATACAACCTTGCTAGTGTTGACCAAATCTGGAGAACTATTCTTTTTAAAAGTTGCTCACTTGAGTCCCAGAATGTTCTAGTTAATTCTCACCCCAGTTATGGTGACGTGACTGAACAGTTTGGTTCCTGACCATAAGCATGCTTAATTTAAGGGTTTATGGACAACAATTGGTCAAATGTTTCAATTTACAACTCAATGCTATATTTTAATTAGCGGGAGTCTAGGTCCATTACAAGACCACTGGGAATTCTGGAACATTCTTGTTCCAATCACTGTGCATCTAACTTGACAGTTATACAATAAAGATTTGCTTCTTTGTGTGAGATCGCTGCAATGTCGACTGTTCCACTCTCTAATGCCTCTTGTAATGAACTGCAGCAGTCTAGTAATTACCCCGTGAGTGTCACTGCACTCATGACATTGTGCGAGATCCTTTGAATTTGAAATTGACATCTGCAGGGATTTTGGCATCTTTACAATGTTAAAAGTTAAGGGGCATGTATTCAGATTGTCTGGTTTACAGTCACATACTGAGTGGTTTGGTAATAATTATATGCGGGAAGCAATGTGTTTTAACTATGAAAAGTGCACTTACTACTATATTTAGCTCCTTTTATTGCAATGCTGAACTGTCGCCAAAGTTCCTGAGACAGTCAAATGCAATTACTGTTCTTACGTAAGTAGGTTTGAGAGCCAGTGCATACCAGTGACATCTGAAAGTTGGTAATGATGTGAAAGAAGGATTGTGTTGTCCAGTGTGAATTGATATCCCAGGCTAATGGGACAAATATTTGTCCTTGTGTGTGATTCTACAGCTAGAAGCTACACTGCAGCAACTTGGGTGGCACGGTGGCTCAGTGGTTAGCGCTACTGCCTCATGGCACTAGAGACATGCGTTCAATTCCTGACTCGGGCAACTGTCTGTGTGGAGTTTGCACGTTCTCCCCGTGTCTGTGTGGGTTTGCTCCGGTTTCCTCTCACGGTCCAAAAATGTGCAGGTCAGGCGAATTGGCCACGGGAAATTGCCTGTAGTGTTAGGTGATGGGGTAAATGTAGAGGAATGGGTGTGGGTGGGTTGCTCTTCAGAGGGTCGGTGTGGACTTGTTGGGCCGAAGGGCCTGTTTCCACACTGTAAGTAATCTAATCAAACTTACCAAGGCTCCTTCAATTGTATTTTCCAAACTCTCACTCTCTGCCACCTAGAAGAACAAGGACAATAGATGCATGGGAGCAAAAACAGAAACTGCTAGAGAAACTCAGCAGTTCTGGCAGCATCAATGAAGACAAAGGGATGTCAACATTTTGGGTCCAGTGGACTTGACCCTCTGGATCCAAAAACGTTAACTCTGTTTCTCTCTCCACAGATACTGTCAGACCATCTGAGTTTCTCCAGCAGTTTCTCTTTTTGTTTCAGATTGCCAGCATGGGCAGTTCTTTGTTTTATTTTTGATGCATGGGAGATCCACATTAACGCTGCCCACTTTATGTGCTATTTACATCCAGAGCGGTTCTGTTCGTCTGGAAGTTACACCAGGTACACCCTTGTGTACCAGCAACTGCAAGAATAATGGACCTATTGGATTCATTGCAAACATTAGCACAGATTCAGCAGACCCTAACTTAAGATTTTATCCCAACACTTCTGCTCTGGGACAAGCAGTAAATCTTCATCCTGATGTAACCTGGTTGACTGTCCATCCAAACCTTCTCAGGAACATTTTTCTGCACAGCTTTCCTATTCCAAGGACTTCACAGGACTTCCCCTCTCAAAGTCAAATTGATGTGAAAAGTAGCTCTCTCTCTCTTTAGCTATGGGTTTTCCTCTTAGGCTTCAGTAACAGCCAAGTTCCATAAACCTCTAACAAACTTTGAGGCCTCATTGATCTGTGATACACCAAGATAAATACTCTAACTAAACAGAAGTCCCTTAGTGGTGCTCTAAACCCATTCATTCTAAGGCCAGGAATCAAAAGCTGTTTTTAAAAGAAATTACTATGGCAACAAAAATGCTTTATGAGTTAATTATTAACTTAAGGCACACAGAACACCATTGGTTATTAATGCAAAAAAACAGACACCAAACTCATCAATAAAAACATTAAAAATTAAACTTAATTTTTAAAATTAAATCCTACAGTTTATCACAGTGGAGATAAAACTGAATGCTGAGAATATCCAAGGGGAAACATCAAAAATTCCAAGTCTTGACTATTAAAAATTTTCTTTGACACAGTTGGAAATGTGGGAGGGGGGGTGGTGTTAACTGAGACTATTTGGATGGAGGCATTAGAGGAGTGAGATCATGTGATGAAACTTCCAGCAGTCCATCCAGACAAAGTTGGCATTTGTTTTTCCAATGGGAATGGCCTCTGCCAAGTTCCGCCTGCCATCTGGTTTCTGCCCGAGGAATAACCACTTGGGGGGAACCTTGGGATTAAAGAGTATTTCAATTGTCTTTGTTTCTTTCCATAGTCTCCTGAACTCTCTCATGTTAACTCTTCACGTGGAACACAAACGTAGCCTAAATGGATACGAAGCTTCATTCCGGAAACTTTCTTATTGACTGTGTAGAGTTATCAGGAGGTGGATGAAAGAAAGATCGAATATATGCAGTTTTTAAAATTCATTTGTGGGATTTGGGTGTTGCTGGCTGGCCACCATTTATAGCCCATCCCTCATTACCCTTGAGAATGTGGTGGTGAGCTACCTTCTTGAAACGCTGCAGTCCACTTGCTGTGGATTGACTCACAATACCGTTTGGGAGGGAATTCCAGGATCTTGTCCCAACGACCATGAAGGAATTATGGTATATTTCCAAGTCAGGGTGGTGAGTGACTTGCAGGGGAACTTGCAGGCGATGGTGTTCCCAAGTACCTGCTGCCCTTGTCCTTCTAGATGGAAGTGATTGTGGGTTTAGATATTAGATTAGATTATTTACAGTGTGGAAACAGGCCCTCTGGCCCAACAAGTCCACACCGACCCGCCGAAGCGCAACCCACCCATACCCCTACATTTACCCCTTACCTAACACTACAGGCAATTTAGCATGGCCAATTCACCTGACCCACACATCTTTGTGACTGTGGGAGGAAACCGGAGCACCCGAAGGAAACCCACGCAGACACGGGGAGAACGTGCAAACTCCGCACAGTCAGTTGCCTGAGGCGGGAATTGAACCTGGGTCTCTGGCGCTGTGAGGCAGCAGTGCCAACCACTGAGCCAGCATGCCACCCTTGAACCACTGAAGTCTATAGGAGGAGGCCATTCGACCCTCTGAACCATTCAATATGGTCACAACTATTTTTAAGGGCATATTTCATATGCTTCATCACCTGTGTGTGTTTATGATTTACTGAACGGTATCAAATGGCAGGAAATGGAGTTTGGATGGTGCTGTGTAAGGATCTTTGGTGAATTTCTGCAGTGCATCTTATAGATAGTACACACTGTTGCTATTGAGCGCCGGGGGTGGAGCGATTGAATATTTGTAGATGTGGTGCCAATCAAGTGGGTTGCTTTATCCTGGATGGTGTCAAGCTTCTTGAGTGTTGTTGGAGCTGGACCCATCCAGGCAAGTGGGGAATATTTCATCACCTCCAAATGCTGCATTTGGGAGTTTTGAGAAGGTTTGTAGCTCAAGTTGAGTTTCTGGATGTAGGTTTGCTCACTGAGCAGGAAGGTTTGTTTTCAGACATTTCATCACCATACATTTCATCATCAGCTTTATATAAACAGAAAGCGGGCTACACCACCAGTGCTTCATCCAGAGGCTCACTGAAGATGTTACCGAATATGGTGACGAAGCGTCTGAAAACGAACCTTCCAGCTCAGTGAGCAAACCTACATCATGCTTCATATTCAATGAGTTGTGTTGCAGATGAGAAGTGCAGCCATTCTGTGCATAGCAGGATCCCCTTAAACAGCTATAAACGGAGGCATCAGATGATAGGTTGCTTGTGCCATTGGTTGAGGAGGGAGCACTGACTTAGACTCACCGTCAACATGTTCTTACCTTTGAAAGAAAATCATGTGAGAGCAGTCAAACCAAAACGTGTAAACAGTAGACAGTCCAATAAAGATTTGATCAGTCACACACAGGTTTTCAGGCTAAAAAGCTCTTTTCAAAAAAAAGAAACACTCAAAAATTGACTTAAAATGCTCGAAGACTTGCAAGGTACTGAAAGCTACCTGTGTATGTTTATGATTTACTGAACAGTATCGAGTGGCAGGAAATGGAGGGCAGGTTTGCTAATGAGGAGAGGTTGAATAGGTTGGGCCTGCACTCATTGGAGTTTAGAAGAATGAGAGATGACCTCATTGAAATATACAGGATTCTGAGAGATCCGAACAGGTTAGATGTGAAGAGGTTGCTCCCCCCTTGTAGGAGAAACTCGGTCCAGAGGGTAGAGTCTCAGAGTAAAGGATCATCCATTTAACACAGGAGTGAGGAGTTTTTTTTCTCTGAGGGTGGTGAATTTGTGGAATTCTTTACAACAAAAAGCTGCAGAGGTGGGTAAGTATATTCCGTCAGGAAATCGAAGGTTATAAGGAAAAGTGGAGCTCAAGATTATCAGATCAGCCATGACCTCATTGAATGGCAGAGTAGAATTGATGGGGTGAATGGCCTACTTCAGATCCAATGGCTCCTACATCCTATGATCTTACAGCAGAAAGTCTCTTCATTGCAGGCAGTTCAGTGTCTCGGTGATTGGCACTGCTGCCTAACGGCACCAGGGACCCAGATTCGATTCCAGCCTTGAGTGACTGTCTGCTTGGGTTTCTGCTGGGTGCTCCGGTTTCCTCTCACAGAGCAAAGATGTGCAGGTTAGGTGGATTGGCCATGCTAAATTACCCCATAGTGTTTAGGGATATGCAGGCTAGGTGGATTACCTGTGTTAAGTGTGGTGTTATGGGGATAGAGTAAGGGTATGGATCTGTGTGGGATGCCCTTTAGAGGGTCAGTGTGGACCTAATAGGCCCAACGGCCTCGGTCTGTACTGTAGAGATTCTAGGGTGTCCCAGTGTTGCCAAATATATTTCTGATTAACCTATTCAGAAACAGCTCTGGAGCATGTGGGACTTGAACCCCAGACCTCCTGGCTCAGACATAGGGACACTACCACCACAAGAACTCTCCAATGTTGCTGCACAGACCAGTAGAAAAGGCAATCCCACCCTATTCAGTACTGACCTCATTTGAACAAGTAGCCAATAGTTACCTTTAATAATCACAGGTTAGAGCTATTAATTAATTAGCTGCTTGTCCCCCAGGTTCAGAATCAGACATAGCGTCATGAATGATACTCATGTTATTATATTTAGTTTCATTGGTATTCCATAACTAACAATGTAATGCTTATCAAATAATTACTTATTGATTGTAATTTATATGGTAATCCTATTGCTATTACTGTTGGTGTAGTGTAGAACCAGACCTAAAAACGTCATTGTACATTAATAACTTTGCAATTACATCCACATGACATGTATCCAATTCTAATGCAATGTTGACAAATTGCTGGCCTTGTTTTCCGTGATTGTTCCCAGCTCCTACTTTGTTTGATATAGTCAGCGCTGCCAGTTCTGGAAATCCTCAGTCAGTGGCATGAGATGGGGAATTCTGCCCTGATCATGTGCCTATGATAGCATAGAGTTGGTTCAAGTGCCTACCCGCTCACTAAAGAATTGCTCACAAACCCTGAAATGTCCGTGAGCCTTGTACTGAGCTGAACAGAGCCGAACGCAATCACTGAGACATATTGAAATGTGATTGAAACTATCCTGCTCGCCCATTAGAGCCCAACTCGAGATTAATAGCCATGACGTGGAGGTGCCAGTGCTGAACTGGGGTGAACAAAGTCAAAGTCACATGACTCCAGGTTATAATCCAACAGGTTTATTTGAAATCACAAACTTTCAGAGTGCTGCTCCTTCGTCAGGTGAAGGTGTTCCTTGGGCAAAAACCTTAAGACTATAAGACCATATGAAATAAGAGTGGAAGTAAGGCCATTCGGCCCACCAAGTCCATTCCACCATTCAATCATGGCTGATGGTCATTTCAATGCCATTTACCCACACTCTCCCCGTAAACCTGGTGTTGTGTGACTTATGATTTTGAGATTAATAGCATATTATGTTGTGGAAGGATGCCAGTCAAGTCTATCATTCTTAGACATCCAGCTCATCAGTTTTCTTAATAAAATAATATTATTCATTCATGGGACATGAACATCACTGGCAAGGCCAATAGTTATTACTCATCCTAATTGCATTTGAGCTATCTACCACTGATTTGCTGAGACATTTTGGAGAGTTTTGTGGCTTGCAGCTTTATAGAAGTTTAGTTAGGCCTGTCTTGGAATATTGCGTAGAGTTCTGGTCATCACACGACCAAAAGGGTATGGGTGCTTTGGAGAGGGTACAGAAAAGGTTTACCAGGATGTTGCCTGGTACGGGGGATTTTAGCTATGAAGAAAGGTTGGACGAGTGGGTTTGCTTTCACTGGAATGCAGGAGGTTGATGGTTGACCTGATAGAAGTTTATAAGATTGTAAATAGTGTGGATAGAGTGGAAAGTATGAGGCTTTTTCCCAGGGTGGTGGAATCAGTTACTAGGGGACACAGGTTCAAGGTGCGGGGGGAGGTGGAGTGTTTAAAAGAGATGTGTGAGGCAAGTTGTTCAAACAAGAGTTGATGAGTGCCTGGAACGCACTGCCAGAGGAAATGGTGGAAGCAGACACAATAGCAGCATTCAAGAAGCACCTGGACAAATACATGAATAGGAAGGAAATAGAGGGATACGGATCCTGTAAGTGGTATCAGTTTTAGTATGGAACCGCAAAATCTGTCAGCACGAGCTTGGAAGGCCGAAGGGTCTGTCCCTGTGCTGTATTATTCTTTGTTCTAGTGGTTTGTTTTTGATTCATGGGATGTGGGTGTCACTGTAGGAGTGGGATTTGAATCTATGTGCCCAGATCATGGGCCTATGGATGTCAAGTCCACTTGCAGTACTTCCACACCATCACTGTCCCCATTAAGAATTAGAAGCCTCTTAAAAGTGGTTGTAGTTTCCAATTATTGAATGTGACCTTCCACAGGCATTAGGTTGGACAGTATTGGTTATTTACCTGTTAGACCCAAGCAACTCGAAAAATAATTTTACAAAAATACATTGTCCTTTATTTAATATGAATTTGAAGCTTCCCTCCCCTTCCTCCAAAGCAGCATGATGATTTGACTCTGTAATTTGATTTCACCTTGTCTTCCAATCTGGTCTTAGTCTGGCAGTTGGGTCAATGACTGGCAGCTCAATACATTGGGAAATCACAGTCACAGAGCAGCCACACCCTGCGCCTTGGTAATGAACAGACAGCTAAACACATGTTGAGGTTGTATAGGACATTGTTGAAGTGTTTTCTGGAATACCGTGTCTGGTTCTGGTCAGTCCAGTTATGTGAAGGACATTATTAAGCTGGAGAAGGTTCAGAAGAGATTTACCAGGATGTTGCCAGGTGTTTGAGTTAGAAGGGAATTCTGGATAGGCTGGGAGTTACTTCACTGGAGTGTAGGAGGTGTCCTTATGGAAGTTTATAGAATCATGAGGGGTATAAATAGGGTTAATGGTAGTTGTCTTTTCCCTAGGTTGGGGGATTTCAAGACTAGGAAGCACATTTTTAAGGTGAGAGAAGAGAGATTTTTAAAAAAAAGACATGGGATTAAGTTTTTTATACAGAGGATGGTTCGCATGTGGAATGAACTTCCTGAGGAAGTGATGGCTAAGGGTACAATTTCAATGTTTAGAAGATACTTGGACAAGTAGATGAAACCTAGGAAAGGTTTGTAGGGATAAGGACCAGGAATAGGCAAATGGGACTAGTTTAGTTTGGGATAATGTTAGACATGGACTGGTTGGACTGAAATGTCTGTTTCCATTCTGTATGATTGTATGACTCTATGGAAGTTTAATCAACAGTTGCCCATTTCTTTAGTGTTTCCTATGTTCTGCCTATTTATCATCCCTGTGCTCACTGACCTACTATTCCAATCCCACCAAATCTCATCTTTCCCTATTTCTGTAAACTTCTCCACCTCTACAACCCTCACTGTAGAGGCTCATTCAATTTCCACCTCTTGTGCATTACCACATCCTTTGCCCAATCATTGAAGGACGTGTCTTCGGGCATCTCCGGTCAAATCTCGGAATTTGGGGTGAGTTGTGAAATGGGTAGCAGTTGGTTAAACTGCTGAAGAGGTATTTCTACACTTGCCTTTTAATGACCAAAGTTCAGGATGTGGCTTTTCTGTTTTGCAGTGTAGGTGGTGTAGCAGTACAGTCATGGGGCTTGTAATTCAGAGACACAATTAATATCCTGGGGACTCAGGTTCAAATCCTACCACAGCAATTGGTGGAATTTTAAATCAAAAGTAAAATCTGCAATTAGTCTAATGATGAGTGTGAAGCCATTGTTCATTGTCATAAAAATGTGGTTCACTAATGCCCTTTAGGGAATGAAATCTGACATCCTTATCTGGTCTGGCCTTGATTGACCCTTTTCAAATCTGACTGTTTTGTTGTACCTCGCCTTTTCTTTGAAAAGGAATTAATTACAGCTGGACACTGGCATCTATGTGATAATATGGTAAATTGCCTAGTTAGGTCCTATACGCAA
This sequence comes from Hemiscyllium ocellatum, assembly GCF_020745735.1. NCBI lineage: Eukaryota > Metazoa > Chordata > Chondrichthyes > Orectolobiformes > Hemiscylliidae > Hemiscyllium > Hemiscyllium ocellatum. The sequence goes on from NC_083443.1 coordinate 28,161,262, forward strand.
AAAAACAGATGTAACATGGAGGAGAAAGTGAGGTCTGCAGATGCTGGAGATCAGAGCTGAAAATGTGTTGCTGGAAAAGCGAAGAAGGGCTTATGCCCGAAACGTCGAATTTCCTGTTCCTTGGATGCTGCCTGACCTAGATGTAACATGGCCAATTACCACCCCATCATTTTACTCTGGATTTAGCAGCAGAGTGATGGAAGGGGTCATCAATGGTGCTGTCAAGCCGTACTTGCTGAGCAATAATCTACTTATTGATGCTCAGTTTGTCTTCTATCAGGGCTATTCAGTTCATGACCTCTTTCCAGCCTTGGATCAAATGCAGAAAAAAATGTGAAGTGAGAGTCCCTTGACCCTTGATTGAGTGTGGCATCAGGGTGCCCGAGCAAAACTGGAATTAATGGGAATCAGAGAGCAGATTCTCTACAGGTTAAAGTCATGCCTTGAACAAAGGAAGATGGTTGTGGTTGTTGAAGGTTAGTCATCTCAGTTCCATGACATTTCTGCAGGTGTTTCTCAGGGCTGTGTCCTAGTGTACTAGGCCCAACCATCTTCACCTGCTTCATCATTATGATCCCTCCATCATAATGTCAGATGTTGGTGTATTTGCAGATTAATGTACAATGGATAACATCATATTTGTGATTCCTTATACTGAAGCAGTCCATGTCCAAATGCAGCAAAACTTGGGACAATATCTGGGTTTGGGCTGACAAATGGCAAGTAACATTTGTACCGCACATGTCAAAAACTGGCCATTTGCAAGAGGGGAGGTTTCAACCATTGCTTCTTGACATCCAATGGCATTATCATCACTGAACTGTCAACTATCAACACTCTGAGTGTTACCATTAACCATAAACTGCTCCAGTCTAGCCATATAAATACAATGACCACAAGAACAGAGAAGAGTCTAGGCAGCCTGCCACGAATAACTCACCTGCTGACTCCTCAACGCCTGTCCACCATCCACAAGATGCAAGTCAAGAGTGTGATGGAACACTCTCTACTTGCCTGGATGGGTGCAGCTCCAACAACACTCAAGAAGCTCAACACCATCCAAGACAAAGCAGCCCGCTTGTTTGGCATGACATCCGCAAACATCCACTCCTTCCACCACCAAGGCAGAGTAGCAGCAGTATGTATTAACATACTGTAGAAATTCACCAAAGAACCTTAGACAGCACCTTTCAAACCCACAATCTAGAAGGGTGAGGGTGGCAGATATATGGGAACACCATCACCTACATGTTCCCCTTCCAAGCCACTCAACAACTTGACTTGGAAATTTCAGAAGCAAAATCCTGGAATTCCCTGCCTAAGGGCATTGTGGGTCGACCTACAGCACATGGATTGCAGTGGGTCAAGAAGGCAGCTCACCCTCACCTTCTTAAGGGGCAACTTGGAACAGGCAATAAACGCTGTCTCAGCCAGTGACACCCACATCCCATGACTGATTATTTGGCAGTAGTTATTGAGCGAGTTTATTTGGTGGCTGTTTCTTGTAGAAATGACTGTAGTTGAACAAAAAGAGTGGTCACGTGGGGGTGAACTAGCATGAGGGAGAGGTGCCATAGAAGGTTCACAGTTGGTCAGGTTCTTGGGATATCTCATTGTTGACTGCACTCCAGGCTGAGACAAATAGATTTTTGTTTGGTCAGGGATTTGAGGGATAAGGGGAGCGGGCAGGAAAATGGAGTTCAGGCAGAAGATCAGCCATGATCTTACTGAATGGTGGAGCAGGCTTGAGAGACCATGTGGTCCCTTTCAAATATATTAGTTAGAATTCTATCTGGAGAAGTGTAATTTATTCGGGGATGACAATAAAAGCGGGGAATTCATTTATTCGTTAATTCATCGGTGGCCCCTTGTAGATTTGGATGGCTCTCTTCCCATTCTCAGGGTGAGCCTGTAGGTGGCTGTACAGACTAATGTGGCTCTCACAGGCTCTGTTTTACTTGGGGCAGGTGTGGTCGTGGGAACGGATGGGAAGGGCGTTGGTGTGGTGCCATGCTCATTACACTGTTTCCCCCAGCTTCCACTAATTCCCAACGGTAATTCCCGAGGTGTTTCATAACTTCCTGGATGCACCTCCTCCATTTTGGACGTTATTGGGCCAGTGATTCCCAGAGGTCTGTAGGAATGCTGCACATCCCCATTGAGGCCTTGAGGGTATCACTGAAACATTTGCTCTGTCCACCGAAACATTCTTGTCCTTACAGCCCCACCCTTTCATGTAAGCTTTTGATCACCAGTCCTGATGACTCCTTCTTTAGCTCGTTATTGCTTTTTGACTGATTACATTTTTTATCTGTTGTTTTACTGTACATAGATATTCCTGACACATTATGAAAAACCTCATGAGCACTCATTTTGTCTCCAAGTGATCGTTTATTCATTAATGTCAGCAGTGCTTGCTACTTAGAGGCACTGGTCCAGCTAGGGACCTTTGGCTCAGAATTTGCTGAGACAGAAGTGAGTGTGTTACGATGGAGTTGGCTGATACTTAGCAAAGTGTGGTGTAGAAGTTCATCATGCAGTTAACAATGGTGCAGGGCAGACCACTCTTTGAACTAAAATAAATGTCTCAAACCAGCTCTGCAAATGTGTTACACCAAATCCTTAAAATGAAACAACGTTAGGCCTCTTGAAGCTCATTAAAATGTAGGTGGGTTGAAAGGTTGTCACCTTCTGATATAAACTAATAGACTGGGGTGGGTAAAGTCAGAAACTTGAGCAAATGGTTTGCTTGTCACAATCTCATTAGCGTCACAGAGGCTTATTATTGGGACTTGTCCCCTAAGTCACTGCCTGTACATGATCTTACAGTGGGCCGACACTGGAGACTTGACAACCCTTGATTTTCTAGTCACTGAGGCTAAGTTAGCTCAGATGTGCCACGGGGATTGAAGTATTAAAAAGCGTTTAGTTCTACCACTCTATATGAGGGTTTGTGTCAATAAAGAGGGATGGGGAGGAGTCAAAGGAGACTAATTTCCTCTATTTTGTATTGCGATATTTTTAGGAAGACATGACAAGTTTCTGTGATGCAGTTTCGCTGACTCTTACTATTGCAGCTTGATTTGCAATAGTTATTGCGTAGGTTTATTCAGTGGCTGTTTCTTGTGGAAACAACGGTAGTTGAACGAATGGAGTGGTCACGTGGGGGTGAACTAACATGAGGGAGAGGTGCCACAGAAGGTTCACAGTTGGTCAGGTTCTTGGGATATCTGATTGTTGACTGCGCTCCAGGCTGAGACAAATAGATTTTTGTTTGGTCAGGGATTTGAGGAATAAGAGGAGCGGGCAGGAAAATGGAGTTCAGCTATGGTGAAGCAGGATTGAGAGACCATGTGGTCCCTTTCAAATGTGTTAGTTAGAATTCTGTCTGGAGAAGTGTAAGGTTATTTATTCGGAGATAACATTAAAAAGAGGGAATTCATTTATTAATTCATTCACCGGTGGCCCCTTGTAAATGAGGATGCCTCTCTCCCCACTCTCAGCGTGGGTCTGTAGGTGGCTGTCCAGACTGATGTGGCTCTGTTTAACTTGGGGCAGGTGGTGGCCACGGGAACGGGTGGGCGGGACGTTGGTGTGGCAGCACACTCCTTACACTGTTGCCCCCGGCTTCTGCTAATTCCTAACGGCAAGTCCCGAGTGTTTCATCCAACTTCCTGGATGCTGCTCCTCCACTTTGGACGGTCTTGAGTCAGTGATTCCCAGACGTCCGTGGGGAATGCTGCACTTCCCCAGTGAGGCCCCTGAAGCACCTCCTACATCCACCGGGGGTTCGCCTGCCGTTTCGGAGGTTGGGAGCAGCACACCTGCTTGAGGAGTCACGTGTTGGTCATGGGGACGTGCTCAGCCCATTGTAGTTGATCAAGGATGCTCCATGCTGGGGATGTTTGGCCTGGTCAAGGTCACTGGTGTTGGGGCATCTTTCTTCCCCACAAGATTTGAAGTATCTTGAGCATGTACCATTTGCGGTACTAAATACATAATTAATAGGAAGTTATTGAGAGGGGTATAGGACTTCTGTACATAGGTCCCTGAAGTCAGCAGTATTGTCAGATAAGGTGATAAAGAAGGCATAGGGTGCTTTCCTTGATTCAGTGAGATATTGGATACAAAAGCAGGGATGTAGTACTGAAGCTAGTTAGACCACAGCTGGAGTTTTGAATACAGCTCTAGTCACCAATTTACAGGAAGGACCTTGTCCCTCTGGAGAGAATGTGACAGAGATTTAAAAGACTGTTGCTAGGACTTTAAAATTGCAGCTTTGATGAAAGATTGGATATATTCGAACAGAGAGGCTGAGGGGTGGTTTAGTTAAAGTATTAAGGGGTTCGGACAGAGTGGGCAGATAAGATTGACTTTCCCTGGTAAAGAGGTTACTTACCAGGAAGCACAGGTGATTGGTAGAAAGGTTAGAGGGGGCATGAAGAAAGCCTTTTCACCTCAAGGGTGGTGGGTGCCTGAAATACACTTGGCGAAAGTGGGTACTGCAGACGCTGGAGATTAGAGTCAAGATTAGAATAGTGCTGGAAAGGTGCAGCAGGTCAGGCAGCTTCTCAGGAGCAGGAAAATCGATGTTTAGGGCAAAAGCTGCCTGACCTGCTGTGCTTTTCCAGCACTACTCTAATCTTGCCTGAAATTCGCTGCCCAGTTTGGTGGTTGAGGTGGAAATTCATGTAAAAGGAATTTGAATCTGGACCTGAACCACTATAGGAACAGGAGATTCGATGTTTCCTGAAGAAGGGCTTATGCCCGAAATGTCGAATCTCCTGTTCCTTGGATGCTGCCTGACCTGCTGCGCTTTTCCAGCAACACATTTTCAGCTCTGATCTCCAGCATCTGCAGACCTCACTTTCTCCCGAACCACTATAACCCACAAGAACACAGGCCAGAAGGTAGGACTAGAATAGGCGGGATTTGAGCTAGTTCATTCAGCAGGCACAGACAAGATGGGCTGAGTGGCCTGTTTCTGTGTTTAACTTTTCTATGGTTCCTGCTTTTATTCCTTATAAAGAATGTGAAAATATACAAGTTCAAGTATGTCTATGATAAGTTGATCTTGATCAGGGTGTTGGTAAAACCAACACAAGGAGTTGTAATGCTTTCTGGGAAGGTACAGGAGTAGGTTCCTACTCATAATGACTATCTAGTAATGCTGTTGGAAATACATATGTGCAGAGGCTAAGGCTAAAGTCAGCATTAGATTCTCTATTCTGTTCTCTAATGTTACAGCAGCAGTATTGTACACAGCTTGCGTGAGGGCTATGTAAAATGTATGAAGTTAATTCAGTCACAGATTGCTGGGAAATATGAAAATAATTGACTAGATTAGATTACTTATAGTGTGGAAACAGGCCCTTCGGCCCAACAAGTCCACACCGACCCATACCCCTACATTTACCCCTTACCTAACACTACGGGCAATTTAGCATGGCCAATTCACCTAACCTGCACATCTTTGGACTGTGGGAGGAAACCAGAGCAAACCCACACAGACACGGGGAGAACGTGCAAACTCCACACAGTCTGTCGCCTGAGTCGGGAATTGAACCCGGGTCTCAGGCGCTGTGAGGCAGCAGTGCTAACCACTGTGCCACCGTGCCACCCATGAGCCATTTTGTCTATTCTATGCTTGACAGAAAGGTGTTTGCTTACTGCGAGTTTATGGAAGAGGAATGTAATATGAACCAAAAGGTGAGAAACAGCGTGGGGTGAATGAAATATACACAAAGTAGATAAAACTCAGGGAGCTTTGAAATCTGCATCTTGGAGCACTCTCATTGACCTAAAACATTTAAATTCAAGCTCCATTATCAAGCTGAATGGACTCATTTGAGTATCATTTTAAACTAACCCTGAGTCAGCAGGTTACTTCCCTCAATGCCCGCACCTGTTTTCTGAAAGAAAGTGAGGACTGCAGATGCTGGAGATCAGAGCTGAAAATGTGTTGCTGGAAAAACGCAGCAGGTCAGGCAGTATCCAAGGAACAGGAGAATCAACGTTTCGGGTATGAGCCCTTCTTCAGGAATGAGGAAAGTGTGCCAAGCAGGCTAAGATAAAAGGTAGGGAGGAGGGACTTGGGGGAGGGGCGTTGGGAACGCGATGGGTGGAAGGAGGTTAAGGTGAGGGTGATAAGGTGAAGGCGATAGGCCGGATTGGGGATGGGGGCGGAGAGATCAGGAAGAAGATTGCAGGTTAGGAAGGTGGTGCTGAGTTCGATGATTGGGACTGAGACAAGGTGTAGGGAGGGGAAATGAGGAAACTGGAGAAATCTGAGTTCATCCCTTGTGGTTGGAGGGTCCCTAGGTGGAAGATGAGGCGCTCTTCCTTCAACCGTCGTGTTGTTATGGTTTGGCGATGGAGGAGTCTAAGGACCTGCATGTCCTTGGTGGAGTGGGAGGGAGAGTTGAAGTGTTGAGCCACGGGGTGGTTGGGTTGGTTGGTCCGGGTGTCCCAGAGGTGTTCTCTGAAACGTTCTGCAAGTAGGCGGCCTGTCTCAAAGTTTTCTGAAGTCAAGTCAACTTGCCCCTCAGTTTCTCGAGTCTATTTGATTTTCTTCCAGTGAAGCTTCATGCCACTATAGTTAATTTGCCAACCAGTAGCATTTGGAGCAGATGTGAGGCTAGGGGGAGAGTTTGGAAAGGATTTCAAGAGAGTAGAACCATCAAACTGCAGTCAAGAAGCCTTGGCAAGTCTACATTTCTCTCTCATATATAATTTAAACTGGTGTCGGTGAATCCTTGGAGATAGCAAGGACTGCAGATGCTGGAAAGTCAGAGTTGATAAAAGTGTGGAGCTGGAAAAAGCACAGCATCAGAGGAGCAGGAGAGTCGATGTTTCATAAGGACTGAAGAAAGGTTCTGACCAGAAATGCTGACTTCCCTATGCTTGGCCAGCCGGACTTTTTCCAGCTCCACGCGTTAGTAAATCCTTGTCATGCATACACAATCCACTCCTTATAAATGGACTATTTTAGCATCAGTTTGTGCTGATGCATTGACCAACAACATTGCATTATGGTTACCTGGATGTTTTTACTGGACAATTCAGCTTCCAAATTGAAACCTGGCTTAAAAGATCATGTTTGTTTTAAAGAGGAGGTCTTTTGTCAAACACAATGCTGCTGCTGAGCTGGTTTTAACAATACAACAAAAGTTTCTAATGCAAAAAAAGATAAATACAATAAACCAAATTATTTACATGTTTAAAACTTCAAAACACCCAGTAAATCCCATTTATCCCAACAGCACTCTTTAACAATATTCACACCAGGAATTGTCATCAATATCACATCTCTCGGGTGTGAGCTAATTGGCTTCAATTTCTCAGCCTGAAAACTCTTTTGTGAGTCTTCATATATCTGAACTTACTAAGCTTCAAATACTTCCATCAGGTTTTGACTAAACACTCTGGTAGGAACTTTGAAAGTTACGCCAAAATAACCTGTTCCTTGGCAGTTCTAATTTATCTTCTTCCTTCGCGGAGTAACTGTCTCACACAGCTTCAGACAAGACTGCCGTAAAACCTACCAAACTGAAAATAAACCTTTCCAAGTTATTGGTGATTCATCGAAGCTAAAAAAAACACACAAATTCCATAATTTCTAGCTGACACTAGTAATTCTGTGCTTGTTAAACTCACCTAATGAAAACAAAACCCCAGCCTCTCTGTCAGCAACTGTGCAGGGAAATCAGAGTTATGGTTTCAGATCGAGTGACACTTCCTCAGACCTGAGGGAAGGTTACTTGGCCTGAAATGTTAACTCTAATTTCTCTCCACAGATGCTGCCAGACTTGCTGAGCTTTTCCAGCAACTTCTATTTTTGTTTCTGATTTCCAATATCTACTATTCTTTTGATTTTTATTTTGCAAACAAAATCCCTTTAGCTTTCCAAGAACAATCTCTCTCAAACTGTGTTTTAAAAATAAATCTCTATGGCTACAAAAATACTTGCAAATTAATAATTAATCTTCTTCTGTCTCATACACACACACACAAACACACACAGTATACACATGCGTGCACACACAGAGTATACAAACATAGTACACACACACGCATACACACATGCGCACACACGCACACACAGAGTATACGCACACAGTACACACACACGCATACACACAGAGTATACACACACAGTACACATACACGCGCACATACATACACAGTACACACACACATACACACACAGTACACACACACATACACACACAGAGTATACACACAGTGCACACACACGCATACACACAGTATACACACGCACGCACACACACAGAGTATACACACACAGTACACACACACGCATACACAGACACACATGAGCCCATGCACCATAAATTCAAAACCCAAAATAAAATATTTTTAAAAATAAATAGTTTACATAACTCAATTCTAGGAGCACCTTCATTGCCTAGTCAATAGCCAATCACATTGCTGTGTTTCTGGAGTCACAACAGATTTGCTTCTTTCCCAATTGGACATCAGTAAGCCAGATGGGATTTTACAACAACTGGCTGTGGTTAGATGATTGTCATGAAGCTAGAAGCCAGTTTTTCTTTAAAGCTCATTCTTGTTTTTTTTAATCCTCAGTGGGATATGAACACATGACCCCAGAACATTAGCTGTTCTGATTTACTAGCTCAGTGACATTACCATTACAACAGCACTGTCCCAAAGCAGCAGCTGAAGAATGAAACTATTGTCTCGTAGACAATTAAGGATGGCCAGTAAATGTTAGCCTTGCTCTTCATATCTAGAAGCAACATCAAAATAAAGTGCACATCCTGTTTTATCTTGTTATCGGTAGAGTCAAATTGCTGATTTCTGTGCGGTAAGACCCTACAATTCCAAGGCTGTCCTGATACAGCCCCCTGTGACACCGTTGTTGTAGACCACATTTTGCAGTGCTAGCGCTCATCTGTTTGTCAACCAGATATTCGTTCTTGAGGCAACTAGTTTGGTACAGATCTGCCATGATTTTATTCAATGGCAGTGTAGCAGGGCTTTAAGAACATAGGAAATAGGAGCAGGAGTAGGCCATTCAGCCCCTCAAGCCTCCCCGTCATTCTATAAGATCATAGCTGATCTGCCCCAGGCCTCAATTCCTCCATCTCTTCATGGCCCTCAAAACTCACAGATCTATTTACCTCCTCTTTAAATACTTCATGAATTAGTCTCCACAACTCTCTGGGAGAGTGTGCCTCAAATATTCACTTCCCTCTGGGAGATGAGAAGAAATTCCTTTGCAATAGTCTTCCCCTGTTCCCATGTTACATTGTAAAAGCTGTAAAAGTCTCCAACAAAATGGGGATAGCAGCTGCCTATCTTTGATGTAAGATGCGAAGGCAAAACCCACATCTTGGAGATCAGGGAGAGAAACTAATGCGTTGAACTCACTAGAAACCAACAGGGTTAGCAACCCAGGTAAAACTGGAACACCTTATTATTGTGTTCCATCTTGTCCCGGATGGTAATAATTTCAATTCAGAATCACAGACTCCACTACAGAACGTATCAACACATCAATCATGATTGACTTTCAGTTCAACACCAAGGAACTGAAGCTCAGTCATTCAGATTTGGAATACACTTCAGGGCCTGCCTCTATGGATAAACACCTGCAATCGGGAAGCACAGTTCAATGAAAGGCAAGGTTTCTCATCTGGCAGGCCTTAATGGCAGGCCTTAGCTTCGGTTGGAGGGAGGGGTGTTGGCGGGAGGGGTGTTGGTGTGAGGGGTGTTGGAGAGAGGGGTGTTGGTGTGAGGGGTGTTGAAGAGAGGGGTATTGCAGAGAGGGGTGGTGGAGCGAGGGGTGTTGGAGAGAGGGGTGATGGAGAGAGAGGGGTGGTGGAGAGAGGGGGGTGTTGGAGAGAGGGGTGGTGGAGAGAGAGGGGTGGTGGAGAGAGAGGGGTGGTGGAGAGAGGGGGGTGGTGGAGAGAGGGGTGTTGGAGAGAGGGGTAGTGGAGAGAGGGGGGTGTTGGAGAGAGAGGTGTTGGAGCGAGATGTGTTGGGGCGAGGGGTGGTGGAGCAAGGGTTGTTGGGGCGAGGGGTGTTGGGGTGAGGAGTGTTAGAGCGAGGGATGGTGGAGCAAGGGGTGATGAGGCGAAGGGTGTTGGGGCGAGGGGTGTTGGAGGGAGGGGTGTTGGAGGGAGGGGTGTTGGAGGGAGGGGTGTTGGTTCGAGGGGTGTTGGTTCGAGGGGTGTTGGAAGGGTGTTGGAGTGAGGGGTGGTGGAGGGAGGGGTGGTGTGGCAAGGGTGAGGGCGAGGTGTGTTGGGGCAAGGGGTTTTGGGGCAAGGGGTGATGGGGCAAGGGGTGTTGGGTCGAGGGGTGTTGGAGCGAGGGATGTGGGGGCGAGGGGTGGTGGGGCAATGGGTGTTGGAGGGAGGGGTGTTGGAGCGAGGGGTATTGGGGCGAGTGATGTTAGTGTGAGGGGTGTTGGAGGGATGGGTGTTGGGGTGCGGGGTGTTGGAGAGAGTGTGTTGTAGGGAGTGGTGTTGGGGCGCAGGGTGTTGGAGTGAGTGGCATTGGAGGGAGGGGTGTTGGAGTATGGGGTATTGGAGGGAGGGGTGTTGGAGAGAGGGGTGTTGGAGGGAGGAGTGTTGGGGGGTGTTGGAGAGAGGGGCGTTGGAGCAATGGGTGTTGAAGTGAGAACTGTTGGATCGAGGGGTGTTGGAGGGCAAGAGGTGTTGGGACGAGGGGTGTTGGGGCGAGAAGTGTTGGAGTGAAGGGTGTTTTAGCGAGGGGAGGTGGGGCGAGGCATGTTGGAGTGAGGGGTGGTGGAGAGAAGGGTGTTGGGTCGAGGGGTGTTGGAGGGAGGGGTTTTGGAGCGAGGGGTGTTGCATCGAGGGGTGTTGGCGAGATGGTTGTTGGGGCGAGGGGTGTTGGAGGGAGGGGTGTTGGAGGGAGGGGTGTTGGGGCGCTGGTGTTGGAGCGAGTGGTGATGGAGGGAGGGGTGTTGGAGCGAGGGGTGTTGAGGTGAGGACTATTGGATCGAGGGGTGTTGGAGGGCAGGAGGTGCTGGGGCGAGGGGTGTTGGGGCGTGGGGTTTTGGAGTGAGGGGTGTTGGAGGGCGGGGTGGTGGAGCGAGGGGTGATTGAGTGAAGGATGTTGGGGTGAGGGGTGTTGGAGAGAGGGGTGGTGGAGTGAGTGGTGTTGTGGCGAGGGGTTTTGGAGTGAGGGGTGTTGGAGCGAGGGGTGTTGGGGCGTGGGGTTTTGGAGTGAGGGGTGTTGGAGGGCGGGGTGGTGGAGCGAGGGGTGATTGAGCGAAGGATGTTGGAGCGAGGGGTGTTGGGGCGAGTTGTGTTGGGCTGAGGGGTGTTGGGGCGAGGGGTGTTGGGCTGAGGGGTGTTGGAGCAAGGGGTGTTGGACCAAGGGGTGTTGGGGCGAGGGGTGTTGAAGTGAGGGGTGTTGGTGCGAGGGTGGTGGGGCGAGGGGTGTTGGAGTGAGGGGTTTTGGTGCGAGGGTGGTGGGGCGAGGGGTGTTGGGCTGAGGGGTGTTGGGCTGAGGGGTGTTGGGGCGAGGGGTGTTGGGGCGAGGGGTGTTGGAGTGAGGGGTGTTGGTGCGAGGGTGGTGGAGCGAGGGGTGTTGGAGCGAGGGGTGTTGGTGGGAGGGGTGTTGGGGTAAGGGGTAGTGGAGCAAGGGGTGGTGGAGCGAGGGGTGATGGATAGAAGGGTGTTGGTGTGAGGGGTATTGGAGTGAGGGGTATTGGTGCGAGGGTGGTGGGGCGAGGGGTGTTGGAGTGAAGGGTGTTGGGGCGAGGGGTGTTGGGGCGAGGGGTGTTGGAGCGAGGGGTGGTGGAGCGATGGGTGTTGGGGGGTTGTTGGAGCGAGAGGTGTTGGGTCAAGGGGTGTTGGGGCGAGGGGGGTTGGAGCGTGGGGTGTTGGAGTGAGGGGTGGTGGAGCGAGGGGTGTTAGAGGGGGGGTGTTGGAGCGAGGGGTGGTGGAGCGAGGGGTGTTGGGGGGGTGTTGGAGCGAGGGGTGGTGGAGCGAGGGGTGTTGGGGGGGTGTTGGAGCGAGGGGTGTTGAAGCAAGGGGTGGTGGAGCAACGGGTGTTGGAGGGAGGGGTGTTGGACCGAGGGGTATTGGAATGTGGGGTGGTAGAGCGAGGGGTGTTGGAGGGTGGGGTGTTGGGGCAAGGGGTGGTGGAGGGTGGGGTGGTGGGGTGAGGGGATTTGGGGCGAGGGGTGTTGGAGCGAGGGATGGTGGAGCAAGGGGTGATGAGGCGAAGGGTGTTGGGGCGAGGGGTGTTGGAGCGAGGGGTGTTGGAGGGAGGGGTGTTGGAGGGAGGGGTGTTGGAGAGAGAGGTGTTGGAGCGAGATGTGTTGGGGCGAGGGGTGGTGGAGCAAGGGTTGTTGGGGCGAGGGGTGTTGGGGTGAGGAGTGTTAGAGCGAGGGATGGTGGAGCAAGGGGTGATGAGGCGAAGGGTGTTGGGGCGAGGGGTGTTGGAGCGAGGGGTGTTGGAGGGAGGGGTGTTGGAGGGAGGGGTGTTGGTTCGAGGGGTGTTGGTTCGAGGGGTGTTGGAAGGGTGTTGGAGTGAGGGGTGGTGGAGGGAGGGGTGGTGTGGCAAGGGTGAGGGCGAGGTGTGTTGGGGCAAGGGGTTTTGGGGCAAGGGGTGATGGGGCAAGGGGTGTTGGGTCGAGGGGTGTTGGAGCGAGGGATGTGGGGGCGAGGGGTGGTGGGGCAATGGGTGTTGGAGGGAGGGGTGTTGGAGCGAGGGGTATTGGGGCGAGTGATGTTAGTGTGAGGGGTGTTGGAGGGATGGGTGTTGGGGTGCGGGGTGTTGGAGAGAGTGTGTTGTAGGGAGTGGTGTTGGGGCGCAGGGTGTTGGAGTGAGTGGCATTGGAGGGAGGGGTGTTGGAGTATGGGGTATTGGAGGGAGGGGTGTTGGAGAGAGGGGTGTTGGAGGGAGGAGTGTTGGGGGGTGTTGGAGAGAGGGGCGTTGGAGCAATGGGTGTTGAAGTGAGAACTGTTGGATCGAGGGGTGTTGGAGGGCAAGAGGTGTTGGGACGAGGGGTGTTGGGGCGAGAAGTGTTGGAGTGAAGGGTGTTTTAGCGAGGGGAGGTGGGGCGAGGCATGTTGGAGTGAGGGGTGGTGGAGAGAAGGGTGTTGGGTCGAGGGGTGTTGGAGGGAGGGGTTTTGGAGCGAGGGGTGTTGCATCGAGGGGTGTTGGCGAGATGGTTGTTGGGGCGAGGGGTGTTGGAGGGAGGGGTGTTGGAGGGAGGGGTGTTGGGGCGCTGGTGTTGGAGCGAGTGGTGATGGAGGGAGGGGTGTTGGAGCGAGGGGTGTTGAGGTGAGGACTATTGGATCGAGGGGTGTTGGAGGGCAGGAGGTGCTGGGGCGAGGGGTGTTGGGGCGTGGGGTTTTGGAGTGAGGGGTGTTGGAGGGCGGGGTGGTGGAGCGAGGGGTGATTGAGTGAAGGATGTTGGGGTGAGGGGTGTTGGAGAGAGGGGTGGTGGAGTGAGTGGTGTTGTGGCGAGGGGTTTTGGAGTGAGGGGTGTTGGAGCGAGGGGTGTTGGGGCGTGGGGTTTTGGAGTGAGGGGTGTTGGAGGGCGGGGTGGTGGAGCGAGGGGTGATTGAGCGAAGGATGTTGGAGCGAGGGGTGTTGGGGCGAGTTGTGTTGGGCTGAGGGGTGTTGGGGCGAGGGGTGTTGGGCTGAGGGGTGTTGGAGCAAGGGGTGTTGGACCAAGGGGTGTTGGGGCGAGGGGTGTTGAAGTGAGGGGTGTTGGTGCGAGGGTGGTGGGGCGAGGGGTGTTGGAGTGAGGGGTTTTGGTGCGAGGGTGGTGGGGCGAGGGGTGTTGGGCTGAGGGGTGTTGGGCTGAGGGGTGTTGGGGCGAGGGGTGTTGGGGCGAGGGGTGTTGGAGTGAGGGGTGTTGGTGCGAGGGTGGTGGAGCGAGGGGTGTTGGAGCGAGGGGTGTTGGTGGGAGGGGTGTTGGGGTAAGGGGTAGTGGAGCAAGGGGTGGTGGAGCGAGGGGTGATGGATAGAAGGGTGTTGGTGTGAGGGGTATTGGAGTGAGGGGTATTGGTGCGAGGGTGGTGGGGCGAGGGGTGTTGGAGTGAAGGGTGTTGGGGCGAGGGGTGTTGGGGCGAGGGGTGTTGGAGCGAGGGGTGGTGGAGCGAGGGGTGTTGGGGGGGTGTTGGAGCGAGGGGTGTTGAAGCAAGGGGTGGTGGAGCAACGGGTGTTGGAGGGAGGAGTGTTGGACCGAGGGGTATTGGAATGTGGGGTGGTAGAGCGAGGGGTGTTGGAGGGTGGGGTGTTGGGGCAAGGGGTGGTGGAGGGTGGGGTGGTGGGGTGAGGGGATTTGGGGCGAGGGGTGTTGGAGCGAGGGGTGTTGGAGGATGGGGTGTTGGAGCGAAGGTTGTTGGAGGGTGTGGTGTTGGAGCGAGTGGTGTTGTAGGGTGGGGTGTTGGTGCGAGGATGGGTCATGTAGTACTTTTTGTTCATGAATCCACCAGCAAATTAACTAATTAAAACAGAAGTAATTAAAACACTGCCAACCAGGGACTGTGTAGCAATAATACAAGAATAAATAGGGAAAGAGGGAGACGGATTAAGTCAAAATGGAGTTGGAGGGGGAGATAATGCCTTCCAGGCCCCATGCTGCCCACCTCATTCTAAAAGACACAGAGCCACCGAAGATAGTCAGACAACTGGAACTGTGACCCCTTCCATAGCCCATTGCCTGGACTTGTTGATGGCTATTTTATTGTCTTGTGTTAATTAAGCTTTGGGCACTCAATTTAATTGATTAAGTGTGAGGTGGGTGATGAAGTATAAAGGATAGGAATGCTTCTTCTTATGCTTTCAGTGAATTCTGCTTCCAGTACATGAGAAATCAGTTTAGAGCATCTCTTGGTTCTGGGTCTCTGCACATTCATTGTTCCTGAAGTTGCTAGCTCTTTATCTCTCAGGCTGTTAAACTCCTTATATATTGTAGCATTCCTTCAGTGACATCTGTATATAGTGAGTTGTTAAGTACAGCTCTGTGTTTCAGTGTATGAGACCTCTCTTCATATCCTCAGTGTTGAGTGGCCTCTTCTCTCTTCAATGCTTTCAGAGTCATGCGACTGGTTACAGCATCATAACTTACAGCAATCACATTGTACCCCATGGAGATCCTAAAGAGACTTGACGTTGTTGGGGGAGATAGAGCGAGGGATGGTGGTAATGTCACAGGACTGTGAATAGAAATGCCTAAGTAATGGCTTCAGATCCTAGCAAACAGCTGGTAGAATTACAATACGATTAATAAAATCCTCGAATTGTAAACCAGACTCAGCCAACATGGAAACAATCATTGATTGTTTTAAGAATTTGTCTGGTTCACTAATGTCCTTTTAGGGGAAGGAAATCTGCCATCCCTACCCAATCTGGCCTACTTGTGACTCCAGACCCACAGCAATGTGTTTGACATCTTAACTCTCTTCTGAAATGGCCACAGCAAGACACCCATTTCAAGGGTGGTTAAAAACGGGCTACAAATGTAGGTTTTACAAAAAACAAGGTACTTAGTAAATGCCTGAGTTAATGACTATGATAGCTAAATGTCCCTTATTGACCAGGTATGTCCAAACAGGGTGAAAAATATTAGGGACATGAATACAGCTGAAACTTGACTTGGGGCCAGGGGTGTGGGGTGAGTTGGGGATTAACAGTACAGAGTAAAGCTGTCCACCAATAACCACCTTTAATTCCAGTGCGAAGGGCTGCAAGTGAACAGACCCTTGGCGGTTGGGGGTGGGGGTAGTGGGGTGGGGGTGGTGCAGTTGCTGGCTGTCAGTCTCAGAACATGTAATGCTCAATTGCAGTAACCTCAACTTTGTACTTGCAATTTAACCGAGGACCCACAGATCAAAGAATGCCTACAGTGTGGAAGCAGGCTATTTAGCCCATCAAGTTCACACCGACCCTCTGAAGAACATCGCACCCAGATCCACCCACCTCTCTACCTTGTTCCTGTAACCCTGCATTTCCCATGGCTAATCCACCCTAACATGCACATCTTCGGACAATGGGAACAAAACCAGAGCAGCTGGAGGAAACACATGAGGACACAGGGAGAAGGCGCAAACCCCACACAGACAGTCACCCAAGGCTGGAATTGAACCCACATTCCCTTGCGCTATGGGGCAACAATGCTGAGCTCCCATGTTGCCCTGGTTTTCCAGTCCTTGCCAGTAAAAACTAGGAGAGAATACAGCAGCAATTGAAGGGGGTGAAGACAAGTCTCACAGCCACCTTACTGTATGCTGATGTCAGAGACGTTGTTCCCCATCATCGTGCTGAAGGTGTACTTTCACATCTTTTAGAGGTTCCTCTGACAACTTTGGAGGTATATAGATTTCAGTGTTGGAGCTCTCATCTACTGGATTAGCATGGGTGCTACCTGAACTGTTTTACTTGGAAGCTCAGGTGAGGCCAACATGACCAGCAGCATCGAGAAACCAGCAAGAGAAGCAACCGGATTCTCCACATAGACTTCCCATTCACCAGAAGAGAAGAGCTGAGCAGAATGCTACAGCACCCAGAAAATCAGAACAGCATTGGAGGGCCCTCACACACAGGAGATAGATATTTTCTACTGTTCATGAGTGTCTCTGTAGCAAGCGGGACTTGAACCCTTGCCTCATGACTCAGATAAGCTTGCGCATTGTTTGAGACTTCAGGGTTTCTGGGAGCTATATCACATGTATTGATTTCCGTCGTCATGGCCCACATTCCCTTATCGAGGCACCATCCAGTGTCTTCCCTCCCTCCAGCTGCGTTTGTGAGAGGACATTTCCCTTCTTCACCCACTCCCTTGGGTTCTGAGCTCTGTTCTGTGAAGAACAGTGTCCATAAGTGAGAGTGTTGATCCAAGCTGAGTGAATGGTTGGCCAACAGTTGTTAGGAGTGAAGAATCACATTGCGTGAAGAGATAGTGAGTGTCAGTGGTGTCTGGGCAGATTAGGATGTGGATAGCAATGGGTGCAGTTGTAAAAGATGTTCATGTAAGAAGTGATGTGCTGGAAACGAATGGCGATGGTAGAGTAATTGGGTTTGGGACCTTTAAGCAGATAAATGTACCACTGTACATTACTGGCCATGTCCCATTTCAATCATTAAACCCCAGTGTAAAATTCAAGGAGGCGTTTAAAAAAAAAGATGCACTTTTGAACATGAACTCTCTTCATTCTCAGTATGTTCTACCCTTCCCCCAACTATCAGCCATTTTCACAGTAGCATTGTTCTTTTAAGACTGGAGTGAAAATTGCAGGAAATTAACCACAAACACTTATGCTCATTGATCTGTTGCTGCAGACTGTAGCTCCTTCCACCAGGAGATCTGCTGTTGTGGTACAGCACATGCTTCCAGGGTGAGTGTCTGACAGTGAAAAAACAAAACAGCGCTGGAGAATCGAACAACTGAATGGAGAAAGTGGGGTGAAGTTGACCAGACTGTAGTGGCACAGTGGGTAGTGGGTGTTGATGTATTTGTGAGAGTGTGCATAAATACAGGAATACTAGAAGATATTTGGCACCGAACACCTCAAGTCTTACAGCACAAACGGAGGCCATTCAGCCCAGCATATCTGCACCGTGTAGCCTCAATGCCTCATACCAATCTCCTCTTTCTTTTCTTCCCCAAGTCTTTTAACATTCATTTTAATCAAAATAAAGTCTCTTTGAATTCCTCAACAGAACCTGCCTCCCCACATTTCCAGGTACTGCATTCCTGACTCTGACTACTCACGGGGTGAAAAAGATTTTCTTCTGCACATAACTTTAAGTCTATGCTCTCTTGTTCTTTATTTTTTTTACAAATGGAACAGTTTCTCCATACCTACTCTATCCAGCCCACACAGTATTTTGAAAACCTCAATTAAATCTTCTCATAGCTGCCTTCTGTCCAAGAACGTCTTCAATCTATCCTCATCACTGAAAGCGACAGGATGGTTTGGGGCAGTTAGTCACCCTGCATGCCCTCATCTGTTCACACCCACACTGTCCAGAACGAGGGGTCACAGTCTAAGAAGAAGGGGTAAGCCAATCAGGACTGAGATGAGGAAGAATTTATTCACTCAGAGAGTTGTGAACCTGTGAAATTCTCTTCCACAGGAAGCTGTTGGGAGGTCAGTTCATTAGATAGATTCCAGAGGCAGCTGGATTTGTCCGTTGCGGCTAAAGGCATCATTGGTATGGAGAGAGGGCGGCAATGGGATACTGAGATTGTATGGTCAGCCATGATCATTGTGGATGGTGTGCAGGCCCGAAGGGCCGAATGACCTACTCCACCTATTTTCCATGTTTCTATGTGATCTCTCAACCTCTGTCATTCAACAACACCCAGGCTGACTCCTCATACAGCTGACCCGCACTTTACCCTGCAGAAGAGATCGGCTCTGATCAACTGGCCCAAATATTGAGCATTTTGTTTCAATATAGAGTTTTTTTTAATTTTGCTCTTGAGTTTTCAAGAACCCCTCCATTTGTCTAATGATCCATAAATGGAAATTTAAAACCACCAACATTTCAAAGGTCTCTGCTTTATTCCATGGATTGTTACTAGTTGACCAGGAAACCAGCATGGTGATGAAATGGCTGGTTTAAAAAAATCACGATGTGGAGGTGCCAGTGTGAGGCTGGGGTGGACAAAGTGAAAAATCACACAACACCAGGCTATAATGCAACAGGTTTATTTGGAAGTACAAGCTTTCGGAGTGCTGCTCCTTCATCTCATTAACTCCCTGACAAAGGGGAGTGCTCTGAAAGTTTGTACTTACAAATTAACCTGTTGGACTATAACCTGGTGTTGTGTGATCTTTTCAAAAAAAATCACTGACACTGATGTGATGGATTTGTCTGCATTTTCCTGTGTGCTTCTCACTCCCAAATCCTGCCCCTTCTTTCAACATGATGTGAACTTAGGGTGGGAGTTTATCTGACATTTTTAGTGTTTTTTTAAATCCCTGTCCCTTATTACTTGTGAGATTATTGCCTGTGTTTCTGAAAGTTCGGGATGGTGAAACCTCCAGGAATACATCCAATCAAAGTTAGCAATCCTAGTTAAGGTGGTTGAAGATCAAAGTTCAGTCTCTGGCCCAACACCTGTCTGAAGTTGACCATGAACTGAGATGAGCTATTGGTAGAAACCTGAACTAACCTGATTCTCTCTCAATTACCTTCAATGTCACATGGTGCCCACTGTGACTCAAGAATAGTGGACCTCACTATTTTAAGAACCTTTGCAGGACTGAAAAGAAATAACTCACTGTTCTACTTTTTCATCTGATTTTACCACATAAATTTTATCTCTGAATCATTTTTCATTGCGCACTATCCTGTCTATGCACCATTTTTGAAAGACCATAAACCTGTATAAAGTCAAACCATTGTATGAATTATTCAGAAGTTGGAATACATAATCAATTTTTTATTGCCTGTATCCCCTCATGGATCCATAAACTGGGTCACTCGCTGCTTTTATTTTCAAAAGTCAACTTGTTTTTGGAAATACTAGTTTGTTTGGTACAGTGTCCCTCGTTGCAGTCATTTCTCACACGACCTTGTACAAGTCTCTTCCACTCATTATTTGCCATAGAATCATAGAATCACGGTTGGAGGGACTGAGCTGAACAGGATGGGGTTGTTTTCCCTGGAGCGTCGGAGGCTGAGGAGTGACCTTATAGAGGTTGATAAAATCATAAAGGGCAAGGATAGAGTAAATAGACAAGGTCTTTCCCCTGGGATGAGGGAATTCAGAACTAGAGGGTATAGGTTTAGGGTGAGAGGGGAAATATTTAGAAGGGACCTAAGGGGCTACGTTTTCATGCAGTGCCTGTTAGGAGTGAGCTGCATAAGGAAGTGGTGGAGTCGACAGGCAGGAGGCTGGAAGAGCACAGCAAGCCAGGCAGCATCAGGAGGTAGAGAAGTCAATGTTTTGGGTGTAACCCTTCCCTGAAATGTCAACTTCTCCCCCTCCTGATGCTGCCTGCCTTGCTGTGTTCTTCCAGCCGCCTGCCTGTCTACTTTGCATACCAGCATCTACAGTTTCTTTGTCTCTCGAGGAAGTGATGGAGGCTGGTACAATTACAATGTTTAAAAGGCACCTGGCTGGGTCTATGAATAGGAAGGGTTTAGAGGAATATGGGCCAAATGCTGGTAAAGGGGACGAGATTAATACAGGATATCTGGTCGGTATGGAAGAGTTGGACTGAAGAGTCTGTTTCTGTGCTGTTCATCTCTATGACTCTCTGGCTCTATAACAGCAGTGACTTGAATTTACAAAGCACCTTAAACTGTCCCAAACCACTTCACAGAAATGCTAGAACTTTGAGCAAGTCTAACTGAATAAAGGCAACAGAACATAGTAAAGTGCACATTAAAATAATTAGATACAGCGCAGGGATTGGCTACTCACTAGACCTAGCAGAATGGGGTCAGTTTAGCTCATTTACACTGTATTCTAACACTACCACCATAAGTTCAATCTCCACACCTGCTAAGCTTACCACTGAAGGGTTCTCCTTCTCATCTGCCCTTACAATCAGGGCCTTCCATTTGAGGCAGAGATTAGATTCCCTACAGTGTGGAAACAGGCCCTTCGGCCCAACCAGTCCACACCGACCCTCTGAAGAGTAATCCACCTAGAGTAATGCACCTAACACTACGGGCAATTTAGCATGGCCAATTCACCTAACCTGCACATCTTTGGATTGTGGGAGGAAACCAGAGCACCCGGAAGAAACCCATGCAGACACGGGGAGAATGTGCAAACTCCACACGGACAGTCGCCCAAGGCTGGAATCAAACCTGGGACCCTGGAGCTGTGAGGCAGCAGTGCTAACCACAGAGCCACTGTGCTGCTCTATAAGGGATTTTTTTAAAAATCAGAGATAGTCTTCCTCAAAAGGCAACAGGTGAAGAGTCTGTGAACATTTTGAAGACAAAAATGATTAGAGACTTGATAAGCAAAGAAGGTGAAAGGTTATCAGAGGTATGGGCAGGAATATGGAGAAATCAGATCAGCTATGATCTTATTAAACACTGGAACAGGCTCAAAGGGCTGAGAGACCTAGTCCTGTGCCTAATTTAACATATTTGCATTGGACACAACTTGACACCGAGTCACATTAGGAGATGTGCTACAAATCTTCTCCAAAATCTCAAATTAGGAGGTCTTAAGAAAGGGGAGGGTTGCAGAGCTCAATTTGAGGAAGTATCTTAAATAAGGAGAGGCAGAAATCCAATTTGGACAATCATGCCTATGATGGCTTCTTAACAGAGTTACCAAACTAGTCTCTCACACCCCTGCTTTGCCTCCAAACTGGCATTGACACTGTAGACCAAATAATATCCGTCAATCCTTGCTCCCAATGTCCTCCTTGAAGATGCCGCTTCAGAACTGGCTGTGACACCAAGGTCTTGGTCACAGAAACAGAAATTGCTGGAAAAGCTCAGCAGGTCTGGCAGCATTGGTGGAAGGAAATCAAAGTTAATGTTTTGGGTCAAGTGACCCTTCCTCAGAAGGGAAGGATTTCGGTCACCTTTCCTCATATGGTCAGGAGGACCTATAAAATATAGACACAACTATCTTTTCACAGTTACAAATGTATCAGCTTCCTCCAACATCTCAGTCAGTGTTTTCCAAATCATAACACAGTTATGTATATATAAAAAACAAATTTCCTGATCTCGCTTCAATTTGTTAGTGAATGATCTTCTTCTGCAGCATTGGATTACCAGCCCACTTACAGCGTTCTTTTGTTTAATTGTCCTACCTTTTACTGTGAGACTGCGAGTCTTGTAATACATCTGAATGTGCTGTCCTGGATTGGTTAAGCCTGGGTGTACATTCTGAGCAAAGTAAACAGCACCACAGAAAACGGGGAGGTGGTGGCCTAGTGGCATTATCACTGGGCTATTAATTCTGAGACTCAGATAATGTTCTGGGGATCTAGTTTCAAATCCTACCATGGCAATTGGTGGGCTGTGAATTCAATAAAGGTCTGGAATTGAATAGTCTACTGATGACCATGAGTCCATTGTTGGAAAATCCCATCTGGTTCACTAATGTCCTTTAGGGAAGGAAGCTTTGCCCAGGCTGACTCCAGACCCCCAGCAGTGTGGTTGGGCATGAATAATCAGTGTTAGCCTAGCCAGTGACACCCTCATCTTCTGAATGAATGGGAAGTGCTATTAAAAGCAGAGCTATAGCATACATGCAGATGTTTTCTGACTGAAATCATGGTAAACAAATCTGTTGGACACTTAGAAACTAGTGCCACCTCTGTATTGTTCTGAGACAGTCAAACATATATAAAAAGAACTTGCCGCAGATAATAACAGTTTTACCCACCATTTTAGCCAAATGCTTCATTATTTTCAAATATTTATGGAAACACTGTATTATGAATGGATTGCCCATTCATGCCTGGGTTATGGCTGAAGATGATGTTAATTCTGAAGTTGACTCTCTGCTGGGAGGGGCAATGGGGCTAACTCAGTGCAACGAAGCAACGTTAAAGAGTTTTGCTTCCAGCCACTCTAATGGTATAAACGTAGCTGAGCAGAATAAACCACGCAAAAACAATTAGATAGAGTGTGGAGATAGACTCCTTCCACTGTACCCGTTAGATTGAGGGTCTCTTCAGCTCAGTTGGCTGGACAGCTGGTTTGCAATGCAGAGTGACACCAATAGCTTGGGTTACCATGAAAGTTTCTCCTTCTCAATCTCTCCCCTCACCTGAGGCATAGTGACCTTCAGGGTAAACTGCCACCAGTCATCTATCTGTAATGGGAGATCAGCCCTACGATCTGGTAACATTGCAGTGACTTTTACCCAATACAGTCAATGTAGTAAAACCAAAACATGTGACCTCAGTTAATCAGTCTCTATCTCAATGCCCCCTCTCCCATGAGCTCCTGGCCTTTCTAGAACTGCAGTACAGAAAGAGTGCTGCAGTGTCAGAGGTGCATCTTTCAGGTAAGACATCAAGCCGAGGCCTGAGATGTAAACCCCACAGCTTCACCATTCTCCTAAGAGCAAGGGAGTTTTTTTTTCTCTATTGAAGTCAATTATGGGAGATGTTCAACACGCTGTCGACTCGTTATTCACTGTATTAATCTGTCACCAAAAGTCACATAATCTGCATAGTGCCTGATTAATTGGCAACATTAAGCCAGGAGGTGGTACGGTGGCTCAGTGGTTAGCATTGCTGCCTCATAGTGCCAGGGACCTGGGTTTGGTTTCACCCTCAGGCATATCTCTTTGGAGTTTGCACATTGTCCCATTTCTACGTGGGTTTCTGCTGGGTACTCTGTTTCTTCCCACAGTCCAAAGCTGTGTAGGTTAGGTGAATTGGCCACGCTAAATTGCCCATAGTGCAGGCCATGTGGATTAGCCAGGAGATATGCAGAGTTATTGGGAATGGGATGGATGCCATTCAGAGGATTGATGGGCTGGATGATGATTTGTTTTCACCCTGTAGGGATTCTACGAGTTTATAAAACCTGTCACCCAATCATTCAAGAAGTTTATTCTTTGCAAAGACAAAAACAAAGAACAAACTCACGTTATCAAAGAAGTATATTTTTCGAGACAAGGCAATGTGCGGGAGAGTCAGCTGTTTGCAGAGAAGCGATCTTCCCGAACCTGGTGACCTCTCAATATTGTAGCAAAGCCAGCCTTACAGCAACTCCAGTGGCCCCCTAGTTTGATCTTAACTCAGTGCATTGATGTTTTGTGAGTTTATGATTGAAGATCAAACACAGCTCTGTCTTCTAGAGATCTGGATAATTAAAATGATCTGAGGAAGTGTTCCATTTCAACAATGCATTTTGAATTGCAGATTTTTAATTTTGTTTCCATAATGTTGCACTGTACAATCTGTCCTTTCAGCACAGTGACGTGGGTTGGAGCTTCTGCCTGTATCTACCCCATGTTTGGTGATGATTGGCACCAGTGCAGCAAACTCACCCTCCAAGGGAACTGGAATGTCAATCTGGAGTTTTAAGGTAAGTCTTTGCATGTCAAAAGGCTTAAGCTGACTGACTGTAAATACGCTCGATTTTATATTTTCATTTTATTTTAGACTATTGGAGCTGGAACAAATAAGGTAAACACACTGCTTCTGATTCAGCAAGTCAGGCACCACGTCTAATGGCTTTGTGGGGAGCCCAGTATTAGTGTTCTAGAATGACACTTGGTCCTCAATGGTTAAAGTACAAGGAGCGATTACACAAATTGTTTCCCAATATTCCCAACTGAATATATTCAGAATTGTTACGTCCTTGTGTTTGCCAAATGCTGAGGCTCAAATGTATTTTTGGGCTTCTTTCGAACTCATTGGGCCAGACATCAACAGCCTAATCAGCGAGTCAATCTGTGACAATTCTGTTGCAATAGGAAATTGTTGAGAGACCTCTGAAATTTGTACCTTATTATTTTTGTTATGTGGGATTTTGGATTCCACTTTATTACACATGAGCTAAGAGCATGCCCCTGTGTACCTGTGCTTGATGCTCAAATTCAGTCTCAAATAAAGACATTACAATTGACACAAGCTCTTTTATCAGGCATTTAAGGAGTTTACAAGGTGTCTTATTTAGGAAGGTCTCTGAGGAAGAAACAGACCCTAATATACAGACATTGATGATATAGATGGCAATCACAGTGCGTTCAGGGACTATCTCAACCTGGAGTGAGTCGATATATCTATATGCTTATAATACGGCACAAATACACATGAACATACGAATTACAGGCAAAAGTAGGTCAGTTAGCCCCTTGAGTCTGCCATGCCATTTAATAACATTGTGGCTAATCTGTTTGTGTTTAGAACTCCACATTCCTACCTACTACCAATAATCTTTGATTCCAGTACCTAACAAACATCAATCTACATGATGAAGGGCTTATGCCCGAAACGTCGAATTTCCTGTTCCTTGGATGCTGCCTGACCTGCTGCGCTTTTCCAGCAACACAATTTCAAGCATCAATCTACATCCTTCTTCAAAGTATTCAATACCCCATCTCCACTGCCTTTCTGAGGCAAACATTTCCAAAGTCAAACAATGGCTCTTACAAGGTGCATGCAGAAAGGATGTGAGTGCATCCAAAACTAGGAGGCTACCCCTGGACAAAGCAAGTTCCTCTCAACTCCACCCAAAGAGGATGATCTTTAATTTTTAAACAGTGTCTCCTAGGTCTGAATGCATTCATATCCTTTCTGTGTGTACCTTATCACAACCATTGTGTGCACTTCAACTCAGGGCAAGAGTATAGCTAGCTAGCCACAGAGCCTTATCGAAATATCTAAATCAGCAACAATGGGCCTTGCTTACATATATCCAGCCAGCTGTTAGTTATCCTATTCCCATTGAACTGGTCTGATAGTCTCACAAAGGATGAATTCAGAAGCAAAAAAAAAACCTTTGTCCCATCAGTCAGGCCTCAAAATAGACTCAGAACTCAGAAACAACAGGACAATGCTCAAAGCAACTATCTCACCTAGTTCCCCTTGACAACACTTAAAAGATTTTTCACAACCTTCTCTGTCAGCAGCTTTCACTAATGGATTTTGAAGAACATTCTTTACATTTCAAGTCATATTTTGCAATCTATTTCAGTCATAAATTACACTGCTCTGCTTATTCCTGACGATTTTATTAACACTTAAAGATAATTTATGGAAAGTTTAACCTAGTGGCTTTTTTTTCCCCTCGTTTAATCTGCATAACGTTAAGCTTTTTAATTTTTGAACGTAAAAGTGATATAAAATGGAATGCCTCTCCTGCACAAACCGGAACAAATGACCATTGTTAATGGTGTGAATTAATGTGATGGGATATTAAATACAAAAGGAATTATACATCAGGTATACCAGTGTGGTTGCAGCAAAGAATAAACGATCTATCACATCAACGGTGCAAGTGGTTTACAATTCCACTCAGAAACTAGTAATTTTACAACCTCGGGGATCTCTTTGATGCAAAAAACCTGAGGTGTTTGGACCAGAAAATCAGGTTCAGTTATTGCTCCAGTTCCGAATAACAGCAAAATTCCCAGCATCTGTATGAAAAAAAACATTGCAATCACAGACCCCTTCTGAGTATTGGAAATTGTTCTGGAAAGAGTCCCATAATGTGATGTGCTGTGATGAATCATTTTTTCATCAGCCTTAGCGTGACTGAATCCTGCTGAAAAACACAGGCGGCCAACGCTGCAGTGATTAGTACAGTAATTTTATTAGCCTCAATTTAAAACAAAATAGCACCAATCCACAAAGCTTTCGCTTCACAAGTCATTTAACCCACCATTCATCTGGTGAGTGTACATGAAAATATTTCATTGAATATCTCATTTTACATGGCTTTTATTTTGCTGAAATATAGAAATAGTAATGATTTGCTTCTCTAG
Source organism: Hemiscyllium ocellatum (assembly GCF_020745735.1). NCBI lineage: Eukaryota > Metazoa > Chordata > Chondrichthyes > Orectolobiformes > Hemiscylliidae > Hemiscyllium > Hemiscyllium ocellatum. The sequence continues at coordinate 28,187,675 of NC_083443.1, forward strand.
GTTATTTGTCAAGCTATTCCTGCAATCTTCATCCACCCAACCCCCCCCACTGCAACATTTATGGAGTCATACAGCATGAAAACAGACCCTTCAGTCTGACTAGTCCATGCCAATCCTGTTCCCAAACTAAACTGGCTCCACTTGCCTGTGTTTGACCCATGTCCCTCCAAATTTAGAGTCTTACTTCAGCAGTCAGCACCTACTTGTTGTCAGTTTTGGTTTGTACCAGTCCGTTATCATTATCTGATCTCGCCGTACTACAGAGGCGGGGTATACTCCCCCTGAGGTGGGTACTCTCCCTGAGGATGTACCAGGTTATCCTCCTTGTAATGAACAAGCCTCGTGGTCAGCACGCCTCCATCAGGTCAGGGTAGTGTTGTACATGATTATGTGACACAGCTCTTGGATGGAAATTTAGTAAACGCATTCATGGCTGATATCCCATTGACATAATGCATTATATGTTGTTGGAGATCAAAGAGTGAAAGGACACAATCAAAAGCTATCCTCCCAAACACCCACCTCCAGTGCCACCGAATGCAAAGCCAACTTGCCCACTTGTAGAAGGTGTGTGCCAATGGTATATCCCAATGGCTGGTGTACCTGAGGTTAGAAAGCTATCATTGACTGATGCCTTGGCTTTGTTCATTCAATTCCCTTGGGTAACAGTACCCGTGCTTCCTATAACTGGCTTTATGCAGGTCTTAAACATTATCAACTGTGTGGTTCTGTTTTGGTCAAGTTTTATTCACTCATTTCTGCATGCAAGCATTCCACAAAGTGATGATGTTGGTGGAGAAACTAATTCAACCATGCACTGTATCTGTTCTGTGCTCTTTGTAAATATGAAGTCCTAGAGATTAGTCGATGCGCAGCTCAGAATGTTGTATATACCTTCTGAAGAATTCAATACAGAGGAAATGACTGATCCATAGGAATTCAAAGTTTATCAGGCATTGATTATGTGTGTATGTGTGTTTAAGAGTGGAACTTTGAAACAATTTCGAATTAAAATATATCTGGGATTGGTCAGCAGTCAAATGATTAGACCAAGCAACAACGTGCTAATTTTCAAATACTATTGTAATAACTCAGGAAGCCTGACTAAAAAGGAACATTGTTTATTGTTGAATACCAAAGTAGAGCCACCAGTCATGGCCCACATAAGCTGTTTCCAACCTGGGACGGACAGTTCTGCAGACCATCCCTGAATGTGCTTTATTCACCATTTTTTAAAACCTGAAAGAATTGTGGATGCTGGAAATCAGAAACAAAAGCTGAAACAGAAGTTGTGGAAAAGCTCAACAGGTCTGTCAGCATTTGTGGAAAGCAATCCGAGTTAACATTTTGGATCCAGTGACCCTTCCTCAGAACTGTTCTAACATTCTGCAATTTAGCAATTTCTGTTTTTGCTTTATTAATTTTCTTTGTATTTCACCTATTTTTCTAATCAACCTGTTCAGTCATGTTCTTGCGCATCTCTGGATAAGTTGGAACTTGAACTCAGCCTCCAGTTTGTAATGAGGTCACTACTGCTACTACATAAGTGCCCTTTGGCTTTTCTTTACAAGTGATGAGTTCTAGCGGGGCAGACCATTGCCTGTTACCAAAGGGAGTCATGGGGAAATTAATGATACCCCATGGGCCTTGTAGGGGTCATCACATCTATCTGTTACAGAGGGAAGGTTTGTGATCCTTATGTCCTTGAAAGTCCTGAATCCTGCTTGCTTTTCATCTCTTGGATCCTACCTCCCAAAATAATCCTTCCAAATGATTCATCTAACCCAGAAATCTTCCACTAGTACAAAGCCCCCTGTAATATCACTGCAACACTCTCTCTCAGCTGACATCCTCCTATCTTCATGAGCTTATTGTACATTTAACCTTCCTGCCAACCTACGCGCGCGCGCGTACACACACACACACACACACACACACACACACACACACACACACACACACACACACACACACACACACAGTTTCTTTGTAAATCTTTTCCTTGTGATTACCTTCTTGTGCGTCTTCGTACAGACTGTTGTCAAGAACTGTTAGATTGTATTCAGTCAACTGCCTCCCATTCTTCCAGAGTTCACCTGCTTGTATGTCCTCACTCACCACTTGTGAAGCACCTTAGAACCTTTTGCAACATCGTAGTGGGTAACTTTACAAATTCAAGGTATTGGTTTCTTTGTTCACATTTTCTGACTTGCTCCCTCACGTTGGGGTGCTGCTGTGCAGTGGGACAATCAGTTAGATGCCTAAGAGTGAGCTATTCTGACACACAAGATATACATCAGGTTGGAGGGGTATAACACAGGTTAGCTGGGGAAGACTTACAAAGCTTAAAGGGCCAATTACCTTATTGTAATACAAGTAGCAATTCAAATATCCTTTGTCTTATTGTGCTGCTAAAACCAATCTATCATGGGGTAAACAAACTGTTGTTAGGAAGACACTTTGTATTTAATATGACTCGAAGGGCCTGAGTTTTAAAGGTTTGTGGAAAAAGGAATTTATTTCAAGTTTTCAGGGCATACCTGGAGTGTTTTCTACAAAACAAAGTTCCCTGTGGATATTGAAGAGTATTCACGTGACTGGTGATAATTGCTTGCTTTGCCGTAGAGTGTGCTGTGGTTGTTTTGAGTACTGACTGTCTTGGAGAGCTGCTTGTTTTAGCTGGTTTAGTTGGAGGAAAACCTGCTAAGGACAAGCTGATTTGAAGGAACATGTGCTGTGAACAAGTTCCGCTGATCTCACATTCCTGAACAGAAAGCCCTCTACGTTGGTTCAGAGTGTGATCTATTTGTTCTTTTGAATCAAAATCGCAAGGTTGTATTTCCGGACAAACTGTAGATATAAGACTCAGAGACAACTGTGCATGATTAAGTGACTTATTTTCCAGAAAGCCTGATCTAATAAAGAAATCTCCTTCTTCCTCTGTTTCCCTGAAGAGTGAGAGAAACAGCGAGAGAGAGAGAGAGAGAGAGTTGTATGTGAGAGAAACAGAAAGAGTGTCTGTGTGTGTGTGTGTGTGTGTGTGTGTGTCTGTGTGTGTGTGTGTCTGTGTGTCTGTGTGTGTGTGTGTGTCTGTGTGTGTGTCTGTGTGTCTGTGTGTGTCTGTGTGTCTGTGTGTGTGTCTGTGTGTGTGTGTGTGTGTGTGTGTCTGTGTGTGTGTGTGTGTGTGTGTGTGTGTGTGTGTCTGTGTGTGTGTGTTGCAGATATTGATAGGGTTACCCATTTATACTTCTTTTCTAATCCAATTGTGGGATGTGGGGGTCACTGGCCGGACAGCATTGATTACCCATTCCTAGTTGCCCTTGAGAAGGTGCGATGTGCTGTCTTCTTGACTGCTACAGTCTATTTGCTGGAGATACACCCACAATAACGTTAGGGAGGAAGTTCCAGGATTTTGACCCAGTGGCACAGAAGAAACAGTGATATATTTCCAAGTCAAGATAGTTCATAACTTGGAGGAGTGTTCCCATCTATCTGCTGCACTTGCCCTTCTGGATGGTAGTGGCTGTGGGTTTGGAAGTTGCTGTCTAAGCAGCTTTGGTGAACTTCTACAGTGCATGTTGGAGACGATAAACACTGCTGTGGCTGTTTAGTGGAGGGAGTGGGGGCACTCCTGCAAGGTGTCAGGTTTCTTGATTTTCTTGAGTGTTGTTGCAGCTGCATTCATCCAGGCATGAGGAAAGTATTCCATGACATTCCTAATTTATACCTTGTAGATGGTGGATAAGCTCTTGGAAGTCAGGAGTTACCCACTGTATATGCTAACTAATTATTGCATTTTTAAAAATAAGTTTTATTTGCTAATAAATCCATAGTTATGTTTATTACAAATCCTGGTTGTTAGATCTTTTTGTTTTGATATGATTTAATTTGATTTATTATTGTCGCATGTACCTAGATACTGTGAAAAGTTTTGTTTTGCGAGTAGTACAGGCAGCAGAGAAGATGTGCAAAGGGTGAGATCAACATTAAATTTAAGATTGAAAGGTCAAATCAGAAGCCAAATAACAGTAGGGAAGAAGATGTTCTTGAACCTTTTGGTGCATGTGTTTGAGCTTTTATATGTGTTGCCTGACGAAACAGAAGAGATTAGAACTGCAATGGTAGGGGAGGTGGGAGGTGGGGGGGTGTCTTTGATGATGTTGACTGCCTTTCTGAGGCAGTGAGCAATAGAGATGGAGTCAATGGATGGAACATTGTGATGAACTGTTAGTAAGTTTGCTAATGACACCAAAATTGGAGGTGTAGTGGACAACGAAGAAGATTACCTTAGAGTACAATAGAATCTTGATCAGATGGGCCAATGGGCTGAGGAGTGGCAGATGGAGTTTACTTCAGATAAATGCGAGGTGCTGCATTTTGGAAAAGCAAATCAGAACAGGACTTACACACATAATGGTAAGGTCCTAGGGAGTGTTGCTGAACAAAGAGACTTTGGAGTGCAGGTTCATAGCTCGTTGAAAGTGGAGTCGCAGGTAGATAGGATAGTGAAGAAAATGTTTGGTATGCTTTCCTTTATTGGTCAGAGTATTGAGTACAGGAGTCGGGAGGTCATGTCATGGTTGTACAGGACATTGGTTAGGACACTTTTGGAATATGACATGCAATTCTGGTCTCCTTCCTATCGGAAAGATGTTGTGAAACTTGAAAGAGTTCAGAAAAGATTTACAACAATGTTGCCACGATTAGAGGATTTGAGCTGTAGGGAGAGGTTGAATAGGCTAGGACTGTTTTCTCTGGAGCATTGGAGGTTCAGGGGTGACCTTGTAGAGGTTTATAAAATCACGAGGGGCATGGATAGGATAAAGTCTTTTCCCTGGGGGGGGGGGAGTCCAGAAATAGAGGGCATAGATTTAGGGTGAAAGGGGAAAGATATAAAAGAGACCTAAGGGGCAACATTTTCACACAGAGGGTGGTATGTGTATGGAATGAGCTGCCAGAGGAAGTGGTGGAGGCTGGTACAATTGCAACATTTAAAAGGCATTGGGAAGGGTTTGGAGGGATATGGGTGAAGTGCTGGCAAATGGGACTAGATTAGGTTAGAATATCTGGTCGGCATGGATGAGTTGGACCGAAGGGCCTGTTTCCGTGCTGTACATTTCTATGACTCTATGACTATGACTGGGCTGTGTTCACAACCCTCTGTTTTTTCTTGTGGTTCTGGGCAGAGCGGTTGCTATACCAAGCCGTGATGCATCCGGTTAGAATGCTTACTGTGGTGCATCTGTAAAAATTGGTCAAACCAGGCATAGACAAAAGTATTGAATCGTCTAGGTAACTGGAAAAGCGACTTTAGTTTACGTTGTGGCACACAGAGTAATGGACCTAGAATAATGGTGCAACCATCCAGCCTATTTCATAACATCTTTGAAAAACATCTTAGCGTTTCTTCATATTACCAAGAGGCTGCAAGAGAAAGCAAGATAATATGACAAAGCATGACTTCCTACCATGATGTGTAATGGGTGTCTTATTGTGTGATGTGCTAATCAGACCTAACCTTCAATTACACTAACCTATTCTCAGTGCCATAATCACATGACTGCCAGGAGGCGGCAACTCAGGAGGAGCCTCATTACATGAAAAGTGGTTAGAATGTAGAATTTACAGCTACAAGGAGTAGCGGAGGTGAATACAGCTGAGATGAATTTAATAAAGGAGCTAGGTTTGTGACGGGAGGTAGGAGCCCCCATGCTATTGGGATTGGAGGAGGCTGATCTGGACTTTAAGCACTGATTTGGTTCATTTCGGCTGAAGGGCCTGTTTCCAAAGCTGTGAATATTGTGCACCTGTAATACTGTGTAAACCAATAACTGAAGTGAGTTCACCCGTGCTCACTTACTCGCTGCATGTCCTTGCATCAATTCTGCACCACTCTGGTGCTCCCCTCCTTAGCAAGAAATGTTTACAGTGCACTGAATTTCAAAGCTATTGCAGGGAAGCCTGAGAGGTGAAAGCATTAATAAATATGATCTATGAACAATTAAAATGAGGCAATTATTCTGTCCAAGAGCCATATTTCATGCCAGTTTTGTAATCTTTCTCTATCTCTGTCTCCACACACACTGGCTGATTTATCTTGCTCTTGCTGGAGGCCATTAACCCTTTACTCTCTCCATCTTCAGTGACACTGGACACCCTGATTGTAGACCAGGATTTTTCATATCATTGCGACCAGCAGAGACTGACCATCGTGTGCAGGTTGTTTTTACAAGCCATCCTCACAGGCACTCAAGCATATTTCATTAAATGTCGGAATGTTAAAAAGTAAACTTGCATTTACCTAGCACTTTTCAGGACCACTGCACATCTGAAAGCACTGCAGCCAATGAAGTACTTCTGAAGTGTTGCTCCCATTGTACCATCTGAGTGATGGGATCTTGCTGAGTATTCAAGGCACAGTGTCTCAGTGGTTAGCACTGCACCAGGCACACATGTTCGTTCCCACCCTCGGACCACTGCCTGTGTGGAGTTTGCACATTCTCCCAATGTCCATCTGGGTTTCCTTTGGCCACTCCAGTTTTCTTCCACAATCTGGAGGTGTGCAGGCTAGGTGGATTGACCATGAGAAATTGCCTGTAGTGTTCAGGGATGTGCAGGCAAGGTGAATTGGCCATGGGAAATTGCTCACAGTGTCCAGGGATGTGCAGGCAAGGTGGATTAATCATGGGAAATTGCCTGTAGTGTCCAGGGATGTGCAGGCTAGGTGGATTGGCCATGGGAAATTGCCTGTAGTGTCTAGGGATGTGCAGACTAGGTGGATTGACCATGGGAAATTGCCTGTAGTATCCAGGGATGTGCAGGCTAGGTGGATTGGCCATGGGAAATTGCCTGTAGTGTTCAGGGATGTGCAGGCTAGGTGGATTGGCCATGGGAAATTGCTTACAGTGCCCAGGGATGTGCAGGCTAGGTGGATTGACCATGGGAAATTGCCTGTAGTGTCCAGGGATGTGCAGGCTAGGTGGATTGACCATGGGAAATTGCCTGTAGTGTCCAGGGATGTGCAGGCTAGGTGGATTGACCATGGGAAATTGCCCACAGTGCCCAGGGATGTGCAGGCTAGGTGGATTGGCCATGGGAAATTGTCGATTGTGACCAGGGATGTGCAGGCTAGGTGGATTGACCATGGGAAATTGCTTACAGTGTCCAGGGATGTGCAGGCAAGGTGGATTAATCATGGGAAATTGCCCATTGTGTCCAGGGATGTGCAAGCTAGGTGGATTAATCATGGGAAATTGTCCATTGTGTCCAGGGATGTGCAGGCTAGGTGGATTGACCATGGGAAATTGCCCACAGTGTCCAGGGATGTGCAGGCTAGGTGGATTGACCATGGGAAATTGCCCACAGTGTCCAGGGATGTGCAGGCTAGGTGGATTGGCCATGGGAAAATGCCCACAGTGTCCAGGGATGTGCAGGCTAGGTGTATTGACCATGGGAAATTGCCCACAGTGTCCAGGGATGTGCAGGCTAGGTGGATTGGCCATGGAAAATTGCCTGTAGTGTCCAGGGATGTGCAGGCTAGGTGGATTGACCATGGAAAATTGCCCACAGCGCCCAGGGATGTGCAGGCTAGGTGGATTGGCCATGGGAAAATCTCGATTATGTCCAGGGATGTGCAGGCTAGGTGTTTTGACCATGGGAAATTGCTTACAGTGTCCAGGGATGTGCAGGCAAGATGGATTAATCATGGGAAATTGCCAATTGTGTCCAGGGATGTGCAGGCTAGGTGGATTAATCATGGGAAATTGCCCATTGTGTCCAGGGATGTGCAGGCTAGGTGGATTAATCATGAGAAATTGCCTGTAGTGTCTAAGGATGTGCAGGCAAGGTGGATTGACCATGGGAAATTGCCCATCGTGTTCAGGGGTGTGCAGGCTAGGTGGGCTAGCCTAATGGGAAATTTGGGGTCTGGGTGGGATGCTCTTCAGAGTTAAGCTACCAACTTAATAGGCTGAATGGCCTTTTTCTGCATTGTAGGGATTCTATGATTCACCACCTTCTGTGTGAGGAATCCTAACTGATACTGGGTAACAGTATGTTCTTGGGAAGTATTAGTTTCCAGGATGTATCCAATGAGTGACCGTTAATCCACTCACAGCAAATAGGTTTCCAATCAATGGTCTCAGATGGAATGGTCAGAAAAATAAATGGGGTCAAGTGGGTTCATCCCTCTCCTTTAGACTTTATGCAACGGCCTTTTATCTTTCTGGAATATCTATCCATCCACAGCCTTCTCCTTCTCTCCATCTCTCAATGTCCTATGTTTTCATCTGACTTTTCCCTATATCCCAAGTTGCTCCCTCCCTTTGTTATTTCCTGTTGGGCTATCCAGAGAGAGAGAGAGAGAGAGAGAGAAAGAGAGAGAGAGAGAGAAAGAGAGAGAGAGAAATTTATAGAGTGCAATTGGACAGCAGAACAGGATGTTTGATGATGAAGGGCTTTTGCCCAAAACGTCGATTTTCCTGCTCCTCGGATGCTGCCTGACCTGCTGTTCTTTTCTAGCACTGCTGTAATCTTGATAGCAGAACGGGATGTTCAATGACAAAATAGAGAGTGACTTTGAGCTTCCAAACAGGATCGTCATTGACCAGTCTGACAGCGAGACAAGCCATGTATGGACTCCATCAGTCCTGGTCAGGCTCTCATAATCCTTACATTAATTATTACGCTGCAGGATGAAACTTTTCACATGGTTCATCCCACTCATAGGGGGAAACAGATGACAACTAAGAGTGGCCTGATTGATGCGAGTGTTTGTTTGTTCTTGTGTTGAGAAGACTCTACTCACAAGATTGTGTGTTTTCACTTAGCCCAGAGTATGGACTGTACATGAGCCCCACACAAGGCAGGCAGTGTATCACACTCACTGCTATGAATAACAGAAAGACCATTGATTCCACCGCATATGGACTGCAGTGGTTCTAGTAGATGCCCACCAGCACCTGCTCCAAGGCAATTAGAGATGGCCAACCAATGCCAGCAATGCACACACCTCCAGGACGATTCACAAAACAAAGGTCCTTTGATTGGGGATTAAAAATTGGTGACTCCAAATGGGCTCAGTCTCTGGAACAGAGGCGTGCAAGAAAACACATAACGGTGTGCATGGAATGATACAAGATGTCTTTGGCCTATCAAACCTGTACAATCACTTTAGGAGAATGGATGTTTATTACAGCATTGCAAATGTTTTCCCCTTTCACATTTATATCCAACTTCATGTTAAATGTCACTATTGAATTTGGTTCCAGCTCCCTAAATGTCTGTCAAACCAGAATCACCCATACAGTTATTAAAGAAAAGTCTTCTCTTATTTTTCGACCAATTTTCTTAACTGTGTATCATCCTGTCAGTTGACTGGTTTCTCTTTATTTACTCTCACGAGGTATTGGTGTAGTGGTAACGTCACAGGGCTTGAAGTCCAGAAGCTTTAGCTAATAGTCTGTGGAAGTGAAGCCACTTTTAGAATACTGCATACAATTCTGGTCCCCCTTCTATTGGAAGGATTTTGTTAAACTTAAGACAGTGCTGGAAAGATTTACGAGGACGTTGCCGGGCCTGGACGGTTTGAGTTATAGGGAGAGGATGTTTAGGCTGGGGCTATTTTCCCTGGAGCATCGGAGGCTGAGGGATGACCTTATCGAGGTTTATAAAATTATGAGAGGCGTAGATAGGGTAAAAGCCAACATTTGTTTCCCAGGGTAGGAAGCTAGGGGGCGCAGCTTTAAGGTGAGAGGGAAAGATTTAAAAAGGACCTGAAGGGTAACATTTTCATGCAGAGGGTGGTGCATGTATGGAGCGGGCTACCAGACGAAGTGGTGGAAGTGGCTTCAGTTGCAAAATTTAAAAGGTATCTGGATGGGTACATGAATAGGAAGGATTTAGAGAGATAAGGGCCAAATGCTCGTAAATGGGACTAGGTCAGTTTGAGATGTCTAGTCAGTGCAGATGAGTTGGACTGAAGGGTCTGTTTCTGTGCTGTATGACTCTAAGTGGGTTAAATCGTGCTATCTAAATCCTCTAAAATGGCTAGTCTAACATTCATATCAACAGCAATTAGAGGTGGGTAATATGCAGGGCCCAGGACCTTTTTCCCAAAGAAACCATACTATCTATAGAACAGAAGACAAGCATTCTGTCTGGGAGCATCTTTGGAATAAGCCTTTTATGATCCCAGTTTCTCTAGACCCCTCATATCATGGCGTTCCTCATCGTAGCTATCATTCTGATAAATCTCGTAAGCATAATTTTTTAATTTATTCATGGAATGGGGGCATCATTGGCTAGGCCACTATTTATTCCCATCCCTAATTGGCCCAAAGGGCAGTTAACATTCGACCACATGCTATGCATCAGGAATCTCATGCGGGCCACACCAGATAAGGATGGCAGAAACAAAAATAGAACTTTCTGGAAAAATTCAGCAGGTCTGACAGCATCTGTGAACAGAAAGCAGAGTTAAGGTTTTGGGCACAGTGACCTTTCTTCTGTTCTGTGTTTTTCCTGCAATTTCTGGCTTGCTTCGTTGAATGTTAGTGAACCAGATGGGGTTCAGATGATTTGATCATATGATCCTTAAGAGCCAGCCATTATTTCTGACAGTACAGTGTCTGTCACTTTAAAATACTAACCAGGACACTGAAGATGGTAATGTAGTGGCTCAGTGACTGGATTAATAATCCAGAGACCTGCGTAAATACTCAATGGACATGGGCTCATGGCAACTGGCAGAATGGAAATAAGTCTGGAATGTAAGTTTAGTCACAGTAACAGTGACCATGTAACTGTGGTCAATTGTTGTAAAAACCATGTTGTTGAGAGTGGGAAATCTGCTGTCCTTACATGTCCTAGAGCCAGAGAGTCATGTAGTACGGAAACAGACCGTTCATTCCTGATGAAGGGCTTTTGTCCGAAACGTTGATTCTCCTGCTCCTCGGATGCTGCCTGACCTGCTGTGCTTTTCCAGCACCACTCTGATCTAAACTCTGGTTTCCAGCATCTGCAGTCCTCACTTTCGCCTTTCGGTCCAACCAGTCCATGTTGACCATAATCCCAAACTAAACTGGTCCCACCTGCCTGGCCCAAACCCCTCCAAACATTTCATATTCTTCTACTTATCCAAATATCTTTTAAACATTGCAATTATACTTGCATCCACCACTTCCTCTGGAAGTTCATTTGCATTTTGTGCAAATAAAATTTATCCCTTGTGTGTTTTTAAAATCTCTCTCCTCTCACCTTAAAAATCTGGCCCCTAGCGTTGAAATTCTAGGTAACGGTCAACTCTATCTATACCTCTCATTATTTTATAAACTTCTATGAAGTCGCCTCTCAACCTCCTGTGCTCCAGTGAACTAAGTCCCAGCCTTTCCTCATAACTCAAGCCTTGACCACAGACCCACAGCAATACCCTCTGAATGACCTCAGCAAGCCCCCCCCCTCCCCCCGGCCTCAGTTTAAGGGCAATTAGAAATGGCCAACAAATGCTGCATTGCCCACATCCTGTGAAACACTGGGAACATGCAAACAAGAGTAGGCCGCATGGCCTTTCGAGTCTTCTCTGCCATTCAGCTGATCTGATTTCAAACTCAACACTACAGTCCTGCATCTCCTTGAAAGAAGAGAATACCCGCCCAGAAACAAAAACAGAAATTGCTGGAAAAGCTCAGCAGGTCGGGCAGCATCTGTGGAGAGAAATCAGAGTTAACATTTTGGGTCTGGTGACCCTCTCTCAGAGTTCTGATTCACAGCATCCACAACACTTTTGGTTTTCCTTTAGAATACCAGCTCAGTTGTTCTTCACAGAACCAGGCAGACCGATGGGACCTTGTTTCCACATACCATCCTCTGGCCTGATGTTTGTGCTGAAACCCTGGAGTTGGGCTTGACCCCAGAACCTTGGGACTCAGCAGTAGGTGTGCTACCAACTGAGCTACAGCTGCTCCTGCAAAGCAAAATGATGAGTGGCCTCCATTTGTGTTGTGATTTCTCCCAGATCTATGACTTCAGTGAAGATTTGTGCAATTTAACTGCATGCTCTGTGTTTACCTGGGGCAGAGCCTCTATTTTTCCAGTCTCTGTCCTGTAAAGTCCAGGTAGTTCTACAATAATGTGATGGTGGCGTTCTTGTGCAACCCCACGTTATAGAAAAATTGTGCTTTAGAAACAGCGCTTTAAGTGTTGGCGATGTAATCGTGTTCCAGCCAACACACGGTTTAAAAGTTCACGTATTGGAAACAGTGTCCCCAGTTTGTCAATCACGTTGCAGCGAACTCGCATTAACAAAACGCGCCTTGAGCTTAGCAGAACGACCTGTATTGAAAAGTTGTGACGAGGCATTATTGGCAAGCAGGTCTTGCATTTAAACAAAAGAAACATTTGCTCAACACGAGCATCGCAAATCCGATGATACTTGATCACTTCACATCCCTCCGAATGGTTGCGCAGGTGATCTCAATTTTCCAATGATGAGGAAGTTGTTTGGGTTTGGGTGGGAGTGGGGAAACAGGATTCTGCCCATTGAAGAAGCACGCCCCATAATACACTCATATCTACATTCTCAAAGAAAGCTTCAGGCTGCTCAGCAAGGAGTGCGTGAAATTGTATCGACATTAGTGCTGCCTCGTAGCTTGTTTTTATTTTCTGTTCCACTGACTGAAAATTGAAGAGCAGTGGCTGAAAATCACTATCTCTCAACATGGTTTTTGACATTAGCAAAGTGCCTCCCCACACATTGCTACTCACACCTACCATTGAAAATGTCGGTACCGAAATATTTTAGAACAGGAAGAACTCTACATTCATCTGGTACTTTTTAATGCTTCAGATACTCCTGAAAAGGGTCATACAACCAATTAGATTCCTTACAGGGTGGAAGGAAGCCATTCAGCCCATTTAGTCCACATCGACCATCCAAAGAGAATCCCATTCATATCCCAGGGGTAATTCCACCCAACCTACACATCACTGGACACTATGGGGCAATTCAGCATGCCCAATCCACCTCACCTTTGGATAGTGGGAGGAAACCCACGCAGACACATGAGGGTGACACAGTGGTTAGCACTGCTGCCTCACTGAGTGAAGGACCCGGGTTCAATTCCAATCTTGGGTAACTGTCTGTATGGAGTTTGCACATTCTCCCTGTGTCTGCGTGAGTTTCCTCCCACAATCCAAAGATGTGTAGCTTAAGTGAATTGGTTATGCTTAATTGCCCATAGTGTTCAGCGATGTGGAGGTTCGGTGCATTAGTCAGGGGTAAATATAGGGTAGGGGCGTAGCTCTGGGTGGGTTACTCTTCGGCGGGTCAGTGTGGGCTTGTTGGGCCTGTTTCCACACTGCAGGGATTCTTTGAGAATATGCAAACTCTACACAGCTAGTTGCCTGAGGCTGGAATTGAACCCATGTCTGTGGTGCTATGAGGCAGCAGTGTTAACCATTGAGCTACCCAATGGCACTTTAAGTAAAAACAGAACCTAGAAATACCCAGCAGGTCCGGCAACAATCTGCAGATCAACAGAACCAAAGTTAACATTTCAGTTTCTGATGCCCTACTGTCAGATCCGTTTGTCAATTCTGGCTGAAGGTCACTGACATGGAACATTATCTCTGAATCTCTCTCCATGGCTGTGGTCAGACCCTAATTTGATATTACCAGTATTTGCAAAGGTTTTCTCTCTCCTTACTTTAGATGTAATGTAGAAACAAATCTGCTTCTTTTGATTATTTTTGGAGAAGGTGGGTATCATTTGCAGAGCAAACAGTTATTGCCCATCCTTAACTGCCCTGGAGGAGATGTTGATGAGCTGCCTTCTTCAACCATTGTCATCCATTTACTACAGACAACTTTGGGTGCTCTTTGGAAGGGTGTTCCAGGATTTTGACCCAGCAGCACTGAAGGAACAGCAATACATTTCCAAGTCAGGATAGTCAGAGGCTTGGAGGGGAGCTTGCAGATGGTGGGGTGGTGATCCCATGTATCTGCTGCCCTTGTCCCTCTAGACGGTAATGGTCATGGGTTTGGAAAGTGTTATATTGGTGAGTTGCATCTTATCAATATTACACATTGCTGCCATTGAGCGTTGGTGGTGGTGAAAGTGAATTTTGAAGGTGATGGACTCTACATACCACCAGTCCCATTGGCAGCAAAAATGAACAAAAAATGTGTTGTTTTAGGGATTTTGATTGAAGCATAAACTAACAATGGGACACAGGAGAGATTTACCTGTTCTTGTCTGAAACAGTGTAGTGGGATCCATTGAATCCAGTTGAGAGAGCAGTTGGGATCTCGGTTTTAATTAATTTAATTTAGATAAATGTGAGGTGAGCATTTTGGGAAAGCAAATTTTAGCAAGACTTATACACTTAATGGTAAGGTTCTAGAGACCTTGGAGTGCACGTTCATAGCTCCTTGAAAGTGGAGTCGCAGGCAGATAGGATACTGAAGAAAGTATTTGGTATGCTTTCCTTTATTGGTCAGAGTATTGAGTACAGGAGTTGGAAGGTTATGTTGTGGCTGCACAGGACATTGGTTAGGTCACTGTTGGAATATTGCGTGCAGTTCTGGTCTCCTTCCTATCGGAAAGATGTGAAACTTGAAAGGGTTCAGAAAAGACTTACAAGGGTTTTGCCAGAGTTGGAGGGTTTGAGCTGGAGGGAGATGCTGAATAGGCTGGGGCTGTTTTCCTTGAAGTGTCAGAGGCTGAGGGGTGACCTTGTAGAGGTTTATAAAATCATGAGGGACATGGACAGGATAAATAGACAAAGTCTTTTCCCTGGGGTGGGGAAAGTCCAGAATTAGAGGGCATAGGTTTAGGGTGAGAAGGGAAAGATACAAAAGAGACCTAAGGGGCAACTTTTCACACAGAGGGTGGTACGTGTATGGAATAAGCTGCCAGTCGAATTGGTGGAGGCTGGTACAATTGCAACATTTAAGAGGCAATTGGATGGGTACATGAATAGGAAGGGTTTGGAGGTGGTGCTGGCAGGTGTGACTAGATTGGGTTGGGATATCTGGTTGGGTTGGATTAAAGGGTCTGTTTCCGTGCTGTACATCTCTATGACTCATCTGGAAAACAGTACCTCTGACACAATGGCACTCCTTCAATTCTGCATTTTGTTTTATTCATTCTCAGGATGCCTTTGGCTAGGCCACTATTCATTGTCCATTCCTAATTGCCCCAATTGAAAGTGCTGTTGGGTCTGGAGTCACATATAGGTGAGACCAGGTAAGAGTAGCAGTTGCCTTCCCTAAGAAACATTAGTGAACCAGATGGGTTTTTCTCTGACAATCATATCATGGTCATCACTAGACTCCTAATTCTAGATTTTTGTCAGATTCAATTCTACCATCTGTCAAGGTGGGATTCAAACCAGGGTCCCCAGAATATTGTCTGGGCCTCTGGAGTAACAGTCCAGCGATAACACCACTAGGCCAGCACCTTCCTATTGCAATGCTCGCATGAGATTTGAACTCAAGCCTCTGGACTGGGCCATTGGGACAGGAGTATGAGCCACAAAAGTACTGGTGTCACTTTAATATTTGTCCAAAAGCTGAGTAAATGAGAATGGAGACAGTGAATAGTGTCTTGGCAGTTGGCTGAGAGCAATGGGAGGGTAAGTCAGTTATCACCAGTTCATTATCCTTCAATCTGTTCATCTCCTCTCCTCAACAATGAAGTTTATTGTTCTTTACTTGATTTTGACTTTCTGCTCGTGTGAAAAGCTGAAGTTAAATATCATTTCTTACATAGCTCTGTGCCTGAAGATGGATCCCACAATACCAATGCAATGTCCAACATGAGTAGGACAAAGGGGGCAGGTCCCAAATCCATATCCAACAGAATACGGACTGAATCCTCATGCTCTTTGTATCAATCTGATCCTCACCAGCTGCCCATCCACCTGAGCCAGTCAACCCAGGAAGTGTCTGGGAGATTAAAATCTAACTCATGGAGGCTCCATCATGGATGGCAGTGTACAAGTTAAAGGTCATGCCAATGCACAAAAGACATCTTCAAGGACTGAAGGCTGTAACTGCTTGGTGCTTAGTGGGAGGCACGGTAGCACAGCAGTTAGCACTGCCACCTCACAGTGCCAGAGACCCGGGTTCAATTCCCGCCTCAGACGACTCTCTGTGGAGTTTGCACATTCTCCCAGTGTCTGCATGGGTTTCCTCCGGGTGCTCCGATTTCCTCCCACAGTCGAAAAATGTGCAGGTTAGGTGAATTGGCCATGCTAAATTGTCCATAGTGTTAGGTGAAGGAGTAAATGTAGGGGAATGGGTCTGGGTGGGTTGCGCTTTGGTGGGTCAGTGTGGACTTGTTGGGCCAAAGGGCCTGTTTCCACACTGTAAGTAATCTTAAAAAAAAAGGTACATCCTGATTATGAGATTAATGAAATTCAGAATGTGTACAAAACCATTCAGTTGTGGACTGATATGAACTTGACATTGAGAAGATGAATAATAACATTCAGATGTTTAAGATAACAGGAAAATTTGCAATTTATCCAATGTTCTCCATAACCTCTGAATATTTCAAGCTACTTTACAGCCAGTTCAGTATTTATGAAGTGTTGGTGCAATGTAGTAAAGTTGCATGAGTCAAATTGCACACAGGAAGATCCCATGAACAGCCATTTGATAGTAATCAGGTAATCTGATTTCAGTTACTGAGGAGTTAACGTTGACATGTTACCAGGAATGATTTCCTTCCTTTTCTTACAGATAGTGCCATGGGAATCTTGTAAATCCATCATAGAAAGGACACAGGGCATTGGTTTAACATCTCATCTGAAAAATGGCAATCCTGACAGACAATAAAGGTTGATTAAACAGAATCTGGGCAAATATTTTGCTAGTCAGAGTTTTATTCAAGCACACATCACAACACTCCAACATTACTTGTTCCCAGTCCTCACAAAATTATTCCTTAATTCACATATAACCATCACTGTTCTCTAGGTCCATATTGTCTTGGGCATCCCTCAGGCCAGAACGTACCAGATGATAATGCCTGTGACAGTGCAGCACTCTCTCAGTATCATCTTAGTGACCTCCAGAGTTGCAGTCCTAGTGCTTAGGCCCTAAGCTCTGTGAAACGCTCTGTCTTTCTAGCTCCCCATCCTTTACCAGTTTGCTGTGTCAGTAGTGATGGAAAAGGTCACATGATAGAGAGAGATGTGGAACCTTGTTCTTAGTCTTAGAACGTACAAAGTTCATAGGACAGTCAATAAAAGGTCATCTCAGACTCAAATTGTGTCTCGTTAGTCTTGTTCAGTACCCACCCTCTTCCAAGATACATTGCTATAATAGCAGATCTCCCTTTAAGGTGATTCTTAAACCCCAACTCTTTGTACAATCTCCTATTGCCTCTATTTGGCTCAGTTTATTTCCTCCTGGAATGTTACTATGGTGTTAGAGATGCCGTGTAAATGCAATTTGTTGTTTAACTGGATTGGCCAGGGCTGATGGAACCTTAAAGGCACAGTCACCCCATGGTGACACCACATTGTCTCACTGTGTCATTGTGGGGGCAGGGTAAGGACTTGAAGGTGCCACACTTGCGTATTCAGGAAAAGGTTAAGCTCCAAGCAGGGATCTATCAGATGTGGGCTTACCTTGCAGCAGATAAAGACAGATCTTCTGATAGTTGTGGGGAAATAGTGTTGCAGCTCATGAGGAGTCAGCATCGACTGACCAAGATGCTGGGGTGGCCTTTACTTTCCACGTCCATTTCACAGCCACCCCACCCGCTCATTGAGAAAGTGGTAAAATAAAAGCCCCCACGACAGGGCTTTCTTGCATGTTGTCATGGAGACGGGGCCAAACCCACACCAACATCTCTCGCTGCACACTTCCTGCAGGTGCCACCCACAGTTCTCGCCGTTTGGTTTTAGTTTCAGCCACAGTGCGGGGTGATGTCACACTTTCTGTCACTTTTATGTTGCAAAGGGGGAAGTTCAGTCATCAGCAACAGCAGTCACTTCTTCCAATGCATCATGGGTTTATTCCACCCCGGTTACCATTGTCACTTCCTTCCGGCTTTGTGACACTGCTTGAATTCACTCACTGAGAAAACGTCTTCTTAACAATGCTCGAGAAACTCAGCTTCTAGACTTATAGTATGTAGGAGTCCCTTCAGCCCATCAAGTCTGCATCAACAAAATGCCGTTCTAAATTTACATGAGCCCCACTTTCCAGCACTTGGCCCATAGCCTTCAATGACTCCCACAGCCCAAACGAAGTGCAGTTTAGGTGGACTGGCCATGCTAAATTGCCCATCGCGTCCAGGGTTAGGTGGACCAGCCACAGAAAATGCAGGGTTACAGGGATAAGGTAGGGCAATGAGTCTGGGCGGGATGTGCTTTGGGCTTTGGGGAGTCGGTGTGGACTTGTTGGGCCGAATGGCGACACAGTGTGAACAATGGGAAGCTTCAGAGTGGAGGAGTGATTTCCTCATGCTTCAGTTCCTTCATTGGCCTTCCCCCCCCCCACCTTCCACCACCATAACCATGCCCTCCCTGAAATTTTCCACTGCTCTTACTTCAACCTCCTGTATTCATCCTTCCCCCTATTGAGCCCTGTACCGGTATCTGCGCCATCACCTCCCCTCCCCAGCTATGTGAATTGAGTGGGTGTGAAAGATCCCGTGAAACCATAGGAAGAGCAAGAGAGTTACTCCCCAGTGCCCTGGCCATAATATTAATTCCTCAATCAACATCTCTACATAAAACAGATTAGCTGGTCATTATCCTATTGTTAATTTTGGGAATACCACAAATTGGTATGTCTTATACTACAACAGTGACTCCAGTTCACCTGAAAAGCAATTTAACTCATCTTATGGTCATGAAAAGTTCTATATAAATGCAAGACTAGCTTATTTTTATATGAAACGAGTTAAGACTTTCTTCCACATGAAAGGGGCTATGTAAATGCAACCTCTTTTAGTAAAAGTCGGTTGTCCATTCCAAATCTCCCTTTCCCCCTTTAGCCTGACCTCCTCAACTTGTTGTGATTTTCAGAAATGTTCAGCAGTTTCTTAATAATCCTGACTGTGTTAATAGCTGCACTAACAGCCAACTTAAGATAACCAGATGAGCTAGTAATATGGCTCATTTACTCCTGAAAGCAATGTACATTCATGATTAGGAATCTGTTTATTGCAAGTCAAATGATTTTTTTTTAATTACCTAGGAACTTCAGGAGTCTAAAGTTGTGCATTGCTTTCACCATGGAGTTAAAAATCACACAACACCAGGTTATAGTCCAACAGGTTTAATTGGAAGCACACTAGCTTTCGGAGTGACGCTCCTTCGTCAGGTGATTGTGGAGGGCTCGATCGATTTTTCAATGTATAATTTCAGTTACATCACACTGTAAATTTTTGCTATAAATTCTGTGTTACGATCGAGCCCTCCACAATCACCTGATGAAGGAGCGTCACTCCGAAAGCTAGCGTGCTTCCAATTAAACCTGTTGGACTATAACCTGGTGTTGTGTGATTTTTAACTTTGTACACCCCAGTCCAACACCAGCATCTCCAAATCATTTCACCATGGAAACACCTTAGCCAATAAGAGCCAACCAGTCTGCACTCTATTATTCCTCCTATGGAATAAATTGTGTGAGCATTAGAAATTTGTCATTCTTGCATTCGTCCTGATTAGTGCAAGATGAAAAACTTCAGCAGCATGTCTCCTGTTTCAGCAAGATCCAACAATGCCTTACGTTTTTGTACTCTGGGTTACTGAGGTGTGGAACACGAATATCCCCAGAACACCTCAAATCCTAAATTTCCCAAATAGCTACCCCATCCTATTCCCGCTCCTCCACTCCCCACATCCCCAATCCTCCAATGCCAGGGCGAAACTGAATCATAGTTGAAAAATGTGGTGCTGGAAAAACACAGCAGGCCAGGCAGCATCCAAGGAGCAGGAGAATCGACATTTCGGGCATAAGCCCTTCTTCAGGAATGAGGCTGGTGTGCCAAGCGGGCTGAGATAAAGGGTAGGGGGGAGGGAATTTGGGGGAGGGGTGCTGGGAATACGATAGGTGGAAGGAGATGAGGGTGAGGGTGATAGGTCGGAGAGGGGGTGGGCGCAGAGAGGTCAGGGAGAAGATTGCAGGTCAAGAGGGTGGTGCTGAATCCGGCGGTTGGGAATGAGATAAGGTGGAGGGAGAGGAAATGAGGAAGTTGGAGAAATCTATATTCATCCCGTGTGGTTGGAGGGCTCCTAGGTGGAAGATGAGGCGCTCTTCCTCCAGGCGTCGTGTGGTCAGGGTCTGGCGATGGAGGAGGCCAAGGACCTGCATGTCCTTGTGGAGTGGGGAGGGGTGGGGGGTTAAAGTGTTCAGCCACAGGGCGGTTGGGTTGGTTGGTGTGGGCGTCCCAGAGGTGTTCTGCAAGTAGGCAGCCTGTCTCCCCAATGTAGAGGAGTTTCATCCTTGAAAGAGGATTCGCAGTAGGTTAAAATCAACTAGGAGAAAGTGAGGACTGCAGATAATGGTTTCATCCTTGAAAGCGGATTCGCAGTAGGTTTCATCCTTGAAACCAGCATCTGCAGTCCCCACTTTTTTCTACTGCGAATCCTCTTTGAAGGATAAAACCAGCATCTGCAGTTGAAACTGAATCATAGACAGGAAACATTTTCCAGCTTTGAGTTTGCCATTTAAGGAAGGATGGACATACATTGGAAACAGCTCAGAGAAGGCTTACCAGACTAATACCCAGAAGGACTATCTTTCATGAGGAAAGGTTAGACAGGCTAAGCTTGTATCAATAAGAGTTTGAAAAATTAAGAGGTGACTTGTTTGAAATGTATAAAATCCTGTTTTTTAAAAATTTGTTTGTGGCATATTGTCTTGCTGCATTTATTTTCTATCCTTAGTTGCTCTTGAAAGGGTTGTGGTGAGCTGCCTTCTTGAAACGCTGCAGACCATCAGGGAGAGAGTTCCAGGATTTTGACCCAATGATAGTGAAGGAACAGCGATATACTTCCAAGACAGGATGGTGAGTAGCTTGAAGGGGAACTTGTATAGAATGGTGTTCCCTGTGTATCTGCTGCCTTCGTCCTACTAGATGGAAGTGGTTGTGGCTTTGGAAGGTACCATCAAAGAAGTCTTGGTGAATTTCTGTGGTGCGTCTTGTAGATGGAACTGAGTGTCTGTGGTGGAGGGAGTGGATGTGGTGCCCAACAATAGATTGCTTTTGTCCTAGATGGTGTCAAGCTTCTTGAGTGTTGTTGAAGCTGCACCCATCCATCCAGTCAAGTGGGAAATATTCCATCACATCCCGACTTGTGCCTTGTGGGTGGTAGACAGGCTCTGGGGAATCAGAAGGTGATTTGCTTGCTGCTGGATTCCTAACCTTTGACCTGTTCTTGTACCTGCGGTGTTTATATGGCTAGATCAGTTTAATTTCTGGTCAAGGGTAACACCCAGGAAGTTGATAGAAGGGAATCGAGGTGCCCTTAAAGGATGGTTACAGGGTTGTTGTGACTCAGTAGTCAGCACTGATCAGCACATGCCTCACAGCGCCAGGGACCTGGGTTCAATTCCCCTTCAGGCAACTGTCTGTGTGGTGTTTGCACACTCTTGCTGTGTCTATGTGGGGTTTCTCCAGGTGCTATGGTTTGCACCCGCAGTCCAAAGATGTGCAGGTTAGGGTGTATTGGCCATGCTAAATTCTCCAGGTATTGCTGGATTAGCCATGGGAAATGCGGGGTTACGGTGATTGAATAGGTCAATGTGGGTCAGTGGGCCAAATGGCCTGCTTCTGCACTGTCGGGACTCTGTGTGGAAAGTATGTTTCCTTTTATCAGTGAACGTAGAACTAAAGATCATAGCTTAAAAATAAAGAGTCACCCATTTAAGATAAACATCAGAAGAAAATTTTTTACTTTCTGAAGATTGTGAGTCATAAACGTCTGCAGCACTTTGGAACTCTCTTCTTCAATAAGCAGTGAAAACGGAGCCTTTGAATATTTTTAAGGCAGAGGTACTTAGATTCAAGGAAAACAAAGGAGTGAAAAGTTATGAGAGAGAGACAGGAATGCCATATTATAAGATCAGCCATGATCTTATTGAAAGGGCTGAGTGACCTATTCATGATTCTAATTTGTGCATTCACATGTATTCACACCCATTTGATCCAAAATAGGTCAAGATCCTGCAATTCCCTCCCTAATGGCCTCAAAGGTCACCCTGCAGCATGTAGACTGCAATGGTTCAAGAAAGCAACTCACCATCACCTCCTCAAAGACAACCATGATTAAATGGCGGAGCAGACTCGATGGGCCAAATGGCCTAATTTTGCTCCTATACCTTACGAACTAGGGACAGACAATAGAAATGTTGGCCAGCCAGCAATGCCCACATCCTACAAGAGAATAAAAGTATTCACAGATCTCCCGGGTCCCATATTAACCCTATGCACCTGAAGGGATGTTATGTGAATTAAAATCTGGTCCCCTCGTGTTTTCTATGTCGTGTGGACAGGGAATCAGAGGCAAGTTAGTTTTCAGAGTCTACGCTGAGGATTTGAGTTCAGGGAGTTTGGAGGATTCAGGGGCCATATGAAGCTCACCCACCAGGAAGGTCTCAAAGTGCAACCCATTCATTAAATGCACCCTGGGAACAAGGAAAGTTTTCAAGCAAAGGTTCCTATGGCACTGACTGCACAGTCAGATCACAGCCTTGACGCCAGTGTGAGGGGGTGTTTGGTGGGCACGGGGACTGGTGACGTCGGATTGAGGTCAGTCGCTGGTGGTAACCGTGGGGGGCTTGCAGGAGGTTCAATGCACCGTGGGCTTAACTTGAATCACTGGGTGACAACACATAGACTGTGTCACCACAGCTCATCGGAATTCCTATTGTCATCTCTCAGATTTTTGTGGTCATCAACCTTCAAGCTTTCGATCTGAGTGTCTGCTGTATGTATTCAATACTGCACACAAGCAAAACAAAACTGATTCATCTTGGTCTGTGCACTATTTTGTTCAGTTTGGAACATTTAACCTGTTAGAGGCGCTACGTCAATGTTAGTTGAGCCTATTCCTGCTGCTAATTTGTACATTTGTGCACAGATCCTATTTAACTCATTCAGGAGATGTGGAAATCACTGGCTGGGCCAGCATTTGTTGCACATTCTTACGTGCGCATCCAGAAGGTGGTGGTGAGCTGAGTGAAGCCAATATTGCCACCCTATGTCTATGTGGAGTTTGCACATTCTCCCAGTGTCTGCGTGGGTTTCCTCTAGGTGCTTCAGTTTCCTCCCACAATCCAAAGATGTGCAGGTTAGGTGAATTGGCCATGCTAAATTGCCCATAGTGTTAAGTGCATTCATCAGAGGGAAATGGATCTGGGTGGGTTACTCTTCGGAGGGTCGGTGTGGACTTGTTGGGCTGAAGGGCCTGTTTCCACACTGTAGGGAATCTAATCTATGCACAAGATTGGGGTTTGAGTAAATTGCTGCTGCTTTCGTGTTAATGATAGTGTTCTAATAATCAATCACTCATCAGAGATTCAGTAACTCAGTGGGTTAGTTACTTTGAAACAATAAAACACATTATAAGTTATGAAGCATTATAGCTGACTAATTGATTTCTCTGTGTGCAGCTCGCATACTCACAGCAAACTAAGTGGTCAGCAGAGTTGCACAATGCTCAGGCACAGTACTTGGTCAAAATATAAGTCAAAAAGTTTCTGGCTACTAACAAATCAAGAGAGACGGGCATAATTCAGTTTAAAGAATCATAGAGCTAAAATAGTCACAAATGGCCTTCTTTTGGTCCTATGTTCCTACCAGAATCATAGAATCCCTATGGTGCACAAAGAAGCCATTTGGCCCATCACGTCTACACTGACCCTCCAAAGACCATCCCACCCAGACCCTAGCCAACATCCTATCCCTATGGCTAACCCACCTAGCCTGCACGTCGCTGAACTCTATGAGTAATTTAGCACAGCCAGTCCATGTAACCTGCACACTTTTGGACTGTGGGAGGAAACCAGAGACCCGGAGGAAGCCCATGCAGACACGGGGAGAAGGTACAAACTCCACGTAGACAATCACCTGAGGCTGGAATCAAACCCAGGTCCCTGGCACTGTGAGGCACTGAGCCACACTGTCACGCATTGTGTGTTATATACACACAGTGCATTGGAGTCTAAAGGTAAGCTCTCGGCGAAAAGGTTTAGGAGATAATGCGTGCAAAAGTTTTTGATCAGCCATTATCAAATTAAGTGATGGAACAGATTCAATGGGCTGAATGGCCTACTCCTCTTCCTAAGTTCCACCTCAGCAATTGAAACACCCAGCACAATATCTGCACATTTACTCACTTCACTTACAAGGCCATTGACTGATTTTCCCTAATCCGCAGTTCCTGAACAGGGGTCTCGTACAAAGGTCCTCAGTGAGGACCAACATGTATCATCAGCATCATGGTCATCAACATTCCAGGGTTTTCCTGAGATTGAGGATTAATTTCCCAGGCACTGCTGCAAACAGTACTCCTGCAGGAAACCTCAGGTGAGGTTAGACACAATTGCATTAACCCAGTGGTCCAGCAAGCCTAACATTCAGCATTCCTGACAAAAGGCAGAGAGAGAGAGAGAGAGAGAGAGAGAGAGAGAAAGTTGAAAAGTGTGGTGCTGGGAAAGCACAGTAGGTCAGGCAGCATCCGAGGAGCAGGAGAATTGGCATTTAGGCATAAGCCCTTCATCAGGAATGTTGAGGGGGGGAAAAAGGTGGAGAGATAAATAGGAGGGTGAAGGAAAGACTGGGGGAAGTTAGCAAAAGAGAGAAAGAGACAGAGAACACCTCATTTTCCTGGTTCTGACAGTTTTGGTGAACAGAAGCAGCACTTATACAAATATGAATGCATACCAATTTGCTGACGTTGTGAATCCTATTTAGCTCATTCAGCGGATGTGTAAGTCACTGGCTGGGCCAGCATTTATTGCACAGCCCTACGTGCACATCACGAAGGTGGTGGTGAGCTGAGTGAAGCCAATATTGCCCACCAACCAGCAGCAACAGGGAACAGGAGGAGGTCAGTCATTCAGTTAGGTCACAACTGACCTGTATTTTAATCCCAACCACTCAACTTGCATCCGCAATTCTTATGTTAGCCCAAGATCTATCAATCTCACTTTAGAGACTTTCAGTTGATTCCCTGCATCCAACATGGAAAGGTATTACTGCTGAATCGTTAATCTAGAGACCCTGGTAATGTTCTGGGGACCTGGGTTCAAATCCCACCACGGCAGATGATTGCATTTAAATCCAGTAAAAATCTGGAATCATGGATCTAATGATGACTATGAATCTATTGTTGATTGTCAGAAAAAACCTGTCTGGTTCACTAATGTCCTTTAGCAAAGGAAGCTGCCAGCTTTACCTAGTCTGAGACAAAAACAAAATACTGCAGATGCTAGAATCCAAAGTAGACATACAGGAGGCTGGAAGAACACAGCAAGCCTGATGAAGGGGTCCTTTCCGAAATGTCGATTTTCCTGCTCCTCAGATGCTGCCTGACCTGCTGTGCTTTTACAGCGCCACTCTAATCTCTATATCCTTACCTGGCCTGCCTTAATTGTGACTTCAGACCCACACTGATGTGCTCTGGGTAGCCAGGGATGGGCAATAAATGTTGGCCTAACCAGTGATGCCCTATGAATGAACTTTTAAAAAGCTGTTTGTTGGAAAGACTCCAAGATTTTCACTGATCTTTAGACGAGGAAGTGCTTCTTGATAATCACCTTTAGATTGGCTCTAACTTTAAGGTGATGTCCATTTTTTCAGGTGTGTGACACCAGAGGAAACATTTGTCCCTCTCTTTGACCAATCAATTGCATCAATCTTACTAAATACCTCATGGTAGATGGTATCCAGATGTTACCTAGGCGAAAGTGAGGACTGCAGATACTGGAGATTAGAGTCGAGAGTGTGGTGCTAGAAAAGCACAGCGGGTCAGGCAGCATCAGAGGAGCAGGAGAGTTGACATTTTGGGCAAAGTCTCTTCAACACTCTCAACTCTAGATGTTACCTGTCACGTAACTGTGATAAAATGCACAGATATACTAGTTTGGGGTGTAGGTTTGCTCGCTGAGCTGTAGGTTTGATATCCAGATGTTTCATTATCTGGCTAGGTAACATCATCAGTGGCGACCTCAAAGTGAAGCGAAGCCATTGTCTACTGCTTTCTATTTATATGTTTGTCCTGGATGGGGTTCCTGGGGTTTGTGGTGATGTCATTTCCTGTTCGTTTACTGAGGGGTTGATAGATGGTATCTAGATCTATGTGTTTGTTTATGGAGTTGTGGTTGGAGTGCCAGGCCTCTAGGAATTCTCTGGAATTCACAAGTCTTGCAGATATACTAGTCCTGAACTAAAAAAGTCTAACTGGGCAAAATAGAGTAGAGGCAGGAAGAATGTTACTGATGATGGAAGAGTTCAGAACCTGAGGTCACAGGATAGGGTAAACCATTTCGGGACTGGGATATAAAGAAATGTCTTCACCCAGAGAGCAGTGAGCCTGTGGAATTCACTTCCACAGAAACAAATCGAAGTCAAAATATTGGATGAATTGGGGATGTCACTTGGGGATAAAGGGATCAAAGGCTATGGGGGAGTAAAAGGGAGCATTGGATGATCATCCATGATCATGTTGAATGGCAGTGCATCTTTGAAGGACTGGACAGTGTACTCCTGCTCCTGTTTTCTATAATGCGATGGTTCTATAACAGCAACTTTGAGTAAAGGAATCAGAGCTCAAGTCTGGTGATGATTGAACAATGAGTGAGTTAGGGGTGCAGGTTCCCCTGTCGTAACACAGTGCCCAAAAGACCCTCAATGTCACCTTTCCAATCTCTGTGACAAATAATACAATGTTACCCTGTAAAATTGTCAGTCAGATTCCACAGTATGATTTGGTCTACATTTTTATCACCTGTGCTGCCTGTGGGAGTCAGTGACAGACCCCTCCAGAATAAAGGCTCAGTAATCAGCGAGTTGACTCTTTTCAGTTATCCGTATCTTTGTGCATAGAACTTTGGGGCGGCACGGTGGCTTGGTGTTTAGCACTGTTGCCTCACAGCGTCGGGACCCAGGTTCGATTCCCATATTGGGTGACTACCTGTGTGGAGTTTGCATATTCCCCCCATGTCTCCATGGGTTTCCTTCTACAATCTAAAGATGTGCAGGCCAGGTGAAATGGCCATGCTCGTGGTGATCAGGGATGTGCTGATTAGGTGCATTAGTCTGGGATAATATAGGTGGGCTACTCTTCGGAGATCGCTATGGACTTGTTGGGCTGAAGAGCCTATTTCCACACTCTAGAGAGTCTGTGATTCTATGAATCAGCCCTTAAATGGGGTGGCATGGTGGTTCAGTGGTTAGCATGCTGCCACATGGCTTCAGGGACCTGGGTTCGATTCCCACCTCGGACTGTGTGAAGTTTACATATTCTCTCTGCGTCTGTGAGGGTTTCCTCCAGATGCTCCGGTTTCCTCCCACAGCCCAAAGGTGTGCAGGCCAGGTGAAATGGCCATGCTAAATTGTCCATTGTGTTCAGGGATGTGTAGGTTAGGTGCATTAGTTAGGGGTAAATGTGGGGGAGTGGGTTTGGGTGGGTTACTGTTCAGAGGGTCAGTGCAGACTTGTTGGGCCAAATGACCTGTTTCCACGTGAGGTAATCTAATCTAATCTAAATTAGACCAATTTCCCTGTGGGCTCTGGTGGGTGCTCTGGGAATGGGCACTGTGGGGGATATTCGTAAGAGGAATGATTTCAAGCAGGTTATGAGACAGAACACAATTCAAGAGCCTTGCAACAGAGATCTGTTAGAGTGAGTGCAAAAACACAACAAAAAGTGTGGAAAATAAATAACATGAAAAATAGTGGGGGTGTTGGGAGGTGGGGGTGGCAGGGAAATTCATCAGAAACTCATTAATAAGACATCATGAATCATTTGGACAGAAGACAAGCAAGTTCAGATGTATTTACCCAATGCTGAAGAATTCACAGTAAGATTTTCTTCTGGCAAGTCATATGTTTTACTGTAAGCCACTTCCCGACTGTGCTTTTAGAAAATAAGAGAAGCAAAGTCTGGACTTTCCAAAAAGAGGAGCATATATTTGTGTTCTATGCCTGCTACCTCATTGTAGAACACAATTAAGAAATGCTGCAGGCATGAATGATTGATTGATGCAGGAACTAAACAAGGAGACTAGCTTTCTCACATCCCGGCAGTCTGTTTGTTGGTAACAACCCCCTCAGCGACCAAACAACGCACCCCTACCAAAAACTCCTCCACTTCTCAGTCACATCATTGGGGAGAGTCAGTCTGTCTCACAGAGGGGGACAATTTCACAGACAAACACAACGACATTGTGTACTTGCCTGCCTCTTGAAATTTCCAGATGTCTCTGTGGCAACTGAATTTTGATCAAAATAAAAGATGAAGAGTTTCCAATTTGGGAAACTCGAGACCTCATTTGCAGATACGTTGCTGCATGATTCATGGTTTTTCTGAAAAAAGGCAGGAGTACTTTCTACCACACGTCCCATGAAACCGTTTATTTGGCAGTTTGAACGGAAGCAAAATACTGAGGCATCCAACTGTTTTCCCTTCATTGGAAGGTCTCTGGTTTGACAACATCACAACATTACTGCCACTTACCCTTTAAGGAATGTCTAAAAGTTGTGGTTCCAAACTTTCATAACCAATATTCCTGGGGTTTTAGTCATTTGAACATTTGCCTTAATGACCTGGACAGTCATATTACCTTTCATTCATCCCAGATCACCAGATTATTAAATGAAAATAAAAAAATAGGCATGGTTCCTGAAACAATTCCACAAAGCCTGGTATCTTGTCACCAAGTCATCCTCTACTTGCACATGACACTGATCCAGCTCCTCAGAGTGAACAGAACCTATCTGTTGAATGCCAATTCGTTGTTCATAGAATCAGTACAGTGTGCCAGCTGGATATTCAGCCCATCAATTCTACATCAACCCCCCCAAAGAACATCCCACCCAGACCCAGATCCCCCTACCCATTTCTCATGGCTAATCCACCTAGCCTGCACATTCCTGGATACTATGGGTGATTTAGCAGGACTGACTGTAGGAAGAAACCGGAGCACCCAGAGGAAACCCACACAGACATGGGGAGAATGTGCAAATTCCATACAGTCGCCCGAGGGTGGAATTGAACCCAGGTCCCTGGAACTGTAAGGCTGCAGTGCTAACCACTGAGCCACCCTGACACTTCTGTTTATGTCAGCCAGGGCTCCCCGATTGGACCAGCTTAACAGCCCCAATCAGGGAACTCATATTCCATGAGCTCCACCTGGTTGACTTGTTTCTAGTTCCTTACATCTAATGTTTCTTCTGGATATTAATGTCCAATTCCTGAAGGCATCAGGACAACCTTGGATCTTTGGGAACCACACCTAACAGACTCTGCAGAATACACAGCAAGTCACAGGCTAGGAGCAAATGAGAATTAATGTGAAGACGAAACTAGGGGTAAGGCAAATTTTTCTTCACTCAGAGAGTTTTGAGTGTTTGGAGTTCTCTTCCTCAAATGGTGGTGGAAGCAAAGTCTTTGAATACTTTCAAGGCAGAGGTAGCAATAGATTCTTGATCAGCAAGGGGGTGAAAGGTTATCAGGGATAAGCAAGATTGTGGAGTACTCCGATCTTAATGAATGGATGGATCAAGTTCAAGGGAAACAATGTATGGCATAGAGGTAATGGAGCAGTGAAATTAACAACTGGTTCTGACTGAAGAAGGGCTTATGCCCGAAACGTCGAATCTCCTGCTCCTTGGATGCTGCCTGACCCGCTGCGCTTTTCCAGCAACACATTTTCAGCTCTGAACTCCAGCATCTTCAGACCTCTTACATTTAACTATCACCTTCTCAGAAATCAACTTTGTTGTAAAGTTTTAATGAAGTGGTTGCACGTGAGCTCCAGGTTTTAGAGATTGAGCAGCAGCTGGAGATATTGTGGCATTGCCATGAGGCTGAGAGGTATGTGGATGCCCCGTTATCATCACATCGTAGTTTCTGGAAGCTTGCTGGATGCATTTCCTATCTCACAGCAACAGCTACACTTCAAAGAATCTTCAATTGACTGTAAAACACTTTGAGATGTCCTGCAGTTGTGACCCAAAAGGAGCTGGATAAGTCCTGACATTCTTTTGATCAAAGATGCACCTCTCTGAAAGAATGATAGCGCATTGTGTGTTACACAGTATGGCAGTCCCACCATTATAAAGCAACAAGAAATTCTGACTTGTCGCGAGCAATGCCACAGGAAAGCTACTGGTACGTAAATAGCCTTATAGAAGCAGAAATAAAATTAGCCATCTTAAAAGCATCCTGTCACGCATTTAACAAAGCAATTAAACAGAAGCCATCAGTCAACTCAGAAGTTATCGCTGCAACATGTAATCAATGGAACAGTAAAAGATTGGTCCCGTGTCAGTGCAGCTGTTTTGTTTTGTTATCTCATGTGAAGAACTACATAGAAATGACTACACAGGAACAGGCCATTCAGCATAACCTATTAACACCATCTCCACCTAACTCTGTTCCCACTGTTCTTCATGTCATCCTATTATCATATCCTTCCGCTTCCTTCCCCCTCATGTGGTGATCTATATTCCGTTAAATGCACCTCATTGCAGTGACTTCTTGTGGCTCTCTGAGTAAAGAAATTTCTGCTGTGGTCCCCACCGACTTAATCAGCTCGTAGTTATAGCTTCCAATTTTGGGCTCCTACTTCAACTGGAAATATTTGCTCTCTATCAATCTTGTGAACCCTTCCCTCACAATCTGGAAGACCTCCAGCAGCCCTCAATCCTTTGCAGATTGAAACATGCCAGTTTGTTCCAGAGAAGAACATTGTGGGCGGCACAGTGGCACAGTGGTTAGCACTGCTGCCTCACAGCACCTGAGACCCAGGTTCGATTCCTGACTCAGGCGACTGACTGTGTGGAGTTTGCACGTTCTCCCCGTGCCTCCGTGGTTTTCCTCCGGGTGCTCCGGTTTCCTCCCACAGTCCAAAGATGTGCAGGTTAGGTGAATTGGCCATGCTAAATTGCCCGTAGTGTTAGGTAAGGGGTAATATGTAGGGGTATGGGTGGGTTGCGCTTTGGCGGGTCGGTGTGGACTTGTTGGGTCGAAGGGCCTGTTTCCACACTGTAAGTAATCTAATCTAAATGTAATCTAATCTAATCTAATCTAAAAGACAAGATTCAATCTGGGAGGATATATTGGAGATAACACAGAAAGCACTAACAGATGGTCAGGGGATCACATGCAAATCTACACCCAAGTTAGGGTGGCGTACTGATCATTTCATCTGTGAAATACACTGTGTATACATTGGTACAGCAGTCTCTTTATGGCAGAATGTGGTTTTCATTCCTGATGAAGGGCTTTTGCCCAAAACGTCGATTTTCCTGCTCCTCTGATGCTGCCTGACCTGCTGTGCTTTTCCAGCCCCACTCTAATCTTGACTCATAGTGGCAGTGGTAAGCCACTGGGCTGGTAATGCTCTGGGTACCTGGGTTCATATCCCGCGGTTGATGATTCAAGTTTGACTTCAGTAATAAACGGTGGCCATTAAACTCCCTCTGATTCACTAATACCCTTCAAGGAAGCAATTTCACATTTTTACCAGGTGTGGCCTACAAATGACTTCACGCTCAAACAGTGGGGATGATTCTTAACTGCCCTCTGGACACTTCGGGAAAGAAATGCTGGCTTAGTCAGTGATGTTCACTTTCCAAGAACAAAAAATAAATAAAGCACTCCATTATTGCCTTGAACTGTCTGCAGTGCAGGATTGTACAGAGATTAATAAACTCTACTTGAGGATGTTCAGAACTTCAGATGATATCACAGGAGACTTGAAGTGAGTTTGAAGGCATACATTTGATTCAGGTGACGTTTCCTTAAACATACATAAGTCGCGGGGATAGTATATTCTGCTTCGCACCTATTCCTGTCACACGGATGGTTTATGATCCCGGGAATTCAATATAAGTAAATATAAAATGACATCCGCACTGAAGGATTAATGGTTGGTAAATAATTACTGCACATTTAATCAACAAATAACCATTGGGAAATATAAAGAGATAAAGAAAGATATATATCATAGGCAGACCAAGAAAACGATAAAATAGAAAAAGAGATAGACATTTTAAATTGCATTTTGTTTGCATCTCTTGTTTTCCAAACCAGCAAACACACAAAACATTGCAAATGTGCAGCAGAATCTTCATCAGTTCTGAAGGCAAAAGGCTGGGGTTTAACAGTTTAGACTGAAGACCTTACAACCAAGCTCAGAACGTCTCTACAATCCTGTGTCGTACAGTTTGCTTTCTTACTGATAAAGTGACAACAGCTGTGTGCACCCCAGCTGTGTCTCACTGCTCTTGGCTGAACAATGGTTTTACTCTCACTCTTTCACTGTGGTTTCATGCTGGAGTAATCTATTTTTGTCCTTGACTACACTTCAAAACAAGAAATTTGTTTTTGTGATTACAAAACCATCGGCTACAATGAAACATTCCAATGGGTTTCTCCCAATTGGCATTGCTCTTTAACCAACACCCAATGTGTTCATACCAAGATCACGTCTGTTTTATTGAGTCAATGGGCGGAATTTTCCGGACAGGGTGACTTCATTAGGCAAGAGGTAAAAATTCCTTTTCTCAGTTAATTTCTGCTATTAAGGTCTCTGAAACTTCCAGGAAGTTCAGCTCTCCTGATTCCATTTATATTTATTAGAATATCATGAATACCCATTAACACTTCAGGCCACCATGAGTAATGTTCGAAGCCTCAATTTTGTTAGATTAAAAAATGGGAAACACGCGTGTTCACCAATGTGGTTGTGTGAATGACACATCAACCTGGAAAGTGTAGATGTCTAAGCCCTGGGGAAGGTAAAGCCCTTCAATAATTCGGCTTCTTTATAAATAAGCTGCACAAACACTGAGTGTCAGTGATGTAGTCTGACTGAGTCAATCAACCCATGAGAGATCTAAGTCATATAACAGTCTGTCTTCATGTGGTTAAATGCTGACTGTAAGAGGGCCAAAGTTTCATTCAGCCTACAAGCCTATTTAAAGTGTTTACTCTGGCAGATGATTTTCTATTCATTCATGGGATTTGAGCACTGTGGGCGAGGCCAGCATTGAAGGCAGTTAAGGGTTAACCACATTGCTGTTGCTCTGCGCCATATATAGGCCCAGACGAGGTGTGGATGGCAGATTTACTCTCATAAAGAGCTTTAGTAAATCAGATGGGTTTTTTTTAACAACAGTTGAAAAAGGTTAGATGGCCACCATTTAATTCCAGATATTTATCATATTCAGACTTTGCAAGCTTCCATGGTAGGACTCAAACCCATGTCCCCAGAACAGTAGCCTGGTTGCTAACCCTGTGACATTACCACCAGCCCTCTGTGTGAGAAGCAGCATCACTGTTGTGCAAATAAGATATTCTTTCCCTTCACCATCAATACTCAATGGCAGCAGTGTGTACCAGTTACATGATGTACTACAGAATTAACCAAGCCTTTTAGACAGCACCATCTAAACCATAGTCTATACCACCTAGAAAGATAAGGCCAGCAGATGCATGGGGATATCACCATCTACATGTTTCCCTCCAAGCCACACACTATCTTGACTTGAAAACCTGTTGCCCTTCCTTCACTGTCATCAGATCAAAATCCTGGAACTCCCTCCCTAATGACATTCTGGGTCTACCTACAGCACATGGATTTTTTAAAAATACATTCACAGGATGTGGGCATCATTGACCAGATCAGCATTTATTGCCCATCAGTTACGAGTTGACATGGATCTGGAGTTGTATTAGGCCAGACCAGGTTAGGATGGCAATTTCCTTCCCTAAAGGATGTTAGTGAACCAGATGGGTTTTTTCCACTGACAATCAGCAATGGCTTCGTGGTCATCACTGAGATTTTACTGAATTCAAATTCCACCATTTACCATGGAAAGATTTGAACCCAAGTCCCTGGGACATTAACTGGCCTAATGATAACACCACCAGGCCTTACCTGAGTGCAGTGATTCAGGAAGGCAGCTCACCACCATCTTCTCAAGGACAACGAGGGATGGGCAATAAACGCTCAGCTACGCAGTGAACATATGAAAAAAGTAAGTTGCACAGAATATGAACTGGCCATCAAGCCTGATTGGTGAGGAAAAGGTCAAAGAGTGTGGCTCTGGAAAAGTATAGCAGGTCAGGCAGCAGCCGAGGAGCAGGAGAATGGACATTTTGGGCACAGACCTTTCATCAGGAATTGGGCTTACGCCGAAAATGTCGACTCTCCTGCTCCTCGGATGCTGCCTGACCAGCTGTGCTTTTCCAGCACCAGACTTTCCCACTCTGATCTCCAGAATCTGCTGGGCTTACTTTCTCCTGCTGGGTAAAGGTCATGAACCTAAAATGATGATCCCATTTTTCTATCCCCAGATGCAGCCTGACCTGCTGAGCTTTTTGATATTCTTATACCAGATTTCCAGCATCTGCATCATTCTGCTTTTGAGTTTGTGATCTATAGAGGCATTTACATCCTCCACAAACCCCATCCCATCCCTCTTCGTCACACCCTATCAACATCCCCCTGTGTAATTATCCCTATCGAGCACAACATTCAGCACTGGCATTATTAAAGAAAAGCCACGTTCCAGCTCAGGTCCTAAATCATGGCAGCACTTGACTATCAGGTTGGTTGAGAAAGGTGCTATTTCAGAGCAGAAAAGGGGAATTGACCCCTCAGGAACATCTAGACAATAAGAGGAGACAGATTTAAAGAAATTAACAATGTGAGTTGCTGTCATCAGCATCGCACTCTCCAAAAGGGCATGGAGGCAGATCCAATGCTGATGTATAAGGATTTGGGGAAATATTTGAATGGAAAATTAAGTATAGGGTTATTAGGGATGAGTGGTGCTGACTGGATGGCTCCTTCAAAGAACTGGCATAGGTTTGAAGGCTAAAAGGGCTTCTTCCAAAGCCATCTCATCATCTGAGCTCACATTTGCTGAAGTGAGAACACATGTTAACTTTGACTAGAGGTACATTGGATCACTAGAGTGGATGTCACTGGCACCTAGAGGTACATTGGATCACCTGAGTGGATGTCACTAGCACCTAGAGTTGCACTGGATCACCTGAGGGGATGTCACTAGCACCTAGAGGTGCACTGGATCACCTGAGTGGATGTGATTAGCACTGAGTGGCATGCTGGATCACCTGAGTGGATGTCACTAGCACCTAGAGTTGTTCTGGATCACCTGAGTGGATGTCACTAGCACCTAGAGGCGTGCTGGATCACCTGAGTGGATGTCACTAGCACCTAGAGGTGCACTGGATCACCTGAGTGGATGTCACTAGCAAATTAGCAGTAACAGCTTAGAAGGCAATGAATTATTAATCTCTGCTCTTGAAGCAGTCTGTGTTTTTTAAAAAGAATACACAGATATTTCTCTGCAGCTCCTCGCTGCTGCTTCTCATGCACCATGGAAACCAAGGCCATCACATTCAGCTTGACGTAGTAAACGCTCCTGACATTCTGGAAAAATAATGGTATTTGTTATTTATGGTTGACATTGCTTTTGTTTCATTAAACTCTGAAATGATTGGGAGATGGTACCTGGATCATGTGGCCACCAGTCAGGCATATACAAGCCAATGACAGCTGGAGCCATTTACAGCTAACACTCCACAGGATTCCACAACAACAATGACGATGTATCGCCTTCAATGGAATAAATTCTTCTAAAGCATTTTACAGTGGTGATTATCCAACAGAATTTGTCACTGAGACACGAGGGATATAAGACCATGAATGCTTTGCCAAGGAGGTAGGCTCTTAAAAAGGGGGCAGGCTAGTTAGCACAGCTCAATGGCTAGTATGGAGAAAGTGAGGACTGTGGATGCTGGAGATCAGAGTGCAGTCTGTTGGAGTGCAGATCCCAACCACACGGGATCAATGTGGATTTCACCAGTTCCCTAATGTCGCCTCCACCCACCTTATCCCAAATCCAACTTTCCAACTCGGTACCGCACTCTTGACCTGTCCTACCTGTCAATCTTCCTTCCCACCTATTCACTCCACCCTCCTCTCTGACCTATCACCTTCACCCCCATCTTCATCTACCTATTGCATTCCTCCTTCCCCCCCAGTCCCACCCCCGTCCCATTTATCTCTCAGCCCCCCCACCCCGGCCCACTAGCCTCATTACTGATGAAGGCCTTATGCCCGAAATATCCACCATCGAGGAGGGGCAAGACCAAAAGAGTATTTGAAAAGGGATAGAGGATAGAAGGAACTCACCATCACCTTCTCAAGGATGGACATGGAAAAACTGGCCCAACCACCAAAGTCAATATCCCATGAAGGAATGAAAAAGTATACAACTTGGCCCACCATGTCAGCCGCTCCCCTTACACCCACCCCCAATCCTGGAGAAGGGTTACACCCAAAATGTTATGAACCAGGTGCTGGCAGGTGGGACTAGATTGGGTTGGGATATCTGGTCGGCATGGATGGGTTGGACCGAAGGGTCTGTTTCCATGCTGTCCATCTCTATGGCTATGACTCTCCTTCTTGAATGCTGCCTGACCTGCTGTGCTTTTCCAGCACCACACTCTCGACTCAATGGTTAGTATGTAAGTTCATTCAGTTGGCTGGATGGCCAGTGTGTGTTGCAGAGTGACGCCAACAGCGTGGGTTCAATTCCTGCACTGGCTGAGGTTACCATGACGGACTCTCCTTTTCAACTTCTACCCTTGTCTGAACCCTGGTGACCCTCAGATTAACTCATCACTGGTCATCTCGCTCTAATGACAGAGCAGACCTATGGTCCTCTTGGACGATGGCGCCTTCAGTGTGGAACAGCACCAACAGTCTGGATCCCCTCCACATTCTGGCTGAGGTAGAGCTGAGACCTGCTTCCTCACTTGCCCCCACATACTCAATGCAGACTGGTTCCCCTTAGGTCTGAGAACCAACTACCTTTAATATGCTGACCATCCCTTGTGGACTGTGGCTAATCAGCCCCTTTAGAGGCAAGAAGATTTAGGGAGAGAATTCCAGAGCTTTGGGGCTGCCTTTGGTGCATTAATTAAAATGAGGTCAACCAAAATTCCACCATCGAGGAGAGGCAAGGCCAAAAGAGTATTTGAAAAGGGATAGAGGATAGAAGGAATGCACCATCACCTTCTCAAGGATGGACATGGAAAAACTGGCCCAACCACCAAAGTCAATATCCCATGAAGGAATGAAAAAATATACAACTTGACCCACGATCTCAGCAGCTCCCCTTACACCCACCCCCAATCCTGGAGAAGGGTTACACCCAAAATGTTGACTTCTCCACTTCCTGATGTTGCCTGGCTTGCTGTGTTCTTCCAGCCTCCTGCTTGTCTACCCTGGATTCCAGCATCTGCAGTTTTCTTGTCTCGAACACAATTCACCATGCAGTCAGCCTCCAAACTGCACTCTGTGAGAGAGTAAGGAAAAGGCGATACACGTCTGAAAACTGAACGTACCTAAAAACATTTTGAAAGTGGACCCAAGTGGATTTGTAGATACAGTGAGTTTGAGCCCTTTGGAAAAATCTTTCTTTTTAGGTCTGTTTGCATAGTTTGAAAACAAACTTCCCTTGGACCTAAATGTGAAGTTTTGTTTTCCCCAAAAGGTCCTATGGAGGCAAATGTATACAAAAACTGAAAAGGTCACCACATAGGTTACTACTCAGTACTTAGGGAATGGCTACATTGGTATAGAGAAGAGAGAGAAAACAGAACAAAGGAACAGAACAAAGTATGTAAGTTCACTCAGTTGGCTGGATGGCTGGTTTGTGATGCCGAGTGACGCCAACAGCGTGGGTTCAATTCCCGCACTGGCTGAGGTTACCATGACTGACTCTCCTTTTCAACTTCTACCCTTGTCTGAACCCTGGTGACCCTCAGAGCCCTGGTCATCTCTCTCTAATGGCAAAGCAGACCTATGGTCCTCTTGGACGATGGCTCCTTCAGTGTGGAGCAGCACCAACAGTCTGGATCCCCTTCACATTGTGAAGTTGTGAAGGGTGCTGACGTGATTCACTGCCAATGACGAATTTTTGAAGATTAAAAAAAAGGGAAACATGGCAATCGATTTAGGCACAGCGAGATCCCACCAACAGCACAGCGAGATCAGAACCACATGATCAGAGTTCCTTTCCAGTGCCGTTGGTTAAAGAATAGATATTGACATGTGAAATCGAGCAATGTGATCTCTATGTCCGCACAAAAGGGCAAAGGGCAGGGGGATGTGGTGTGTTGGTTCTTGGTTTTGCGTCACATCCAAACGCTGACCTTCGTTCTGCCACAAACATTGGTGGCTTAAGATCCTCAGGCTTTGATGGTGTTAATGTTTCCGAGCTGTGGCATTGATGTACCGTAGGAGCTGACCCATTCTCAGCTGGAAGAGGGAGGCAGATGGGGAGACATTGTTTACTTCTGGCTTCACTCCTCTGGGCTCTCTGCCTCCCTGGGAAATCCCCCAAAAAATCTGGGCTTCCAGGATTGGGCTGGAGACAGACTGGCATCTTGTGGGTACCAGGCAGTGCCTTTCTGGCTGGCATATGTTCCGCAGATGTTTTCTGCACTACCTTTTGTAATTTGGGTGCTGGAGCCAGGGAGAACACAGAACATAGAACTGTACAAGCCCTTCGGCCCACAATGTTGAGCATTTATCTTAATCTAAGATCAACCTAAACTACACACACTCCTCAATTTTACTGCTGTCCATGTACTTGTCCAGCAGTCGCTTAAATGTTGCTAATATGTGTGACTCTACCAGCACCACTGGCAGTGCATTCCACTGCGTATTCCACCACTCTCTACTTCAAGAACCTACCTCTGACATCTCCCCTATGCTTTCCTCCAATCGCCTTAAAATTATGACTTCGTTAAAGCCATTTCTGCCCTGTCCTGTCTCTCAACACCCAGCAACAGTCATCTCTGGCATGCTGAAGCTGGGGGTGGATTTGCTTCTGTCACATTCCCTGCTTTAGGCTTGCTGCCCAGAAAGGTGTGACCCTCTAGGTTCCATCCCTGCCTCAGTGGATAGCCGCTGTTTCTGAATCAGAAAGTCATACAACCAAGTCCCAGGTGAGAGACATGAGAATATAAACCTAGGTTAATGCTGCGGCATAGTGCTCAGGGTGTGCCACAATATCAAAGGTGCTTTTTTTTCCCATGTGCTGTAGACCCTGATGTGTTCTCTCTGATAACATGAGCAATGACTCTGGGTTCTTATTAAGACCATAGTAGACATAGGAACAGAAGAAAGCCATTCAGCCCATCGATTCTATTCTGGACTGATAATCCTCAGCTCCACTTTCCTGTGTTTCTCCATAGCCCTTGAGTCCCTCATTCATTAAATGTCTACCTCAGCCTTGAATATACTTCATGACCCAGCCTCGACAGCCCTCTGCGGTAAAGAATTTCATGGATTCACAACCCTCTGGGAGAAGAAATTCCTCCTCATCTCTCTCTTAAACATGCAACCTCTTACTCTGGGGACCCATGGGACAGGTCACAGTATCGCAGATTCATAGAGGCCATTCAGCCCATCGAGTTGAAACAGCCCTCTGAAGAGCATCCTGCCCAAACCCACCCCTGTAACTCCACATTTCCCATGGCTAACCTACCTAGCCCTGGACAGTATGGATAACTTAACATGGCCAATAAACCTAATCTGTGCATCATTGGACTGAAGTATCAGAGGATGTATTCAGCAAAAAATGGAATATATTGTATTCCTATCATAGACATAGGTAGAGTCAAACTGGTGGACTAACTGAAGGATTGCAGAGTCCAACAGTAGCTCTTCATGATGAAGCTAGTCCTTCCAAGAATAGAAGGGCACATTGATGATACCATTTAACTTTCTTCAAGGTGCACACTTGATTGATTGGACATACTTGAACATCACAACAGACCCCAACCCCGTGGTGGATGCAAAGAACCTCAAGGCACTATTTTTCAAAGATTAGGAGAGCACCCCCAGTCATAGTCATAGAGATGTACAGCACAGAAACAAATCCTTTGGTCTGACCCATGCTTGCTGACCAGATATCCAAAAATTAATCTAGTCCATTTGCCAGCACTTGACACATATCCCTCTAAATGCTTCCTATTCAAATACCCATCCAGATGCCTTTTAAATGTTGTAATTGTACCAACCTCCACCACTTCCTCTGACAGCTAGTTCTGTACACGCACCACCCTCTGTGTGAAAACGTTGCCCCTCAGGTCCCTTTTAAGTCTTTCCCCTCTCATCTTAAACCTATGCCCTCTAGTTTTGGATTCCCCTACCCTAGGGAAAAGACCTTGTCTATTCATCTTATCCATGCGCCTCGTGATTTTATAAACCTCTATAAAGTCACCCCTCAGCCTCCGACACTCCAGGGAAAACAGCCCCAGCCTGTTCAGCCTCTCCCTATAGCTCAAATCCTCCAACCGTGGCAACATTCTTGTAAATCTTTTCTGAATCCTTTCAAGTTTCACAACATCTTTGCTGTAGCAGATGGACCGGAATTGAATGCAGTATTCCAAAGTGGCCTAACAAACGTCCTGTCCAGCCGCAGTATGACCTCTCAACTCCTTTACTCAATGCACTGACCAATAAAGGCAAGCATACTAAACACCTTCTTCACTTTCAGTCCACTTTCAAGAAAGTATGGACCTGCACTTCAAGGTCTCTTTGTTTGGCAACATTTCCCAGGACATTACCATTAAGTGTATAAGTCCTGACCTATTTGCCTTACCAAAATGCAGAGCCTCGCAGTTATCTACATTAAACTCCATCTGCCCATTCTTGGTCCATCTGATCAAGGTCCCATTGTACTCTGAGGTAACCTTTCTCGTTGTTCACTACCCCAGTGTCTGGACTAATATTGATCCCTTGGGAAACAGCACTGTTGAAAAAAAAAAGTTGATTTGGTCATTATCATATTCCTGTTTGTGAGAGCTTGCTGTGTGTAAAATAACTGTACTCCATCACTATAACCTGGCGTTGGGTGATTTTTAACTTTGTGCACCCCAGTCCAACACCAGCACCTCCAAATCAAGTCCATCAGTGATGGCATTTCAAAATTGGCGAGTTGTCTGTACAGCAATTTTGGATGTCCCGGAGATGGGAATGTTGCTATATAAATGTAGCTTCTTCTTCCTTTAGCCATAAATACCACTTCTCCATTTTCAAGGGGTGATGTTTATGGGACAGTTGTTACTTGTTGTTGCATTCTGCTACAGGTCAGTTATGAGTGTCCTTTTCCATACACTACTTTTCATTTGTCTTCCCTTAGCCAATGGCCCAGGAGTCCTGCCTACAACATGTTTCTTAGGCAGCCTTTACACACTAATGTATACCCTATGGATAAATACCTGCAGAGACGTTGTCCAGGGATTGTTAATGGTTCTTCCAAATGGTATTCATCAAGTAGTGTCTGCACCCTGGAGACAGTATTTCATTTGGAGACTGCAGCTGGGTCAGGCAGAGGGCAATAGATGTCGTTAGTCATGGGAAGGGCATAAGCCTGACCTCTGTCAAGCTGTCATCCCTGGTCATGCCAAGTATGAATGCACCGGAGACAAATTCATCTTGACATTCCACTCTGTGCCAGTGAACACCAGGGTTAAAGACCTGGGAGGTAAACTTGCAAAACTCGGAGCTCATATGCCCTGTGACAGCAAGCTCCAGTTAAAACACTTCACTGTGCTTTCCATTTATATGGGAATAACATTCAGGGAGAAATCAGAGAAAGGACCTGCATCAAAGCCCTGAAGCAGTTCAAGAGAAGGTTAGATACAAAAATAGAAAATTGAAACCAGACTGGTACCTGAAAGCACTTTACCCTTCCTCAAACTCATCAAGAAGTCAGGTTGAACAACAAGACTGGATTTAGATGTTTTCACATTCAGAGTAAGTGATTGTAAACCCAGCATATCTCCCTTCTCCCCATCTCCCCCTCTTGTCCCCTGTTGCCCCATCTCCTGCTGTGTCTCTACAAATTTCTTCATTACCCACTTCTGGCACTTGGTCTCTCTATTTTTATTTTCCTTACTGCTGCTTCCTGGTCTGTTACTCTCCTTATTTATCCCACCTTCATCCAGCCAACAACAACAACTTACCTTCATTTAACACCCACGTGGTAAAGTATTCCAAGATGCGTCACTGGGGGCATAATCAGAAAATAATTCACATCAAAAAGGCTGCCTTAGGATAGGTGAGTGGAAGAGTGAGTTTTAAGAAGTGTCTCAAAGGATGAGGGAGAGAGAGGGGAAAGAGAGATTTGTGGAGGGAATTCCAGAGCTGAGATAGCTAAGGTACTGCCTCCAATTATAAATATAAGGATAAGAATTTTCCAAGGATGCATTAATGGATGGCAAACCAACCTAAGTTATTCTACATCATACACTATTCTCCTGCATTGCCTCTCTTGTACCTTTACATAGCTCCCAGCTTCTATCCTTTGGCATTGAGTTGAGTGACCCAGCTGGCAATTTGTTTCTTGCATTTTCTTGAAAGTTTTAACCATGATATTCTTGAAGCAGTTGAAGAGCAGTGAGGTAAAATACTGGAGACGCGGGTCCTTTTATTGGAGTGTGAGTACATACATTGTCTTGTCCAGAGCAAGGTGCTCTCTTGGGATTTAAAAAAAAGTACCTTTATTTACAGGATTTCTGTGTCCATGACAAGGCCAGTAGATGATAGCGATGAGGCACCTTCTTGAACCACGATTGTCTGATGTGGAGGTGTTGGTTTTGGACTGGGGTGGGCAAGGTCAGAAGTCAGGTGACCCCAGGTTATAGTCCCAAGAGGTTTATTTGAAATCACAAGCTTTCGGAGTGTGAAGTGTCACCTGACAAAGGAGCAGCGCTCCAAAAGCTTGTGATTTCAAATAAACCTGGTGTTCTCGAACATCTGATAATGATTGTCTGTGGCTGGGACAGTTGATGAGTTTCAAGGATTTCGCGTAGTGATAGTGAAGGAATATCATATCGTTCCAAGTTGAGATGATGTGTAACCTGCAGGTGATTAGAGTTCCCATGTACCCGTGCACCTCCTTCTAAATGCCAGGCTAGAAGAGTGCCATCAAAGTTGTCTCAGTCAGTTGATGCATGGCACCTTAGACAGCACCTTCCAAACCCACAAACTCGAGGGTCAAGGGCGGCAGATACATGGGAACACCACCATCTCCAAGCTCCCTTCCACTTGAAAATACATCGCCATTCTTTCACAATCACTGGGTCAAAATCTTGGAAACTAGGAGCACACTATACTCACACCCACTGAACCAGAGCAGTTCAAGAAGGTAGCTCAACATTATACTCTCCAATAGGACATTAAGAATGGATGATGCAACTCAGCCAACAATCCTGTAAAAAATTAAAAAGGAGTACATCCTGTCGAAGGTTTGTTCGTCAATAGGATTGGAATGGGAATCTGTTCTAATGATATTATAGCTGTTATCAGTTACAAATAATGGATACATTAGACGCCCTACAGTCAGACTGCAGCATTGTAATTGAGTCATTCACTACTTCATTACTGCAACATGAGAACCAATCTCACTCAAATAAATAAGGTGCCTAAGGCAAACCTTCATGAAGATAGTGAGTCACTCAGCAGGGCAAGAATAAAAACGTCAATTCTGTGCGTGTCTCTTGACTGAGAAGGCTGGAGTTTGTTTACCAGTTCTGAATCAGCATCTTCTCTGAAAAGCTGTCAGTTAAAGGGTTTGTCAAAGGCCGAGCAACTGGGAAGGTGCAGAGTTAGGATTCAAGGCAACAGATTCTTGGGCCACATTGCAGGTGGTGACCTGGTTTTGCCGCTTATATTTCAATTGTGGAGATCCCGACAGAGTTGGCTTCAAGTTTTGGATGCCCGAATGAAATCAAATGTAATTTCAGCGTATATGCAGGTCAGGTTAAATTCTAGAAGAGACCCAGAGCAGTTTTGTGCAGATCTAGATCAGTTTTGTGCAGACCCAGATCAGTTTTGCGCTGACCTAGATCAGTTTTGTGCCGACCTAGATCAGTTTTGTGTGGACCTAGATCAGTTTTGTGCAGACCTAGATCAGTTTTGTGCAGACCCAGATCAGTTTTGTGCAGACCTAGATCAGTTTGGAATTCAAGCATGAGTTCCTATCAGAGAGGAGCAGCAGAACGACCTGGGTGTATGGATATACATGTCATTGAAGTGAGCAGGACAACTCGAAAGAGCAGTTAATAACGCATGCTGTATCCTGCGTTTTATTAATAGGACCACAGAGTACAAGGGCAAGGAAGTGATGGTAACCTTGCATAAGACACCTTTCAACCTCAGCTCGAGCATAGTGTACAGTCCTGTGTACCACACTATTGGAAGGGTGTGAACACATTGGAGACAGTGCAGAAGAAACTTAGCAGAATGGCTCCAGAGAAACATCAGTTTTGAAGCTGAGAGGAGATCTGGTAAAAGTCTTCAAAATCATGAGCGATCTGGATCGAGAAGATAGGGAGAATCCTGCAAAATGACCAAGAACAAG
This sequence comes from Hemiscyllium ocellatum, assembly GCF_020745735.1. Taxonomy (NCBI): domain Eukaryota; kingdom Metazoa; phylum Chordata; class Chondrichthyes; order Orectolobiformes; family Hemiscylliidae; genus Hemiscyllium; species Hemiscyllium ocellatum. The sequence goes on from NC_083443.1 coordinate 28,232,350, forward strand.
AGGGCACAAATTCAAACGGAGTTGCAAAAAAATAAAGTGACATGATGTGAGTTTTTTTCCACAACACGTGTTTGTCAGGTTGGGAATGCACTGCCCTGGAAGTGAGGTGGGTGTACGTTCAATTGAGGCATTCAAGAGTGCACTGGATTGTTATTTCAATGGGAAATAATGTACAAGCTTATAGGGAAAAGGCAGGAGAATGACACTAACTCATGAAGCTCACTTGGAGAGCTGGAACAGACATTATGGGATGAATGGCCTCTTTCTTGCTGTTAGACTTCTGTGATTTCCCTGTGCTTCCCATCAGTTTGAATCTTGTTTTGTGCACTAAAGCCTAGAACAGCTTTAAATACAATGGTTCATGCCCATTAGAACGGGAAGAGTTGGGAGTTGAGGGGGAGATCTCTAGGTTATAGCAGGTGCCTTGGTCATTGGGCATCACACCTTACCAGGGGCAGCTGGCCCACATCTAACAAGGAGCCTCATTTAATACGGACCACATGGTTAGCTCGTGACCAACGTGTGGGAGAACTGGCTCCTGCTTGTCAACCTTTGGAATTCTCTACATCAGATGGTTGTGGATATTCAGTCATTGAGCATATTCAAAGCAGTGGTCACATGTAGCAGGAGCCATGCATTTATTGGTTATTTCCTCTCGAACCATTCTCTGATTGCGGCCCCTGTAGAGATTAATGAGGTCAGCCAGGTAGACCTCATAGAATACAAGTTCTTTGATTAGGGCTGTTAATCTGGTCCAGTCTGGGTGTCCTGGCTGACAGATATAAACAGGAGTGTCAGAGGTTCTGCTCACTCTGGGAGTTGGCTCTGAGAGAGCTGGATAGGTGTCAAGGACTTCCCACATGTTAATGAAGGGTGACTTGGTGACCAAATACTGGTATCTGTGGAGTCATTTCAGCCTCATTTGCATCACGGGGAGGATAGATGAGATTCATTGGCATTATCAGCGTGTCAAATGAATGAGCATCACTCCACCTTTTATTGCTAGTACCCTAAACTGATCTGACTCTCCAAGTACCTCAGACAAATTTTATTGAATGTCAATGAGTGACCGCCATTATTCCTGGGATCTAAGAGAATGGAGCAAAGACTTGCATTCACATAGTGTCTATTCTGACCTCAAAGCAGTCAATGAAGTACATGTAAACTGCAGTGATTGTTTAATATATGAAACACCATCACCAATTTGTGCACAGTATGCTCTCACAAATAATGCTGATAAGATCAAGATTGCTTCTTTTTTAATGATGTTGGTTGAAGCAGGAATTTTGTTCTTGGGGGCAAGAGGGAAAATTCCTCTACTCTGCTTTGATTGGTGTTGCGAGGGGGTCTTCCATCCCGTTTATAATCTCTTCCAACATCTTCCATCAGGTGGAAGAATCAAAAGCTTAAACACACGTACCAACAGGTTCAAGAACATCTTCTTCCCCATTGTCATTAGACTTCTGAATGGACCTCTCAAATTTCAAATCTAATGTTGATCTTGCTTTTCGTGCACCTTTTTTTACAGCCGTAACTTTTATTCCTCACTCTGTTCTTTGAACTTTGATCTTTGTATGGTATGATCTACCTGTACTGCAAGCAAAACAAAACTTTTCACCGTACCTAGGTACATGTGATAATAATAAATCAAATCAAATCAAAACTGAGACAGCAAAAAGGGGCTCTGTTCCACACCACGTCTCTGACAGTGCAGCCACTCTCAGCACTGGAGTACAGTGCTAATCTAGATTGTCTCAAGTCAACTCAAGTTAACTCTGGAATGGAATTTGAACCCATGGTCATCTAGAATGGAATCTGAACATTGCTGACCGATGCTAAATTTATACCAATAATCAGTTTAATGAGTGTGTGGACATTTCTGTGTGTGTGGGAATTGACCACCCCATTGGAAACACCCCACCCCTCAGTGTTATTTCACTAATCAGTTTCAGTTCCAAAATTCAAGAATGAAATTTTATTTGAGGAAGTAGCTTAGAATTTTTTGAATGATATGATTTAAGCTTTACTTCTCCTCACATGATTGGACAGTGGTGCATTCAAAAATCAGAATGTCCTATCTACATAGCAGCATTTTTGGATCCCACCACACACCCATCCTGTTACATTTGTAAAGGTCATCAAAAAAGTGTTCACAATTCAGGGTATCATGTATTTCCATGATTTCCCCTTAGTGACCTGCCAAACTGTTCTTACATTTTCATGCCAATCAAATATCCAGTTGATTCGACTTGAATGGTAATCCATTTCAGTGAGTGGATACTTAATGAAAGTGAATCAGTAGAGTACTATACTCTGCTGGTTATAGTACTGGGCAAGCAAGTCAAGAGACAGCCCGACAACAACTTGCATTCATATAGCAACTTCAGCGTCTTGCAAATGTCTCAAGGCACGGCACAGGAGTTGTGTAATTGAAGTCAGTAAGTCTGGGAGATTTAATGTCAAAAGGGGAAAAATATATCTGAAAGCTGCCATATTGCTGTCTGGAATACTAAACAATTTCAGGGAAGAGAGCCTGTTACTCACGTACAAAGTCTGGCCTAAAGTGACTCCCAAAAGGCACCTCCAATGACCTCAGTGGTGGCATCCAGGGATGGGCACCAAATGCATGTGGAACTACAAACCTCTCCCAACCATGAGAACAATTTCTTTAAACATTCATCTGAGAAATCTAGGTCACTTCAGTTTATATATTTTTTTCAAAAGATACCAATCTCTTAGTGACTGTCACTAAGGCTTGACAGGTCACTGAAAAGCAATGGAGTGCAACTACAGTGCAATGCATAGTGGTCACTTTCAGTGAGAGAGGAACCAGAACCATTTGTCACCGTGACTGCCAAGGATATCACACTTCAAGTTGCAGGACAGAATGGTGAGGAGAGAAAGAAAAATGCAGGTGATTCACACATTGAAGGGAGTTGGTGATTTGCAAAGTCCCTCAGCGAGGAATCCTGAGAGCTGGGCTACTGCTCTGCTGACAGCTGCTAGTATTAGAACATATAGAACATTACAGCGCATTACAGGCCCTTTGGCCCTCGATGTTGCGCCGCCCTGTCATACTAATCTGAAGCCTATCCCACCTACACTACTCCATGTACATCCATTTGCCTGTCCAATGACGACTTAAATGCACTTAAACTTGGCGAATCTACTACCATTGCGGGCAAAGTATTCCACTCCCTTACTACTCTCTGAGTAAAGAAACTACCTCTGACATCTGTCTTATACCTATCTCCCCTCACTTTAAAGTTGCGTCCCGTCATGTTTGCCGTTCCCATACTTGGAAAAAGGCTCTCCCTGTCCACCCTATCTATTGAAATTCAGTTAATAATTTGGGAATACAACACTAGTCTCAGTTGCAGTGAATATGACACCTAGTGTTGTAAAAACCCATGCAGTTCACTAACACTATTTCCAAAAGGAAATCTGCCATCCTTATTCAGTTTGACCTGTATATAACTGGAGGTTCACTACAACGTGTTTGACTCTGAAATGGCTCAACAAGGCAGCAGTTCAAAAGTAATCGAGGATGGGCAACAAATATCTGGTCTTGGTGATGTCTGCAAAAGAATAAAAAAAAATGACCCACTATCACTAGTTTCCATATATACGGACAAAGGTGGACACCACTTACACTGGGACAGCACACACATCCTAGGACAGGTGAAACAAGGACATGCATAAGAATTCTTAGAGGCATGGCATTCTAGCCAGAACTCCATCAATAAACACCATCGATTTAGATCCTGTCTACCTTCCCTTGAAAAAGGAACCAAAGATGACAGCACCCACCTTACAAAAACCAAAGACCTATAAATAGAGAGGCAGGACATACCACCAGCACTTCACCGGAGTCTCTCACTGATGATGTTATCTAGACATGGTGATGAAAGATCTAAAGACAAGCCTTCACATTCAGCGAGCTAACTTACAGACTTATCATCAACTGCCTCACAATGATAGGGACCTGAGTTCAATTCCAGCCTCGGGCAATTGTCTGTGTGGAGTTTACACATTCTCCCCGTGTCTATGTGAGTTTAATCCAGGTGCTCTGGTTTCCCCCCTCAGTCCAAAAATGTGCTGGTTAGGTGGATTGATCATGCTAAATTGCCCTTAGTCTCCAGGGATATGCAGGCTAGATGGGTTAGCCATTAGAAATACAGGGATAGGTTAGGGGGAGTGGTTTGGGTGGGATGCTCTTCAGTAGGTTAGTGTGGACTCGATGGGCCAAACAGCCTGCTTTCACACTGTGAGGAATCTGTGAAGCACTTTGGGACACTAAGTAGAGATGAAAATTTCTATACAAATGACAATCATTCTCTTTTTTCCCTCCTTACTGACAAACATCTTCTCAAAAATTGCAAATAAAAACTTCTTAACACTGAGAATATTTACTGAGCATTTCCCTTTAAGTGTATCCAAACTCACTTTATACAGAGAGAAACAGTTAGAAAGGATACATAGAGATATTCTCTAATCAACTTGCACAGAGCTTTTATTATACATCTCTGGAGAAAGGAGGGCTTGACCCATAGCCACCCAGCTCAGAGGTAGGGATACTACCACAGCACGAGGGCCTTAAGAATACAGAAAAATGAAATGAAGAAATATTGCCGAGCTGACGACATCAGGATATTAATGGCAGTGGTTCATTCCAGGTTCACATGACACTGCAGAGGTTGATGAAATGAGTACTTTGAAAGATCCTGAGCCATCTGTTATTCAATATATTATTTAGTGATGTGATATTTCAGCTTTGAAAGAAAGAACTATTTGGCTTCCGAACAGAAGGTTGGAGCGTACACTTCTGGCCATCTCATAGATACCTCCCAATCTGAAGCTACATCTTGTGTTATTTGCAAGGCGATACATGGAGCCAATTAACAGTTTTGCTCCAGTCACACTTTCTGGTGTTTAATTTACTTAATGATCATTTCTTATAATCAGGTCAGTAATGTCTTCGAAACCCAGATACAGTAGAATAGACCCCCTCACCCACAGGAGATAAGTTCGAAGACCTCCCGCGAAAGCCCGAAACAGTGGATAGGAGCAAGCCCATTCAATTGAATGGGAAATTTACCTTCCCGGCAGCCCCCTGGTCCCTGGTTCTGGAACGTTCCCTGTAATATGTTCGGTAAACCGCGGATAACCGAAACCGCGGATAACACCCTGTATCATCATGTCTCGGTCAGTAACCAGATCTTGCTCATGAGTCATGAATACTCGAGCACAAACCTTTAAGCTGGCATTTCCAGAGCTTTCCTGATGGGATGCTGCACTGTCAGAGGAGCCATCTTTCAGATGTTACAATAAACCGAGGCACCAACTACCCGCTTGAGGTGATTGTAAAAGCACTTGTGATATTACTTTGAGGCAAACCATGTGAATTCTCCCTGGTGTCTGATTTGATATTGATCCCTACGTCACTTAACAAAAAACAATGATCTGGTTCTTTCATTACTGCCTGTAAGCAAATTAACTGCCTTGTTTCCTACCTTACAGCAGTGAATGCATTTCACAAACCATCAGCTCTAAGGGGTGGTATGGTGGTTCAGTAGTTAGCACTGCTGCCTCACAGTGATAGGGACCTGAGTTCAATTCCAGCCTCAGGCAATTGTCTGTGTGGAGTTTACACATTCTCCCCGTGTCTACGTGAGTTTAATCCAGGTGCTCTGGTTTCCCCCCTCAGTCCAAAAATGTGCTGGTTAGGTGGATTGGTCATGCTAAATTGCCCTTAGTCTTCAGGGATGTGCAGGCTAGATGGGTTAGCCATTAGAAATACAGGGATAGGATAGGGGGAGTGGTTTGGGTGGGATGCTCGTCAGTAGGTTAGTGTAAGGAATCTGTGAAGCACTTTGGGACACCAAGCAGTCATGAAAATTTCTATACAAATGACAATCATTCTCTTTTTTTCCCTCCTTACTGACAAACTAGGCTGCCACACCTCTCAAAAATGTTGTTCAACAGGAGACAGTAACAAAGATCCTGTTCAATTGAATTTTAGATACTCCCAGGGCACTGCAGAATGAAACTCGCAAAGGTTTCCAGATGACATACATCCCCCATTCGTCTTGTGTCTAACCACGAACCCAACTATGCACAGAACGGCTGTCCCTTTTTCCACAGACTAGCACTCACTGCGTTGGTGGGACAGCTCTGAGATAAGACAATAGACAGGGCACTTTTGGTGGTGGCAACACTCAGGTGGTAACAGAGTGCCCAAGCATCATCCTCTCCTCCCCCCCTACTCTGACATACACTAACCCCACCCATGCAGACACCTCCTCCCACATTCCTCCCAACACACTCAAACTCACACACTCACACCAATACACTCTCCCTCCTTCTCACACACCCCTGTCACACAATCATAAGTTCAATTTGAAGGTGAGAAGTGTGGGTTCAAGACTGTTCATTTAAAATGTAAATAGGATATTGATGAGAGCATGGAAGCAGAAGATACGTCACTGGAGGTGCATTTAAGAGGATAATTCAGAATTTACGGCTCAACAAGTGAGTAAACGTCCAAGGGACAGCTCACTGTCTGTGGGTAACTGGAAATGTTAAAGATGGTGACAAACTTAAAGAGAAAGCATTTAATAGTGGTGGCAGATCAGAAGATTGGACAGAAAATAATAACACACAAGGAATGACCATCAAGAAATAAAGAAGGAGAAAATAAAATAGAAGAGAAAGACAGCCAGAAATATATAACAAATATAAGAGTTTCAATAAATATTTAAGGAAGAGTTAACAAAGTGAGCTCGATCCAATGAGAGGTCAGACTGTAGAATTCATAAAGGAAAATAACGTAATCACATATGAACAGTTATTTTACACCTGGCTTTATCCTTGGGTAGTGTTGTACAACAGAACCTATGGACTCAAATACATAATTCTCTGAAGCTTGCATCGCACGTGGATAGTGCGATTAAGAAGGCGTTTAGCACATTTGCCTTCATTGCTCAGTACATTGAGTGCAGGAGTTGGGAAGTCAGGTTGAGATTGTACAAGATGTTGATGAGGCCTCTTCTGGAATACTGTGCCCACTACTGTTCACCCTGTTATATTAATAAGCTGGAGTGGGTTCAGAAGAGATTTACCAGGATGTTGCCGGGTGTGGAAGGTTTGAGTTATAAGGAAAGGCTGGATAGGCTGGGACTTTTTTTCGAGGCGAAAGTGAGGACTGCAGATGCTGGAGATCAGAGTCTAGATTAGAGTGGTGCTGGAAAAGCAGGTCAGGCAGCATCCGAGGAGCAGGAAAATCAACATTTCAGGCAAAAGCTCTTCATCAGGTTTTTTTATCTGGAGTGTGGGAGGTTGTGAGGTGTCCTTATAGAAGTATATAAAATAATGAGGGATATGGATAGGGTTAATGGTAGTTGTCTTTTCCCGAGGATGGGGGATTTCAAGACTAGGGGGCACATTTTAAGGTGAGTGGAGAGAGATTTAAAAATGATGTGAGGGGCAAATTGTTTACACAGAAGGTCATTCGCATGTGGAATGAACTTCCTGAGGAAGTAGTGGATATAGAGCACAATTACAATGTTTAAAAAAGATTTGGATAAGTACATGAGTAAGAAAGGTTTGGAGGGATATGGGCCCAGTGCAGGCAGGTGGGACTAGTTTAGTTTGGGAACATGGTCGTCATGGGCTGGTTGGACCGAAAGGTCTGTTTCTGTGCTGCATGACTCGTTGAATCTATGATAGAAGATACAAATAACATTCCAGGAACCGGAAGGGAGGGAGGAATTCAGAAAAATATAATCACCAGAGAAGTGGCACTGAGTAAATAGTTGAAGCTGGGGGCTGATAAGTGTTCACTCAATGTTGTCATAGGACCTTAAAAGAATTGGCCAGTGACTTAGTTGATGCATTGGTTTTAATTTTCCAAAACTCCCTTGATTCCGGAATGGTCCATTTAGGTTAGAAGGTGGTGAGTGCAACTTCTTTCTTCGAAAAAGGAGGGAGACAGAAAATGGAACACTACAGGCCTATGAACTTACTAACATCTGTCACAGGGAAAATATAAGAATCACTTATTGAAGAAGGCGTGGTAGAGCACTTAGATAAATTCAAGGCAATAGGGCAGGGTCAACATGGTTTTGTGAACAGGAAATAATGTTTAACCAATGTCACAGCTAACTGGGATAATATATCGGAAATCCAGCCCAACTATTCCAGGAATCACCACAACTGTGTAAAAGCTTAATCAAACTTAAGCCCAAAGTGCGCAGTTATCCAGATCGACTATCTCAGGTTAAAAGAAAATGCTTACCAGGTTTCTGAACTTAAACGAAAATAACTAGCTGCATTGTGAGATTGTCTTTAACCAATGGCTATAAAGGAAATATAAACTACTAGCATATAACTCCATCAGGTAAAAGTGAGGACTGCAGATGCTGGGAACCAGAGTTTAGATCAGAGTGGTGCTGGAAAAGCACAGCAGGTCAGGCAGCATCTGAGGAGCAGGAAAATCAACATTTTAGGCAAATCAGGAACGTTGATTTTCCTGCTTCTCGGATGCTGCCTGACCTGCTGTGCTTTTCCAGCACCACTCTGATATAACTCCATCGGTTAAACTCAACCCATTCTTAAGTCTCCCCCTGCCCTTCACAAACAGGGACACAATGACACCAAAAAAAATACAAAAATCCAGAGAACACAGTTCAACAGCACCAGTCGTGGTGCAGTGGATGACGTCCCTATTTCTGGAACATAGAATAAAGGAACAAGAGGTAGGCCATTCAGCCCTTCCAGTCTGATATACCATTCAGTATGACCATGGCTGATCATTTAACTCTGGATTGGAAATGTCAGGATCAAGCCTCAGTTGAGGATGTATCGGCTTTGAAAGGGTCACTCATAACACAGTTCATTGTGGTGATTATCCTTTCATTATTTCTATCAGGGAAGAAAAATGTGTGTGAAAATACACAAAAAAGAAACTGAAGCTAGAGATCCAGAATCAACCAGTAGCAATAGATTAATACTCAACAGTTTCATTCAGTTTCTTAGACTCAGCAGATACTGAGGGGTACTCAGGGTTAATATCATCCAACAGAACAACAGGAAAGACACAGATTGAGGAAGTTATTTCAGAATTGGAAACTGTCAGCAGAGAAAGAAGGAGCCAAAATTCAATTCAAAATTTCCAGTCATCAACAAGAGAGAGAAAACAAATCTTGAGAGGCCAGAAAGAAGATTATCTTTCTGAAAACGAGGGCAAGATTGAAAAGCAGGACACCAAGAGAAGGATGACAATACACAGCTGTATGTGTCATTCCCAATCATATATCCCTGGATTAAATGGATGACTAGCTGATCTTCAGTACGGAGGACAGAAACCTGAGCCAATTTAACCTGTCAACTTGCACCCTTGTGAATAATCTAAGGACTCAGTCCCCAGTGGTGCTTTCTCAGCACAGAGCACCCAATTTACAATCGACCCAATATCTCACCCTGTTGCATTTCATCTGTGTGTAAACGTGCCAGTTCTTGGTTTGTCAGTAGGATAGTGCTTTATGTTAAAAATGATCACAGAGCTGATAGGTTGCAATGAAAACTCACCATGCTCACTCATGCCTCTTAAAGAAAAGAGACTGTCCTTTGACTGCTCTCTATGTGACTCCAGTCCCATACCAATGTCTTGACTCTTCGCTTCCCTTGAGAAGTGGCAATTATGTCACCAGGGCCAGTGTTCCAAGATGAGTAAAATGTTTGGAAGAGATACTATCTGCCGGAACTGATGGAACCCTCTGCTTGGAAAGTCAAAATACTGGAAGTCTGTAACAAATATGGAGCATGTTAGAGAAACTCAGCAGGTCTGGCAGCATCTGTGCAGAGAAAAACAAGGTTAACATTTCAAGTCCAGTGTGACTCTTCTTCCCAAAGGCTCGAAATGTTAACTCTGTCAGTCTCTCCACTGATGCTGCCAGACTCTGTTCAAAAATCATTCCAACTGCCCCTTACACTGAGAAACACCACCTTGTATATTGGAGGACCGATCGTCCATGATACTCTTCCTTTTATTCATCCGTGGGTGGTGGACTTGGCTGCCAAGGCCATCATTTGCTGCCCGTCCCCCAATTACCCTTGAACTGAAGTCAGCTGAGAGTCTGCCACATCACTGTGGGTCTGGAGCTGAGTTTAGGCCAGGCCAGATAGGGATAGCAGATTTCTTTCCCTGAAGGATATTAAAAAATAAACTACGTTTCTTTTCAATAACAATCACTGATCGTATTAGTGACCACGTTAGCTGAGAACAACTAATTGACACCAAATTTTTTAACTCAATTTAAATGTTGCCTGCTGAAAATGGTAGGATTTGAGCTCTCTGGATGACTATTATAATAACATGGGGGAGGGGGTGGCCTAGACTAGAGTATCACTAGATTATTCATCCAGAGATGCATGTAATGTCTGTTAATGGTAGGATTTGAGCTCTCTGGATGACTATTATAATAACATGGGGGAGGGGATGGCCTAGACTAGAATATCACTAGACTATTCATCCAGAGACGCATGTAATGTTCTGCAACCCAGGTCAAATCCCAACATAGCAGATGGTGGAATTCATATTCATATTAAATCTGGAACTGAGTGTCCAATGAGGATCATGAAATTGTTGATCGTTGGGGAAAAAAACCCATCTGGTTCACTCATGTCATTTAGGTAAAGAAATCTGCCATCCTTCCCCAGTCTGGCCTACATGTGACTCCAGAGCCACAGCAATGTGGTTTACTCTTAACGACCCCTTCTGGGCAATTAGAGATGGGCAAGAAATGCTGGCCCACATCCTGCGAATGGATTGTTTTACAAAGCAGTACACAACAGTCTCACAACACGACTGTCAATGGGATAGATAGGAAAAGAAACCTGTCGAGTAAGCAATATAAAAAAAACCAAACACAGCAGCATTTCTAAAGTGGTCTATCACATGCAGTGTACATCACTGAGCAGGCACATTGCATGGCCATGTTGTAGATGACAGCACCAGTGAGACCAGTGATGTGAGTGTGGCTAATGTATCCTGGTGGACCTGGGGCTGTTTGAGGGGAAGAATGTTTGTTAGGTCACATGATCTGTGACATCCACCTGTACCGCTGGATGTTTTGAAGGCTGACTTGAAATTAGATTAGATTATTAGATTAGATTACTTACAGTGTGGAAACAGGCCCTTCGGCCCAACAAGTCCACACCGACCCGCCGAAGCACAACCCACCCATACCCCTACATTTACCCCTTACCTAACACTACGGGCAATTTAGCATGGCCGATTCACCTGACCCGCACATCTTTGGACTGTGGGAGGAAACCGGAGCACCCGGAGGAAACCCACGCAGACACGGGGAGAACGTGCAAACTCCACACAGTCAGTCGCCTGAGTCGGGAATTGAACCCAGGTGCACATGCCCTTTGACATTGTAGCACTCTCTTGCGCTGGGATCAAAGTCAGTTACTGCAAATCGAAGACTTGGAAATGAATGTGGGAATTTAACAGCAAAACTTTCACTACCTCTCTCATAACCCCTCCCAAAATGATACCAAATGGAAATAGAGTCGGGGTTTTCGGCCTGAACAGTGGAATTTTACTTTCTAAATTACCTAGTATGCTGGGATTTCCCTATCCGGTTATAGAAAGGAAAATTTCAGAAGCAGGATCCCGGTTCCTTTCACTTCCTCTTGAAGCACCTCTGTTAACCAGTGTGGAGGAGTGTAGCTCATTTCCTTCCTTTAATGCAGCGTTAACCTCATCTCTAACTTCAGGCGAAAGACGTCAATCCCGTCGCTAGGCAACAGCTAGGCCTGTGGAGCGCCACACAAAAGGGCCTGCCCACACATTTTGAAATCTCCACCATGCATTTTGCCACTGTGTTTCCCTTCAGCCTGGCTTTGGTGACCTGTACCACAAACAGTTACTTAGCAACTGCTCCCCCTAATATCAAGAGTTTTAACAGTGTGTTTGCAGCTCCCCTCACTCGCCACAGTATTTCCACTTTGGCCGAATTGGAAAGGGGTTGTTGCTTGTTTTATTTGTCAGCACTGATGCCGCCTCTTCCTATATTTAGGCTTATTTTAATTCTGCCTTTTGCTTTACAGACAGCATCACACTTGGCTGAAGCTCAAATCCAACGTGAGGCTGCTGTGGCTCAGCGGGAAGTAAATAGCAAAGTCACTGTTATCCCAGAGGGCTGTTCTCTCATTAGAGAGAGAGAGAGAGAAAACTGATGGTAGTTTAACCTGAGGGTCACCACACCTCTTGGGAGGGGCAAAGGTCTTTCATGATAACATCCAACTGGTGCAGTATTTGAACCTGCGTTGTTGGCATTACTCAGGATTGCGAAGCAGCCATACGGCCAACTGAGCTAACCAACCCCTCTTGCCTTGGGGGCAGCTAGCTATGGGTTGACGTCACTTGAGGGTGGAATTCTGGCTGACGGTCTATGCAATACTGAGGGGCTGCCGTGGACTCTCAGAGGTTCTGTCTTTCTGATGAGACATTAATCTCAGGTTCATTTATCCGTTCAGGCCAACATGAAACAGCCCACGTCACTAATTAGGAGAAACTGAGGTACTTTCACCATTAATAGAATATCCTTCAACCATCATGAATTAAAAACCAGCTACCACATTTATGGGTAATGGGGTCTGGTCAAGCTTGAGCAGCTGCCATTTTTGTTGTGACAATGACTACACTCCAAAGAGACTTCGCAGACTGTTGAGGGCACAGTACCGAGGGTGTGAAAAGTGCTATGGAAATGCAGTGGAATGTCAATGTTAGACCAGTTTGTCCATTTTTTGGGAGTCGGTCTATAATCAGGGGCTATATATCCACAGCAAGGTCTGTGGGAGCAGCAATTTGTGAAATATACCCGCTGGATCTTCAATAAATTAGTGAGTCTGGGACTACCCCTATTGACAGCCTTGTCTCTTCGTTAGAGTCAAAAAAGCTGCAGATGTTGGAATCCAAGGTCAACAAGCAAGAGGCTGAAGAAGGGTTACACCTGAAATGTCAACTTCTCCACCTCCTGATGCTGCCTGGCTTGCTGTGTTCTTCCAGCCTCTTCTTTGTCTACCTTGTCTCTTCATTAAGCTGAATCCCTAGGCTGTATCAGATTTATTGGGATGGAGATTTGACTTTGGAGCATAGATTCTGAGAGGATGTTTCTTCTCTGTAGGACCATGAGGAGCAGAGGTGGGCTGTTCAGCCCATCACATCTGCACTGCTATTCCACGAGGTCATGGCTGATCCTATCATCCTCAACTCCACTTTCTTGATTACCCTGAATTCCCTTACAGATTAAAATCTGCCTGTCTCAGCCTGGAATATACTTAATTACCCAGCCCCAACATTCCTCTGCAATAAAGAATGCCACAGCTTTCTCTCATGGGGGATTTCAGAGCTAGGGTTTAAAGATAAATGGCTTCCTACTTAAGACTGAGACAAAGAGGATCTTCCTCTCTGAGAAAAAACATTGATGTCTTCGAGAGCACAGCAAGAAACTGGATCATTGAATACATTCAAGGCTGAGATAGAAGATGTTTGGTTGACAGGGGAGCTGATGATTTTAGGGGAGGTACTGGAATGGAGTAAAGACTCCAATCTTGACCATCATGATCTTATTGAATGGTGGAGCAGGCTTGATGGGCTGAACGGCCTATTCCTGCTTCTATTTCTCATTGTGTTAATACAAGTGACAAATCAGCAGTCCCAAAATTGACTGGAGTGGAGTAGATGGAGTCTGATTTGCATCCCTACTGCCTCTGAAATATAGCTTATAAGCTTACACTGTCTTACTGACGGTTTTACATAGAAGATCAGGTAAGGTCAATCTTTAGGTAGGGTAAGGGTTAGGTAACTCTCAGATAAGGGAACCAAATCTGTTCAGAGTAGTCTGAGTGTGACCTGACCAATTCCTTGTATAGATGTAGAAACACTGCCTTGTTTTTATTTTTCATTCCTATGAAATAAAAGCCAAAATTCCTTTTGCCTTCCCTTTCACTTGCTTAATTTGGATGCTAGCATTTTGTAATTCATGGGTGAGAGCTCCCAAATCCCTCTGTGCTGCATATTCTGTGGTCTTTCTCCATTTAAACAATATCCATCTCTTCCATTCTTCCTGCCAGAGTACATAACTTCATATTTGTATTAAATTCAACAGAATTAATCTTCTTGTCAAACTCTAGTGTCACCAACAGTACAACCTGCCCTTAGTATTATATCAAGAGTGTTGGTGTAAATGTTGCAGTCAAGTCATGGAGTGGGACAAGAACCTACAACCTCCAGCAGAAGTGAAAGTGTTAACCACTGAACCATGGCTAATGTCAGGCATTTATTGAATCATTCATCTAATTCCATTTCTTAAGAAATAAATACATATATTGGCTCAGGTCTAAACTTACAGCTGCAAATGTGTTGCTGGTCAAAGCACAGCAGGCCAGGCAGCATCTCAGGAATAGAGAATTCGACGTTTCGAGCATAAGCCCTTCATCAGGAATGAGAGAGAGTAGCCAAGCAGGCTAAAATAAAAGGTAGGGAGGAGGGACTTGGGGGAGGGGCGATGGAGGTGGGATAGGTGGAAGGAGGTCAAGGTGAGGGTGATAGGCCAGAGTGGGGTGGGGGCGGAGAGGTCGGGAAGAAGATTGCAGGTTAGGAGGGCGGTGCTGAGTTGAGGGAACTGACTGAGACAAGGTGGGGGGAGGGGAAATGAGGAAACTGGAGAATCTGAATTCATACCTTGTGGTTGGAGGGTTCCCAGGCGGAAGATGAGTCGCTCCTCCTCCAGCCGTCGTGTTGCTATGTTCTGCCGGTGGAGGAGTCCAAGGACCTGCATGTCCTCGGTGGAGTGGGAGGGAGAGTTAAAGTGTTGAGCCACGGGGTGGTTGGGTTGGTTGGTCCGGGCGTCCCTGAGGTGTTCTCTGAAGCGTTCCGCAAGTAAGCGGCCTGTCTCACCAATATAGAGGAGGCCACATTGGGTGCAGCGGATGCAATAGATGATGTGTGTGGAGGTACAGGTGAACTTGTGGCGGAGCTCCGACTGTCGAATTCTCTATTCCTGAGATGCTGCCTGGCCTGCTGTGCTTTGACCAGCAACACATTTTCAGCTCAGGTCTAAACTTAATTATTCTCCCTGTGTTTTATTATCATCCTTCAGACCTGCAGGTTAGAGGTTTTATAGATATGGGGACTCCTCTTTTCATTTTAAATTTCCCTTTGTCCCCTCCCATCTTCATCATTTGTCCAATTGCTTTTGCCTTTTGTCAGTGAACCCTTCCTTGAACTCAGCCCTCCAGTCAAATATTCCCCGAACAAGCTTCAAGCAGCCAAGGGGTGATAGTGAGACCACTCTACAATGATCCAATAAAAATGATGACGGACATAATAAGGGGCCTGCCTGAACTTGGAACCCAAGAGTGTTGATTAGAATTTAAGTTTACTGGATGCGACAGGCAGTGATGGATGGCCTTTGGTCAAGTTTGAATTCAGAAGGAGCTGTTTGTAACTCTTTTACAAAGTACTGGATTTCCCAGATTTGGATAGCAAGTAATCCCACCTTCTGAGCTGGAATGTGCAGACGATTTCCCTCAAACTTCATTGTCTTGTTCTCAGGATGACCATTCATCTTGAATTTGATAACTGCAGTGCCAGAAGCCAAATTTCAAGGCCTCACATTTAAGTCTCACTGTTCCTCACTCAGTTACTTGAATCAGTCTCTTGCAGACAATCTCACCTCTTGTTAAGCTTGTAAGGTTTAACCCTATCTGGGAGCCAATGCTTTAAGACTAGTTTATATTGTATCTATCTATAGCAAGTAAGCCTTGCCCACTTCCTTGTCCATTTTCTGTATCAACGCACATGTGATTTAGTTGTAGCTGGTAGAGCAGGTTTCCATTTCCATTGCTCTTTGGGAAAGATTTTGGTCACTTTATAATGACTGATCTCCAGGCAGAGGGCTAATAATCTGTCCATAACCATACGGTCATAGAGCCATAGAGATGTGCACTACAGAAACAGACCTTTGATCCAACTCATCCATGCCGATCAGATATCCTAATGTAATCTAGATCCATTTGCCAGCATTTGGCCGATATCCCACTAAACCCTTCCTATTCATTTACCCATCTGGATGCCTTTTAAATGTTGTAAATGTAGCAGCCTCCACCACTTCAATGCACGTACCACCCTCTGCGTGAAAAATTTGTACCTGAGGTTCTTTCAAATCTTTCCTCTCTCATCTAGTTTTGGAATCCCCTACCCTGGGGAAAAAAAACCTTGTCTATTTACCCTATCCATGCTTCTCATGATTTTATAAACTTCTATAAGGTCACCCCTCAGCCTCCAACACTCCAGGGAAAATAGCCTATTCAGCCTCTCCCAATAGCTCCAACCCTGCAACCCTGGTAACATCCTTGTCAAGGGTCATTATCTGGCACTTGTGTAACATGAATGTTACTTGCCTCCTGTCAGACCAAAGCTAGATAATGTCCAAGTTTTGCCGTATTTGGACATATCTGAGGAATTATGGGTAATGCTGAACATCGTGCAATCATTGGTAAACATCCCCACTTCTGCCATTATGAAGACACATAGGTCATTGATAAAGCAACTCAAGATGGTTGTACCTAGGAGTACTACCCTGAGGAGTTTGTGATCTTGTGGTGGAGTGGTAGTATCCCTACCTCTTGGCCAGAATGCCTGGGTTCACATTCCAACCTGCCCCAAAGGTGTTTCATAACATCTCTGAACAGGTTGATTAGAAAATATCTATCCTGAGGAACTCCTCAGAGATGTCCAGAGATGACTGACTTCCAATGATGTTGAATATGTGTACCTCCTTGTGAGACAGTCTCGAACAAGAGGTCATAGATATAGAGTGAGAGGCAGTTGGTTCAAAACTGAGATGTGGAGAAACTATTTCTCTCAGAGGGTTGTGAATCTGTGGAACTCACAGAGTGCAGTGGAGATAAAATCAATCGACAAATTCAAGAAAAAATAGATATGTTTCTGATGAAAAGCAGGATAAAGGGCTATAGGGAGGAGGTATGAAAGGAAAGACCAGAATAGGATCAGCCATGATCATGTTAAATGGTGGAGTGGGCTCCAAAGGCTGAATTGCTTATTCCTGCTCCTAGTTACTATGTTACTATAGGTTCCTAACTACAACCATCATCCTCTCTGTCAGATATAACTCCAAGCAGTGGAGAGTTTCATCTTGATTCCCATTGAGTCAGTTTTATTAGGGCTCCTTGATGCCACAATCAGTCAAATGTGGCCTTGGTGCCACCTCAACTCTGCAATTGACCTTTTCTGGTGTATGCATCCTTTGCCTGAATTTTATGGGGAAATAGTCCAGTTAAATAAGTAGGCAAAGCAAGGCAAGAATTGTGCTTGACCACTTCGCGAATTTTTTTAATACATTTTCCATGCCACTTGTCATTAGTTGCAATTACAAGAAAATTATGGAGGACTTTGAGGGAACTTTGCGTGACTACCTGAAGGACTGAAGGAATGTTAATACCAGCATAATACAAGCACTTATTGATTCAGTTCCACATGGATATCGAAGTACCCCCATCCCCAAGTTAAGTCTGACTGCTTTACAGTAGGAAATGGGCAAAACTGAAACCACTAGCTATCTTCAGACTCCATCAGTGGGGCAGCTATGAATAATGCCATGATCTAATCATTTGGTGAGTGGTTGGCAATTTTCAGAAATGGTCATGTAGTCAAAGGAACTTGTTGAAATGTCAGTGTGATATTAAATAGGCTCTTTGAGATACACCAGCGATTGTGATGCTGATTAGATTTGAGCATCACAGGATCTGGGTTCCAAGGAAGCTGGACCGTGTAATTGTTATCACGGTTCATAAGCGAGTACATGATGTCAAGGAGGCACGACCAGGATTCTTTAGGTTGGAGAAACACAAGGGAGCACAGGGTTAACTTGATAAAGGCAAATTTGGACTGATCCTGTTCTTAGGAGATCATCACAGGAAATGGACTCCCAAAGGAGCAATTAAAGCATCAAAACCCATTGAATCATTAGTTGAGCACCAATGGGTGAATAAGTGAGGTCAGGATGAATTGCCTGCGTTGTTTGCATGTATCTTTGCATTTAATGTGGGTGCTGAACTATTCACTGAAGGCTGTGTAAAGGAGAGGTGTCATGCGAAGCTAACTGAAGGATGAGGATTTGCTCTCCGTGCCTTTTATCGCAAGACTGTTTACCCTTTAGAACCTGCCTGTGACTGTCAGAGGTTCAACTCTAGCGTAGCAACATACACAAATCAATTATTGCTGGTGATGGTATTTGAACTGGTGCATGGAGTATTTTCTGAAGAGGCCTTTGAACGGATCAGAGGCTGCTGATACTATTCATAATATCAGGTGGACCAGAAACCTCAGAGACAAAGGTAGAGGAGTGTTAGAGGTGGCTTGAACTTGACAGAAATGCAAGACTCTCTGTCAGGATTCATTTCTCTTCAGCTTTTGGTTCTTCCTTTACTGATTTTTTTTTTCATTCATCAAGCTACAAGTTCCTAGATGCGATGAAAGCATCATTATCGAACAGATAAGGAGCGAGGTGACCAAGTGTGGATTGAAATCCTCTCAGACCTGCAATAAAGTGCCTGGGTGTCAGCCCCCACAACATTAACTGGTATTTCTAAAGTGCTTTAAGAGCAGGCAATGTGCTTAGCAACTTAAGGTGGCTAACAGCACAAGTGTATCATTTTAATTTCCCACCCCAGTCATTTTTTGGTCTTTAGTCTCAGCCATGACTCAGTGGGTGGCATTCTCACCTCTGAGTCAGACGTTTGTGAGTTTGGTCCCCTCAGATGAACGCGAAAGATCCCGTGGCAATACATGAAGAAAATGAGGGGATTTCTCTCTGACGTCCCGGTCAATATTAATTTCTCGATCAACACAATTAAAAAAAGAAAGGCAATCTCATCATTACCTTGTGACCTTTTCTTGGGAGCTTACTGCTGCATTTCCTACGTTACAAGACCGACTACTGTTCAAAAAGTACGTAACTGGCTGTAAAATGCTTCAGATTGGTCATGATAGGTGCTACCTGAATGAAAGTCTTTCTTTTGTTTGTATTGAGAACCAGAGAGCCCGGATTTAAGGTGTTTGGAAAAAAGGTGCAACGGCGGCACGATGGAAAACAATTTTCACACAGTGAGTCATAGAATCACAGAGTCATACAACACAGAAACAAACTCTTTGGTCCAACTCGTCCACGTCGATCAGATATCCTAAAGCACATGGCCCATATCCCTCTAAACTCTTCCTATTCATTTATCCATTCAGATGCCTTTTAAATGTTGTAACTGTACCAGCCTCCACCACTTCCTCTGGGAGCTCATTCCATACACGTACCACCCTCTGTGTGAAAAAGTTACCCCTTTGGTCCCTTTTATATCTTTCCCCTCTCACTCTAAACGTATGCCCCTCTAGTTCTGGCCTCCCCCACCCCAGGGAAAAGACCTTGTCTATTTACTCTATCCATGCCCCTCATGATTTTATAAACCTGTAACAGGTCACCCCTCAGCCTCCATTGCTCCAGGGAAAACAACCCTCGTCTATTCATCCTCTCCCTGTAGCTCAAACCCACCAACCCTTACAAGATCTTTTATGAACCCTTTCAAGTTTCATAACATCCTTCCTAGGGGAGGGAGACCAGAATTGCACACAATATTCCAAAAGTGGCCTAAAAATCCTTCAAATCTGGAATCAGTTGCCTGAGATACAAGTTCAGTCAAGGAACTCATGAGAGAATTGGATTATTAGCTATGAAGGAAGACCATGTAGAAGACCATGGGAGAAGGTGGGAGAGTGATTTTGGGTGGATTAATCCATCAGACAGTCAACACAGACACAATGGGCTGAGTCGCTTCCTGCTTGGGGGGGGGAGGGGTAAAGATTCTGTGAGTTTGTGAAAGGTTTGCAAAGCATTTTATAGTGAAAGGGACAATGAGGTTCTCTGCTGGGGTGTAGCCACTGCTGAGGCTTAGGAAAAGTAGCAGCCAACGAGGTGTGGGGGGGGGGGGGGGGGTATAGCAAGATAGAAACTCAACAGGTCTGTCAGTCCACAGAGAGAAAAACAGAGTTAACACGCTCAAGAGAATAGTCACATTGCATTCAAAATGTGAACTCTGCCTTCCCTCCATAGATGCTGCCAGACTTGCTGAGTTTATCCAGCACTTTCTGCTTCTATTTCAGACTTCTAGTATCCACAGTATTAATTCTGATTAGGGGGGGCTAGTCGTGTTTTGATGGTGTCACAGGACTAGCAATCCAGAGCCCCAGGCTAATAATCTAATGAACATCGCAGATGGCATAATTTGAATTGTTAAAGATCTGGCCGAATGACAAGAATGTAACCATTGTCAATTGTTTTAAGAATCCAGCTGGTTCCCTAATCTCCTTCAAGGAAAGAAGCCCATCGTTAGCCAGACTGGCCTCTATGTCCTACTAATGCACAAAAATGTGGTGGACATTTAACTGGGCATTGGGCATTAAATGATAATGCAACCAGTAATAGCCCACATCTCATGAATTAATTTTTAAACATTGTACACAGTACGATCTCATACCACCAGGAGGATAATGACCAGTTAATCCATTTTATTGATATGGGGGAGAATGTTTTTCTTCGATTAGTGGCTGTGGGTCTTTGTTTAAGGCTAAAAGGGAAAGGCGAGATTTTGGTTTCAACTCCTTGGATTTTAGACAAATGAGAGGAGAACTTATTTAAACCGATAAGATTCTCAGGGGGCTTGACGGGGTGGTTGCTGAAAGGTTGTTTCTCCTTGTGGGAGAGTCTAGGATCAGAGGGCAAAATCTCAGAGTAAGGAGTCACCCATTTAAAACAGCGGTATGGAGGAATTTCTTCTCTCAGAAGGTGATGAGTCTGTGGAACTGTTGGCTGCAGAGGGCTGTGGAGGTTGGGGAGCTAGGTTTACTTAAGCTGAGAAAGAGATTTTTAACCAGGAAGAGAATCGAGGATTATGAGGAAAAGGCAGGAACGTCGAGTTGAGATTCATCAGATCAGGCATGACCTCATTGAATGGCAGAACAGACTCGATGGGTCAAAAGGCCTACTTCTGTTCCTAAGTCTTATGGCCTAATAGCTTAACATCTGTTTTGGAAGTGGCTCTGCCAGCTGTTCTGCCGAACCTTAGTACCACATCTGAGACAGAGTTCACTTTAAATTCTACAGAGAATTTTAAATTTAATGAGCAGGAAAGGTAAAAGACTTTGGCATTGAGAATGAAGTGTAACTGTGCCAAGATGCAATAATGTATGATAAAGGCTTGGTTTGAAAAGAGGAACAAAATGTATTAATCTACCTTCCTTGCTGGCTATTCAATAACACCTATCAAGAATTCAATGAAAGAAAACTAGTTCCATCCACTTGAACCAAGCCATTCAGTGCTTATGTACAAAGAAGCAGCTAGGTTGGTTAATAACGTCTAGTGGGACCAGTCCTTGTCGAGTACAGAAGATACAAACAGGTGTAAGAGTTAACTAGAAATCTTAAACCATTCTGAGATGCCTCAGGGGTCTGTCTGCACATGAGCTGCCGCTGCAGATTGATGCACATTCGGTTTTCTGGTGACATTCCGAAGAACGACTTCAGCTTGCGTTGGATTGCTGTCAAACTTGGTTTGTTCCCAATGAAATCCTAGAGCATTGCAGTCGTGAAATGAGTGGCAGGCATCGTGGGAGGTCTCGCTGCGACTCACCAGCTCAAACCCCATTCGATGACCCCTTTCTTTCTTCGCCCTTCTAACTCTGTAATTTAATCTTTCTGATCCCAGTTGCTAAAATCACCTGCTTTTATCTAACTTGAGGAAATAATTGAAAGCCAAGGGCATGATGTCTTGGATGTGTGTATGTGCAATCCATGAACTAATGTTGACAATGCTTCAAGAATCACCTGTCTTTAAAGGGTAATAGGCAGATTGCGACTGATTGTTCCTCTCTCAGATGTTGTCATGTTAACTGTTGATGCAGTGGCAATGTCACTGGAAATCTAGAACCCTAAGCTCATGTGCTGCGGATGTGAGTCTGAATCCCACAGTGACAGATGGTGAAATTTGAATTAAAAAGTCATCTAATGGTGGCCACATGACCCATATCAATTGTTGTAAAATATCATCCAGTCCACTAATGTCCTTTAGGGAGGGAAATCTGTCATGCTTACCTAGGCTTAGTTAGAAACAATAAAAACTGCAGATGCTGGAAATCCAAAGTAGACAAACAGGAGGCTGAAAGAACACAGCAAACCAGGCAGCATCAGGAGGTGAAGAAGTTGATATTTTGGGTTGAGACCCATCCTGACAAAAGGTGTTGACCTGAAACTTTGACTTCTCTACTTCCTGAAGCTGCCTGGCTTGCTGTGTTCTTCCAGCCTCCTGCTTGTCTACTATCCTTACCTCACCTGGCCTACATGTGACTCCAGACCCAGAGCAATATGGTTGATTCTTAATTAATCTCTTGGCAATTAGGAATGGGCAATAAATGTTAGCCACGTTAGTGACCCTCACTTCCCATGAAAGAATAAAAAGCTTCATCCTTGGTGTGCCAATATGCTCCCACAGGTGAGAATAACCATTTCACCTGCTATTGAGCAATGCATCTCTTCTTTACAGAGTTTAATTTTTAATTTATTCTTTCATTGGCAGCACAGTGGCTCAGTGGTTAGCACTACTGCCTCAATGCACCAGAGACACAGGTTTGAACCCAGCCTCAGGTGACTGTCCGTGTGGAGTTTGCACATTCTCCTCGGGTCTGTGTGGGTTTCCTCCGGGTGCTCTGGTTTCCTCCAACAGTCCAAAGGTGTGCAGGTTCGGTGAATTGTCTATGGGAAATTGTCCACAGTGTCTAGAGATGTGCAAGCTAGGTGGGGTAGTCATGGGAAATCCAGGGCTACAGAGTCTGCATGGGATGGTCTTCTGGAGGGCCTGTGTGGATTTGATGGGCCGAATGGCCTCCTTCCACACTGTATGGATTCTATGATTGGACGTGGGAGTCACTGACATTTGTTACACATCCCTAATAAACCTGCTTGACCCTTTCAGACAACAGTTAAGAGCCAATCAACAAGACTGTGGATCTGGAGTCACCTACCGGCTGAGGTGGGAGAGGACTGCATTGGTGTAGACATATTGTCAATGTGCTAATACACCAGAGTCCACAGGTTCAAATCCCACTACACCATGTATGGCAATTTAAATTCAATAAAACTCAGAAATCATAAGCTCGCCTCTTGGTGACCCTGTAAGCATTGCCAGTTGTTTTGAAAACCCATTTGCTTCACAACTGTACTTCAGGGAAGGGAATCTATCAACCTTACCTGGTCTGGCCTACATGTGACTTCAGACCCATAGCAATATGGTTGACTCTGAACTTCCCTCTGAAATTGCCCTAGCACACCATCTCAGTTCTTGGGAAGTTAGGGACAGGGCTAAAATGTTGGCTTCGCTAGCAAAGCCCAAATACCGTGAACATTGTTTTTTATAAGGTAGACCCTGATGGATTTTATGCCAATTGATGGCAGTTTCATGGTCAGTGTCATTACTGAGGCTAGATTTCATTTGCGCATTAATTGAATTTGAACTCCACCAGCCCTGGGTCATGCTGTCATTAAGACATTGTCTTCCCCTCAAAACAGATCAAAATATTGCCCCTTTCAGTCAGGTCTCCCCGAGTGCAATTGAAAAATGAGGATCCCTTCATGGCAACTAAAAATTAAAACAATCACTCAAACCTGTAGAAGCCAATACTAAGAATTGCATTTTCTGAGGGTATGGGGTTCAGTAATTAAGTCTGTGTGAAGAGAGCTACTGCTGGGGTGAAAGTCTTCAGTTCGGTGTGGACACTGAAGAAACTGGAGGTCCCCTTTCAGCAGAGAAGCTTAAAGGGGGATTTAATCAAGGGAAGTTTAATAAATCCTGAACCATAAACCATTTTGATAGACTAAACTGGAGCAGCGACTAGCCAGAGAGACACAGATTTAAGGTGAAGGCAAAATACAGCAGGTGCTGGAAATCTGAAATAAAAAAGTACTAGAATAGCCAGATCTGGCAGATTTCTGATGATTGGCAAAAGAATCAAAGGCAGCACGAGGTTTAAAAATCATTCACAGTGAATTATGATGATCTGGAAGAGACTGTCTCAAGTGGGATTTAGATTCAAATATAACTTTTAAAAGGTAATTGGACACATGGTTTTGCCAGGCTATAGCAAAAGAATGTGGTGTGGAATTAATTGGATAACTGTTTCAAGCAGCAAATGCAAACAATGGTCAGAAATGTTTTTGTCTAAGCTGCATTGTGCTGAATTTTCTATATCACTTTAGCTTGTTCAGTAATACAGCCACCACTTAGCATTACTCCTGCAACAATTTGTCACGCGGGGAGACACCAGATTATAACACTTCCTGCAACTACATCATGTCAATCAGTAATGGAAGTGTCTTCAATATTTTAATTAGTAATTAGGTAATTTGAATCTATCAGAGTGATCGACATTCAACTATTACTGTAATGAGCTGGGATTGACTCTGGATCATTATATCAAGTCTTTTCAGAACCAATTGGCAACCAAACCATTTTGACTTATTCATAGTGCTACTGAGTTATTGTGCTAATGATGGGTAATTGGAAGGTTACTGTCTGAAGTGATGTTGACAATCAAAGATGGATAGCCCAGACCATCACATCATGTCAGCCAACCTGCCATCCAGTGACTCCATCAACACTTCTCACTGCCGCAGAAAGGCAGCCAAGACCCCTCCCACCCTGGTTATAATCTCTTCCAACCTCTTCTGTCGGGCAGAAGATGCAGAAGCTGAAACACACGTGCAAACAGGTTCAAGAAGAGTTTCTTCCCTGCTGTTATTAGACTGCTGAATGGAGCTCTCGCATTTCAAATCTAATGTTGATCTTGCTTATTGTGCACCTTCTTTGCAGCCAACTCTGTATTCCTCGCTCTGTCCAATCACCGCATGGTCTTTGTATGCCTGTACTGCACACAAAACAAAAATTTTCACTGTACCTCGGTACTTATGACAATAATAAATCAAATTAAGTTAAATCAAATGTGTGAAGACTATTTGTCTCATCTTTGCTCCTCTATCTTGTAGTTGATCATACTATGGTCAGAGTACAAAAAATAAAGTTGAATAATTTCTTCTGACTTGCACTCCACTTGGTGTGGATTAATGGATCAGTAATTGGATTGGATCAGCAACATTTGAGTTGGCATTTTAAGATGTTCCTTGCACTTTTTAATTTGCATTGAGGGTAGGTTGTGATTTTTAATCACTATTCTCTGTGATGTGTGTACTTTAATAGTGTTGCATAATGTTGATTAACATTTCATCAGTCAAACTGCTGAAGACTCTACATAGTTACCTTAAAGGTAACTCAGGCGTTGGTGTTGAATTATTAGTATAATGCACTGCTTTTGGATCACAACCATTTATGATCGATTCAGAGACGGTAACGGCTGCAGTTCAGTCACAGTCCCTGCAAAATGATGATTCTGGAGTGTTTAAAAGTACAGACTTTAAATAGAGGTGTTTTCTGAACATCACACCTTTCTCCTCAGATGGGTACATAGGGATTTAGGCAACAAACTGCAACATTTCTTGGTTTATTTAAATATTGCTGTGAATTAATTAATGACTCCTTGCTTCTGTACATTTTGCAGTGAAATGTTATTTCGAGACTGATATGAGGTTAAGGTTGGAAATGTGTCATTTGCTTGTCCACTCAACCTCAGCCACTAAACTTGCTGAAAATAATTCTGTGTTTCATAATCTACTTCCTGGGTTAGTGCAGATAAACTGTGTTTTCGGGAAGGAGGTAGATATAGCCCATGTGGTTAAAGGTATTAAGGGATATGGTGGGAGGGTAGGGTGAGGGGATTGAGATCGATAAATCATATTGAATGGGAGAGCAGCTAGAGGGGTTGAATGGACTACTCCTGCTCCTATCTTCCATGTTTCTGTTTCTGTGCAGTCCATGTCTCACCTCCCCACCTCAGCAGCCACTGTGTAGATAAACTAAAGCTGATTAGTGAGGTGGGGTTAGTAATTACACAACCAGTGGTGTGGTCTTTAAGTAACTTTATTGACATGTGATCATCTCCCACAGACATGTTTTCTGCCTTTGTGAGCTGCTGACCAGAGCACATAATCCAGGCTGACATTCCAGTATTGAGGGAGTGCTGCACTGCCAGTGGTGCTGTATTCCAGGTGAGGAGTTGACCTGAGGCACTCTTTTGAAGAGGCATTCAATAGAGAAGAAGCACTCCTCAGTTTACTGACCAAACTTGTTTAAAAATCATTTTTGGGGCCTCAGCATCACTCAGAAGGTGAACCTTTATCACCCTTGAGAAAGTGCTGGTGAGCTGCATTTGTTAACCAATGCAGTCCTTGGGATGTAGATATGCCCATAGTACTGTAGAAAAGGGATTCCAGGATTATGACCCAGCGGAACTGAAGAAACAGTGCTGTAGCTCTAAGTCAGGATGGTGTCTATCTTGGAGGTGGTGGTGCTCCCAAACATTTCGCTTGCCCTTCCAGGTAGTGGAAGCAATGGGTTTGGAAGGTGCTGTCTAAGGAGTCTTGGAGTATTGCTGCAGTGTATCTTGTGGTGGAAGGTGTGCTGATCTAGAGGGCTGATTTGTCCAGGATGGTGTCGAGAATGAGGCACAGTGGGCTCAATGGCTTCTTCTGCGCTATAACAATTCTGTGATTCTGTGAACTTGCTCTGCCCATTTATTGTTGGATAAACGGAGAGTAGCAATTCATTTCTGATCCTCGCTTATCAAAGGATTTCAGTCCTCTTTTCAGCAGTATGGAAAATTGCAGCTGATAATGTGTAATAAGATGCCAAACCAAGATCAACTAACAAAGGAACTGGATTACGATCATATATAGTTAGCTGGTGTGCAGTATGAGTACAGCCCTGTACATAAGACCATCAGAACACTAACAGAATAGAGCAGGGCCAACATATTTGAAGTCTCTGACGTAAAAACTGAAATTAATGGAGAAGTAGATGCTGACATGAGGCAGAGGAATAGGAAATTTACTGAAAGGGTGGAATAACGGAAGGTAGGAGCACCAGCATAGCTCTGTTAAGTGGAATGACCTACTCTGTGCTGTTATATCCTATGTAAATTGTTACCTCTTTTGTATCAAATACTGACAGTTTGGTTCAACTGGTGGCAGTATTGCTTTTCAGTCAATATTACTCTGTGGCTTGGTGTCTTTACTTTGGGATTATTATCAGATTGTTGTAAAAATGCATGTGGTTCACTAATACTTCCTTACAGAAGAAAATCTGCCATCCTTAACCTAGTCTGATCTTACATGTGACTCCAGACGCACAGCAATGGTTGCTTCTTAACTGTCCTCTGAAGTGGCCTAGCAAACTTATATTGATGATGTTGGCTCAACATTAGATTCTCAAAGAATATCAGCAATCTTGTCAAAGATGCCCACTACTGTGAGTTAGCAATTAAAAACTCATAAATCCTCTCAGCAGTACAGAACATGAGTATTACTGAAAAGAGAGACATGTTACTAAAGCTTTTTATCTTGTATTCATGAGGACAAGAATGCCAAATTTCAAACAATCACAGCAGGTATCTGCATGCAGGAACCTGCTTGCTACACACAAAAGAAACATGGTGGAGGCTGGTACAATTGCAACACTTAAAAGGCATTTGGATGGGTATATGAATAGGAAGGGTTTGAAGGGATATGGGCCAGGCACTGGCAGGTGGGACTAGATTGGATTGGGATATCTGGTCAGCATGGATGGGGTGGACCGAAGGGCCTGTTTCCGTGCTGTACATCTCTATGACTCTATGACTCAATGTTCAGATCTCGCAAATTTTGAATTAATTCAGAATTTACACAGCCTATTGCTTACACTATGGGAGGGTCCCAAGCAATCAGAGTCCTCCGGCCAATCAGTCAGCACCCAGAAATATAAATTGCTGTGATTGTGTGAAATTTGGCGTTCTTGCATCTGTCCTGGTGAGAGCAAAACAGCAAGCTTCAAAAATATGTCTCTATTTTGAGAGAAAAAAAAGGCTGATGATCTAGTGGAGTATTAAGAAAGTCTATAAGTCAGGTAGTGGCAAATATTGTAGAGTTTGAGGTGGGTAATCATTGTGATGTTCAGAGACTCATTATTAACAGGAAACCAAAGTTACAAACAGTCTAGTTTAGTCTGGTAGGGTCCCTGAGGAGGAGAATGTAGCCAAAGGCAAGTGTACTTAGTTCATGCTGGGGAACAGTGATGATGAGCAATCCTGTCAAAGGCTAGAGAGGTCAACAAGGAATAATTCACATCAAGCACGATCACCAAGAATATGATTAGAGTCATTTGGTGTTGTGTAAGCATTTGGAAATCTAATTTGAGGAATTCAAATGGGAATTTCAGGGAACGATTAGCTCAGGTTAATTGACACAATAATGAGAAGTGAAACAAGGAACAAATACTCCACAGTAAATTGTTGCAACCTGGAATGCA